>NC_138995.1:24191698-25391698 GCF_964341445.2 Mesoplodon mirus | reverse complement strand
TTGTCTGGCAGCTGCTGGTAAAAGTGGAGATGTAGCTCCTGACTTATGGAAGTGCTCCCTGGAGAGCAGCAAGGCTTTGCAAATGGGTTGGAAGGAACCAGGCCCTAAGTACCAAGCCTCAGCAGATTCCTGTGTTTTAAATGTATCTGTTATCACAGTTTCTGTCTTCAAGTCTAGAACAACAACTACTTTAATGGTAGTAACTTTGAGTAGAAGCACTTAAGTCTCACCCTATGGCTGGATATTGGGTAAAACCAAGCCGTCTTTGCACATTTGTTGAGGGCATTTGTGTATGCATGTTTGTGAGTGCCATTGCACAAAAGTCACTGAGATTAAATTTTTGCTAGTCTCAAGGGAAGGACATTCAGAGTTATATTTAGACTGCTTTCAACGAGATAGTAAAATGTGACTCTGTGCCTACTTGACTTTGCATATACAAATATACTATATAATAAGAAGGTGGAATATTTCTTAGAGCTATATCTTTATTAGGGAAGGAAATCTTCCACATGAGCCCTCAGCAGACTTTGTATGTCTTATCGGCCAGAATTTTGATGCCTGATGAACCTTAACTGCAGAAAAGATTAATAAATAAAGGATCCCACATTTTAGTCTCTCAGACACAATCAGTAGCTGCCAGAAATGAAGAAAGGTGAAGGAAAATGGCTGTGGTTAGGCAAGCAATTTCTACCAGAAGGGAATACATACTTGCTGTGAGTAAATTAAATTTTTATAGGAATCTAAAAGATGATTATTAAGACATTTCCATTTTGGAAATTAGTATAGAAGACTTTTTACACAATGGTTTCATCTTGGAAATTCTTCCCTTCCTTAGAATGTGGAGGAAATAAAGCAATCATCAGACAAGAAGAATGAGCAATAAGACAGAGGAGTCCTGAGTTAAATAAAACAAGCCTCTAACATTTTTACCAGAAAAGAATTTGGGAGGGAGTATAGAATAAATTCTTTATAGCTCTCAGTCTTATACTGAGCTGCCATTGAATAAGATAAATAGTCTACTAGTGTGTGACGCAGAGAAACACAGTGTGAATCAAAGCAGGCAATGTTATTGCTTTCCAAGGCAGTGGTTTGACTAAACTGAGAGTACTATATCTCATATTTGTCACTGTTTCTTAGATAGGGTATAATTTCTCTTGAAGGACTATTGCGCTAAGTCACTTAATGATACCGAGCTTCTAAGATTTAAGATGTAAAGGAAGAATGTGAAAAGTTGTGCATTTGTTCACTAGGGGGTAAAAGGGAGTTTAAATTCCTATTTAGCTTTGGCAGTTCCCCTCACGGCAAAGACTATTCTTCTCTCATTTTTTCTCTTTATTCAGTACAGTCCATATTCTGCTGCTACTTCCCTCACTCGCCACTTTAACTGCAGCACTTTATGTGAGAGGCACAAGTAAAGCAAGGAATCAGTGCTGCTCTGTGAATCATCTGTCACAGGGAGGCTTAAATGCGTGTTTCTTTCCTGCCTAGAGGAAAATACAGTAAATGCCTTCTGAGTCGGGGAGAGAAAGTTATGTGTTCTTAAAAACTAGCATATTTATTATGACTTAAACAGGAAATTGCATATTTGCAGGTTGAAAACCACAGTCGGATAGAATGATCAGCTTTGTCCACAGGCAAAATTATAAACATGCCTGTAAGTGTACAGTTCTTCAGTAAAGCTAGTAGGGTAAGGCAGACCCAGGTTAATTCCCTGGCTGTTCATTGGCAACTGTGACAACTTGAGAAAGGTACCCAGAGCTTCAATTTCCTCATCTGTAAAATACAGATAATAATTATACACATCAATTTAGGCTTTAGTAATTTTAAATGAGATAATTACTATAAATTTTTGAGTTAGGATCTGCTATACAGAAAGTGCTTAATATGTATCAGCTATGATGCTGACAATAATAATGCCAACAGAATCCAAATAAATAGTCAGTAGATATTCAAAGAGCAGTTTTCAGAAAAGAAAAACAGGAAGTTCATGAATGTACAAATATAAATAAAAGATTGAAATATATTAAAAATGAACTCTGAGATGCACAGGTATTGAAAATTTGTCTTTGCAAAGCACAGCCCCCAGCAGACTTGGTCTTTGTAGAGCCACAATAAATGCCTCTTCGAGTTTTAGCTGGATCCACTGCCCCATGTAAGTAATACTATGCTAGTCAGATCTTAACCATTAATGATTAAGAGGATGGGTATTGCCTCATGAATTGCCTCATGGGTATTGCCTCATGAATCCGTATGGTTCATACCAGTCTCAACATTTAGTAGCCCTTTGACCTTGGGAAAACTGTTTAAATTCTCTGTGATTAAGACTTTGCATTGTAAATTGGGAGCAATTATAATAGTTATCCCACAGGGTTGCTTCAGAGGATTTCATGAACTTACTCTGCAAGCAGTCAGAATAGTGTATGACATACAGTAAGTAGTCAATAAAATTTAGCAATTATTAGTGGTGGAAAAAAAAATCCCACCAGTTATAAGAGGAGAAATGGCCTGGATCCTCACAGCATATATTATAGTTTTGAACTGACATTCAACTCTATCAGTTGGGAATAGAACGTGATCTTTTTCTGCATACATTAGGATTTGGTGCCAAGAATAACAGTGGCTTAAATAAAATGGAGGCTTTTTAATTTTCCTCTGAAGACGCACAGTCCAGGAAGTTTCAGGAAGAAGAGGGCTCAAAGGGAAGACAAAAGGACATGCTGTTTCTCAAGCTTGAAGTAGAGAATCAAGTGTCATATGACACCTCTATTGAGACTTGACAACACGTTTTTAGTGTAAGAATTGTTTGGAAAAGTTTTACTACCTCATTGATTATTTTAAAATAGTGCAGAAATATATGTCTGCTTTCTAAAGTTTTGGATACCTGATTACAGCACTGTTTGCAGAAATCCAAATTGTGCATTCACCTCTAAAAATAGTTTGGCTTGTGTTATCTTCTGTTTGAGACTCTTCAAGAGCAGGAAGATGATACTATAATAACTGAAGTGTGGTACATCTGAAAAATAAGTGACAACTGTCATTATTTTACCGTATTTGCCATATTCTTTCTCAACTTAGGACATCCCAATGAAAAACAGTTTTGGGAAAAACAGTAGCTTGCCAACCCCTGCTTTTTTTTTTTTTTTTTTTTTTTTTTCGGTACGCGGGCCTCCCACTGTTGTGGCCCCTCCCGTTGTGGAGCACAGGCTCCGGACGCGCAGGCTCAGCGGCCATGGCTCACGGGCCCAGCTGCTCCGCGGCATGTGGGATCTTCCCGGACCAGGACACGAACCTGTGTCCCCTGCATCGGCAGGCGGACTCTCAACCACCGCGCCACCAGGGAAGCCCCAACCCCTGCTTTTTATTTGGCCTGGTGTACAAGTAAGGGAGACTCCAAAAGGAATGAGCAGTAGTCAGTGCTTGTAACTCTAGGAAGGGGATTTACAAAAAAAACTTTATTCTCTGGAGTTCTATCCTCCATGCTGGTAAAGAAGATGCCCGATAGAGTTAGAATCCCTAGTTTGCCTCTGTTCTTTTAGGAAATATAAATGTTAAGTCTCTTAGCATCATGTGTTGGAATGCTAAAAACAGGCTAAGTCATAAAACTAGAAAGCATTGAAATACCTTGTTTTCCTAATTGTGAAGATATCTTTATGTGTCTATCCATCCAATTCTGTAGACTTGCGTTTTCCATACGGGTAGCCACTAGCCACCTATGACTATTAAATTTTTAATTAATTAAATTTAATTTAAAATTTAGTTCCTCAAGTTCTCAAGTCACATTTCAAATGTTCAAAAGTCACATGTGGCTAGTGACTACCATACTGCAGAGTGCAGCTGCAGAACATTTACATAATCACAGAAAGTTTTATTGGTCACTGCTGCTGTAGACTCCTTAGGACTCCTTACCCCCATACACACACAGTTCTTCCATCTATGCCTACTCTGTTTTTGCAATGTCTCCTTCAATCTACAGGAAATTTCTGTTTATATTTAATGCAAAACGTTCACACAGAGAAACCTGCTTCATGCCCTTTTA
This sequence comes from Mesoplodon mirus, assembly GCF_964341445.2. Classification (NCBI taxonomy): domain Eukaryota; kingdom Metazoa; phylum Chordata; class Mammalia; order Artiodactyla; family Ziphiidae; genus Mesoplodon; species Mesoplodon mirus. The sequence continues at coordinate 25,387,662 of NC_138995.1, read as the reverse complement.
CCTTCTAATTTTGGATTTGGTACTCTGTTGAAAATGATGGATTTTGATATTCTTTATTCTCATGAAATTTTTTGGTCTCTCTGCATTTATACTCTGTAGGATCTCAATTCTGGATCTCCCCTCCATGAAATGCTGTGGGACATATATGTGGTGGAAGTCAGTTTCCTGCTGTTAATTGACCTCTACCATCCTCATGCTCTTGTACTATCCACATATTGCACTATTGACTTACATTTTTCCAGACAGCATTTTTTTTTAACTACAGACTCCCTTACCTCACTCCTATCTAAAATTCTTATATATGGCTTCCAACTTTTCTTAGAACAAGACCAATAACACCCAACATATATTGAGTGCTTTACTTTGTGCCAGATTTGGTTCCATTTGATTCCATAGATCACCTCTTTTAATCCTCAAAACATCTGAGGAATAGTTATTATTATCACCTCCCCTGACACATCATATAGATGAGAGAATTGAGACAGAAAGAGATGTGATCACTTTCTCAAGTTCACACAGCCAATAAAGTGACAACGCTGGTATTGGAAACTAAGGAGATTGGTTCCAAAGATAAGCACTCAGATCCTTATATATGGATTTCCTCACTTAGTGACTGGAATATGTCAGTCCGTACGCTGCAGCCCATGAGGTATCAGTGTCAGAAGAGATGGGAATTTAGGTTTTTGTGCTAACTTGTTAGGGGGAGAGACTAAGCTAGAAAACAAACTTCAAATCATTGTTCTCTTCCCTACATTATCCTCTGTTATTTAGCCTGTTCAGGTATTATATTATAAAGAACTATAACAAGCAGTAGAATCATTCAAAAAGTAGTTATTTCCATGCTGTTACGTGCTGTGATCTCTTCTAGATACTGAGACGTTTCAAAACTTACAAATTACAGATGCGAAAATTAACATGAAATGCCAAGTAATGGAATCCTAGTTGACCATACCCTCAAATGACTGGGATTTTCTTAGACACTTTTGCATAAATATAAATTTCACTTATGACAAACTATTACATGAAGCCCATTTCCTTTTAAATTTTATTCTCTAAGACTACAAAAGCCTAGTATCATGCAGACAAGAATACAGCCTGCATTAATTACTGTGCCCAGAGTTTCATAGCTGTAGCATAACAAGCCTTGGAATTTATAGAACAGTTATAGAATTATAGAACAATCAAAGCTTTATATAACTGCCACAAATGCTAGCTTCAGCACCACAGGTGGGGTTTTAGGGAATGCCAGTGCTACTATTGCAAATGCTGTTCAAAATTTGTTGTTGTTCTTGCTTCCTGCTTGCTTTTTTTTTTTTTTTGGTTGGTTGGTTGGTTGATTGATTTTGTCTCTTTCTGAGCAAAGTTTTCTCTCCTTACATTCCACTCCTGTATAACATCTAAAGTCATCTAAGAATCTATACTGGGGCTTCCCTGGTGGCGCAGTGGTTGAGAGTCCGCCTGCTGATGCAGGGGACACGGGTTCGTGCCCCGGTCCGGGAAGATCCCACATGCCGCGGAGCGGCTGGGCCTGTGAGCCACGGCCGCTGAGCCTGAGCGTCCGGAGCCTGTGCTCCGCAACAGGAGAGGCCACAACAGTGAGAGACCTGAGTACCGCAAAAAAAAAAAAAAAAAGGTGTTTAAGACATGATGATTGCTTTAGCAAAATTACACTAGTCAATCCCTACAGTAATCCTCATTTGACAGATGGGAAAACAGAGGCACAGAGGGGTGAAATAAGTTGCTCAAGGAGAAACAGCGGGTAAATGATAGAGCAAAATATTGAATTCTACCTTGTTGACCTAGCATATGCTTTTAATAAAATTCTGTTCTGGTCTCTCCCACTAGATCTCCTTTGCTCATCCCCTTTTTCTCCTTTCTGGAGCTGGGGTGGCATAGTAGTGAAATACCATGAATTTTGGCATTAGGGTGGTCTAGGTTAGAATCAGGTCTGGAAAAGTAATTTATGTCTTACAGACTCCCTCACTCATTAAAATTTGTCAATCATCCTAATTTTTAGAAAATTCTTGGAAAATAAAATGAGACACCCAGTGGGCAGGCAAAAAGTCCAGTTCTTAGGTTCCCAACCCCCTTCCCTCCAGGAAGAAGTGCCCTCATGCATTTCTTTTCTCCTTTGATGAACAGCATTGTTTCTACTTCATCCTTCACTCTTCGCTCCTGCCACTACCATCCCTTCTCATTCTCTCTTTCTTTCCACCTCTTATTAACAGAATTTATTTAAAAAGTCAGATAATGTCTACTTCAGATGTAGTCCTAGCCCCACTGCTTAACTGAATTGAATAGAGTTATGCAGCATTTTAACCTTCACTCTATTTCTTCATCTATAAAATTCAATAGGTATTCTCAAAGATCCTTCCGAGAACTTCCATTTTGCAATGTTGATGATCTTTCTTTCAGACACACTGGGCACTTATAAAATTTTATTCTACAGATTCTATCCTAATGTTTTCACATTTCCTGACTTCTGTACCTTACGTTAATTTTCTGATCTTTTATCTACGAATGGAAAGTCATTAAACATTTGAAATGAAATGAAACATCTTGCTCCATCACATTTCAATTCTCCATCTGGCTTTTGCAATTGGAATTTAGTGGCAAATGTGATTTTGAGATTGGGGGGCTGTATGTGAGCAAGAAATACTGATGCCGTCAGCCCACATGTCTGTACAGCCCTGAACTTTGTAGTCTCCATCCTTTTCTGAGAAACAGATGGCAAAGAAAATAATCCTAAAATGCTCCCATCATGAGGCTGTGGGGAAAGGAGAGAGAGAGAGAAGAGAAAGAGGGAGGGAGAGAGGGAGAGAGAGGGAGAGAGGAAGAGAGATGTTGATTAAGAAACATGCAATGCATTTGTGCAGTTACTGTCTTGAAAATAAAAAGGATTTCACTGGGAGAAAGAAAGACTTTGCCTCTTAAGGAAAGCACAGTGAGTGTGTATAAAAGAGTGCTTGAAGACTGGGAAATCATTGACAGATAACTTGTTTAACGTTAAGGGTCTGAAGGAGCAGAGTAGAATCACTGCAGTGGGAGACATGAAAGAATGCCATCCGTTAGTTTTTCTGGTTACCCCCAAATCTACACTCCAGAGACATTGATCTATTTCATAGCTTAATTCAGCTATGGGAAAGACCTTCTAGGACTAGAGCACATATAAGTACCATAGGCCAGAAATTGGTGCCTGAGTGGAAATTGCCAAAAATTCAAAGTACATAATGGAAAAGAACATGGCTAACTTGCCTTGTTACTTGATGAGAAACAATCAGACAGTTGTGGTTAGTGGCAGAAATAATTTTGGGGTGTTTTGGTCCGATTTTGCTGGGTAATCGACTAAAGAGGTAGTTTAAAACAATAATTATTGATTCTTGCTGGTGAGGCTGTATGTCGCCTGGTGGTTTGCTGACCTAGTCAGGATGTGGTTGGATAGCTGTGCTTCAGACTGTGGGGAAGCTTGGACTGGTTCCTCCCTGCATCATGGACACAGACCTACACCACATACTCTGTGTCTCCCATGGAATATGGGGTCAGCCAGAGTTTGCTCTTATTCTAGCAGTGGCAGAAGCAGAAGAACAAAGAGATGAAATGAGTAAGACCTCTTGGGGTTTAGGCTTATAAATGGCACACAGTTACTTCCATCCAGATCTCATCAAGCAAAGCAGTCACATGATTTTCTAGATATCTATTGCTGTAAAACAAGTTGAACAAAAACTTAGTGGTGTAAAACAACTATTGTGTTCTCTCAGATTCTGTTGGCTAAGTATTTGGAAAAGGCACAGTATGAATGGCTCTTTTCTGTTCTATGATGTCTGGTCCTCACTTGAGATGATTGAAATGATTGATCACTTGATTAGCCGGGCTGGAGAATCGCCTTCCAAGATGACTTCTTCACTCCTATGTCTGGTCTGGGTTGGGTGGCTGGAGGAAAGAATCAGCTGGGACTGTTGAACACAGTATCTAAACTTGACCTTCACAGCCTCAGCATAGTTGGATTTCTTACCTGGTAACTCAGGGTTCTTCCAACAAGTATTTCAGAAAATCAGGCAGGAGCTGCGTGACTTCTACTGACCCAGACTCAGAAGTTACCCAGTATATTTTATGTTATTTTCTGTTAGTTACAGGCTAGTCACTAAAGCTGTTTCAGATACCAGGGGAAGGAAATTAGCCCCCAACTCTTGATGGGAGGAAGGTCAAAGATTTGTGGCTCTTTCAAACCATTATGCATAGCTGAGTTCAAACTCAAGTTTCTGGGAAACACACTCTTCTTCTAATGAAAGGGATTGTAAAGTCTTATGACATAAACCATGGACACAGGGAGGTGAGAAGAACAAGGGATAAAAAATCAACATCCATAAGGAATAGGTGAAAACTGGCTGATGGCCACAGGGATGGTATTCAGGTGACTAGTTCTTTCACATGTGGTGGGTATGGAAAATACAATATGGTCCTCAAGGGAAAGGGATACCTCAAGGCCACTTTATGGTTTCAAGATGGAAACCCTAAAAACTGGTGTCCAAGTTCAAGCAAGTGTAGTGCTAGACAGGACACCTGAGGCAGAAGAAGCTTAGTCATAAGGATTGAGTTAAGAGGGTGTGATTGTACCATCACATACCAGATCTGAGAGAACAAGATTGAAATAAGATCCTATGTCCCCAGTGAAGGTAATATCACCCTATTACACTATACTCTGACCTAATACAACTGAGCTCTGGAGCTGGAGTGTCTAGATTAGTAGATGGAAGTTGTTAGTAGCTCTAGCAAAGGAGGTATGGAAAAAGAGAACAATACTCTTTAATAAATTAAACATTTCTAGAAATATTTGAATATTTGATATACCAAATAAAGATGTGTTCATTGAATTTTAGTGTTATTGCTCAGAATATCTAGCACTAGAATAGCTTATAAAATATCTTTCAAAATATTCCAGAAACTGGAGTCTACTAGAACCCGTTATATTGTCAGAAGCTTTCCACTCTAAAAAAAGTAAAAGATGAATATATTCAGTGATACTTCTATCTCTTTTTAAGGCAATATAAATTATTTATTGATTTAAACTATGAGTATTTTCCCCAAAATTAATACAATTTCTGCACTAAAAGAGTACTCCAAATCAGATTTACTAGTAGTAATAAGGAAACTGAACTATCAAGGCGGGGGGCAGTGGGGGGGGGTAGGAGGTGGGGATTGTAAGCCACACAGAAGCCAAAATGCCAAGAATTTACAATCATACACTAAACTAATAATATTTTCAAGGCTTCCGTGTCAAAGCTCAAAGATATAAGAGTAGGGTATGACTATTTCACTCAAGAATGATTATTTTTTTTTTCCTGACACAAGCAGGTCAGACATTGACAGAGATTAATTGTGCAATCAATGTTTTTGGTTAGAATTTCCAAAACAAACACCATGAATAGTTAATGCATATAAAGGTACATCTGTTTAATAATAATAACCTTAGTTCTAAATTAATTATTTAAAGACCTCTGTATCTTTATAAACTCTCTCTATGTAACTGCACTTTTAGAAAGATGTTCACAGAGAGTTCTATCCTGTCCATTAGGGAGTCTTATGTTGATCATCAGGGACCTTGAGGAAGAATTTACATCAAGGTCTTTGTTCTCTGAAGCACAGAGAACTGAAACTGACCATTGTTTTCTGTGCTTGCAATTTGAGTATTTTCTTGGTGTTCTGATGATTTAAATATTAATTACTAAAGCTGCAGTTCAGTACCCATTGCCCCCAGAAGTGAGTTTTGATTCCTGAAGATGGAAATGATCTAGGACTCTACTCTGAACAACCATGGAACTTTCAATATGCCTGTTCACAACACTTAGCACTTTCTAGCTTGAACTCCGTTTATTGACAAGCTTTCCCTAACACATGTAATTAAGCTCTCTGTTTCCCATAGAACTTGTTCCATATGTTTATACATGGGAGGGGATAAAACAATCATTGAAAGATAATTTTAATTAATTAATATATTCATTACTTCTTCTGATGAACAAACTATGATATACATTCTCCTGGTGGCATCTTGAATGCACACATAGAAATATAAATTATACACTTAAGGTTTAAACATTTTACTATATGTAAAGTAGGCTCAGCTAAGATAAATTAATACTAATTGAGACCAATGTCTGCTCTTAAAGGCATATTAGCCATGTATAGTATTTTTAAAGTGTGACTTGGAGACCTCTGAGTGTAATGCCCTTATTCTGTGCTGCTTCTTGTTATACAAGAGAAATATAACCTCAAGTGTAGATATAACATACAGAGATACGGAAATAACTCTGTCTCAGAGTTGCATTATTTGCTTCCTGCATATCAATTGTTTAATCAGATTTATCCTATCCTCCAAGGAGATCTTCCAAAATACAAACACCACCACATCATTGCCCCTTTCAGAGGTTCCCTATCTTCTCACTACCTTCAGATGAAACAAGCAATGATGAACAACACTATAAATGAAATTTAAAATACTCTAGAAGGGATCAATAGCAGAATAACTGAGGCAGAAGAATGGATAAGTGACCTGGAAGATAAAATAGTGGAAATAACTACTGCAGAGCAGAATAAAGAAAAAAGAATGAAAAGAACTGAGGACATTCTCAGAGACCTCTGGGACAACATTAAACACACCAACATTCGAATTATAGGGGTCCCAGAAGAAGAAGAGGAAAGAAGAAAGGGATTGAGAAAATATTTGAAGAGATTATAGTTGAAAACTTCCCTAATATGGGAAAGGAAATAGTTAATCAAGTCCAGGAAGCAGAGAGAGTCCATACAGGATAAATCCAAGGAGAAACATGCCAAGACACGTATTAATCAAACTATCAAAAATTAAATACAAAGAAAACATATTAAAAGCAGCAAGGGAAAAATAACACACAAGGGAATCCCCATAACATTAACAGCTGATCTTTCAGAAAAAACTCTGCAAGCCAGAAGGGAGTGGCAGGACATATTTAAAGTGATGAAGGAGAAAAACCTACAACCAAGATTAGTCTACCCAGCAAGGATCTCATTCATATTTGATGGAGAAATTAAAACCTTTACACACAAGCAAAAGCTGAGAGAGTTCAGCACCACCAAACCAGCTTCACAAAAAATGCTAAAGGAACTTCTCTAGGCAAGAAACACAAGAGAAGGAAAAGACCTACAATAACAAACCCAAAACAATTTTAAAAATGGGAATAGGAACATACATATCGATAATTACCTTGAATGTAAATGGATTAAATGCTCCCACCAAAAGACACAGACTGGCTGAATGGATACAAAAACAAGACCCATATATATGCTGTCTACAAGAGACCCACTTCAGACCTAAGGACTCATACAGACTGAAAGTAAGGGGATAGAAAAAGATATTCCATACAAATGGAAATCAAAAGAAAGCTGGAGTAGCAATTCTCATATCAGAAATAGACTTTAAAATAAAGACTATTACAAGAGACAAAGAAGGACACTACATAATGATCAAGGGATCGATCCAAGAAGAAGATATAACAATTGTAAATATTTATGCACCCAACATAGGAGCACCTCAATACATAAGGCAAATAATAACAGCCATAAAAGGGGAAATCAACAGTAAGACAGTCATAGTAGGGAACTTTAGCACCCTCCTTTCACCAATGGACAGATCATCCAAAATGAAAATAAATAAGGAAACATAAGCTTTAAATGATACATTAAACAAGATGGACTTAATTGATATTTATAGGACATTCCATCCAAAAACAACAGAATACACATTTTTCTCAAGTACTCAGGGAACATTCTCCAGGATAGATCATATCTTGGGTCACAAATCAGGCCTTGGTAAATTTAAGAAAATTGAAAACGTATCAAGTATGTTTTCCAACCACAACACTATGAGACTAGATATCAATTACAGGAAAATATCTGTAAAAAATACAAACACACAGAGGCTAAACAATACACTACTTAATAACCAAGTGATCACTGAAGAAATCAAAGAGGAAATCAAAAAATACCTAGAAACAAATGGAGACACGACGACCCAAAACCTATGGGATGCAGCAAAAGCAGTTCTAAGAGTGAAGTATATAGCAATACAATCCTACCCCAAGAAACAGGAAACATCTCAAATAAACAACCTAACCTTGCACCTAAAGCAATTAGACAAAGAAGAACAAAAAAACCCCAAAGTTAGAAGAAGGAAAAAAATCATAAAAATCAGATCAGAAATAAATGAAAAAGAAATGAAGGAAACGATAGCAAAGATCAATAAAACTAAAATGTGGTTCTTTGAGAAGATAAACAAAATTGATAAACCATTAGTCAAACTCATCAAGAAAAAAAGGGAGAAGTCTCAAATCAATAGAATTAGAAATGAAAAAGGAGAAGTAACAACTAACACTGCAGAAATACAAAGGATCACGAGAGATTACTACAAGCAACTCTATGCCAATAAAATGGACAACCTGGAAGAAATGGACAAATTCTTAGAAATGCACAACCTGCTGAGACTGAACCAGGAAGAAATAGGAAATATGAACAGACCAATCACAAGCACTGAAATTGAAACTGTGATTAAAAATCTTCCATCAAACAAAAGCCCAGGACCAGATGGCTTCACAGGTGAATTCTAAAAAACATTTAGAGAAGAGCTAACACCTATCCTTCTCAGCCTCTTCCAAAATATAGCAGAGGGAGGAACACTCCCAAACTCATTCTATGAGGCCACCATCGCCCTGATACCAAAACCAGACAAGAATCTCACAAAGAAAGAAAACTACAGGGCAATATCACTGATGAACAGAGATGCAAAAAATCCTCAGTAAAATACTAGCAAACAGAATCCAACAGCACATTAAAAGGATCATACACCATGATCAAGTGGGGTTTATTCCAGAAATGCAAGGATTCTTCAATATACACCAATCAATCAACGTGATACACCATATTAACAAATTGAAGGAGAAAACCATATGATCATCTCAATAGATGCAGAGAAAGCTTTCGACAAAATTCAACACCCATTTATGATAAAAACCCTCCAAAAAGTAGGCATAGAGGGAACTTTCCTCAACATAATAAAAGCCATATATGACAAAGCCACAGCCAACATCATCCTCAGTGATAAAAAACTGAAACTATTTCCACTAATATCAGGAAGAAGACAAGGTTGCCCACTCTCACCACTATTATTCAACATAGGTTTGGAAGTTTTAGCCACAGCAAAAAGAGAAGAAAACGAAATAAAAGGAATCCAAATATAGAAAGAAGAAGTAAAGCTGTCTCTGTTTGCAGATGACATGATACTATACTTAGAGAATCCTAAAGATGCTACCAGAAAACTACTAGAGCTAATGAATGAATTTGGTAAAGTAGCAGGATACACAATTAATGCACTGAAATCTCTTGCATTCCTACACACTAATGATGAAAAATCTGAAAGTGAAATTAAGAAAACACTCCCATTTATCATTGCAACAAAAAGAATAAAATACCTAGGAATAAACCTACCTAAGGAAACAAAAGACCTGTATGGAGAAAATTTTAAGACACTGATGAAAGAAATTAAAGATTTTACAAATAGATGGAGAGATATACCATGTTCTTGGATTTGAAGAATCAACATTGTGAAAATGACTCTACTACCCAAAGCAATCTACAGATTCAATGCAATCCCTATCAAACTACCACTGGCATTTTTCACAGAACTAGAACAAAAAATTTCACAATTTGTATGGAAACACAAAAGACCCCGAATAGCCAAAGCAATCTCGAGAACGATAAACGGAGCTGGAGGAATCAGGCTCCCTGACTTCACACTGTACCACAAAGCTACAGTAATCAAGACAGTATGGTACTGGCACAAAAACAGAAATATAGATCAATGGACCAGGATAGAAAGCCCAGAGATAAACCCATGCACATATGGTCACCTTATCTTTGATAAAGGAGGCAAGAATATACAGTGGAGAAAATACAGCCTCTTCAATACGTGGTGTTGGGAAAACTGGACAGGGATATGTAAAAGTATGAGATTAGAATACTCCCTAACACCACACACAAAAATAAACTCAAAATGGATTAAAGACCTAAATGTAAGGCCAGACACTATCAAACTCTTAGAGGAAAACATAGGCAGAATACTCTATGGCATAAATCACAGCAAGATCCTTTTTGACCCACCTCCTAGAGAAATGGAAATAAAAACAAAAATAAACAAATGGGACCTAATGAAACTTAAAAGATTTTGCATAGCAAGGGAAACCATAAGCAAGACCAAAAGACAACCCTCAGAATGGGAGAAAATATTTGCAAGTGAAGCAACTGACAAAGGATTAATCTCCAAAATTTACAAGCAGCTCATGCAGCTGAATATCAAAAAACAAACAACCCAATCCAGAAATGGGCAGAAGACCTAAATAGACATTTCTCCAAAGAAGATATACAGATTGCCAACAAATACATGAAAGAATGCTCAACATCATTAACCATTAGAGAAATGCAAATCAAAACTACAATGATGGGGGCTTCCCTGGTGGTGCAGTGGTTGAGAGTCCGCCTGCCGATGCAGGGGACACGGGTTTGTGCCCCGGTCCGGGAGGATCCCACATGCCGCGGAGCGGCTAGGCCCGTGAGCCATGGCCGCTGAGCCTGTGCATCCGGAGCCTGCGCTCCGCAAGGGGAGAGGCCACAACAGTGAGAGGCCCGTGTAACGCAAAAAAAACAAAAAAAAAACTACAATGAGATATCATCTCACACCAGTCAGAATGGCCATCATCAAAAAATCTAGAAACAATAAATGCTGGAGAGGGTGTGAAGAAAAGGGAACACTCTTGCACTGCTGGTGGGAATGTAACTTGGTACAGCCACTATGGAGAACAGTATGGAGGTTCCTTAAAAAACTAAAAATAGAACTACCATACGACCCAGCAATCCCACTACTGGGCATATACCCTGAGAAAACCATAATTCAAAGAGTCATGTACCACAATGTTCATTGCAGCTTTATTTACAATAGCCAGGACATGGAAGCAACCTAAGTATCCATCATCGGATGAATGGATAAAGAAGATGTGACACATATATACAATGGAATATTACTCAGCCATAAAAAGAAATAAAATTGAGATATTTGTAGTGAGGTGGATGGACCTAGAGTCTGTCATACAGAGTGAAGTAAGTCAGAAAGAGAAAAACAAATGCCGTATGCTAACACATATACATAGAATCTAAGAAAAAAAAAAAAGGTCATGAATTACCTAGGGGTAAGATGGGAATAAAGACACAGACCTACTAGAGAATGGACTTGAAGATGTGGGGAGGGGGAAGGGTAAGCTGGGACAAAGTGAGAGAGTGGCATGGACATATATACACTACCAAGCGTAAAATAGATAGCTAGTCGGAAGCAGCCGCATAGCACAGGGAGATCAGCTCGGTGGTTTGTGACCACTTAGAGGGGTGGGATAGGGAGGGTGGGAGGGAGGGAGACGGAAGAGGGAAGAGATGTGGGAACATATGTATATGTATAACTGATTCACTTTGTTATAAAGCAGAAACTAACACACCATTGTAAAGCAATTATACTCCAATAAAGGTGTTAAAAAGTTTATCAAAGATAAAGCTGTGTGTAGCATGTTTGACAGATATGAATAGAAATGATGATCAGGCAAAAGGTAATACTTATAATATTGTTATATTTGTTTGGAAAATTCTCATACAGTTTTGGATGAGATTTTATATTTGAAGAAGCTTCTTTACACAAACTGTATCTTGGGTCAGGTATAACACTTTGTATAATTTAGGGAACTTCTGATTATAAATCTGTTACCTTGATAAATAATGTATATTGGTTACAATTGCCAGCATAGTCTTTTCTCCAGGGATATCAGCTAAGTGACTTAACAGAAAGTATAAGTGGTGGGATATTGTTTTAATTTCTAGCATCTTTTAAGAAATTTTTGCAATGTGGTAAATTCTATCTCTGAGTTTTATTCCTGTGGAATCTGGGAATCTGTTTACAGGGTATGAATATCATTGTCCAAAGTGGTGCAATTCAGATGTCTCCATGATGATGGGGTATGGCGAGTAACCATAAGGGCCTGGAGTAAGAAAGCCTGGTGTTTAATCACAGCTCTATACTGATTGCTTGACCTTGGTGAGGTTACATAATTCCTCTATGCTTTAGTATACGTATATATAAAATAATAATAGTGTTAATATTTATCTCACAACATCACTGTGAGAATTAACGAAGAATTTGTGGCTATCCCACATATTCATTGCTTCTCACGTGACAGGCACTCAGTAAGGCTTTGTCATTATTTTAATTTTTAACAATACTAATGGGACCCTGCTCATCCTCCCAAGACAGGAGCCACATATCATGGACCAGTGAATGCTTGATAGCACTCAGATCATTACCCCTTTCTAATTTGGAGCTTTGCTCTTATTGCTTCAACCCATTCCAGTGTCTTTGCTTCCCTGAATTCATTGATGTATATGGTATATGTAAAATGCACAAGTATCTAAAAAGATTTTAGACTTCACCCTCTTATCAGGTCTATTCCATCCCTGAGGTTTTTTATACTAGAGAATAGAGCACACAGCTTCCCATAAGCAAAGTCTAGGTTTTTGTGATTTTATAGATATATTTCTTATTTATAGCGGGAAAGACTTACATATTGAGACATCATGACTTAAATAGGCACAGCATGTGCACGCCAGTTTAGAAGCAACCCAGATTTCTGCGTGTATCTGCTTGCAAGCTGTTTGCTTTTTCCTCTCTCTTCCAACTGGAAGTCACTTATAGTCCCTCTCAGAAGGAATTGCCAGCACAAACAATGCAGATTACAAAATGCGAAAAATCCAAAACAAAAGCACGTGCTCAAATCTCCCAGGTAAATATATTTCACAATTAAATCTTTTCCTTTGCAACTTTCTGTACCAAAGGGGTACAGAATTTTTGCCTGTGGTTCTGAATCTGTATTGTGTGAAGGCAGGGCACTGTGGGAGAGTAGTCCACATTGGTGTGATTCCTGTTCCCTGGAGACTACTTCATGTGTTTATCATTCAAAGCTATTCAAGAAGGAGAACGTTGGGGCTTCCCTGGTGGCGCAGTGGTTGAGAGTCCGCCTGCCGATGCAGGGGATACAGGTTCATGCCCCAGTCCGGGAAGATCCCACATGCCGCGGAGTGGCTGGGCCCGTGAGCCATGGCCGCTGAGCCTGCACATCCGGAGCCTGTGCTCCACAACGGGAGAGGCCACAACAGTGAGAGGCCCGCGTACCGCAAAAAAAAAAAAAAAAAAAAAAAAAAAAGTCAAACAGGAATGTTTGATGGCCTTGAGCTATTTTGTTAAAGGAGTAAATAGTATTGTATGATTCCGTAGTCTTCCCTTCAGTGGATCACTATCTGTGAAAGAAAAGCAAACTATGTGAAGAACAATTGAAGTTTTTATAAAAGTTACATTTTAATAATGGCTCCAGTGTTGTGTGTATGTGTGTGTGTGTGTGTGTGTGTGTGTGTACACCCACAAAGAGAGAGAAAAAAAGAGATTTACTTTTTAAACCACTTTGAGCAGGAAAAGGAAAACAAATGAACAGACAATAACTATACAAATGTCTCTTTCAAACATGGGGGGAAAAAGTTCTACATAAAACCCCAAATCTCTCCTAAATATATAGCTTTTGTTACATGCCACTGCTTTAACCAATTCAATGACCTATTCTCTCTAAATTTTATTCCTCAACTACTAGCTGGCATCATCAATTTTTCCCACAGAGACCTGCCATTAGGAGACTAATGATAATTATCAACAGGACAATATATCTTCAGTGAAATGATTATGTCCAACTTAGTATATCAAATGCCAGGTTGGATCTTTTTCAAGGGAGACATCATTTACCTTAGCATCAAAATTATAGTCACATCTTGACCAACACAGATACAGAAATAAAAATAGAAGGTTGTTAATAATCCCAAAATGAATAGTTCTGATTCTAAAGGCACAATCAACACCAGCAAACTCTCCTGTGGTTTTCTCTTATCTAAGGTACAAATAAAAATCATCTTGGAAAAAAAGATATGGGTATAATAAACTCTCTCTTCCTAATTTTGTGTTTTGGACCAATAGTATTCTTGGATGCCTTCACGTGACCAAATGATCCTCATGTGTCAGACACATAGGAAGAAAGATGAATAATACAACCTAGCAGTTATAAGCAAAAATATTAGAGTTACATATTTCTGTTATTTTTTAATCTGTAGAACTCAATAGCTGACTGATACTGGAAGTTAATTAACCTTACCAAGAATTGGGCTCCTTATCTTTAAAATGGGAATATGAATTCCTAATTCATTTTATAGTATTCAAGAAATAAAACCACATTACATATAGAGTGCCTAGTACATAAATCCAGCAGAAACCCAGCTATAACACCTACCCTCCTACTTTCTCCACACATCCATTCAACTACATCCATGTATGTACTGACAGTGTGCCAAGTAAGAAGGTCTTATTTTAAAAGGTAAGGGAATCCATGTAACCTCATTGCAAGTAGACTTGCTGTAGATATGTTGAGTCTCTCACTTTCAAAGAGCTATGGCGTTGGAGTTATGGCATTGGAAGATTGCTAGAGGGATGTAGTGAAACTTCTTAAGATTGATGTTCAGTCCTGCTAACATTTCTTTAGCACATTGTCTATAACATGTTTAAATTTAACTGTTAATTGATGTTTACCTGGGTATATGTAAGCTTATAGATATCATATACTACCAGACATACAAATGATTCTGAAACGTAACATATTAGGAACTAGAGTTCTTCAGGGAGACTGCCCAGCTTACAACCCTAGTTCCAAAATGTAAAAGCAGTATAACCCTTGGTTATTGTGCTGATGTTCTCTTATCTTTTGTCAAAGGGGGATAACAAGTTTACAGGGTAGAGGTGAGAACTTTAAACTGTATATCTGTAGCACTAAGAATGGGTATATGATGAGAATTCAATAAGTATAAGAAGCTTTTCAAGTTACAGTACTGATTGCTGTTGTGCTTTATGATTGTTTTTTGATATTATTTTTGTGGTTGTTATTTAGTAGAACAAGAACACAGGTTTTAAAATCAATAAAATCAAGATTTAAATCATTTAATCTCTCTCTGAGCTTGAATTTTCACATTTGGGAAATAATAATGTTGACCTTACAAGATTGTTGTGAGACATAAATGAGCTTTTGTATGCAAACTAATTGGCCTGGTTCCTGTCACAATGGAAGCACACACATTTAGATATTTATATTGATCAATTTTTACATTCATATTTATAAAATATCAGATTAATAATAGTATAGATGTTGTATATAAAGTATATTATTTAAATAATGTATGTTTGCTAGATTCTTGAGTTTATCCTTTCCTCTGCAATATTTTGGTTGTTCATTTTGTTTGTTTTCATGGGTGCTTAATGGGCATAATAACTACATAGGAAAGCAAGCAGATCTCAAAAACTAACCTTGATATATATTTCATATTAGAAACTGAACAGAAAAAAGAAAACTTTTTTTTTTAGTCTATTGTCTTCTGTCTGCTTCTATCTCTGTAGAGTCAAGTGCTATTCTTTTCCAAAAGAACACATATCATTGACATCATGATCCAAAACAAATAGCTTTTCTTTTTTTTTTTTTAACAATTTGTTTTTTTTTGTTTGTTTTGTTTTTTTAAATTTTATTTATTTATTTATGGCTGTGTTGGATCTTCGTTTCTGTGTGAGGGCTTCCTCTAGTTGCGGCAAGTGGGGGCCACTCCTCATCATGGTGCGCGGGCCTCTCATTATCGCGGCCTCTCTTGTTGCGGAGCACAGGCTCCAGACGCACAGGCTCAGTAATTGTGGCTCACGGGGCTAGCTGCTCCGCGGCATGTGGGATCTTCCCAGACCAGGGCTCGAACCCATGTCCCCTGCATTGGCAGGCAGATTCTCAACCACTGCACCACCAGGGAAGCCCCAAATAGCTTTTCTTGAACATTAATTGGGAACTTTGCTGGCAAGAAGATTCCAACATCAAAATGGCCTACAGGCAGAGACATTTCTTTTTTTGTTTCTCTGTTCAGCTGTTAAAAATATGGCCTGTCTGATGCATTTGTATCGAGTTTGAAAAAAACTATTTTACAATGAGTTATCTGGCCCTTCAGACAGAGGGATTTAACTGCTAAACCATATTCTATTGACAGAGCATAAGTAATTTAGGACGAAATGAGTACCTACAATGGGTTGAGCTCAATGTTAGCCCTATAAACACAAAGTATATGTGGTTCATGCCCTAAGAAGATTTTAATATAGTGGAAAAGACTAGTATGTCAAATAGAGGCACTAAAAGCAATGAGTTCAAAAAATAAATAAATATACTGTTATTATGGAGTAAAAAGAACATAATGTTTCTTGGGGGTAGGAAGTCTATTTCCAGAGCAGTTGACTACTGAGATTGACTTTGCCTATATCCTTGTTTCTCAGTTGTGCAAAAGGGAAGAAGAACATTGAATTGATGAGAAGCAACATGAATAAAGATTTGAAACCAACATGAAATGACAAGGTAAGTATAGGCACCTATAAACATTGTTAATCGCTTGAACTTAGAGTGTTATAGTAAGAAGAGAAATAGGAGGAATTAAGGCTAAAACAAGAATCAGGCACTTGAACAAAAAGCATCTTTGTTTAAGCTGTGGTGACTAGAAGTCAAGGACAATGTTTAAGCAAAGCAAACAACATATTCATACAGGTTTTTGTTGTAGTTTATTTTAAAGTTACATTTCTCTTTTTAAAAAAAAAAAAAAAGCTTTATTGAATTTTTACATAAATAGAAAAAAGAACGCTAAAACTGATATGTAGCTACGAAAGGCTCCCAATAGCCAAAGCAACCTTGATTAAGAAGAACAAAGCTAGAGGTACCACACTTACTGACTTCAAACTATATTACAAACTACAGTAATCAAAACAGTATGATACTCCATTGTATATTCTTGCCTTCTTTGTCATGGATTAATTGAGCATAGGTGCATGGGTTTATTTCTGGGCTATCTATCCTATTCTATTGATCTATATTTCTGTTTTTGTGCCAGTACCATACTGTTTTGATGACTTCAGCTTTGTTGTACAGTCTGTGAAGTCAGGGGGCTTGACTCCTTCAGCTCCGTTTCTCTTTCTCAAGATTGCTTGGCTATTCGGGGTCTTTTGTGTTTCCATACAAATTTAATTTTTTTTGTTCTAGTTCTGTGAAAAATTCCATTGGTAATTTGATAGAGATTGCACTGAATCTGTAGATTGTCTTGAGTAGTATAGTCATTTTGACAATATTGATTCTTCCAATCCAAGAACATGGTATATCTTTCCATTTGTTTGTGTCATCTTTGATTTCTTTCATCAGCATCTTATTGTTTTCATAGTAAAGGGCTTTGCCTCCTTAGGTAGGTATATTCCTAGTTATTTTATTCTTTTTGTTGCGATGGTAAATGGAATTGTTTCCTTCATTTCTCTTTCTGATATTTTGTTGTTAGTGTATAGGAATGCAACAGATTTCTGTGTATTAATTTTGGATCCTGCAACTTTACTGAATCCATTGATGAGCTCTAGTAGTTTTCTGGTAGTGCCTTTAGAATTTTCTATGTGTAGTATCACATCATCTGCAAACAGTGATAGTTTTACTTCTTCTTTTCCTGGATTTCTTTTATTTCTTTTCTCTGATTGCTGTGACTAGAACTTTCAAAACTCTGCTGGATAAAAGTGGTGAGAGTGTCTTGTTTCTGATCTTAGAGGAAATGCTTTCAGCTTTTCACTGTTGCATATGATGTTAGCTATGAGTTTGTCATTCATGGTCATTATTATGTTGAGGTATGTTCCCCTCTATGCCCACTTGCTGGAGAGTTGGGGTGTTTTTAATCATAAATGAGTGTTGAATAAATGATGCTGGGAAAACTGGACCACTACATGTAAAATAATTGAAGTAGAACATTCTCTAACACCATACACAAAACTAAACTCAAAATGGATTAAAGACCTAAATGTAAGGTCCTAGAGGAAAACGCAGGCAGAACACACTTTGTCATAAATCTCAGCAATATATTTTTAGATCCATCTCCCAGAATAATGGAAATAAAACCAAAAATAAACAAATGGGACCTAATTAAACTTAAAAGCTTTTGCACAGCAAAGGAACCATGAACAAAACAAAAAGACAACCTACAGCATGGGAGAAAGTATTTTCACATGATGTGACCGACAAAGGATTAATCTCCAAAATATACAAACAGCTCATGCAGCTCAATATCAAAACAAACAAACAACCCAATCAAAAAATGTCAGAACACCAAAATAGACATTTCTCCAAAGAAGACATACAGATGGCCAAGAGGCACATGAACAAATGCTCAGCATTGCTAATTAATAGAGAAATGCAAATCAAAACTATAATGAGGTACCACCTCACACCGGTCAAAATGGTCATCATCAAAAAGTCTACAAACAATAAATACTAGAGAGTGCAATGAGAAAAAGGAACCCTCCTACACTGTTGGTGGGAATGTAAATTGGTACAGCAACTATGGAGAACAGTATGGAGATTCCTTAAAAACCTAAAAGTAGAACTACCATATGATCTGGCAGTCCCACTCCTGGGGATATATCCTTAGAAAACCATAATTTGAAAAGATACACGCACCCAACGTTCATTGCAGCACTGTTTACAGTAGTCAAGACATGGAAGCAACCTAAATGTCCACTGACAGATGAATGGATAAAGAAGATGTGGTATATATATGCAATGGAATATTACTCAGCCATAAGAAGAATGAAATTTTGCCATTGGAAGCAACATGGATGGACCTAGAGATTATCAAACTAAGTGAAGTAAGCCAGACAGAGAAAGACAAATATCATATGATATTGCTTATATGTGGAATCTAAAAAAAAATGATACAAATGAACTTATGTACAGAACAGAAATAGACCCAAAGATATAGAAAACAAGCTTATGATTACCAAAAGGCAAGGAGAGGGTGGGATAATTTAGGAGTTTGGGATTAACATATACATACTCTATGTGTAAAATAGATAACCAACAAGGACATACTGTGTAGCACAGGGAACTATACTCAATATTTTGTAATAACCTCTAAGGGAGAAGAATCTGAGAAAGAATATTTATATATATATATACACACACACATATATATATACATACACAAACACACACACACATATATATATATATATCTGAATCACTTTGCTGTACACCTGAAACTACCACAACATTGTAAATCAACTATGCTTCAATAAAAATAAAAATTCAAAAAAGTATGATACTGGCATAAAAACAGATAAATAGACCAATGTTACAGAATACAGAACATAGAAATAAACCAGCACCTTATCAGTCAACTGATCTTCAACAGCGGTGCCAAAACACACAATGGGGAAAGGATAGTCTCTTCAACAAACGGTGTCAGGAAAACTAGATATCTATATGCAGAAGAATGAAGTTGGACCTTTCAAACACCATATACAAAAATCAATGCAAAATGGATTAAATAATTAAACATAAGATATGAAAGCACAAAACTCCTAGAAGAAAACGTAGGAAAAATTTTTCTTAACATCATTCTTGGCAATAATTTTTTAGATATGACACCAAGAGCATAGGCAACAAAAGTAAAAATGGACAAGTAGGATTATATCAAACTAAAAAGCTGCTGAGAGAAAAAAACCCAAATCTACAAAAATGAAAAGACAGGGACTTCCCTGGTTGTGCAGTGGTTAAGAATCCACCTGCCAATGCAGGGGACATGGATTCAATCCCTGGTCCAGGAAGATCCCACATGCAGCGGAGCAACTAAGCCCGTGCACCACAACTACTGAGCCTGCATTCTAGAGCCCGCGAGCCACAACTACTGAAGCCCGTGCACCTAGAGCCCGTGCTCTGCAAAAAGAGAAGCCACCGCAATGAGAAGCCCATGCACCACAACGAAGGGTAGCCCCCACTCACCGCAACTAGAGAAAAGCTCATGCACAGCAACGAAGACCCAAAACAGCCATAAATAAATAAATAAATTTATTAAAAAATGAAAAAGCAACCTATGAAATGGGAACAAATATTTGCAAACTATATATCCAATGAGGGGTTCATATCCAAAATATATAAGGAACTCATACAACTGAATACCAAAAATACAAATAACCTGATTAAAAATGGGCAAAGAAATTAAATAGACACTTTCAAATGACTATGAAAAAGTGCTTAACATCTCTACTCATGAGGAAAGTACAAATCAAAACCACAATGAGTGGGCTTCCCTGGTGGTGCAGTGGTTGAGAGTCCGCCTGCCGATGCAGGAGACACGGGTTCGTGCCCCGGTCCCGGGAGGATCCCACATGCCGCGGGGCGACTGGGCCCGTGAGCCATGGCCACTGAGCCTGCACATCTGGAGCCTGTGCTCTGCAACAGGAGAGGCCACAACAGTGAGAGGCCTGCGTACCGCAAAAAAAAAAAAAGAAGAAGTCACAACAGATTATAAATTGAAAAAAAGATTATAAGTACCACATAATGCAGAAGAATAACATATTTTTAATTAATTAACTTATTGAAACACTTCCATGATACTTTTTGTTCACTAAATTATTTGGCTGCAATCTTATGGTGGTTTTAGATTATTACATTTTATAGAGTGAATAGAATGTTAATTTCAGTCTTCTAGCAAGGATTGTTTATTTTTATTCACTTTTCTTGAATTACAAAGTATATTCTTGATAGGGTAAAAACTATGATTTGACTAGGCTTCAGTAGAACTAAATCCATTTTTTAAAAAGTTGCACGTGTGTTGGTTGGAGGAATATTCCGCCAAGCTTTAAATTCGAAATCTTTTCTTTTCCTCTTTTATCACATGCTGGTGCTGGGGGATATAGCATGCATTTACATCATGATACCGCCTATCAGTGATATAAACCTTTGGAAATCCCTTTACTGAGACAGCTAGCAATAACTACCACATACAGAGCAACTGAACCACATAAGCAGATTCTGCTAAATCTACATAGTCCCCCAGCACAGTTTCTAGTTAGCTGGATCCCAAAATATCCACAGGACACCTCAACTCTAACCCAAGGGAGAAGTGAGACAATGGTGGGGATTGGGAAGGAAAGAAACAATGGTCTTAGCCTAATTTCTATATATAAGGGAGGTATTCTAGAAGAGATGTATGTTTCGTAGGTCTTGAAGTTTTCATCATATGAGTGAAGGCTTCTTTAAGATAAAGAATATAAAATTATGAATGCAAAGGTGACTACTTGAAGTTAAAATGTCTTACTTTGTAAATTTTATAAAAATATGACCATGTGACTACTGCATTGCCCTCTCTGTAGATAATGGGCACATGCAGATGAAGAGCGCTAAAATATAAGCTTCATTCCCTTTTTGGTAAATGTGTCTGTGCTTAGTACACGGACTTCTCTCAGCAAACATGATTCAGTCATGTCTCTCCAAGGCATTGGATAATACATTAGTGGAGACATCCTAGGGTTACAGTATGGCTGGTATGTTGCCGTTCAGAGGAGAGGGGTGTGTTGAATCATGGTACTGACTTAAATCCTAAATAGTACTAGATTCTAGACTATGCTGAAGGGAAAATAGAAAGCATAATTATTATCATGCATCTCATAGCAAACTTTTATTGACTGTACACTATGCACCAGACACTGTGTCAAGTGCTTGCATGCAGTATGTTATTGGTTGTTTATAAGAGGATATGTATCTGCAGTTCCATTGTATAGGCAAGAATGCTGACATAGACAAATTAAGTAAACTGCACCAAGGACAAGCTGGAGGGGAACTGGCATTTTTACTGTGGAGATCTGATTCCAATATTGGCATGTTTAGCCACTATATTGTGCTCCTTATGGTTTGTTTGTTTGTTTTACCAATCCTCAGTGCATTGAAGGAGAATATACTCATCTCTCCCCATGATATAGAGGGAAGAACCTAAGACTTAAAATGAAGCCAAATTAAATTTAAATCTCCTTTAAATATTATTAGTTGAATGAACCAATTACTTTGTTGTTGTCATTGTGGTTTTTTTGTTTCTCATCTGTAGAATGAGTATCTTCAAGTACCTTCTTTATGACACTTCTTTTGAAGAATGATCCAGATAATGCAGGAGACAACTTTTAGCTCACTGGACAAGTTATGTTTCTGAGTTTCAGCTTCTTTTCATAGTAGCTGTTTGGCCTTAAGCAATTCCATTTTTCTTACCTGCACAATGGGATTCCGTTATTGATTTCCACTGAGGAGAGGATAAAATGCAAAGCAAAGGTTAAAGAGGTGTGCCAATTCTAAAGCATAATGCAAAATGTGTGTGACTAATACTTCCCACTGTCTTCTCTAGAAACCATAATTATTACCATATTTTAATTTGATAGAACATATGGCTATTAATTTACAGGTATAAGATATTTGAAAAATCTTGAGCCTGTGTCTATCATTGAGGAAGGCAAGGAGTTAAAAGGAAGTTTGGCTGTTCAGTCAATCTAAACTTAATTATTGATGACACAAGTTGTTTCTGATTTGGATGTTCCGTTCCCATTGGATGCGACCATAGAGACTAGGTAAACTACCAGGTCACTTTTTCTGTAATTTTTTCTTTCACAAAGACAGAATGTGCCTGAAGTTCAGAAATAAAATTTTAAAGAGTAGGCAATAAAATAAGTACAACACAGTTGTTTATACAGTAATGTAACTGCATTTCAGACATTTTCTCCAGATTACCCCTTTCTTCTTTATAATGAAGATGACATTTTCTTTGGTAGTGCTTTTAAAATGTAGACCATAAAAGCCAAAAAAATAAAAAACAAGAATGGGAATTCTTAAAACAGTGCATTCAAGTGCATTATATTAATCACATTACATGTCTTTACTGCACCTCATTTATTCAATTCATATGTCTTCCCCCGACCTCAATTTACTGTGAAAGCAGTGCCTCTCCCTCCACTTTAATTTGGACCCAGCCCAAATGAAACCATGAAAAAAGGCAGATATGAAAAAAGATAGATGTGGTTTATTATGCTGAGACAGGAAGTAAAAGGACCTCTCAAAGCTTCCAACTGAGGACATGACATTTTCAGAAGAGTCAAAGGAAAAAAAATTGCAGAGTCACCTTTTCCATTTTTCCACCCATTTAATGTTGGTGCAGTCATAGCTGGTTACAAGAAAAGGCACGGGAAAGTCACACTAGGGAACACTAATTCACTTTGGGTGATTATCAGAAAGCAGTAATGGGGACGTTTCCAAAATGCCAGTTAACACAAGATATTGTCGTGGTAAGATTAATGAGCCTAGGGGAGAAATACCCTTCAAGGAGGCTGACAGTTGCCAAGCGCTCTGACATTTCACCATGTGGCCACAGTCTCTTAAAGTCCTTCATACGCTTGTACTCCACTGTAAGATCAGAAAGGCAAATGAAGACAAGAGCAGAAGTTCATTCTCCTTACGAATTCAGGTTTTTCCTAGTCTAGCTTATGGGTCTCTAATTGCTGCTGTCAGTAACGCTCGGCCTTCTTGCTGATCTTTTGTCCGTCAAGCTCCTCAGGAATGGTTTTCAGCTCTGCGGAAGCAGGAGATTTCAAAACAACAGAGCCTCTCTCCAGCTAAGCACCTTTATCAAGTCTAATGCAGCTTCTAGTTTTCTTCCTACTGCCGCAAGTGTTTAACCTGACTTAATTTTTTTCCAAGCTTACTTATCTGTCCTTTGGCCATTCACTCTTGCATCATCCTTTCCTGCCCTTCCAAACTTGGCATCAGATCAGAATACAGTCTCTTACCTCTTCTTTCCTGTGCTCGTCTAGACAGACAAGCTTATGTATCTTTTTCTCTTTCCTTCCTTCCTTCCTTCCTTCCTTCCTTACCCCCTTCCTCCCTCCCTCCCTCTCTCTCTCTCTGATTAATAAGGGAAAGTATTATAGATACTGTCAAAACTATAATATGACGAAGTGACAAGTATTTCAGAATTATATAAAATTATCACAGTTCTTGTCCCCAGACTGTGATTTCTAACTGCCCTCAGAAATAATAAATGGATATTTCTTTTGACACATGTTCTTAATTTTTTTTTTCCCCGTGCTCTGGTCTAACTACATATTTCTCTAGCCTACAATCTAAACACCATGGCGTTTTAATAACCCTTAAAATGAATGTGTTTCATGCAAACAAGCAGCTTGGCACAGAACAAGGTGCTTCCTTATTCAAGTGGTCCATTTGCATAAGTGTTGAGCACTGCAGCTTAGATTTCTTTCACCATTCATTCCACCACAGAATGACTCTCATCACTCTCCTTTCATCAATTTTCCTCAATTAAGGAAAACTTTCAGGATCTTCAAACTGGTGACTTGGTAGGTCAGCAACTGGAGTATTGCTAGAAGTTGATATCCAAGTCCCTTTTCCCCCAGTTCTAGTGACAGTGTTCCTTCCACCTCTCTCCCTCCATCTTTCTAATTCTGCCTTCTGCTAGAAGGACTATCCTTTGCCCTTTGAGGTTTCCACTCCCCACAGTATTTTACCCCCAGTATAGAAAGTACCCTGTTTCCCTGGAGCTATACACTCTGTGAAATCTCTTTGGATGATTTGGTATCCTTCTCAACTCCTTCCTGTATGTCTCTTTCCTTTGCTTGTATGGAATGTAGACTTGTCTGCACAAGTGGCTCCAGTTCAGATATAGGCATTTTTGTCATTACAGAAAAAACAATTTTCATGCACACGAAGATCTCTGGAATGGGGAAGTGAATACCTCTAAGGACCTATTTTCAGGATCCTCCAACATTGTTATTTGTTAGCACCCCCCTCAGCCCTAACCCCTCAGGGATTACATCTAAGTGTGTCTGTGCCTGCAGGTTCTGCTTTACTCTACGGCTCAGTGAATACCAGAACTGGGACAATAATAATAATAATTGGAATTTTTAAAAAATATATTACTCATGTCAGATACTACTAATGCTTTAAAATATTATATCTTTTAATTCCTCTTTTAATTCATCATAGATGAGAAAACTGAGGCTCAGAATTTTGTTAATCTACCCAAGGTGGCAAGTGAATGAAGTGACAGAGCCAGCTTTCAAATTAAGTCTTTCTAATTCTTAAGGTCCTTGTTCTTAACCTTAATGTCAAAGCTGTATTAGAAATGCTTGCCCCACTGCAATGAGGTCTTAAAGGAGAGACCTACATTTTGAACCTACACCTAAAGGGCACTGGGAAAAATATTACTACTGAATGCCCATCAACTAAAGCAGGGCCTGGAACATTGCAGATGCTCCATACATATTTATTGGGTAAATGAAATCTAAGGTAGTCTAATAAAAAAATTGCATTGGAAACAAATGTCGGAAACTTTTAATCTGCTAATGTTTCTCTTAATCCCTTAACAATCAAGTGGTCTCTAGACCAGTATCATGGCTTTTCCTAAAACAAGTTTGTTAGGAATGCAGACTCTGGGGTCTCACCCCAGAAGCAGGAAATCCACATCTGCATTTTAATAAGATCCTCTGGTGATTTGTATGCAAATTAAAGTTGGAGAAGGACTGGCCTAATCTTGGTCATAGTACCTGGAGGCAGAATGTCTGTGAATGTCCCCTTATCTACATTAAAAAATATATGTGTGTGTGTGTGTGTGTGTGTGTGTGTGTGTGTGTATACATATATATATATATTTTTTCCTCTGCTAATTGAGCAGACTCTCTGCGATAAAGACACTGCCATCCAGGACTAGCACCCACATCACAGTCCTTTGTAAATAAAGGTATAGCTGAAAAAGGAGTGTTGTCTTCCTCTGTTCGGTAGAAAATTAGATGTCTGTTCTTTTCGAGGTTTAGGAACTAATCTGCAGTCCTGCCAGGACAGTATTGGAGAACTGTATCATGACAAAGGGTAAACGCTGCATCAACAAGTGATTTCTCTGCCAGTTTTACTCCCTCTCCTCTGCCCCACCAGTAACAAAAAGGGCATTTGCACATACATGTGAGTGATTAGGTATGTTGGAAGAGGAAGGAACTGGTGTAACAAGAAACAAGAAATCTCTCTCTCATGCTGTATGAGGTCTTCAGAAAAATTCTCATGAAAAATAAAGAGCCATATAACCAATAAATCTAATATTCTGCTATCTATGTGGCCCCTCTTTTTGTTTATTTATATTACCTGAGAAATTGAGAGGAAATTGGTAAAGAATGTGTGTTTGTTGGTGGGGGTGGTCTTTTGTTAGTTTTCTAATTACATAACTCATAAGCTTAAAAAAAATAATTACTTAAGATGCATTCAGTATCCACACTTTTAAGAAAACAAGTAACAATCATTTCATTCAGAGTCATCAGTAGAATACACAAAGCTAGTGCGATCTTGGGCTGAAGCAAAAGTAGAGAACATTTTCTGTATTAGTGCTCAATTGATAACATCCATAAAATAATATTGCTAGACCTGAAATGTTGAATTCAGTTCTGGCTGTAATACTTTAAAAATATGGGGAAATTGGAATTCGTTTAGTGATGAGGTATCAAGATGACGAAGGTGAAACTGAGAAATGATGGAAGGAACTGAGAATATTTCAGAAGAAGACAGATTCTAAGAGAGATGTTTATCTGGCATATACTATGTAGTGATTAGAGATCCTATGAGTGACCTCACTGTACAGAAAGGCAGTCTGTGGTTGAAAGACATTTGTCTGCAGTAGTTAGAACTACCCTAGAAAGTTTTTGCTACAGAAAATTTCAATGAGAGACTAAACAAATAAGAAGAAGCATACTGCAATACTGGACAGAGGGATGGGCAGGAATTTAATCTCATTCATTTTTTTAATATAAATTTATTTATTTGTTTATTTTTGGCTGAGTTGGGTCTTTGTTGCTGCACGTGGGCTTTCTCTAGTTGCGGCGAGCGGGGGCTACTCTTTGTTGCGGTGCGCGGGCTTCTCATTATGGTGGCTTCTCTTGTTGTGAAGCATGGGCTGTAGGCGTGCAGGCTTCAGTAGTTGTGGCTCGTGGGCTCTAAAGCACAGGCTCAGTAGTTGTGGCGCACAGGCTTAGCTGCTCCATGGCATGTGAGATCTTCCCGGACCAGGGCTCGAACACGTGTGCCCTGCATTGGCAGGCGGATTCTTAACCACTGTGCCACCAGGGAAGCCCCTCATTCATTTTTATATCCAGGGCTTGTTATTTAGTCAGTGGATGGGCATGAATTGTATAAATGGAAACCTGTTATTTCTTGCCTCAACTGGCCCTTGTGTTTGACCCTCCAGTGTCAGTCCTCCCACAAATCTCAGAGATGACCAGAGATAGACTAGTCCTTAGATTTTGCTAATGGATTCAGATGCTTTAACATTTCATCTAGAGGTATACTGTTTCTCAAGTTCAATAATTATATTACACCACCATGATTTTCACCATGCCTGCATAAAGTCTCTACTTATTTTCCTTTAACCTGACTCCCTTTTTAATGTAAATAAACGTATCTTAAAAGGAAACTTTATAAAACTATGGAAGAGAAATTAACAAGTGTTAATAAAGTGTTAAAGACATGTTAATGTAAAACTGGAGACTTCTTTATTAATATAATTAGAATACGTGAGAAAGAAAGAAAAAGGATGTAACTTTCTCAGCTATTTGATGGCATTTAGTTCTAGTATCCAACCCCCATCTAAAATCATTTTGAGTGTCACTTATACTTTTGGTGAAATAGTCTAAGTCTAGGGCGGTATGTTTTTAATACCCATGGAACTGAAATCGTTGGATGTGGGATCTAGTGCAGAAAAAAATATTTTGTTGTGACTTATATTCTGTAGCCTTTCCCTTTCACACCAAACTCCTTTGGTGTTGTCCTTGGCCTGCTTTGGGCATCCATTTGTTCCATGTCCTTTATTGTAGTTTTTGACTTGAACTGATGACTTTTTTTTTCCATTAGCACTTCCATTATGAAAGCCGCTGACCTATTAATTTGTTTGTGTTGCAGCTTTTATATCCCAGAGTCCCCAACATTTCATTCCACCTAAGCCACACTATTGATGACAGAGATCCTAAGATTCTTCTTTTTTTTTAATTCCTCCACACTGTCCCTTGCAGTTGAAGCACAGAATCTTAACCACTGGACTGCCAGGGAAGTCCCCTAAGATTCAACTTTTAATACTTACCTGCTTTCTCTAGATAAACTCTGACTAGTTACTGGCAATAGAAGTTTTGATTAGGATAGCATTAGAGGTGAATCTGTTCTACACAATCCAGACCTATTATTGAAAGTGTAAATTTCATCCTCGTGTTAGCCTTCTTTTTTGAGTCATGTGCTGTGGGTGTGAGAAAAAGGCAAAATGATTAATGGCGGGGTCTTGCGTGCAGAGAGGGATTGATTTTTTGTGCTGAACATTCTGATGACAAATGCTAAATCTGACGTGTCTGTGATTTTACCCCATTACAGCTGGAATTCTGCAACTTCCAGGGGCTGTGGGATATTACATAATGAACATAGGCTTTTGAATCTGACTGAGTATGAATTTAAACTCCCAACTAATTAACTATGAGGCCCTGGGCTAGTTGGTGAATCATTCTGTGCTTTATTTGCTTTCTCAGAATATTGAAATAAAAATGTCTTCATGCATGGTCAGGAGGCATCTCAACATATGTTCCAATGCCTTTCAACTGAACCTTGTTTAATACCTGTAGGGGATTACATAGTAGGTCTAAACCCCTGCATTTCTCAGAGTAGTATGCAAAAAAGACCAACATAAAACGATCTTGGAAGGATAATTGGCAAATATTAAATACTTCACCCTGTGGGCAGAGGAAATAAAGGAATCTCAGAAAATTAACCAGAAAAAGTAAGGTTGCTATTCATCACCTCTGAAATGTGAAAACACAATGGGCTGTTTTAAAAAGGACTGTTTTCCACTGTCTAAGTAACCAACATAAACTTCATTTGTAGAAATCATATTCTCCAAAGAATTATATATTATATAATTATTTTTCTTCTTTTTTTTAATGACTAAAGGTTTACCTTTCTTGACCCTGTTTAATAATATCTAATTCTTAATAAAACAACATCTAACAAGAAGATGAAAACAGAATATGAATTATATTCAACCTTCTAAAATGCCCACGTGTGTATGCACTCACACCAAACACACACAAACACACACACACAGGCAAATAACTTGCAAAAATGTTCCTTGATATTCTGACTATGATGGTTAAGAAAAATGAATGTGTTTGGGAATTATGGTTTAACGGTTTAGAAAATGGGATTTAAGATTGATTTAAACAAGGTGATAAGGACCTTTCAGCAATTTCCCCTCTTGTTTTATATAGTTTCATTTTTCTAATAATCATTTTTTTGGCCCAACAGTATACCCTAGGTAGATATCTACATGTTTGACATAATGAAACAATGTCATTACTCTGTTCTGAAAAATTCCCAGTGTAATAATAAGCCAAATAACTTCTCACCCACTACAAATATCTGGGTCAATAGAGGAGGGAGAATTACATAGACTGGAGCTATTTCCCAGTTCTCAGACTTCCATATCTGGAAGTCATTTTTCATAGATTTAAGCTGTAAATTGAATGGCATAATTTGATGATGGACATAGAACTGTGTATTAGTTTTTATTTTGACAAAATCATTAAACGTCACATAGGTTGAAAAATGAATCACAGGGCCCTAAGCCTGCCTTAGAAGATTGCACTTCATAAACTGAATTGCTCACATGGGCATCATTTTGGTGAGAGTTATAGATTTTCTAGCATCTCTCTGATAGATAGGACTAATATAACTTCAATAAAAACTCTGGATATTGTCAGTATAAAATTTTCCCTACCATTGAAAAATGTAAGGTCCTCCAACTAATAAATCGGACAACAACCTATTCCTTAAGGTATACTAACATACATATTGGGTTACAACAAGCAACAAAATCATTGAGGTAATAAACCAGAGTCACAGAGGGGCCACTGGAGAAGGTTTCTCTCCATTGCAAGAGCCCAGCATGATGACTGTAGGTATAATATACCCCCAGAATGTTAATTTCCAATCATTAACTTTGCTACATGTGCAGTGATTTAGAACTACATATAAACTATACCTGAATGTCATATATGCCACTTATATTTATGACACTTCACATGAATTTTATCACATAAACTAGTGGTGATGTACAAATCCATTAGGGACCTTCAACTGTAAAACATATGAGTTATGTACTTTGAGTTTAATGTAACAGTTTGTCCATGATATATGAGATTGATACCTAAATATCTGGTTAACTGGTAGTGGTGACCTTGGGGGGTGAGTGGAGTTTAATCAAATAAGGCCTGAGGTGCTAGGTAGACAGAAAAACAAAACTAAAGAAGGTCTAATTTATGCATTTCTCCCAAATTTTGTGGTTGCTTGAGACTATATATTACTTAACTTCTCAGGCCTCAATATCATTATTTGAAAATTGAAGATGATAATGAATATCTCATAAGGAGACTATGGGGGTTAAATTTTGAAGCAAGTAGCACAATCCTTGGTAGCTAAGACATGTTCGTTTCTTTGCCTCATCCGGGCAGGTCACTTTTTACCTTTATGACATATGCTACTCTTGATAGTATGCCTTATTTGTGACCCATTGGTTTCTCTTTGATTTTATTTATTTATGGATAATCATTCTCTTCTCCCTTTGTGTTAGGGTTCTCTAGAGAAACGGAACCAATAGGATGTGTATATATATGTATTTAAGGAGATTTATTCTAAGGAATTGGCGCACAAGATTATGGAGACAAGTCCAAAATCTGTAGTTTGAGTCCAAAGGTTATCTGCTGTCAGAATTCCTGCTTGTTTGAGGAGACCAGTCTTTGTTCAATTAAGGCTTTCAACTGATTTGATGAGGCCCACCACATCAGGGAGGACAATCTGCTTTACTCAAAGTCTACCAACTTAAACATTAATCTCATTTTAAAACATCTCACAGAAACATTCAGAATAATGATTTACTACATATCTGGTCACTGTTGACCATAAAATTGACCTAGTTGACCCATAAAATTAACTATCACACCTTTCTATGCAGAAAACTATCATTGTGTCTCCTCATCAAACATCCTTCTTCTTTGTCCAGAATTCTGCTCCTGGGCAACTGAGCTTCAAGCTTACTAGATTTTGTTAACTGGTGTACATCAAATTATAAAATAATCACTTTTTTAAAACTAAAATGAGTATAAAATACATTTAATAAGAAGGAGGTAGGTTTTATTTTAAAACCTTGAGGGCTCTAGTCAGGAATGTTGATTTTTAGAGGTCTAAATTTACATTGTATCAAATATATTAAAAAGCTCTAAAATACCAGTTTTTATAAAAAATTAGAAGAATTTTTATAGTTTATTTTTCTAGTAATTTGGCTATGAGTAACTTATTTAATTTAAAATTGAGTATGCTTTCTCAGCAAACATGGTGCCCAATTAACAGTTATTGCAAAGTCAGAAAAATTAGCCTATAGCATGTTTTCAATGTGATAGGTATTTTGTGATGGCTAATTTAACAATTCATCTAAAAGTTAATGCATTTCCTTAATGTTATATTTTATATAACAATAATAATTTTATATAATATAATGTTATATTTTTAGACACTTAAATATTTATTAATTCATATTTGTGCTCTTATATTTTTCATGTTATTTAATCTCTTAATCTCTATTTGAAAATTGAGAATATTAATGAATATCTCTTAAGGAGGTCACGGGATTAGTCTTTGAAACAAATAGCACAATGCTCTGAACCTAAAAAATCTTGTGTCTTTATTTCCTCAAAACAGAGTATATTTTACCTTGCAGGAACTCCTTTATTTTTTTTCTTATTTTCTGGCTTTTTCTTTCAGATTCTCTGTCTGTGAAATGTTCATAGGTTGTAGGCATGGTGATGATCATGATCAATGGAAAAATTCAATTTTATTTTTCTCTGAATTTGAAGAAACTGTTGTACATTGAATTTATAGCCTGTTCTCTGTTCTCTCTCCCAACCATAGTCCCTGAATGAACACAGCTCTCCACCCTTCCAGTAATTGAGAACAAAGATATTATTACCTTAATGACTAATCTCTCCTTTAATTCTAAAGATAGGCATCAAGCAAGTTTATGATTGTCAGGGGTTTGGACTACAGTGTAAAGAAGGTTAAATCCTTCCACATGGGGCAGTTATCACCAACTGGTCACAAGAATGATCTTAGAAGGTAATCAGGATTAAAGATAGGAGACTTAAGTGACTTCTTTCTAATTTTTTCTCAGCAGCTATGATAGGCAGTGCCCTCTAAAAGTTTGACTGCATCCTATTCTAGAAAATACAGCCATTCTAGAAAATATGCCAATCCCCAAAACTCACTTTCTAGATTTCGTTTTCCTGAAAACCACAGATTGGGCTTCTCAGAGAGGAACAATTTCCTCTACACTTCTTGGTTCTCTGGCTGGTCTAAAAATAAAATTGACATAGACAGATTAACAGATTAATATTTAATTGCATATATATACAGGGGCTCCACAAAGACAATGAGACCTAAGGACAAGCTGGGCAATTGAGGCTTATATGCCATCTTGAGCTAAGGAATGGGATAGGGACCTGGGGATTCAAAGGGGAGGAAGGTGATTCACAGGACTATAAGGAGAGAAGATGTTTGGTAATTAGATGTTGATTCTGCCATACAAATAGGTCATTCAGAGAAAAAGTTATCTCTTGGAAATAACTCTCTTTCTGGGCCAGACCCACTATCTCAATTATTTTAGGTAGTTAAGGGACAGGTAAAAGTTTTTCTTAAGTCTGCTGGGTCTTGATTGCCTTCAGCTCAAAACAGTCTGCATAACATAGTGCCACATTTTAAGGAGGCTCATTCTGAACCCCTTCAGGCTCATGATATTGCCAGTCTTGTCTTACCTGGTAACAGAAATCACTTAACAAAGTAACTCCATTGTCTTTTGCTTTGACTGACTCATAGTTTAATTAGTCTCTCTCAAAACTTTTAAGTTCAATTTAATAAACTGAACTCATGTCGGATGTTCTGGGAATCAAAACGTGTCCAGGAGGTAGGAATATCCTCAAGTATCTCCAGTTGAATTGAAGAGATAAGATTTCAATGCCTTCTGGGATTCTAACTTTGAAGGCAGGAGATGAAGTGAAACCACAACTAAAAACAACACCCGTAAATCTATGTTAAATTTAAAATATAATAGTGGTATAAACTCTTAATGGAAATGTAATGACAGAGACAAGATTGATTTCCCTCTGTAGTAGGTAGAATATTGTCTCCCCTAAAGATGCCCAAGTTATAATCCTCAGAACTTGTGAATATATATTACCTTGCATGGCAAAAGATATTTTGTACTTTGCAGATGTGATAAATCAAGGATCTTGAGATGGGAAGATTATCCATGATTATTCAGGTGGGCTTAAGGTAATTACAAAGGACTTTCTAAGAGGATCAGAGTCAGAGAGGTAGTTGAAAAGGCTATACTGCTGACTATGAATGGGGAAGAAAGGAATATGAGCCAGGGGATTCAGACAGCCGCTCAAATATGGAAAGGCAAGGAAATGGATTCTCCCTTAGAGCTTCCAGAAGGAATGCAGCCCTACTAAAACCTTGATTTTAGCCCAGTGAGACTTCCGACCTATAGAACTCTCAGATGATAAATTTATGTTGTTCTAAGCCAGTTTGTGTTGACTTCTTGCAGTAGCCAGGAGAAACAAAAACACTATTTAAGAAAAGCTTCAAAGAGAACCTGGTATTTAGGTTAAGTTTTCCACAGGTAGAATGGAGGGAAAGGCCTGCTACAAGGGTGGAGAGAACCATAATTACCGCTATAGAAGGAGGATATTTTAATGAGTCCCAATAATACAGTGTGAATGATAGT
This sequence comes from Mesoplodon mirus, assembly GCF_964341445.2. NCBI lineage: Eukaryota > Metazoa > Chordata > Mammalia > Artiodactyla > Ziphiidae > Mesoplodon > Mesoplodon mirus. The sequence continues at coordinate 25,353,735 of NC_138995.1, read as the reverse complement.
AGAGATTGAAGGGAATTTGTAGGATAAAGTCTGGCTAGTGTTAAAATTTTTTTCATTTCCATTTATTCAATGGAAAGCCATTGAAGACTGGGATGTACACTCACCCACCCACACCCGCACTTGCACCCACATAGGCAAATATGCAAACTGTTGCATGACCTACTTACTGTCATTGTGGGCATCTGATCACTGATCTCCCTTGCTATCATTACAAATCATTCAGCAATTGTGGTTATTTTTGAGTAGTTATTATCATTTCTCTTGTTATTTTACAAATGAGTCCTTTCAGGCAATGCCGTTTTCAATGCCTGAAAATGGTCAGCCAAATTCTAAGAATTGCCTTCAATATCCTGGGGTGATCTGGGAAGGAAACAGGCAGAAGTCAAAATATTTTATGTGTATAACATTGCTAAGTTAATTTTATTTTATTTTTTGCCTTATTTTTCTCATGTGTAGAATGAGACCAACAAATACTAACTCCGATGCTCATTGTATTTATTTATTTTTGGCTGTGTTGGGTCTTTGTTGCTGTGCACAGGCTTTCTCTAGTTGCAGTGAGTGGTGGCTACTCTTTGTTGTGGTGTGCTGGCTTCTCATCGTGGTGGCTTATCTTGTTGTGGACCATGGGCTCTAGGTGCATGGGTTTCAGTAGTTGTGGCACGCAGGCTCTAGAGCACAGGCTCAGTAGTTGTGGCACACGGGCTTAGTTGCTCCGTGGCATATGGGGTCTTCCCAGACCAGGGCTCGAACCCGTGTCCCCTGCATTGGCAGGTGGATTCTTAACCACTGTGCCACCAGGGAAGCCCCAGACACTCATTGTAGACATTAAAAGATACAGTTCACTGATATAACCTGGGGGGCGGAAGGGAAAGAAATAGATACTAATATTTATTAGATGCATATTAATGCTATGACTTATACCGTGTTTATTTCTCAACAGAATATATTTTTGATAAAATTTACCCTCTGATTTCCCTAATAAGCTGTCTACTCTGAAATCCTGAATAATGAGAGAATTGCTGATTAGGGAAATGTTGGTGTCTGTTTACAAATAGACATTTAATTTTATGGTGGAAACTTCATCTTAGTAAGCAAAAACAAAAATCAATTGTGAACAAAAAGTTGCAGATTTTTTTCTGTTGGAAAGAATTGATCTTGGGTCACTACAACTTTCTTAGTCCTACCATATGTTGATTTAGAAAAAAAAGGAATTTCAAAATAAACAGAAATTATTTCCCATTGACAAAACTAGAATGACATATATTTAAAATATGAATTCATAATTATATTGCAAACAACAAAGATAAAAGTTCCAAATTGTTAAACAATTCTGAACAATTCTACAAAATAGTTTAGTTAGCACTCTGAAATTTCCGAAAGACTGACTGACAATTTTTATCCAGGCCAGTGGAAATGTTTTGCCTTTCATTTAGTATAGAGATTTAAAAGGAATGGAGAATTAGCTACAATGACTTAAAATAGAATTAAGAAGAGAGAACTTTGAATCTGCCTAAGCATAAAGCATGACATGAGAGCACGGGGAATTCTAATTCTACTAAACACAGTGTGTTCAGAGGGAAAATTGAACTGGTCAAGACTCGTCAGATAATATTAAGTGAAAGAAGATGGCTAATGGCGTGTCACAGAGCTCGATGCATGGCCCACCTCTGCCCACTTATCGGCATGGCTCTCCATCACAATGGACAGATGTGTAAATCACAGGAAATTGGAAAGAATAGTCAGCTGTCAAGAGAAAGTGTTGAGAAGCAAGTTCCTTTAAAATGGCAACACACTGCCACTCTTTGTAAGATTTTCAGTTTATAGCAATGAGTTTATAAAACAAAGGAATTTAATGCCCTGTTTGCATAAATGGTTGTATTACAAATGCTCCATTATGAAAACTGATTTAGTATTGACCCATTACTTTGCATTCAGACCTACTCAAGTTAATGCAATCTGCACATGGAAATACTAGATATTAACACATAGGTTAGTCATTTACTGTTAGAAAGCTGCTATTATTGGGACGTCCTTAGTGGCACAGTGGTTGAGAATCCGCCTGCCAGTGCAGGGGACATGGGTTCGAGACCTGGTCCCGGAAGATTCCACATGCTGCAGAGCAACTAAGCCCGTGCGCCACAACTACCGAGCCTGCACTCTAGAGCCCATGAGCCACAACTACTGAAGCCCGCGCACCTAGAGCCTGTGCTCCGCAACAAGAGAAGCCACCGCAATGAGAAGCCGTGCACTACAATGAAGAGTAGCCCTCCCTCGCCGCAACTAGAGGAAGCCCACACGCAGCAACGAAGACCCCATGCAGCCAAAAAATAAATTAAATTATATATATATATATAAAGAAAGCTACTATTATTAAATAAGTAATATTAGTCTCCACTATTGCTTTTAATTATATTGCATCATTATATTCTTCCAATAACTTCTAAAGCTGGCAACATTACTTCTGCACATTCGAAGACTGAATTTTAGGGAGCTTGTTCCTGGCTGACATTCATGCTGCTAAGATGACAGCAGAATTGAGATTCTATTCTCAGTTTGTCTCATTTTGGAGTTTAAGATTTGTAACAACTATATGCATATACACACAGAGCCTATCCTGTATATGTATGTATATATGTAGATAGGCATGTATGTATGTATGTATCTATCTATCTATCTATCTATACATACACTGTTGGTCGGAATTGTTCTTATATATCTTTTAGAATTGTCCCTCACCAGAGTCATTTGAGGAAGTGATAAGTGCTATTCTTCAGGTGAGAATAGAGTGGCCTTGGACAAGGAGAGCACTCAGGTAATAGGGAGAGGCAGGAGAAAGAAAAATCGCTAAGGCTTATTTCTACTATGAAGAGGTAAAAAGAACCAAGGTTGCAATTTAAAGTCCCATGTATCTTTCGAAGCATTCTAAGAGACACATTAAGCCAAAGTGAGAAATTGATGTGGGATCTCACTGAAGTAATCAGAATTTCCAGAATGAGGAAAATAAGCTCCTAAACCTATCTTCAGTTCTTTGGATATGACAAAATCTCATTCTTCGCCATGGACACAAAACATTCTTTTTAAATACAAGGCAGTTTTCCTAAATGCAGTAGTAATTTTTTTTTCATATAAGTTCTATATAAGTGTACTTAGGTCTATAAATATATGTCAAGATACATATCTCTGTAGTACAGATGCATAAATTTCCTGTAATGTAGAGACCTTCTGATGAATGGAGTGATGAGGCAAAAAGACATTGACAATCTGAAAGTGATACCTTTGGGTTCAAATCCTAATTCTTAGTAAGAATTAGCATTTACATTATGAAACTGGAAATAGTATTACATACCTCTTAGAGTTCTTATGAAAAAAATAAGGTCATTAAAATATAGATAAAGTCTCACAATAACGACAGGTCTTATTATGGCTTAAAGGTGTTTTTTTTTCTGTCTTACTCAAATCATATAGGGGTTTCAGGTGATATGTGGAAAGAGATACAGTGCTTCTTTGTCCAAGTTAGGACTTTGCAGCAGAAGATGATTATTTAAGTCACCCAAAGGTGAAGGAAATAACAATGGACATGGAATGTGTGCAGCTATCAGTGCATGCATAAATTACCTCTGACTTCTATTGTGATTTGAATTAATATGCAATAGCATCTACCTCTGTGCCTGACACATCCTGGACAGGCAATATTTTGTAATTAAATCTACATCTGAATTTATTGGCCACATGCAATGTCCTGGCTTATAAGTATAGACTTACACCTGTGGGTACAAAGACAAATATAACATGATTCATATTCTCAAGAACTTCAGAATATCGGACAGGGATAAGAGAGATTCAATTTGACAATTAAATACATCGTGTTAAGTGTTACAATAAAGATAAGTATAAAGTTCTTTGGGGGCTGAAGTTGGATATCCTTACCCTAAGACCATCTTATTTCTTAAACTTATGCATTGCTCACATGTTAACTCAGGATCAAAGCCAAAATCCTTACCATAGCCTACAAAGCCATATGCAATTGATTTTTCCATACAGCTTTATGACTCCCATCTCCTATTCTTTCCCTCTAATCACTCCAATCCAACTTTTTTGCTGTTTCTCAAACATGGCACATGTATTCCTATCTTAGCCTAATTGTACAAGCTTGCTTCTCTGCCTAGACCACTCTTCCTTAGCAACTCACTTGGTTTATCCTCTCAGCTCCTTCAAGTCTTTGCTCAAATGCTGCCTTCTCAAAGAGTCCTACTCTGCTCACCCTGTTGAAAACTTCTACCCATCCAATCCCCTCAGCATTTCCTACCCCTTACCCTCCTCTGCTTTTTCTTTTGATCTTCTCACAAACTTTTAAATACACTTATTTTTATGCTTATTTTCTTTCTTCCCCATTAGGCTATAAAACTCATGAAGACAGGAATTTTTGTTTTGTTCATTAAGGTTTGTTTTCATTTGTTTTGTTCATCTAAGAACTTATAGTTGTACCTGGTACCAAGTAGATACTGAATTAATATTTGTAGAATGAATGGAATAACTACTTTGCTTGTGGGAGTTACGCACAGTTTCACAGCGAGGATTAAAACTGATGTGGCTTTTATGAATGAAAAAGATTATTGTCCAGTTAAAAAAAGAAATGCTTTCAGGTAGAAAAAAATAATGTGACTATATGATGTCTTTGGTTAGATATTAATGTGTGTGTCACTTCCGGGTAAGATGGCGGAAGAGTAAGACGCGGAGATCACCTTCCTCCCCACGGATACACCAGAAATACAGCTACACGTGGAACAACTCCTACAGAACACCTACTGAACGCTGGCAGAAGACCCCAGACCTCCCAAAAGGCAAGAAACTCCCCACATACCTGGGTAGGGCAAAACGGAGAGATCCGCACACAGAGGATCGGTGCCGAGCGGCACTCACCAGCCCGAAAGGCTTGTCTGCTCGCCCGCCGGGGCGTGCAGCGCTGGAAGCTGAGGCTCGGGCTTCGGTCAGAGCGCAGGGAGAGGACTGGGGCTGGCGGCGAGAACTCAGCCTGAAGGGGGCTAATGTGCCACAGCTAGCCGGGAGGGAGTCCGGGAAAACTCTGGAGCTGCCGAAGAGGCAAGAGACTTTTTCTTCCCTCTTGGTTTCCTGGTGCGCTAGGAGAGGGGATTAAGAGCGCTGCTTAAAGGGGCTCCACAGACGGGCGCGAGTCGCGACTGAAAGCGCGGAGCCCAGTGACAGGCGTGGGACGCTGGGCCTGCTGCTGCCGCCGCCAAGAAGCCTGTGTGCGAGCGCAGGTCACTGTCCACACCGCCCTTCCGGGAGCCTGTGCAGCCCGCCACTGCCGGGGTCCCGGGATCCAGGGGCGGCTTCCCTGGGAGAACGCACGGCGCGCCTCGGGCTGGTGCAACGTCACGCCGACCTCTGCCGCTGCAGGCTTGCCCCGCACTCCGCGCCCCTCCCTCCCTCCCGGCCTGAGTGAGCCAGAGTCCCCGAAGAGGCTGCTCCTTTAACCCTGTCCTATCTGAGCGAAGAACAGACGCCCTCCGGCGACCTACACGCAGAGGCGGGGCCAAATCCAAAGCTGAGACCCAGGAGCTGTGAGAACAAAGAAGAGAAAGGGAAACCTCTCCCAGCAGCCTCAGAAGCAGCGGATTAAAGCTCCACAATCAACTTGATGTACCCTGCATCTGCGGAATACATGAATAGACAACACATCATCCCAAATTGAGGAGCCCGGAGTCAGTGCTGTGCCTCTGAGGTGGGAGAGCCAACTTCAGGACACTGGTCCACAAGAGACCTCCCAGCTCCACATAATATCAAACGGCGAAAATCTTCCAGAGATCTCCATCTCAACACCAGCACCCAGCTTCACTCAACGACCAGCAGGCTACAGTGCTGGACACCCTGAGCCAAACAACTAGCAAGACAGGAACACAACGCCACCCATTAGCAGAGAGGTGGCCTAAAATCATAAAAAGTCCACAGACACCCCAAAACACACCACCAGACGTGGACCTGCCCACCAGAAAGACAAGATCCAGCCTCATCCACCAGAACACAGGCACTAGTCCCCTCCACCAGGAAGCCTACACAACCCACTAAACCAACCTTAGCCACTGGGGACAGACACCAAAAACAACAGGAACTACGAACCTGCAGCCTGCAAAAAGGAGACCCCAAACACAGTAACATAAGCAAAATGAGAAGACAGAAAAACACACAGCAGGAGAAGGAGCAAGATAAAAACCCACCAGACCTAACAAATGAAGAGGTAATAGGCAGTCTACCTGAAAAAGAATTCAGAATAATGATGGTAAAGATGATCCAAGATTCTATTTCCCAGATCCAAAATCTTGGAAATAGAATAGACAAAATGCAAGAAACAGTTAACAAGGACCTAGAAGAACTAAAGATGAATCAAGCATCGATTAAAAACACAATACATGAAATAAAAAATACTCTAGATGGGATCAATAGCAGAATAACTGAGGCAGAAGAACGGATAAGTGAGGTGGAAGATAAAATAGTGGAAATAACTGCTGCAGAGCAAAATAAAGAAAAAAGAATGAAAAGAACAGAGGACAGTCTCAGAGACCTCTGGGACAACATTAAACGCACCAACATTCGAATTATAGGGGTTCCAGAAGAAGAAGAGAAAAAGAAAGGGACTGAGAAAATATTTGAAGAGATTATAGTTGAAAACTTCCCTAATATGGGAAAAGAAATAGTTAATCAAGTCCAGGAGGCACAGAGAGTCCCATACAGAATAAATCCAAGGAGAAATACGCCAAGACACATATTAATCAAACTGTCAAAAATTAAACACAAAGAAATCATATTAAAAGCAGCAAGGCAAAAACAACAAATAACACACAAGGGAATCCCCATCAGGATAACAGCTGATCTCTCAGCAGAAACTCTACAAGCCAGAAGGGAGTGGCAGGACATACTTAAAGTGATGAAGGAGAAAAACCTGCAACCAAGATTACTCTACCCAGCAAGGATCTCATTCAGATTTGATGGAGAAATTAAAACGTTTACAGACAAGCAAAAGCTGAGAGAGTTCAGCACCACCAAACCAGCTTTACAACAAATGCTAAAGGAACTTCTCTAGGCAAGAAACACAACAGAAGTAAAAGACCTACAATAACGAACCCAAAACAATTAAGAAAATGGGAATAGGAACATACATATCGATAATTACCTTAAATGTAAATGGACTAAATGCTCCCACCAAAAGACACAGAGTGGCTGAATGGATACAAAAACAAGACCCATCTATATGCTGTCTACAAGAGACCCACTTCAGACCTAGAGACACATACAGACTGAAAGTAAGGGGATGGAAAAAGATATTCCATGCAAATGGAAACCAAAAGAAAGCTGGAGTAGCAATTCTCATATCAGACAAAATAGACTTTAAAATAAGGACTACTAGAAGAGACAAAGAAGGACACTACATAATGATCAAGGGATCGATCCAAGAAGAAGATATAACAATTGTAAATATTTATGCACCAAACATAGGAGCACCTCAATACATAAGGCAAATACTAACAGCCATAAAAGGAGAAATCGACAGTAACACAATCATAGTAGGGGACTTTAACACCCCACTTTCACCAATGGACAGATCATCCAAAATGAAAATAAATAAGGAAACACAAGCTTTAAATGATACATTAAACAAGATGGACTTAATTGATATTTATAGGACATTCCATCCAAAAACAACAGAATACACATTTTTCTCAAGTGCTCATGGAACATTCTCCAGGATAGATCATATCTTGGGTCACAAATCAAGCCTTGGTAAATTTAAGAAAATTGAAATTGTATCAAGTATCTTTTCCGACCACAATGCTATGAGACTAGATATCAATTACAGGAAAAGAGCTGTAAAAAATACAAACACATGGAGGCTAAACAATACACTACTTCATAACGAAGTGATCACTGAAGAAATCAAAGAGGAAATTAAAAAATACCTAGAAACAAATGACAATGGAGACACGACGACCCAAAACCTATGGGATGCAGCAAAAGCAGTTCTAAGAGGGAAGTTTATAGCAATACAATCCCACCTTAAGAAACAGGAAACATCTCGAATAAACAACCTAACCTTGCACCTAAAGCAATTAGAGAAAGAAGAACAAAAACATCCCAAAGTTAGCAGAAGGAAAGAAATCATAAAAATCAGATCAGAAATAAATGAAAAAGAGATGAAGGAAACGATAGCAAGGATCAATAAAACTAAAAGCTGGTTCTTTGAGAAGATAAACAAAATTGATAAACCATTAGCCAGACTCATCAAGAAAAAAAGGGAGAAGACTCAAATCAATAGAATTAGAAATGAAAAAGGAGAAGTAACAACTGACACTACAGAAATACAAAAGATCATGAGAGATTACTATAAGCAACTCTATGCCAATAAAATGGACAACCTGGAAGAAATGGACAAATTCTTAGAAATGCACAACCTGCCAAGACTGAATCAGGAAGAAATAGAAAATATGAACAGACCAATCACAAGCACTGAAATTGAAACTGTGATAAAAAGTCTTCCAACAAACAAAAGCCCAGGACCAGATGGCTTCACAGGCGAATTCTATCAAGCATTTAGAGAAGAGCTAACACCTATCCTTCTGAAACTCTTCCAAAATATAGCAGAGGGAGGAACACTCCCAAACTCATTCTACGAGGCCACTATCACCTTGATACCAAAACCAGGCAAGGATGTCACAAAGAAAGAAAACTACAGGCCAATATCACTGATGAACATAGATGCAAAAATCCTCAACAAAATACTAGCAAACAGAATCCAACAGCACATTAAAAGGATCATACACCATGATCAAGTGGGGTTTATTCCAGGAATGCAAGGATTCTTCAATATACGCAAATCAATCAACGTGATACACCATATTAACAAATTGAAGGAGAAAAACCATATGATCATCTCAATAGATGCAGAGAAAGCTTTCGACAAAATTCAACACCCATTTATGATAAAAACCCTGCAGAAAGTAGGCATAGAGGGAACTTTCCTCAACATAATAAAGGCCATATATGACAAACCCACAGCCAGCATCGTCCTCAATGGTGAAAAACTGAAACCATTTCCACTAAGATCAGGAACTAGACAAGGTTGCCCACTTTCACCACTCTTATTCAACCTAGTTTTGGAAGTTTTAGCCACAGCAATCAGAGAAGAAAAGGAAATAAAAGGAATCCAAATTGGAAAAGAAGAAGTAAAGCTGTCACTGTTTGCAGATGACATGATACTATACATAGAGAATCCTAAAGATGCTACCAGAAAACTACTAGAGTTAATCAATGAATTTGGTAAAGTTGCAGGATACAAAATTAATGCACAGAAATCTCTGGCATTCCTATATACTGATGATGAAAAATCTGAAAGTGAAATCAAGGAAACACTCCCATTTACCATTGCAACAAAAAGAATAAAATATCTAGGAATAAACCTACCTAAGGAGACAAAAGACCTGTATGCAGAAAATTATAAGACACTGATGAAAGAAATTAAAGATGATACAAATAGATGGAGAGATGTACCATGTTCTTGGATTGGAAGAATCAACATTGTGAAAATGACTCTACTACCCAAAGCAATCTACAGGTTCAATGCAATCCCTATCAAACTACCACTGGCATTTTTCACAGAACTAGAACAAAAAATTTCACAATTTGTATGGAAACACAAAAGACCCCGAATAGCCAAAGCAATCTTGAGAACGAAAAATGGAGCTGGAGGAATCAGGCTCCCTGACTTCAGACTATACTACAAAGCTACAGTAATCAAGACAGTATGGTACTGGCACAAAAACAGAAAGATAGATCAATGGAACAGGATAGAAAGCCCAGAGTTAAACCCACGGACATATGGTCACCTTATCTTTGATAAAGGAGGCAGGAATGTACAGTGGAGAAAGGACAGTCTCTTCAATAAGTGGTGCTGGGAAAACTGGATAGGGACATGTAAAAGTATGAGATTAGATCACTCCCTAACACCATACACAAAAATAAGCTCAAAATGGATTAAAGACCTAAATGTAAGGCCAGACACTATCAAACTCTTAGAGGAAAACATAGGCAGAACACTCTATGACATAAATCACAGCAAGATCCTTTTTGACCCACCTCCTAGAGAAATGGAAATAAAGACAAAAATAAACACATGGGACCTAATGAAACTTCAAAGCTTTTGCACAGCAAAGGAAACCATAAACAAGACCAAAAGACAACCCTCAGAATGGGAGAAAATATTTGCAAATGAAGCAACTGACAAAGGATTAATCTCCAAAATTTACAAGCAGCTCATGTGGCTCAATAACAAAAAAACAAAGAACCCAATCCAAAAATGGGCAGAAGACCTAAATAGACATTTCTCCACAGAAGATATACAGACTGCCAACAAACACATGAAAGGATGCTCAACATCTTTACTCATTAGAGAAATGCAAATCAAAACTACAATGAGATATCATCTCACACCAGTCAGAATGGCCATCATCAAAAAATCTAGAAACAATAAATGCTGGAGAGGGTGTGGAAAAAAGGGAACACTCTTGCACTGCTGGTGGGAATGTGAATTGGTACAGCCGCTATGGAGAACGGTATGGAGGTTCCTTAAAAAACTACAAATAGAACTACCATATGACCCAGCAATCCCACTACTGGGCATATACCCTGAGAAAACCATAATTCAAAAAGAGACATGTACCAAAATGTTCATAGCAGCCCTATTTACAATAGCCCGGAGATGGAAACAACCTAAGTGTCCATCATCGGATGAATGGATAAAGAAGATGTGGCACATATATACAATGGAATATTACTCAGCCATAAAAAGAAATGAAATTGAGCTATTTGTAATGAGGTGGATGGACCTAGAGTCTGTCATACAGAGTGAAGTAAGTCAGAAAGAGAAAGACAAATACTGTATGCTAACACATATATATGGAATTTAAGAAAAAAAAAATGTCATGAAGAACATAGGGGTAAGACAGGAATAAAGACACAGACCTACTAGAGAATGGACTTGAGGATATGGGGAGGGGGAAGGGTAAGCTGTGACAAAGTGAAAGAGCGGCATGGACATATATACACTACCAAACGTGAGGTAGATAGCTAGTGGGAAGCAGCCGCATAGCACAGGGAGATCAGCTCGGTACTTTGTGACCGCCTGGAGGGGTGGGATAGGGAGGGTGGGAGGGAGACGCAAAAGGGAGGGGATATGGAAACATATGTATATGTATAACTGATTAAATTTGTTATAAAGCAAAAAAATAAAATAAAATAAATTAAAAAAAAAAATAAAAATAAAAATAAAAATAAAAAAGCCAGGATAATATTTACTTCAAAAAAAAAAAAAAAAAAAGATATTAATGTGTGTGTGTATATATATATATATATATATATATATATAAAGATTTTTGGGGGGAGGTGCAGTTAAAACAAGATCAGATTCAAAAGTTAATACAATGTATTATACATCGAATTAGGGAACTCAATTTTAATCTTGAGGGATTTTTAAATATTTTAACAGAAGAAGTTGTATTAGATCCATCTTAAGTGATGTCCTTTGGGACATTACTAGAACGATAACCCTTGAGAAGATAGTGATGATTGAAACTAGATTAGTGCTGGTGAAAATGAAGAGAATTTGATAAGATTAAATAACATTTGTGATATAGACTCAACAGTTTTTCATAATTGAATGGATACAGGAAGAAAAGAAATGAATTGAGAAACTGGAGGAAGTTTTCTTGGTTAAACAGACTGGGGCTCCAGTAATTTGATTAAGTAAACATAGAGACTGTAACATGGGGAGCAATAAGTATTGGGTTTAATTTTACATGTGGAGTAAATAAAGCATACAGCAGGGGAGTTGGAGAAGGTGATTTGCATAAAGTTCTGAAGCTAAAGGAAGGAAAATATGGAGAGACAATTCAGATTAATTGCTATATACATAGAAAATAGAGTCATGGACATGGATATAATCAATGACTGAGAGACGAGAGAAAATGATCGAGAGACATCTTTGGAGAATATAACCATTCGTGAATAGACCATGCATATGTATTATGGCAGATCCATGTCTGCAGGGTCATGGAAGAACAGAGGAAGGAAAGTAAAAGCTAGTCCATTAAGAAAAATCTTCACAGAGAAGGTCTTGGAGGCCTAAGAAAATAAAGGAATTTTACTCACAGACTTTTCAGACAAAGACATATAATTATGTGTGCCAATATCATGTAATAACCTAGGAGTAGTTTACTGTAGCTGATACACAGGGTTATAGGTTTAGAGTCAGACATGAAGAGAGAAAAGTTAGCCTGACTTATAAAACTCCTGCACAATCTGGCTGCTGCCCTAAAATATGTCATTCCTTTGCATGTGAGCAGTGAGCTTGTAATGAGTTTTAAAGTAAGACTAAAATGGTATTTGTGTTTTGAAAAGAACTCAGAGTAGCAACTTCAAAGATAGATGTACTGAGAAGGGAGTCAGGGAGTCAAATTAGGAGAGAGAATAATAATTAAAGCAAGAAAGGGTAAGGCTCTGAGCCCCAATAGCACCAATTGAGAGGGAAGGAGAAGAGAGTACAGCTGAGAGATATTGGAATGAGTGGCAGTAGGAATGAAAACATGACTTGATGTGGTAGATAAGGGGAAGGAAGAATTGAGGATAATTACAGCTTGGATCAATGTTTGGATAGACATTCTATTTATGAATGTCACGAAAACTGAAATAAATTTAGGTTTGGATTGAGCAGATATTGAGTTTTGAATTAGCATTTTCCACCAACTGGTATGAACTTGGGTAATTCATAGGAATTGTGCAATAGGAAATTTAGGTATTCTGACTTAGAGCATGCATGGCATCAGTCAACAACTGCTATACCTTTACCAATAAGACATTTGTGCTGTAACTTTTCATATTAGTGTAATTCTTATGAAAGGATTTAAAATAAACTGAAATTCATATAGATTGCTTTGGCTCCCACAGAGCTTTTTATGATGTGGGGCAGCTGTAAAAACAATTTAAAATTATGAATTATCACTAAAATCTCCACTTCAGGCTAGTATCACACTGAATCTCTCATTCAGAATGACCATGAAGCAGTTTGAAGGCATCAGAAAGCAAATCAAGACACAGGAGAAAAGGAGAGTATATTGAGGCAAACCCAATATTTGCCATTATTTTCATATATTCTTTTTCTCAGGACATCTCCTGCTTCTCAGGTTGAGGCATAGACATAGAAAGTTGTAGTCCAGAGCTTGTAGAAGCATTCCAGGGCTGAGAATACACACACACACACACACACACACACACGCGTACACACCAGGAATCAGGGGATTCCAAGGCTTGAGGAAAAGAGAGCCCTGGGGGGGAAAAAAGAACTGTAAAAAAGTCAACCTGTTATTTTGTTTAGTTTGATCACAAGGCACTTGCCAACCTATAAACTTCAAGGAATAGGAGGTGAAAAATTTTATTAAAAACTCATACTTGGAAGTTAAAAAGCCCAGCAGAGCTTTAGCAATCTTGCCATGCTGAGGAAGAAAAACAACTGAACTCCAGGGCCTGCCCTAGTAAGCACATATGGCTTTCAGGCTTTTAATTTAAAGCCTAGAACAACTCTATTCTAAGAGTAGGTCAAACAGGAAGTGGAAGAGCCTAAAACTCAGCCTTGAATCAATTCATATATTAACTGGATAAGGCAATCAAGCTTCATTCCAGTAGTCTTCCAGACAAAAGCTAAATGATCTCTGAAGGAAGACAGTGCCATTTTTACTGTCTGTGCTTTTCCAGGTACATTAAGACATTTGATCAGAAATCACCAGGCAGAGACTAATGCTTCCTCTTAGGATATAGACAGTTGCAGGAGACAGTGCTGCTACCTTAGTGATGAGAATATGAGGGATAACCTACAAAATCATGTTTATAAATCCCAGTAGTGACCTGAGAATGTGAAGAAATCTAATGAACTAAAATTGAGAGTGCTGAGCCCATTCTGGAAGAAAACAAACTCATGGCTCTTATCACTGTTGGTGGAGCAGTGGGGAAAGAAAAAAAATCACTACAGAGGTGGCGGGGGGAAAGCAGCTTAACTTTTAATGAATTTTCAAAGTTCAAGGGTGAGCTGAAATGGCAATTTAGAATCCCTGGGAGCCACAGACAGAAAAGAAAATCTGAACTCACTTAACAATTCCTTTTCACCAAGTGCTTTGAAGAAAAAAATGGGAGTAGGAAAGGGACTCAGTATCAGGCCCAGAGTGCCTGGCGGGTTTCTTGCAGACTGCTCAGCCCTCATACTTTTACCCTAACATCTGTGCTTTAGCAGGTGTTTTTTTAAGTTCTCATTCCAGGAACCCCCTGCCTCTTTAATAGGTAAGGCTGTGTGTTCCTCTCACTTCTCTTGCTCTATCATTGCTGATCAACAGACACTTTGGTGATGGCAATGGCTGGGACAAATCATTCAGACACTCAGAACCACCTGAAGGAGGCTTGAGACTCCACCCTCAAATCATTGGAAAATTTTAGTGAACTGACTCTAAATAGTACAAAATGAAGACCAAAGAAAACTGTTAAAAATGAAAACAAAATTTTTTAAAGATGGAGAATCAGTGATAAAATGAAGTCATTGATCCAAAATTAAAAGGGAACAATAATGAATCTGACAAATAGAAAATAAATAGAAAGAGAGTAGATTTAAACCCAACTATCTTAATAAGTACTTTCAGTGAAATGGTTTTAAAATCTCATTTTAAAAGCAGAGATTTTCAGATTTGATTTAAAAGAGGAAAAGCAAGACCTAAGTAAATGCTGCCTAGATTAAAAAAAATATCCACTTTAAATATAAAGACACAAGCAGATTAAAAGTGAAAGAACGGTAAAAGAGATACCATGCTAGCATTAATTAAAGGAAAGCTAAAGTGGTTATATTAACATTGGAGAAAATATTGGAGAACATTGGAGAAAATATATTTCAGAATAAAGAATTTTACCAGGAATAAATAGGGTTATTTTATTATCTGTCTATTTGTATGTATTTATCTTTCTAGTCATCTGTTTACCTACCTAGCAATCAACCTATAAATGTTTCTATTAATTAACTCACTTAATTCAGTTAGGAGAAGCTAGGCAATCCAATAAAAAAGGCAAAAGTCTTCATCAGGCACCTTACTCAAAAGGATATCTAACATTACCAGTCAGTAAGGAAATGTGAATTAAAGCCATACTCAGATGCATTATACACCTACCCAGAATGGCTAAAATTGAAATAAAGATTATACCCAACAGAAGTATAATCAAATATATGTATAATACATATTCATATGAGATCATTCATAGTAACTTGAACTATAAACATCCCATAGCAAAGAAGTGATCAAACCACTGCCTATACTCTATATGTCACAGCATTGATGAATATCACAAACATAACATTCAGGAAAAATATTCAAATGTATACATAATGTATGACTCCATTGGTAAATTTTCTAAGAACAGGCAAAATTGATCTGTGTCGAGTGGTCATAGGTGCAGTTTCCTTTAGGGGCTTGATGACTGGGATGGAGCACAAAGAAAGCTTTTGGGTTGCTAGTAATGTCCAAATTTGATCTATATTGTGATTAAATAAGTACATTCACTTTTCAAAGATTAATTGACTTGATTTAATTATGAGTTGTGCACATTTTCTGAATATACGTTTTATTCTACCAAAATGTATATTGTTTTGGTTTTTTTGCGGTACACGGGCCTCTCACTGTTGTGGACTCTCCCGTTGCGGAGCACAGGCTCAGGATGCACAGGCTCAGCGGCCATGGCTCACAGGCCTAGCCGCTCTGCGGCATGTGGGATCTTCCCGGACCGGGGCACGAACCCGTGTCCCCTGCATCGGCAGGCGGACTCTCAACCACTGTGCCACCAGGGAAGCCCCAAAATGTATATTGTTTAAAAAGTGATCTAAACCATATTCAGAATCAGATTTTATAAGAAAAATGTCCTTGAACATTTTCATATAAAAAACTGTGAAGGGTATATAAATTTAAGACAGAAAGACATATTTGCCATTTTGTTCCTGAAAAGATAAAATCTTTAAAGTGTAGTTTCTATGGTTTTAAAACACAATGGTTATTTTCTTTATAAAAAGCTTTAGCACTGTGATATAGAAATTGTATATGAAAAAATGATTAAAAGAATCTAGTGTCATAGGGAGAAAGTTACATGTCATTGTGAAATATAAATACCATAATATACATTTAATCACAAAAACCGCTTCAGTCTACCTTCCCTCCATTAAACGTCTTAATTTCAAACTGCATAAAAAAGTCCAACTGAGAGAATTATTTTGCATTTGTATGCTTGGTGTTCTTTTTTCTCCTCTTTTTAGTAACTAATGCATAGTTTGGGTCAAAACCATTTCTATCTTTTAAATTTGCACAAATTATTTTGGATATCAGTAGAGTTAAAAATGCATGCCTCTCTTAAAAAGAGAGAGAGAGAGAGAAATAATGTTGCTGAATGTTTCATGATCAGCCTTTCCAGTTCTGCTTGCATGTAAATACAAATGACACCCTATCTCTGATTACGGACCATGAGTCTTACACACTTGAACAGCCTTCGCTTCTTCCTGCTAATTTCTGCCCTGTGTGAAATCCCATAAATGTCACATCTGCCACAGTCTGTTTCTCAGTCTAACATATGCTTTCACTGGAGCTAAATGTTCATCATTATCAAATGAGAAAATGTACGTGGAAGTGCTTTGGAAACTATAAACCACTAAAGAAATAGATATAACCTTCTGTTGTCACTAAGGGGTCCTTGGTTTCTGACTTAGCAAATTAAGGCCACAGGGAATTTCTGGAGGAAGGGGAATTTTGTTTATTGGGAGATAAAAGCTTGCTTCAGGGCTTCCCTGGTGGCGCAGTGGTTGAGAGTCCGCCTGCCAATGCAGGGGACGCGGCGGGTTCGTGCCCCGGTCTGGGAGGATCCCACATGCCTCGGAGCGGCTGTGCCCGTGAGCCATGGCCACTGAGCCTGCGCATCTGGAGCCTGTGCTCCGCAACGGGAGAGGCCACAACAGTGAGAGGCCCGCGTACCACAAAAAAAAAAAAAAAAAAAAAAAGCTTGCTTCATAAGTAATTATCAGAGACGAGGTGGGACTGAGCCATTTCAGAGGCTGAAGGGTGCCAGGGTGGGTCAGTTTGTACCATTCACGTTCTCCCTGGAGACTGAGGAAGTCTGGAATATAGACAAGAAAAACTCAAGGAATAAGATGGCTTTCTCTTCTAGTTACAGGCAAGAGGTTTTGAGTATAGATACTCACAGACTTGTTCAGTGGGGTCTTTGCTTAAAGACAAAGCTAAGATATGTGTGACAAAATCATTAGAAAATAGCTCAGACTTTACAGAACCCTGAACCTAGGAGACTATGAGGCTTCATTTTTCGTGGTAAGATCCTTCTGTTTAATCTGCTTTTCCTGAATGTAAACCTTTCCCTTTCCTCCCACCAACACCCTCCCCATCCCAACACATAGTAGTATTTAACAGGAAGGAAGATGACCCGGCAATTAAGGTGTTTAGATATCATTAGGTGCTCAAATAGTTTCTTCCTATTATTGCATACTTCCTATCTCGGTAGACGAAATATCTGAAAACAATCATTGCAGGGAAGAACTTTAAGTAAAATCAGATATAAGCAACTAAAATCTTGAGAAGCACTGAAGCTTCATGAATAATTCTTGAATAACGTGGTGTGAATGCTGCCTTGCTCAGCTCAGAGTCTTTCAAGATGTTAGTTTCATGTTTTATTTAAGCTCAACATAAATGTTAACGTGGTCCTCATCAGATTCCTTTTATCTAATTCTGAAGGCTGATGTGTTGATGTTGTAATATGGGAAGAGGGCCTTGGGGATAGACCTTAAATACCCATCCAGGTATCCTGTGAGGAGTCACAAGTGAATTTATTTTGCAGGAACTGAGTTGTAAATTTGTTTGTCTCAGTGTACTGCCTTGGCAGGCACATCTGCTGATCAGTGTTAATTAGTCTTCTATTGTCCAATTTGTAACCTAGATATGTTTCATGGAGATACAACTGGTGAAACATTATTGTGTGTAATTTTTTTTTTCTGGAAAGATTCTGCTGAGCAAGCGACCAATAAACTGTATATAATGTAAACATAAATCAAAGAGAATGTCATTAAAAACTTACCATGGCAGAGTCTCCATTGAGAAAGAAAACTGTTGGCCTATCTTCATTATGAATGGCTACGATTATGATTATTTCATGATTCTACCAGTCAGTAGTCCTCATGAGATATTTAATTCCCTGAGTTACTTACAAATTAAGTTTTGGACCTCAAGTCATTTGTAAATCAATTAGTTGTTTGTTTCTTAGCTTAAAATCTTCTTTGAGCTACAGTGTTCTATTTGGTAATTAGGGCCCCTGGCTATTCTGAATGGTGTGTTGCCATTAGATTTGAACATTAGGGAGGGAAACAAAGAAGACATTGTCATGATGCCTGTGATTGGATCATTCTTACTAAAACATTATTTCATTAGTGTCATGAGTTACTTAATGGAAATCTGATAAGGAACATGCAACTTTTTATGTGGCACTTGAGAAAACATGAAATTAACATCTGGTTACATTTATCAATGCAGGTTCTATAAAGTCTGAGCTATCAATTCATACTAATTGTCTTAAGGACAATTTTTCCAAGATTTCTACTTTTGGAGTCTACTGACTACTCTATATGTGTCAAGAAAGTGGCTCAAAGGGGCTTTGAGCAGCTCTTCCCAGAATACAGTTCAGTAGGTTACACATACAGGATGATTACAAAGTAAGTGGACATCCCCTGAAGTTAAATTATTTATTTTGGATGGGTAAAGGGATGTTCCTATAGGCCAGATGCCAACTTTATTAACAATATATTGTACTGCAGAGCATCTAGCCAGAATAGGTTGCTTAGTAATCTTGTTCAAAAGAAATCTTTGGTCTAGTAGTGGTTGTCTTCCAAAGGTTATTTAGTTGGAACTAACATATGCATTTCATCTATGGCCAAATATTTGCCTCCCTGTACCAGGACTTACAATGTGGTTTTCATTTGATTGAATTTTACAAGACTGCAAAGGATTTGGAATTCGATATGTCAAAACAGACCATCTGCCTATGTGTTTGAAGCCAAGGAGACAGTGAATCTTTTGGTTTATGTTCATTTATTATTACATGAGCATTAACCAATCTCTTCTTATGTCTCTTCATTGTCTGAAAATGGAAACCACACTCTTATAGAAGGTAGATGAATTCATCAATCTAATGGGCTGCATCCAAGCGCAAGGCAAGGCAATGTCTCTTTATTATCATTAACAATAATAGGGGCTTCCCTGGTGGCGCAGTGGTTGAGAGTCTGCCTGCCGATGCAGGGGACACGGGTTTGTGCCCCAGTCTGGGAAGATCCCACATGCCGCGGAGCGGCTAGGCCTGTGAACCATGGCCGCTGAGCCTGCGTGTCCAGAGCCTGTGCTCCGCAATGGGAGAGGCCACAACAGTGAGAGGTCCACGTACTGCAAAAAAAACAAAAACAAAAACAATAATAAATAACAGTAATAGTTGCTAATATATATTGAGGACTAACTTTGGACTAGACAGTTGGATAGACACTTTGTGTGCACACAACACATTTAATCATCACAACTGTATGAGTTTGGGACTCATAATTCAAATATTTCAAATGAGACAACTCAGGCAGAGAGAAATGAAGTAATTTGTCCAAGGTGACATAAATAAAAATGATAGATCTTGGATTTAAAATTAGGGACTTTTTAAAATTGAGGTACAATATTGTATAAGTTTCAGGTGTACAACATAGTGATTCACAATTTTTAAAAGTTATATTCCATTTATAGTTGTTATAAAATATTAGCTATATTCCCTGTGTTGTACAGCATATCTTTGTAGCTTACTTATTTTATATGTAGTAGTTTATACCTCTTAAGTCCCTACTTGCCCCTCTCTTCTTCTCTCTCCCCACTGGTAACTGCTAGTTTGTTCTCTGTGAATCTGTTTCTTTTTTGTTAAATTCACTAGTTTATTTTTTAGATTCCACATATAAGTGATATTATACAGTATTTGTCTTTCTCTGTGTGACTTATTTTACTTAGCCTAATACCCCCCAAGTCCATCCATGTTGTTGCAAATGACAAAATTTCATTATTTTTTTATGGCTGAGTAGTATTCCATTGTGTGTGTGTGTGTGTGTATGTGTGTGTATACACACCACATGTTATTTATCCTTTCATCTGTTGATGGACATTTAGGTTGCTTCCATATCTTGGCAATTGTAAATAATGCTGCTATGAACATTGGGATGCATGTATCTTTTCAAATCAGTGTTTTCCTTTTTTAAATTTTGGATAGATACCCAGGAGTGGAATTGCTGGGTCATATGGTAGTTCTAGTTTTAGTTTTTGGAGAAACTTCCATACTGTTTTCCACAGTGGCTGCACGAATTTACATTCCTACCAACACTGTATGAGGGTTCCCTTTTCTTCAACATCCTCGCCAACATTTGTTATTTGTGGTCTTTTTGATGATAGCCGTTCTGACAGGTGTTAAGTGATATCTCATTGTGTTTATAATTTGCATTTCTCTGATGATTAACTATGTTGAGCATCTTTTCATGTGAAATTAGAGATGTTTAACACCAGTGTGGTAGTCAAGCATGTAAACTGATATCATATTATGTCACTTTGCTACACAGCCCACATAGAATATTAGAATTCAGTCTGAAAATAGTTGAGATATTTGAAACCATTCATCATCAGTAGTGGGGTCAATAAGAATTTCAAAATATTGTATTTGAAGTTTTCTTTGAATATACACTTGATTTGTGTCATTCAGGTCACAGAATAGAACAAAATGGAAGGGCTAATACTGGGAGGCAGGCAATCTCTTTCCTCATTCCTACTCTTACTAGTTATGTGAACTTAAGCAATTCCTGTGACTTCTTTGGACTGCAGTATCCTCATCTTTAAAAATGAAGAGAATAGATTAAATTATGTCGAATTCCTTTCCATCTCTGACCTTCTCTTTCTAGAAAACCATATCCTTTACATTCACCAAGGGACAAAGACATAAAAAAATAATAATAAATGTGCGTAAATACCCTTATAGATTTTGCTAACCTTGCACTCCATGAATAACTACGCTGTTGCATTGTCTGAAATATCATCATGTATTTTTCCCCTGAGCCCTGGTTGACACATGCTAATTAGAAGAAAAATGCCTTTCTAAGTGAAGGGGTCCTCTTCATCTTCCACTTCACCATATGACTCCTGGGTTCAAAGAAACAATTTATGGGCATTTTTAAATATGCTACTGTTTTAACCTATTGACTATGTCTTGGCCACTTTATTTTCTGTCTTCAGCTTCAATATTCATTAGTAACACTGTGACAAAAAGGAATATGAATGACATTAGGAAACTGAGCCTTACTCAAGCTAAGAAAATGATGCTAGTGCTTACACACTGCAATATAGTATAGATGTTTGATGCTTCCATACAAAATTCTTGTTTCAAATGATTGTGAAAAGAGGTAGAGACTTTTCAAGCAAACAACACATTTAAAGATAAATACATCTTTAAAAATAACAATAAAGGCAAAATTTACTTCCCCACCCCAAGTTAAAACTTCATTATGTGTCAAATATATTATTTGGGGCTGGTATGGAGCATGACATACTAAATGTTCTGACTGTTGTAGTGTATGCATAGATAATATATAGCTCATACAACTTTCATAAGCCCTCTCTGCTGATTCTTTTCTAATATCTCTCTAAAGACATTTGTGGTATCATTCTTCATTTATTTTGCATGCTGCTTTCACCCATTGTGGATAAACATGAATAAAAAATTCTGGAGGTATGAACAGTTATCTTTGCTGATGCTTGGTGAGGTTTTAATAAAATATACATGACATCAGCATCCAGACATGTATCTATGAATCAAATAGCAGTGAAAAAATCCAAAGATAATTATGATCTTTTATGATGATGGAGAAATTAGTACCTCTGTAATATGTGATGTAAAGTAGTGTGGACAGAGTGTCCTACTTGCCCTTGAAACATTTCACATGAATGCAAATAACTAACACATGGGATTCTAATTTTGAAGAACCTATTCAGCAATGTTAAGAGATGCAAAAAGTGGAAAGAAAAGGACTTGTATAATTTACTAGAGAAAATCCTCAAGTTAGTTAATAATTGGTGCCTAGACATCTCCCACCTGAAAACAGGATCAGGATCTCAAAAGAGAAAGCCTGGACCTCCAGGCTTAAAAAAGGGATTCCTTCATTTTCCCCCACTTTGCCAGTGTTCCTCAGCTCTGTATACTCTATATTAAAAAAAAAACCTCTTTATATACCATGAACTAAGTTATTTATGTATGCTCCTGAGATTCCTTGAATTTATAAAACTAAATCAAATGCATACCTATAATTTTTCACTTAAGAAGAACACAGTCCATTTCCAGCATCAGTCAGTTTCAGTTTGGACCAATGTGAAGACACTTGAATCATTAAAGCAAGGCCACAATTACAGCACTAAACAGACCAGGAATAACCAAAACTCCTTGTGTTGTGAAAAGAGTTCATTACATCATAAAATGCTCTGCTGTGTTAACTGTGGTTACTTTTGTGCAATCAGTGTTTCTTTTTTTTTCATATTTCTGAATTTGATACATTTTTAATGTAATTTTCTATTACAAATTTACAAAAACAATAGAGTTAATTGAAAACAAGCTAACAAAATTAGACAGCTCTATGCCAGTAAGTGTACCTTTCTCTGACTGCTCAACTTAAAAACTGTCAGTAAGTATAGGCCATGCTATTCATTTACATATATAACATGAAAATATTTACTATGTATTACATACCAGAAACTGTGGAAAGTGTTGCATTATGAGTAAACTCAATTCTGTATGGTATTTCTGGAAGACATTATTATTCCTATATTACTGGTGAAGAAACAAGAGATTCAGAGACTTTATGTAACTTGTAAGCAGCAGTTCCACTAGATCTATTAAAATTTGTATCAGATCATTTTTAACATTCTATTTTCTCTTGGAAGATTCCCAAAACCATTCTCTACAGATGTATTCTTCAGTCAATAGCTCTAAACCATAGCATGACCAGATACATTAAAGTTTGTTTTCACTTCAGGTGAAGCTTTCTAAAGCTTAGTTGGAATGTAATTTTTTTCTATTCCTTAAGCACTTTTACACTGAGATGTGTTAATTTTGGTTAATCATATGATTGTGGTAGATGACATATAATTGAACAATTCTGGTCATGTGGTTTTGGCTTACTGCCTAATGACAGAGGAGACTTTTTAAAAATCAATGGATCCCTTTTATTAGATAAATTCTGTCTCTTATAACTTTGATATTTCACTCCTAGCTCTATTATCAGGAGTCACATAAACGTCTCGTGTGGGAAAAATACTTTGCTTTATTTTAAGTATTTAAATGTTCTAACCATGACCCTCACCGTCTCAGATGCTCTCAGGATGTTTAACCTGGAGATGAAGAGAGAGGAGTTATTTTATTGATTCCTCATAAGTCACAGTTTCAACATCCTCACCCTCTGGTTTAGTTGTCAGAGTTGAGCATTAGTTAGGCTCTGAAGTTGAACTGACTGGTATGAACTAGTCCCTGCCAATACAGCTCTGTGACCTTGGAAAAACAACTCACCTCCATGCCTTTCCTTTTCTTCATTGTAAAAGAGAGATTAAACTATGCAACCTACTTTATAGAGTTTGTTAATATGGTGAAATTAATTCACCTAGTACATAGTAAGTGCTCAGCATGTTGTTAATATGTTAATTGTTTTTATTTTTAATAGCCCCTACACATTTTCTTGATTGTCAAAAACCAACATGTAGCATGCAACCTTTGAAAGTGTGGCAGCCCTTCTCATCTTACAATGTTCTCTTTGTTCTTTTTATTACCATCTTGATCAGGTAGTACCATGTATTCTGGGAAGAAAGGGCAAGAATTGAATTGGGTATCAACCCTCTGGACGCTCTATTCACAGCCCCCTGTACATCATAGAGTAAGCATTTTACACACTGTTGCAATTTCTTGTCTGTACTATTCCTATTTGATTCTGAGCCTCTTCAATGTTGGGATTGTATCTTTTTTCTCTATTCCCAGAACCAGGCACATAAAAACCTACCAAAAATATTAGATAAATATAACATCACTACCATTTATCAAGTCTGGTATAATTAGAAGAGGAAAGTAAAAGATGGTCACCTCCTTTGATTTTCACCCTATTCTTCTCTTAATGCAACTTAATGTTTTTATTTTAATTTTTAGTCAGATGACACTGGCGGCAACTGAAACACCTACTTCCTATGTCTTTCCATAGTCAGGACATAATCAAAGCTATAAAACAAAGATTTGCACAATATCAGAATCAGTCTTGTCATCTGGAATTTTAGTTGTTGGACAAAAATAATCCAAGATTTCTTTGTTGTTGATATCTGGAGATGACAAAAAAAATTGTTAAATTGTAGCAATTATCACTTCTATCCTGGGTGGTAGTCAGTTGTTCAGGAGAGACACTGTAGTTTATTATGTAGAAATGAGCCAAGGAACAAATAGGAGATTGGAGCAGACTGGGCAACTACAAGCCCCTTTCCATCTTTGAAATTTTAGCCTATGCTATGAAATCCTGAGCAATATAAATGGCTATAATTAAGCTTTTTTCTAAACATTTGAAAGGAATGATTATTAATGGAGATGTAGACCTTGATAAGCTGGATCAATGCCATCACAGTAAAACATACTATTATAACTCATTTTTTAAAATTAATAATTAATTTTATTTTTGGCTGCGCTGGGTCTTTGTTGCTGCATGCGGGCTTTCTCTAGTTGCAGCGAGCGGGGGCTACTCTGTGTTGCAGTGCATGGGCTTCTCATTGAGGTGGCTTCTCATTGCAGAGCACGGGCTTCAGGCACACGGGCTTCAGCAGTTGTGGCACGTAGGCCCAGCAGCTGTGGCTCTCGGGCTCTAGAGCGCAGGCTTAGTCAGTAGTTGTGGTTCACGGGCTTAGTTGCTCCGCAGCATGTGGGATCTTCCTGGACCAGGGCTCGAACCCATGTCCCCTGCATTGGCAGGTGGATTCTTAACCACTGCGCCACCAGGGAAGCCCATAACTCATATTTTTTAAAAATCCCTTGACTCGGTGTTCCTCCAGCTACCACCCCAATACTCTGTGATCCTTTATGGGCAAATGACTCAAAACCGCCTAAACCTACAGGTTTCTATTCTTCATCCCCATTGTGTACTCAGTACACTCCTAGTAGTAGTTTGGCCTCCACTATGTCATCGACTGACTCTCCAAAGATTTACATCTAGATATGTCCGGTGGTAATTATCAGCTTCGTCTCACTTGAACAAAGTAGCATTTGACACAATTACCTCTTCTTTATGAATCACTTTCTTCTTCGGCTTCTGAGGATCCTCAGTCTCCTGATGTTCCTCCCACTTCTCCTGATACTGCTTCTCAAGTTCTTTTGTTGGCTCCTTCTAGCTTACTTCTAATGTTTAAGTGGTGAAATAAATCAGGGATCAATCTCTGTCACTCTTCTCTAAATAAATTTTCAGTTAAAACCGTTCTCATCCAGACACATTACTGTAAATAAGAACCATATGTTGACAATATTCAAATACATAGCTCTACCTTTAACTTCTCCCATCCCCTGCAGACTAACTCTCCAGTTAACTATTGTGCATCTCCACTTGAATATCTCATTGACATCTCAAACTTAATGAGTGGCAAACAACTCCTGATCCCCCAAAACTGATCACGCCCCCCACTGTTTTCATCTTTATTGTTGACACTGATATTCACACAGATGTATAGACCAAACCTTCTATCATTCTAGTTTTCCATTTTTTCCCACTCCTCATACCCAAGGCATCAGCAGTTTTATTGCTTTTACTTTCAAAGCATATATTGGTATATATATTTTTTATTTCTTTAAATTGAAGCATAGTTAATTTACAATGTTGTGTTAGTTTCTGGTGTACAGCAAAGTGATTCAGTTATAATGTGTGTATATATATATATATATTTTTTCTTTTTCATTATAGTTTATTACAAGATATTGAATATAGTTCCCTGTGCTATACTATAGGACCTTGTTGTTTATTTTATATAGTAGTTTGTATCTGCTAATTACAAACTCCTAATTTATTACCCCCACTTGCTCCTTTGATAACCATAAGTTTGGTTTCTATGTCTGTGGGTCTGTCTCTGTTTTGCAAATAAGTTTATTTGTATTATATTTTAGATTCCACATATAAGTGACATCATACAGTATTTGTCTTTGTCTGACTGCACTTAGTATGATAATCTCTAGGTTCATTCATGTTGCTGCAAATGGCATTATTTCATTCTTTTATATGGCTGAGTGATATTCCATTCTGTGTCTGTGTAGGTAGATAGATGCATATATATGTATGTGTGTGTATATATATATATGTATACACACACACACACACACACATATATATATATACACACACACACACATCACATCTTCTTTATCCATTTTTCTGTTGATGGACATTTAGGTTGTTTCCATGTCTTGGCTCTTGTAAATAGTGCTGCCATGAACATGAACATTGGTGGGCATGTATCATTTTGAATTAGAGATTTTGTTTTTTCCAGATATAAGTCCAGGAGTGGGATTCCTGGATCATAGGGTTGTTCTATTTTTATTTTTTATTTTTAAAAAAATTTTATTGGAGTATAGTTGATTTACAATGTTGTGTTAGTTTCTGGTATAGAGCAAAGTGAATCAGTTATACCTATACATATATCCACTCTTTTGTAGATTCTTTTCTCATATAGGTCATTACAGAGTATTGAGAAGTGTCCCCTGTGCTATACAGTCCTTATTAGTTATTTATTTTATATATAGTAGTGTATATATGTCAATCCCAATCTTCCAGTTTATCCCTTAGTGCCCCCCACCGGCCCCACTTCCCCGCCCTGGTAACCGTAAGTTTGTTTTCTGTGTCTGTGACTCTATTTCTGGTTGTTGTTTTTTTTTAAATATTTGTTCTGGTTCGACTGCATCCTGGTGAACACCTGCTTTTCTTATTTATTTATTATTTGTGCTCAGTCTTAGTTTTGACAGGTGGGCTCCTTAGTTGTGTCTCGTGGGCTCCTTAGTTGCGGCACACGGGCTCCTTAGTTATGGCATGCAAACTTTTAGTGTGGCATGTATGTGGGATCTACCTCCCTGACCAGGGATCAAACCTGGGCCCCCTGCATTGGGAGCACAGAGTCTTAACCACTGCACCACCAGGGAAGTCTATTTCTGTTTTGTAAATAAGTTCATTTGTACCATTTTTTTTAAGATTCCACATATAAGAGATATCATATGATATTTGTCTTTGTCTGACTTACTTCACTCAGTATGACAATCTCTAGGTCCATCCATGTTGCTGCAAATGCATTATTTTTGTTCTTTTTTATTGCTGAGTAATATTCCATTGTATACATGTACCACATCTTCTTTATCCATTCATCTGTCAATGGACACTTAGGTTGCTTCCATGTCCTGGCTGTTGTAAATAGTGCTGCAATGAACATTGGGGTGTATGTATCATTTCAACTTATGGTTTTCTTTGGATATATGCCCAAGAGTGGGATTGCAGGAACATATGGTGGCTCGATTTTTAGTTTCTTAAGGAACCTCCGTACTGTTCTCCATAGTGGTTGTACCAATTTACATTCCCACCAGCAGTGTAGAAGGGTTCCCTTTTCTCCACACCCTCTCCAGCATTTATTATTTGTAGACTTGTCGATGATGGCCATTCTGACCAATATGAAGTGATATCTCATTGCAGTTTTGATTTGCATTTCTCTAATAATTAGCAATGTTGAGCATCTTTTCATGTGCCTCGTGGCCATCTGTGTATCTTCTTTGGAGAAATATCTATTTAGGTCTTTGGCCCAATTTTTGATTGGGTTGTTTGTTTTTTTGTTATTGAGTTATATGAGCTGTTTTTATATTTTGGAAATTAATGCCTTGTCAGTTGCATCATTTGCAGATATTTTCTCCCATTCTGTAGGTTGTTTTTTCATTTTGTTTATGGTTTCCTTTGCTGTGCAAAAGCTTATAAGTTTGATTAGGTTCCATCTGTTTATTTGTGCTTTTATTTCTATTGCCTTGGGAGACTGACCTAAGAAAACATTACTACAATTTATGTCAGAGAATGTTTTGCCTGTGTTCTCTTCTAGGAGTTTTGTGGTATCATGTCTTGTATTTAAGTTTTTAAGCCATTTCGAGTTTATTTTTGTGTGTGGCATGCGGGTGTGTTCTAACTTCATTAATTTACATGCAGCTGTCCAGTTTCGCCAACACCAATTCCTGAAGAGACTGTCTTTTCTCATTGTGTATTCTTACCTCCTTTGTCTAAGATTGATTGACTGTAGGCATGTGGGTTTATTTCTTGGCTCTCTATTCTGTTCCATTGATCCATATGTCTGTTTTTGTGCCAAAACCATGCTGTTTTGATTACTGTAGCTTTGTAGTATTGTCTGAAGTCTGAGAGGGTTATGCCTCCAGCTTTATTCTTTTTCCTCAGGATTGCTTTGGCAACTCTAGGTCTTTTATGGTTCCATACACGTTTTAGGATTATTTGTTCTAGTTCTGTAAACAAATGTCATGGGTAATTTGATAGGGATTGCATTAAATTTGTAGATTGCTTTGGGCAGTATGGCCATTTTAACAATATTAATTCTTCTAATCTAAGAGCATGGGATATCTTTCCATTTCTTTAAATCCTCTTCAATTTCCTTTATCAGTGTTTTATAGTTCTCAGCATATAAGTCTTTCACCTTCTTAGTCAGGTTTATTCCTAAGCATTTTATTACATTTTGATGCAAATTTAAAAGGGATTTTTTTGTTGTTTACTTTTTCTTTCTGATATTTCACTGTTACTGTAAAGAAATGCAACAGATTTGTGTATGTTAATCTTGTATCCTGCTATCTTGCTGAATTCATTTATCAGTTCTAGTAGTTTTTGCATGGAGTGTTTAGGGTTTTCTATATATAATCATGTCATCTGCACATAATGACAATTTTACCTCTTCCCTTCCAATTTGGATACCTTATATTTTTCTTGTCTGATTGCTGTGGCTAGGACTTCCAATACTATGTTTAATAGAAATGGTTGTCTTGTTCCAGATTTTAGCAGGAAGGCCTTCAGCTTTTCAGCGCTGAGTGTTATGTTGGCTGTGGGTTTGTCATAAATGGCTTTTATTATGTTGAGATATGTTCCTGCTGTACCCACTGTGGTAACTGATTTTATCATGAATGGATGTTGAATTTTATCAAATGCTTTTTTTTGCACCTATTGAGATGATCATGTGGTTTCAAAACATATCTTAAATTGGATCCCTGTACAACATACATATTAGTATCAACAAGTTCCCTGTCCCTGTCTTCTAGACCATCATGATTTCTCCTAACTTCTCTCCTACCTTCCACTCTTTCCCTGGCTATTTTTACTTTGTTCCTACACAACAGAGTGATCTTCTTTTAACCATAAATAAGATCAAGAAATGTAGCTGCTGAAGCCACTCCAAAGAATTTCCATAACACTCCTCACACATAACTCCTCACCATCTCTATAGGGACTTATGTGACCTGTGTCCTGCTTATTTCTGAATTTATCACTTATCACAGTCCTTATTCACACTTCTCCAGTACTCTTGCTACTCACTGAATAAGGCAAGCTTATTGGTCCTCTTGCCTAGCATAACTTTCCTTGGGTATTTAGTTACATGGTTCCTTTTTCATTTGTAAAACTCAGCTGCCAGCCCTCA
The DNA here is from genome assembly GCF_964341445.2 of Mesoplodon mirus. NCBI lineage: Eukaryota > Metazoa > Chordata > Mammalia > Artiodactyla > Ziphiidae > Mesoplodon > Mesoplodon mirus. The sequence goes on along the minus strand of NC_138995.1, from coordinate 25,323,817 downwards.
GTGAGGCCATATCTGGACAAACCTGCATAGAGTCCACCTTGCCAGTACACTCTAGTTCTACCCCCTGCTTCATTTTCCCTCATAGCCCTTTGACAATAAACAGTCCTGCTAAATAAATATCAGATAATTTCTGATTTATATCTCACCAACTAGACTGTAAGCACCATAAAAAAGAATGCTTTTTGTGTATGTTTTTATCACTGTTGTATAATCAGTCCATAAAAAAGTAGGAGTTTAATAATATTTGTGTAAATTGATTCATGTTGGACTGAACACTTGTTAAAGTAAAAGCTGATAATTATCATATTAATTTCAGACAGAGATGCTGATAACCCTCTGCACCTATTTTAAAGTTTTTTAAAATGCCATAATAGTTCTATTATTCTAAATGTATAGTCCTTTTTTGCTTTTCAACATGTTCAAGCAATTTTGGCAGATCAGGGACATGCTCTATTCCACTTCACATACTGGAAAATGCCTACTACCAATACCTTCTCTCTGTGGGGTGGCTTTATAAACCATCCTCTCATCCTGACAGAAAGAGAGCAACTTCCAGGCTGAATTATCTGAATAATGGGAATGAGTGGTTCCAATGTCTTTTGGAAAAGAATTATCAAATATTTTATAAAGCTTTCTACTAAACACAGAAAAAGGAGGGTTTTGTAATTGGCCCTCTGGTATGTAAGACATTCAATTGTGCAGAATATACATGTCTTTTTACATAGTCCAATTGAAGCAGCATCATTTACATTTATACATGCCAACATACTTAGTAATATCTATTTAAACTATTACATCCAGAACTGGTCATTCCTAATAAGTGAGAAATCTACTACTATAAATATTTCTATGAATTTGAAAAATAGACTCATAAATATAGATATAATATACCCACAAGTTAAAAAATTCTTAGAGTTCCAACCATTTTATTGTATTAACTTAATAGCAAAATATTCTCTAGATTTAAAGCTCAAATTCTAACTGCCATCCAATTATAAATATTGCTATTATTTAAGCCAGAGAAACATTTGATATTAGATATTAACTTGGTATAAAATAAGGTACTTTAAGTGATGAAAATGTCCATCTTTGAAAGGGAAATGTGCAGATTAATGGAATTATGTGAGAGGCAGTTTAGTCTCCTCAGAAGGATATTAAAAGGAAAATACATATTATTAACTGATTTAGGAACAGATAAAATGGAACTTCTTAAATGGTAGTTGCTGTTTTAAAATACTTAAAGGACTCCAAGCATATAAAGTAAGAGCAGATGATTCTTTGTGTGGACATCTCTCCCTGCTATACTGTTAGTGGCAAAAAGTCCCATTCACTGTTTCCAGTGATAGTCATTGTGGACCTTTTCAGAGACTACCTGACCCAGATGGTTCCCCAGTCCATTGCCTTGCAAGCTGGTATATGCCTATTACTGCCAAGTAGGTGGTGGTGTGTTGGGTGGGATAAGCAGCTGCACAGTAACTATGGATGCAATTTCCTAGGGCATAAATTTTATGAGCAGGTTTTAGAGAAAACTAATGTTTTTTTTTATATTTAAACTAAAGTGGCTGTATTATGAGTAGAATATAAAATTTACATGAATTTTTCAAATAAATCCAGAGACTTAAAAGAAATTCCCCTCTTCTAGTGGGTTGAGAGACTCCGGAGGTTCTCCCTCACTCCTCTTTGCTATTAGAATAATTCAGTGGGAAAGTTTGTGAAACATGGCATCACTCTTTGATATTCTACATGAAATAAAAATGAATTTTTGTCAAGATGGCAGCTATACATATTCTATAGAAACTTGCTTATTTTTCTTTTTCAGGGCCAGCTCCAGCCCAAATTTTGGTTGGGAGAACTTGGTATTCAGGGAACTCATTCCCTGTTCTTTCTCTGCCTCTTCTTCCCTCTCCTGTTTCTCTCTCATCTCTCCCTATTTCTCATTCTTCGTTCCTCTCTTTCCCTTTTCTTTTCCCATTCTCTCACTCTTTTTTCTTCTTTCCTTCCTTCAAATATTATCAGTAACTTAATTCTCAGGCACTGTGTTAGCACTGTGGTTATAAAGATGGAAAATGAGCTTTCCATCATCATTGAATTCTGCCCTAAGCTCTAGGATAGAATGATCTGTATTTTTTCAAGATTATGTCACTAGTGCCTTATACAATGTCTAGCATATATAAGGTGCTTAATATTTATGAATAAACAAATCAAGGCATGCATGTTGAATATAATGATCAATAAGGACATTATTAGAATACATGGATTTTATTTGATCCTGTCTTATGAAACCTGGACTCATTGATAAGTGAGGAAAGAAGAAGAACTGAGGTTGGGACTCAAGAGCACGCTGCTGCTTCCCAAAAAATATGCACAGCACTGAATCTTCATTTTGGTTTTGAATGAAGTCTGACAAGACCAAAAGGAAAGAACATCCCATATGGGGGAAAAAGCACATTCAAAGACAATAAGGGAGGAAATGGCATGGTGTATTCAACAAATGATTACACTTTATTTCAACGTGTTTTTTTGTACAAAGGAGATGCGTGTACGAGAGTCAATTATCAGTTGGTTGGTAGAAATTATGGAAAATATCTTGGCAAACAGAACAAAATGACCTTGTAGAACATCTCAAATACTTTTGCCTCCTCTGCTAGCATCTCTTACTCTTGATGCTGATTCTATTCCTCATGTTTTCCAGGGTTGTAAATAACAGTTACCCTATTCATACCCTTAAGTGTCTAATAATGGCCTAATAGGATTATGACTCAAATTCCACAGGGACCATACAGGTTACATTAATATGTGGGGCTGCTGGGAATAATTTTTAAAGAGGGTAACTGATGGTTTTAGTGCTCATGCACCTGCTGAAAAGGACTCTATGCCTGTCAATTGTTTCCATGCAGGTATATGGGTAGAAGGTTGGAGGTTATCAGATACTTTTATTTTCCAAAGATACAGGATACCCATGCCTGAATATAAAGTTTACAATGTTTAAATGTTGGTCAACTGTATTTTTTTTATTGTTACTGTACCGAATTGCCACAAATGTGGTGTTTTAAAGCATATTAGCTTATAGTTCCCCCATCTCAGGTTCTTAAGCTAAATCACATCTGCAAAGAGCTTTTGCAATGAAAAGTAACAGTCACAGGTTTCTGAGATTAGGATTACAACATCTTGAGAGGTGGGGTGGGGAATTAGTCTACCACACATATTTATGAGTTTGCATACGTTTTTATCATTGTATAAATCAATACCAATGGCCAGGGGAAACAAACAAGCAACAACAAAATTACTCCATATATCCAGTGTTTCTAAAGCCAACTTTCATTCACGTCTAATGTAGTAATCATCTCAAATTTTTTTTTCTTCAGAAAGTCCAACTTATTGATTAAAGTTGAAGAATCCTTAAATGCAGAAATGTCTGTTATCCTCAACAGGTTGATAGGGGGATTTTATTGCTTCAACAGGTTGATAGGGGGATTTTATTGCTTTACTCCTCCAGCCACAAAATTTATGTATTCATTTGTTCAGTGAATATTAATTAAGTACCTATGCTTTTGCTGCTTTGTATTACAGTAATTAATGAATTTTACAAAAATCTATGGATATGACTTTCTATTTGGAGTTAACAGTTAATCATTACTGCCCTCTTTTGGTTTCCCCACCAGGTTTCAAATTTTCTTCCCTGAAAGAACTCACTGCTCCCTGATATTTTTCCCTTCTCTTCCTTATGCTGTTTCACCCTAAGTAGTGGATCCTTGACAAGTTTCGCTTAGACATCATGGTGAGTATTCTAAAGAGAAAATAGTGTGCTGATGAGGAAAATGTTCTCCATTCAACTCTCCAAAGATTTGTCTGAGGAGACATTTTGCTGACTTGTCAAATTTAAAATATGCACTAAATCTCTATTATTTTTTCTAATTTTATTAGTTTAAAAGTATTCCAAAATAGATACTCAGTATTGTCTGTCTTCCTCAGTTTACTGTAAGGTTCTTGCATATTGGTGTCACATCTTATTGACCTCTTTATCCCTAGGATATGATATCATGCTTGGCATATATAAGTTCTCAGTAAATGTAGCTGATATAAACTTATGCAGATTCAAAGATGGAGAAGGAGGTAGGGATTACTCTGACACTTTTTTCCAACTCAACACAGTAAGTCATTTTGTTTTCCATTTTCATGGAAATTTTCTGTTACTTTCATGGGGGAACAGGGGACACAGAAATATTTTATTTGAAGATAAGAGTGATGTCTGGTTCTTGAAGAAATCCTAAACTCAAATGTAACTGCCTTTAAAAAATTTTTATTTTATATTGGACTATAGTAGATTTACAATGTTGCGTTAGTATCAGGTGTACAGCAAAGTGATTCAATTATACATATATATATATATATATATATATATATATATATATATAGTTTTTAAAACTCTTTTCCCACTTTGGTTATTAGAGAATATTGAGCAGAGTTCCCTGTGCTATACAGTAGGTCCTTGTTGGTTATCTATTTTAAATATAGTAGTGTGTATATGTCAATTCCGAACTCCCAATTTATTCCCCCCCCCACCTTTCCCCTTTGGTAACCATGAGATTGTTTTTTAAGTCTGTGAGTCTGTTTCCTAAATAAGTTCATGTGTATCATTTTTTGTAGATTCTACATATAAGCGATATCATATGATATTTGTCTTTCTGTCTGGCTTACTTCACTTAGTATGATGATCTCTAGTTGCATCCATGTTGCGGCAAATGGCATTATTTCATTCTTTTTTATGGCTGAGTAATATTCCATTGTATACATGTACCACGACTTCTTTATCCATTCATCTGTTAGATGGATATTTAGGTTGCTTCCATGTCCTGGCTATTGTAAACAGTGTTGCAATGAACACTGGGGTGCGTGTATCCTTTTGAACCATGTTTTTCTCCAGAAACATGCCCAGGAGTGGGACTGCTGAATCATATGGTAGCTCTATTTTCAGTTTTTTAAGGAAACTCCATACTGTTCTCCATAGTGACTGTACCAATTTACATTTCCAGCAACAGTGTAGGAGAGTCCCTTTTCTCCACACCCTCTAGAGCACTTACTGTTTGTAGACTTTTTGATGATGGCCATTCTGACTGGTATGAGGTGATATCTCATTGTAGTTTTGATTTGCATTTCTTTAATAATTAGCGATGTTGAACACCTTTTCTTGTGCCTATTGGCCATCTGTATGTCGTCTTCAGAGAAATGCCTATTCAGGTCTTCTGCCCTTTTTTTTTTCTTTTAATGAGCTACATGAGCTCATTGTAAATTTTGGAGATTAATTACTTTTTGGTCATATCATTTGCAAATATTTCTCCCATTCTATGTGCTGTCTCTTCATTTTGTTTATGGTTTCCTTTGCTGTGCAAAAGCTTTTGAGATTAATTAGGTCCCATTAGTTTATTTTTGTTTTTATTTCCATTACTCTAGGAAATGGATCAAAAAAGATATTGCTGCGATTTATGTCAAAGAGAGTGTTCTGCCTATGTTTTTTCTAGGAATTTCATAGTTACCAGACTTATGTTTAGATCTTTAACCATTTTGAGTTTATTTTTGTATATGGTGTGAGAAAATGTTCTAATTTCCTTCTTTTACACGTAGCTCTCCAGTTTTCCCAGCACCACTTATTGAAAAGACTGTCTTCTCTCTATCGTGTATTCTTGCATCCTTTATTGTAGACTAATTGACCGTAAATGTGTAGGTTTATCTCAGCGCTCTCTATTCTGTTCTAGTGCTCTGTGTGTCTGTTTTTCTGCCCATTTCATATTGTTGTGGGTTTTTTTGCATTATGCGGGCCTCTCACTCTTGTGGCCTCTCCCCCTGCGGAGCACAGGCTCCGGACGCACAGGCTCAGCAGCCATGGCTCACGGGCCCAGCCGCTCCGCGGCATGTGGGATTTTCCCGGACCGGGGCATGAACCCGTGTCCCCTGCATCGGCAGGCGGACTCTCAACCACTGCGCCACCAGGGAAGCCCTCATATTGTTTTGATAACTGTAGCATTGTAGAATAGTCTGAAGCAAGGGAGCATAATACCTCCAGCTCTGTTCCTCTTTCTCAAAATTGCCTTGGCTATTTGGGGTCTTCTATGTCTCATACAAATTGTAAAATTTTTTGTTCTAGTTCTGTGAAAAATGCCATTGGTAATTTGATAGGGATTTCATTGAACATGTAGATTGCCTTGGATAGTACAGTCATTTTGGTAATGTTGATTCTTCCAATCGAAGATCATAGTGCATCTTTCCATCTGTTTGTGTCATCATCTATTTCTTTCATCAGCATCTTAGAGTTTAAAGAGTACAGGTCTTTCAGCCTCCTTAGGTAGGTTTATTCCTAGGTATTTTATTCTTTCTGACGCTTTGGATTGTTTCTTTCTCTTTCTGATCTTTCATTGTTAGTGTATAGAAATGCAACAGATTTCTGTGTATTAATTTTTCATCCTGCAACTCTACCAAATTAGCTGATGAACTCTAGTAGTTTTCTTGTGGTGTCATTAGGATTTTCTATATATAGTATCATGCCATCTGCAAATAGTGACAGTTTTACTTCTTTTCCAATTTGGATTCCTTTTCCTTTTCTTCTCTGATTGCCGTAGCTAGGAATTCCAAAACTATGTTGAATAATGGTGAGAGTGGACAACCTTGTCTTGTTCCTGATCTTAGAAGAAATGTTTTCAAATATTCAACACTGAATATGATGTTGGCTGTAGGTTTGTCATATATGGCCTTTATTGTGTTGAGGTATGTTCCCTCTATGCCCACTTTCTGCAGAGTATTCATCATAAATTGGTGTTGAATTTTAGTCAAAAGCTTTTTCTGCATCTATTGAGATGATTATATGGATTTTATTCTTCAATTTCTTAACATGGTGTATCACACTGATTGATTTGGGGATATTGAAAAATCCTTTCATCCCTGGGATAAATCCCATTTAATCATGGAGCATGATTCTTTTATTTTTTTTTAACATCTTTATTGGAGTATAATTGCTTTACAATGGAGTGTTAGTTTCTGCTTTATAACAAAGTGAATCAGTTATACATATACATATGTCTCCATATCTTTTCCCTCTTACATCGCCCTCCCTCCCACCCACCACCATCCCACACCTCTAGGTGGTCACAAAGCACCAAGCTAATCTCCCTTTGCAACACGAGTGCTTCCCACTAGCTATCTATTTTACATTTGGTAGTGTATAAATGTCCATGCCACTCTCTCACTTTATCCCAGCTTACCCTTCCCCCTCCCCATATCCTTAAGTCCATTTTCTAGTAGGTCTGTGCCTTTATTCCCATCTTGCCCCTAGGTTCTTCATGACCTTTTTTTTTTTTTTTTTTTTGGATTCCATATATATGTGTTAGCACACGGTATTTCATTTTCTCTTTCTGACTTACTTCACTCTGTATGACAGTCTCTAGATCAATCAACCTCACTACAAATAACTCAATTTTCTTTTTCTTAGGGCTGAGAAATATTCCATTGTATATATGTGCCACATATTCTTTATCCATTCATCTGTTGATGGGCATTTATGTTGCTTCCATGTCCTGGCTATGGTAAATAGAGCTGCAATGAACATTTTGGTACATGACTCTTACTGAATTATAATTCTCTCAGGGTATATGCCCAATAGTGGGATTGCTGGATCGTATGGTAGTTCTATTTGTAGTTTTTTAAGGAGCCTCCATACTGCTCTCCATAGTGGCTGTATCAATTTACATTCCCACCAACAGTGCAAGAGGGTTCCCTTTTCTCCACACCCTCTACAGCACTTATGGTTTGTAGATTTTTTGATGATGGCCATTCTGACTGGTGTGAGATGATATCTCATCGTACTTTTCATTTGCATTTCTCTAATGATTAATGATGTTGAGCGTTCTTTCTTGTGTTTGTTGGAAATCTGTATATCTTCTTTGGAGAAATGTCTATTTAGGTCTTCTGCCCATTTTTGGATTGGGTTGTTTGGTTTTTTGATATTCAGCTGCATGAGCTGCCTATATATTTTGGAGACTACTCATTTTCAATTGCTTCATTTGCAAATATTTTCTCCCATCTGAGTGTTGTCTTTTCATCTTGTTTATGGCTTCCTTTGCTGTGCAAAAGCTTTTAAGTTACATTAGGTCCCATTTGTTTATTTTTGTTTTTATTTCCATTTCTCTAGGAGGTGGGTCAAAAAGGATCTTGCTGTGATTTATGTCATAGAGTGTTCTGCCTATGTTTTCCTCTCAGAGTTTGATAGTGTCTGGCCTTATATTTAGGTCTTTAATCCATCTTGAGTTTAGTTTTGTATATGTTAGCGAGTGTTCTAATTTCATTCTTTTACATGTAGCTGTCCAGTTTTCCCAGCACCACTTACTGAAGAGGCTGCCTTTTCTCCATTGTATCTTTTTGCCTCCTTTATCAAAGATAAGGTGACCATATGTGTGTGGGTTTATATCTCAGCTTTCTATCCTGTTCCATTGATCTATATTTCTGGTTTTGTGCCTGTACCATGCTGTCTTGACTACTGTAGCTTTGTAGTATAGTCTGAAGTCAGGGAGCGTAATTCCTCCAGCTCCATTTTTCTTTCTCAAGATTGTTTTGGCTATTCAGGGTCTTTTGTGTTTCCATACAAATTGTGCAATTTTTTCATCTAGTTCTGTGGAAAATGCCAGTGCAAATTTTATAGGGATTGCATTGAATCTGTAGATTGCTTTGGGTAGCATAGTCATTTTCACAATGTTGATTCTTCCAATCCATATCTCTCCATCTATTTGTATCATTGTAATTTCTTTCATCAGTGTCTTATAATTTTCTGCATACAGGTCTTTTGTCTCCTTAGGTAGGTTTATTCCTAGATGTTTTATTCTTTTTGTTGCAATGGTAAATGGGAGTGTTTTCTTAATTTCACTTTCAGATTTTTCACATTAGTGTATAGGAATGCAAGAGATTTCTGTGCATTAATTCTGTATTCTGCAACTTTACCAAGTTCATTAATTAGCTCTAGTAGTTTTCTGGTAGCATCTTTAGGATTCCCTATGTATAGTATCATGTCATCTGCAAAGAGTGACAGCTTTACTTCTTCTTTTCTGATTTGGATTCTTTTTATTCCTTTTTCTTCTCTGATTGACTAAAACTTCCAAAACTGTGTTGAATAATAGTGGTGAGAGTGGGCAACCTTGACTTGTTCCTGATCTTAGTGGAAATGTTTTCAGTTTTTCACCATTGAGGACGATGTTGGCTGTGGTTTTGTCATGATGGCCTTTATTATGTTGAGGTAAGTTCCCTCTGTGCCTACTTTCTGGAGGGTTTTTATCATAAATGGGTGTTGAATTTTGTCAAAAGCTTTCTCTGCATCTATTGAGATGATCATATGGTTTTTCTCCTTCCATTTGTTAATATGGTATATCACATTGATTTGCATATATTGAAAAATTCTTGCATTCCTGGGATAAACCCACTTGCTTTTAATGTGCTTTTGGATTCTGTTTGCTAGTATTTTGTTTAGAATTTTTGCATCTATGTTCATCAGTGATATTGGCCTGTAGACTTCTTTCTTTGTGACATCTTTGTCTGGTTTGGTATCATGGTTATGGTGGCCTCGTAGAATGAGTTTGGGACTGTTCCTCCCTCTGCTACATTCTGGAACAGTTTGAGAAGGATAGGTGTTAGCTCTTCTCTAAATGTTTGATAGAATTTGCCTGTGAAGCCATCTGGTCCTGGGCTTTTGTTTGTTGGAAGATTTTTAATCACAATTTCAATTTCAGTGCTTGTGATTGGTCTGTTCATATTTTCTCTTTCTTCCTTGTTCAGTCTCAGAAGATTGGGCATTTCTAAGAATTTGTCCATTTTATTGGCATAGAGTTGCTTTTAGTAATCTCTCACGATCCTTTGTATTTCTGCAGTGTCAACTGTACTTCTCCTTTTTCATTTCTAATTCTATTGATTTGAGTTTCTCCCTTTTTTTCTTGATGAGTCTGGCGAATGGTTTACCAATTTTGTTTATCTTCTCAAAGAACCAGCTTTTAGTTTTACTGATCTTTGCTATCGTTTCCTTCATTTCTTTTTCATTTGTTTCTGACCTGATTTTTATGATGTCTTTCCTTCTGCTAACTTAGGGGTTTTTTTGTTCTTCTTTCTCTAACTGCTTTAGGTGCAAGGTTAGGTTGTTTATTGGAGATGTTTCCTGTGTCTTAAGGTAGGATTGTATTGCTATAAACTTCCCTCTTAGAACTGCTTTTGCAGCATCCCATAGGTTTTGGGTCGTTGTGTCTCCATTGTCTTTTGTTTCTAGGTATTTTTGATTTCCTCTTTGATTTCTTCAGTGATCACTTGGTTATTAAGTAGTGTATTGTTTAGCCTCCATGTGTTTGTATTTTTTACAGATCTTTTCCTGTAATTGATATCTAGTCTCATAGCGTTGTGGTTGGAAAACATACTTGATACGATTTCAATTTTCTTAAATTTACCAAGGCTTGATTTGTGACCCAAGTTATGATCTATCCTGGAGAATGTTCCATGAGCACTTCAGAGGAATGTGTATTCTGTTGTTTTTGGATGGAATGTCCTATAAATATCAATTAAGTCCATCTTGTTTAATGTATCATTTAAAGCTTGCGTTTCCTTATTTATGTTCATTTTGGATGATCTGTCCATTGATGAAAGTGGGGTGTTAAAGTCCCCTACTATGATTGTGCTACTATCGATTTACCCTTTTATGGCTGTTAGTATTTGCCTTATGTATTGAGGTGCTCCTATGTTGGGTTCATAAATATTTACAGTTGTTATATCTTCTTCTTGGATTGATCCCTTGATCATTATGTAGTGTCTGCTTTGTCTCTGGTAATAGTCTTTGTTTTAAAGTCTATTTTGTCTGATATGAGAATTGCTACTCCAGCTTTCTTTTCATTTCTATTTGCATAGAATATCTTTTTCCATCCCCTCACTTTCAATTTGTTTGTGTCCCTAGGCCTGAAGTATTTCTCTTGTAGACAGCATATATACGGGTCTTGTTTATATATCCATTCAGCCAGTCTTTGTCTTTTGGTTGGAGCATTTAATCCATTTACATTTAAGGTAATTATCGATATGTATGTTCCTCTTGCCATTTTCTTAATTGTTTTGGGTTTGTTATTGTAGGTCTTTTTCTTCTCTTGTGTTTCCTGCCTAGAGAAGTTCCTTTAGCATTTGTTGTAAAGCTGGTTTGGTGGTGCTGAATTCTCTTAGCTTTTGCTTGTCTGTAAAGGTTTTAATTTCTCCATCAAGTCAGAATGAGATCCTTGCTCTGTAGAGTAATCTTGGTTGTAGGTTTTTCTCCTTCATCACTTTAAATATGTCCTGCCACTCCCTTCTGGCTTGTAGAGTTTCTGCTGAAAGATCAGCTGTTAACCTTATGGGGATTCCCTTGTGTGTTATTTGTTGTTTTTCCCTTGCTGCTTTTAATATGTTTTCTTTGTATTTAATTTTTGATGGTTTGATTAATATGTGTCTTGGCGTGTTTCTCCTTGGATTTATCCTGTATGGGACTCCTGTGCTTCCTGGACTTGATTAACTATTTCCTTTTCCATATTAGGGAAGTTTTCAACTATAATCTCTTCAAATATTTTCTCAGTCCCTTTCTTTTTCTCTTCTTCTTCTGGAACCCCTATAATTCGTATGTTGCTGTGTTTAATGTTGTCTCAGAGGTCTCTGAGACTGTCCTCAGTTCTTTTCCTTGTTTTTTCTTTATTTTGCTCTGCAGTAGTTATTTCCACTATTTTATCTTCCAGGTCACTGATCCATTCTTCTACCTCAGTTATTCTGCTATTGATCCCTTCTAGAGAATTTTTAATTTATTTTGTTGTTTATTACTGTTTGTTTGCTCTTTAGTTCTTCTAGGTCCTTGTTAAACGTTTGTTGTATTTTCTCCATTCTATTTCCAAGATTTTGGATCATCTCTACTATCATTATTCTGAATTCTTTTTCAGGTAGACTGCCTATTTTCTCTTCATTTGTTAGGTCTGGTGGGTTTTTGCTTTGCTCCTTCACGTGCTGTGAGTTTTTCTGTCTTCTCATTTTGCTTAACTTACTATGTTTGGGGTTTCCTTTTCGCAGGCGGCAGCATCCTCGTTTCCCTTGTTTTTGTTGTCTGTCCCCAGTGGCTAAGGTTGGTTCAGTGGGTTGTGTAGGCTTCCTGGTGAAGGGAACTGGTGCCTGTGTTCTGGTGGATAAGGCTGGACCTTGTCTTTCAGGTGCGGAAGTCCACGTCTGGTGCTGTGTTTTGGGGTGTCTTTGACCTTATTATGATTTTAGGCAGCCCCTCTGCTAATGGATAGGGTTGTGTTCCTGTCTTGCTAGTTGTTGGCATATGGTGTCCAGCACTGGAGCTTACTTGTCACTCAGTGGAGCTGGGTCTTGGCGTTGAGATGCACATCTCTTGGAGGTTTTTGCCATTTGATATTACATGGAGATGGGAGGTCTCTTCTGCACCAGTGTCCTGAACTTGGCTCTCCCACCTCAGAGGCACATCCCTGATGCCTGGCTGGAGGACCAAGAGCCTGTCATCCACATGGCTCAGAATGAAAGGGAGGAAAAAAAGAAAGAAAGAAGATTAAATTGAATTAAATTAAATTATTAAAAAGTTTTTTAATTAAAAAAAAACAAAAAAAGAAAGAAGAGAGCAACCAAACCAAAAAACAAATCCACCAATTATAACAAGTGCTAAAAACCATCCAAAAAAAAGACAGAACCCTAGGACAAATGGTAAAAGCAAAGCTATACGAACAAAATCACACACAGAAGCATACACATACACACTCACAAAAAGAGAAAAAGGGAAATAATATATATATATATCGTTGCTCCCAAAGTTCACCTCCTCAATTTGGGTTGATTCGTTGTCTATTAAGGTATTCCACAGATGCAAGGTACATGAAGTTGATTGTGGAGATTTAATCCACTGCTCCTGAGGCTGCTGGGAGAAATTTCACTTTCTCTTCTTTGTTCGCACAGCTCCCAGGGTTCAGCTTTGGATTTGGACCCGCTTCTGCGTGTAGGTCACCTGAGGGTGTCTGTTCTTCTCTCAGACAGGACGGGGTTAAAGGAGCAGCTGATTCGGAGGCTCTGGTTCACTCAGGCCGGGGGGAGGGAGGGGTATGGAATGCACAGCGAGCCTGAAGCAGCAGAGGCTGGCGTGATGTTGCACCAGCCTGAGGTGCGCCGTGCGTTCTCCTGGAGAAGTCCCTGGATCACAGGACCCTGGCAGTGGCGGGCTGCACAGGATCCCGGGAGGGGAGGTGTGGAGAGTGACCTGTGCTTGCACACCAGCTTCCTGGTGGCTGCAGTAGCAGCCTTACCATCTCATGTCCGTCTCCGGGGTCCACGCTGATTGCCTCAGCCATGCCAATCTCTGGAGCTCCTTTAAGCGGCGCTCTTAATCTCCTTTCCTCGCGCACCAGGAAACAGAGAGGCAAGAAAATGTCTCTTGCCTCTTCGGCAGCTCCAGACTTTTTCCCGGACTCCCTCCTGGCTAGCCGTGGCCCAATAGCCCCTTCAGGCTGTGGTCATGCAGCCAACCCCAGTCCTCTCCCTGGGATCTGACTGAAGCCCGAGCCTCAGCTCCCAGCCCCCGCCCACCCCGGTGGGTGAGCAGACAAGCCTCTTGGGCTGGTGAGTGCCTGTCGGCACCGATCCTCTGTGTGGGAATCTCTCCGCTTTGCCCTCCTCACCCCTGTTGCTGCGCTCTCCTCCATGGCTCTGAAGCTTCCCCCACCACCACCCACAGCCTCCACCCGTGAAGGGGCTTCCTAGTGTGTGGAAACCTTTCCTCCTTCACAGCTCCCTCCCACTGGTGCAGGTCCCGTCCCTATTCATCTGTCTCTTTGTTTTTTCTTTTACCCTACCCAGGTACATGGGGAGTTTCTTGCCTTTTGGGAGGTCTGAGGTCTTCTGCCAGCGTTCAGTAGGTGTTCTGTAGGAGTTGTTCCACACGTATATGTATTTCCGATGTATTTGTAGGGAGGAAGTTGATCTCCACGTCATATTCTTCCGCCATCTTGAAGCTCCTTGGAGCATGATTCTTTTAATGTACTGTTGAATTTGGATTGCTCATATTTTGTTGAGAATTTTTGTGTTTATGTTCATCAGTGATATTGGCTTGTAATTTTTTTGTGTGTGGCATCTTTGTCTGGTTTTGGTATCAGGGTGATGGTGTCCTCATAGAGTGAGTTTGGGAGTGTTCCTTCCTCTGCAATGTTTTGGAATTGTTTCAAAAGGATAGGTGTTAACTCTTCTCTAGATGTTTAATAGAATTCACCTGTGAAGCCATCTGGTCTTGGACTTTTATAAGAGTTTTTCAATCACAGTTTCAATTTCAGTACTTGTGATTGGTCTGTTCATATTTTCTATTTCTTCCTGGTTCAGTTTTGGGCGATTGTATCTTTCTGAGAATTTTTCCATTTCTTCTAGGTTGTCCATTTTATTGGCATGTAGCTGCTTATAGTAGGCTCTTATGATCCTTTGTATTTCTGTGGTGTCCATTGTAACTTCTCCTTTTTCATTTCTAATTTTATTGATTTGAGCCCTCTTCCTGTTTTTCCTTGGTGAATCTGGCTAAAGGTTCATCAATTTTGTTTATCTTTTCAAAGAACCAGCTTTTAGTTTCCTTGATCATTTCTATTGTTTTCTTCATCTCTGTTTCATTTATTTCCACTCGGATCTTTATGATTTATTTCCTTCTAATTTTGGGTTTTGCTTGTTCATCTTTCTCTGGTTGCTTTAGGTGTAAAGTTAGATTGATTATTTGGGATTTTTCTTGTTTCCTGAGTTGAGATAGTATTGCTATAAACTTCTCTCTTAGAACTGCTTTTCCTTTGTCCCACAGGTTTTGGATCATCGTGCTTTCATTTTCATTTGTCTCTAGGTATTTTTTTGATTTCCTCTTGGATTTCCTCAGTGATCTCTTGGTTGTTTAGTAGCATATTGTTTATCCTCCAGGTGTTTGTGTTTTTGCAGTATTTTTCTTGTAGTTGATTTCTAATCTCATAGTATTGTGGTCAGAAAAGATGCTTTATATGATTTCAATTTTCTTAAATTCACCAAGGGTCACTTTGTGGCCCAGCATGTGCTCAATCCCGGGGAAAGTTCTGTGTGCACTTGAGAAGAATGACATGTATTCTTCTATTATTGGATGGAATGCTCTATAAATATCAATTAAGTCCATCTGGTCTAATATGCCATTTAAGGCTTGTGTTTCCTTATTAATTTTCTCTCTGGATGATCTGTCCATTGATGAAAGTCGGGTGTTAACGCTGCTCATTATTTCTCCCTTTATGGCTGTTAGTATTTGCCTTATATATTGAGGTGCTCCTGTGTTGGGTACTTATATATTTACAATTGTTATATCTTCTTCTTGGATTGATCCTTTTATCATTATGTAGTGTCCTTCTTTGTCTCCTGTAATAGTCTTTATTTTAAAGTCTATTTTGTCTGATATGAGAATTGCTACTCCAGCTTTCTTTTGATTTCCATTTGCATGGAATACCGTTTTCCATCCCCTCACTTTCGGTCTGTATGAGTCCCTAGATCTGAAGTGGGTCTCTTGTAGACAGCATATATACGGGTCTTGTTTATGTATCCATTCAGCCAGTCTGTGTCTTTTGGTTGGAGCATTTAATCCATTTACATTTAAGGTAATTATTAATATGTATGTTCTTATTGCCATTTTGTTAATGGTTTTGGACTTGTTTTTGTAGGTCTTCCCTTTTTTAAAAAATATGCAATACAGTATTGTTAACTATAATCAGTATTGCTGTATACTACATCTCCATGACTTGTTTGGTTTTCCCCTCTTTTGCGATTTGATGACTAACTTTACTGTTGTGTTTGGATTCCTTATTCTTTGTGTGTGTATCTACTGTAAACTTTCAGTTTATGGTTACCATAAGGTTTTGATATAGCAGTCTCAGATTATTCAAATGCATTGAATAAATCACAATTACTCAAATACAAACCCACTTTCTTATACCATTTTTGAGTTTTCCAGAGGATATTGAAGTTTGTCAGATATTGATCGGATCAATCAACTCCTTTCATATATTTATTATACTCTAATATACAAGTGGGCTTAGTCATCTGATGGCCAGTCCTCTGGTCTTCCTTTCCTGTAGATGCTATGGAGGCATTATGAATAGCTGTCACCATTCAGACTAGGCTCTTGTCTTTCCATATAAGAAGAATCACTTCTCCCTTCCATAAGAATGTCATTTCTCCCCTCTGTAGATTTTCAGATTTCTCCTTTAATAGGTTTGGTATACCATGATTCTCTCTTATAGTCCCACACACTCTGGTTTTATTTTTCAACAATATTTCAGATGTGGTCACACTGTTGTAACAATTGTCTTCATAAATATGGTGCCATGAACCAAGATTAGGACCAATAATATTGTTTCTTGCAGTTTCTTTCCTTCACCCATGTAAATTTCAAGGTTGCATAGATGCAGTTTCACTTTCACTAACTGTCCTGACCAAAATCCCATATTTTGTAAGTTTTCCGGGATTATAGGTTTTGAATCTGAGTCGTCCTCTCCACTTTAACATTACCTCCTCAAGTGATAGCTCTTATTTGGGTATATAGAGCGACTGAAATTTTGTAGAAAATAATCCAAAAGAGGTTTAACTTTTGAAATTCTATCTGCAGGAAGTGGAGTTTCTAAGTTATTAAAGTGAAGAAATGTCATTATTTATTTGACCCTTCTTCTTGTCATAATCTTTGGAAAGATAGGTGTTTAAAGTAAGGGATCAGTCAACCAATATTCTTTCCAGTGTGACTTTCTTATTTGTCTCATCAAAATTATTAATCCAAGAAACTTCTTCATGTCACTATTGGTTATATCAGTCCATTTTACAGCCTTATCATTCTTTTACAATAATATTCATTGTAACACCCTCATTGAAAGTGACATCATGAGGATGTCCATGAGAAACCATCCTCTTCTTTTTCTTTGTTCTGCAAGCCCTAACCATCCTCTTGTTTTTCTTTGCTTTGCAAGCCCTAATTTAGTAGAAAGAGTTTTTAATAATGAATTATACTAAATTCTGGTTCTGTGTGCTCTTTGCTTTAATAAGTTTATTTTTCATTTGTATACAGGAGATGGTACTCTACAAGCATCCCACACAGGGCCTTTATGGTAAGAACATTTACATTTTAAACATTATTAAGCACCTGCTAATGGCTAGATATGAGGAAGCAAGTTGTTAGGTTGCAGAAATAAATAAAATATGGTCTCTGGCCTCAAGCTCACAGTCCAGTTTTACAATGCCTGTGAAAGTTGATTTAATATTTATAAGATGCTATGGAAAGTAAAGTATTATTATTTTCCATTATTTAGCTACTGTAATGATTCCTGTATATAAAGGTCAGATTTCCAATTACACACAATATTGGAAAGGCATAAAATCAGAAGACAAAAGACCAAGTTGAGAAAAGCTGAATGTTCTAAGAGCACACATCTCTCTCAGGAAGTGATATTAGATGGGGGACAAAAAGGCAAGGGACTTTCTCATTGACTGAAAGCAGTAATACAAATTAATATCTGACCAGTGCTTTAAAGTTTATGAAGTGCAGTCACAATATTTAGACCCACTTTTAAGGTATGACATCTAAACTCTGGTATTGTGGAAAGTAAGAAAACGCAGAGAAAGAAGAAGAAAATAAATTTGACTGAAGACAACTAAGTATAGAGAAGAGGTCAGGCCACCAACAAGTAAGAAATGAAAAGCAGATGCCAAATAAAGGCATCTTTGTTTTTTCATAAGACAAACAGAATAAGAAAATAAAATAAATCTCCATCAGGTAAGACCAGTGTTACCCCTTTATCAACCACCAATTACATCCTTGAGACAAGTCTGAATAATTGAGAATGTGAACATTAGTGAGATTGTGGTTACCACAACCATTGTAATATATCTGAATGTGCATCTCTTCACAAGAAAAACAGATTGTTTTTGTTTATTCATATTTACTCTATACCAAAAAGTGTTTTATGACTTTTAAATATAATAGCTCCTTTAATTCTTACAACCTTATGAATTATGACCTTTATCATCTGTATCTTACAAATGATGATACTGGGTCACTAACAGGTTAAGTAACCTATTAAAAGTTAAATGACTATTAAATGATATTAATTGTACTTCATTATAGAGGATATGTGTACAGTTTTTTAAAAAATTATTCATTTATCTTGCTTTTAAAGAAAATAAACAGCTATTTTCAAGTTTTAAGTTTCACTTATTGGACTACTCAGTGGTCTAGTATATATTTTTTTAAACCACTGGGTACTCAGTAATTATTTGATGAAAAATAAATGGCTTTTTCTGTACTGAGATTTCAGAAAGGCCTAAGATGTGAGCTCTGCATTTTTATGAGCTTCTAAAAGTTTCTGCCTTTTCCCACTGATGCCCCATATTAAATATATCCAGTCAATCTGACTGAAATTCCCTTCTTCAAACTGAAATATTGTTTTTTAACTACTAACTTTGAAGAGGATGCCATCATTTTCAAGTCTTCTACCTGGAAATTCAATGCTATTCTGGGATCGCTTGCCTATTTATTACTACCTATACTATTTCTTCTGCAATACTGGCCTCAGGAAGTAGACACCCTGACCTTAATCCCCCATTTCTGGACCAACTGGTGATTTAACAGGACCTGATACATATGTTGGGGTAAGCAAGCATTTTCTGCAGAGCCAGTTGGTTTTAGGCTTTACGTTATGGTGTCTGTGTCAGCCCTGCAACTTGGCCTTTGCATTGAATGTAGCTGTAGACAATACATAAACAAATGCCATGAGTATATTACAATAAAATTTTACTTATGGAAGCTGGCTGCTTGCAGATGTGGCCTGTGGGTTGTAATTTTCTGACCCCTGAATGCAACTGCAACAGAGAGAGCTCACCTTCACCTACAATAATAGTAATTGAATTTGGGTTCTGTGTCTTTGATCTTTCTTTGGGTAGGCGTCTGAGATATCTGAAAGTGCACTCATGCACTGACCTGGAGGTTAGTGAGACGACTATGTTTATGGGAAACCTATAAAGACTGGACAGATTTCAGGAGCAGAATTTGGGATGATGACATTCACTTCCTCTTTTGCTCAGTTTATTACTTCTTTAAGACTCTGAAGGGTTGTGTAATTTTAAGTAATTGGTGGATTTCTCCATATAGTTCAGCTTATTGGCCTTTAGGCACTAGCTAAAATTGCTTTAAAAATGTAGATCTAAGAGTCTAGGAAAAGTGAGGATTCAGTTCATTATATCTGCAGGAGCAAATAAAGGGAAAAAGGGTGTCATGTAAAGATGCTGAGATGCTGATACTTGGTGGCAGACAATGATATATTACCGTATTCTGGATCAGTTAATTGCTCTGAATCATCTTTCAACTATTTATATTCTCAGGCTCTAGAGAAAATAGAGGTATACATGTGCTGCCTACTGGGTTAAATGGTACTTACTCTTATTTCTTATAATCTGACCTTTATCAAGATTGACGAGGAGGCATTCCCGTTGCTTCAGCAAATCTTGGAATGCCAAGTCTGTGTTCACTCTCCCAAGTCCTCTTGTGATATGCTAGGCTATAATCATCTACCCCCTGGGCTATCATCATGTTGGTTAAAGATCTAATCCTCTTGTGACTAATCTCAGACTTCAGGCACTGTCAAGATATTTTGCCATCTAATTTGAGAATGCAGAGAAATTGTTCTGGGAAGAAGAGGCACAACAACTTAGGGTGCTATGAAATCACTATTCCTTTTGAGTTATTTTGCTTCAGAAACTAAGATCAGTCAATCACTCCATCATTAAGAAGAAACATGTTTTTCAAAGCACCAGACATAATATTAAGCCCTAGTGATAAAGTGTTGAATAGAATAGACATTACTATACTGTCTTAACACTCGAGGGCCAGCGAGGAAGAAAAAAATATCTTACCTTGCTATGAACATATCTGAACCATGCCCACCGCCTTGTTTGTTTATTGCAGTGGATGATACCGCATGTCAGGAGGCTTCCCTGAGGAAGGATGTTTAATCCAAGACCTGAAAGAGGAGTGGGGATCACCAGACAAGGAAAAGGCAAGAATATTCTAATCAAATGCAGTAACACAGGTCAAGTTCTTGAGATGAGAGAGACAGAGATAGGGATGTAGAGATACAGAAGGAAGAAGAGAGGACAGGAGGAAACAGGAGAGGTATTACAAGAAATGAGAGGTACAGTGAGACTGGAGGAGAAAGTCACATAGGTGTTCTCAAAGATGAAAAGATGAAGCTACAGAGATGGGCAGGTGGAGCTCATCCAAGGTCTCGTAGCCACTTATTATAGAGGCTAAAAAGGTGCCACTGAAGAGTTTTAAGCAGGAGAATGACAAACAGAATAGCATTTTGAAGTAATTATTGTGACTGGTATTTAGATAAAGGTGTGGACAAATAAAGACTGAAAGGAAGAAAAACAGCTTAAGGGCTCCACAGTATTTCTGGTAAAATAGGAGAAGTGTTAAGAGAAGCAGATATATACATTTCAGGGTTTTAGCCATAGGTCGTTGCTGGCAAAGCTGGACACTGATAACATTTTCACTCCCCTACTAGGGTGGTTCTCATCCATGGAAGGTTTCTCCTTTCCTACTCCCTTCTAGGGTTAGGGGAACAAGAGAGCAACGTCAGAATTTGGGGGATGAAAGATTTTGATGTTACTCTCACATCACCTCCCAATAAAGAATACCATATATAATAAGACACACTAAGATGAAAATGCATTCACTAGTAAATGGTATGGAAATAAAATAGTTTTTCAAGCTTGAGTACATAATGGATCACCTGGGCACCTAAAAAACCTGATGCCTGGGAGCTACTCTCAGAGATTCTGATTTAATTGCTTTGGGGACATAGCCTGGAGGACAGGTTTTTTTCTTTTTTTCCCCCTCCAAATCCTCCAGGGTGATTCTTATGTTCATCCAAAGATCTAGAATTCCTAGAGTGAAGGACAGGTGGAGCACCACTACTCTGTCATCACACTTCTTTCTTCTTTCCTATTTTTTCACGCCCAGTTCCCCTACCCAACAAGGCTGTGGCCAACTTCTATTCTAAACCAACTTCCAAATTCTCTCTTTTTGGCTTTTTCTCCATGTTAAGGCTTGAGTTCTTCCAGCTATATTAGCATTTTTAAATTCCAGTATAAACATAAAGTTTACCTTAAATCATTTTTAAACTGCATAATTCAGTGGCATTTAGTACATTCACAATGCTGTGCATCCATCATCAGTATTGTTGTTAAAGGGCCTTTTGGAGCAAGGCAACAGAAGACAGATTTTGGGAAGAGTAGACCCACCTTAACATCAAGCCTACGAGCATATGTAGGCTACTTCTTTTAGACTGACCTTGGCCTCTTCGAATTTGAAAACAATGACCTGAAGTATGCTCTGCCATTCTTTTAGTGATGAAGACTACCACAACCATGCTTGTTATAAGTATGAAATATCTTTGCAGCACATGCAGAAATGTACTTAGAAACGTTTACTCTGTATCAAATGAATGACCATATCTTCCCACATTTAAATTCCACTGTCACAGGTTGGTTTCTCCAGAAGCAGATGCTGAGATGGAGACTGGTGTGAAAGACGTATACTACAAATCAAAACCTGTAAAAGAAAGGAGGCAGGATTGAACAAGGGAGAGATTAAATGTGATTCACTCTTGGCAAAATCTTGGCCAATTCTTGTGGGGAACCCTGGGACAAATATTGAGTGTTGCCCATCATGATTGACTTTCGCTGGGACAAAGTGACTGGGCATTTCCAAGATCTTCCTCCAAGAAGTCTTGCCTTATCCTATGAGAGACTTATTCTTTCTTCTGCTGACGTATTGTAAGGTTTTGAAGGTGACCAACTGTGAGGAATCTTAATTTTCCTCATGTTATTAATCACAGGCCAACTCATGAGGCAATTCTACTCTTTCATCCTGTGTCCCTGCCAAAGATCATTAATGTGATCTTTTTTGCTGTCTCACAGTTCAGTGCAGGTTTCCAAACAAGCAGCTCCAGGCCATCTCAAGTGCGTGTAGATTAAGACACAATCATCTTCCCTTGCAAACAGAAGTGCTCAAAAGTTGTTTATTAAAAGAATTAAAACAGGGCTTCCCTGGTGGCGCAGTGGTTGAGAGTCCACCTGCCAATGCAGGGGACACGGGTTCGTGCCCTGGTCTGGGAAGATCCCACATGCCATGGAGTGGCTGGGCCCGTGAGCCATGGCTGCTGAGCCTGTGCATCCGGAGCTTGTGCTCTGCAATGGGAGAGGCTACAATAGCGAGAGGCCCGCATAGCACAAAAAAAAAAAAAAGAAAGAAAGAAAACATAATATCTCACTCTTCATTATCTGTCTACATACTCAAACGTATCTTTTATCCTAAAGTAATGATACTCTTAAGTTCTTCTAAACCTACATAGTGAGCTCCTTCAGGGAAGATACCATGGGTTTTCTGTCTTTGTATCCCTGGTACCTAATAGTGGTAATAATAGTAATAAGTCTATATTTCAGGCCACTGTTTGCATGTATTACCCTTTTTTTAATTACTTAAAACAGTTCCATGAGGTATATAGAATTATTTACAGATTAGATTATTGCAGAGAAAAATACATTTTTGCAAGATTCATAAGTTAGTTATAATAAAAACTACAAAAATCTATTGTAAGACAATAGTTAGGACAAAAAACTATTGGCTCCAAAGTTCACACTTCCTGTTGCTCTTCAATAGTGCTCACTGGATTTTGGATAGTTAGGAGGAAAAGAGGAAGGGAAGGCAGAAAGGAGACAGAGATCAACCGGACAGAGAGACTACACACATCTTGGTAAATATGTCACAGTAAAATTTTGAATAAAAACAACAGTTGGATCAATAACCAGGGGCCACTTTTTAAATGATGCAGAATGTGTGTTACTGCAAAAGAAAGCAAAAGGTACTTTGTAATACCAGAACAGAGGGCAGCCAATTGGAGTTTTGATTGTATACAAAAAATAAAAAGACAAACAAGGCAGAGATCTGAGAATTGGAGTGGAATGGGTCTGGGGTTTGAAATCAGGCAACGGGTTTTTGAACTTGATCTATTCTAGGGAAGCAGTGAGGGCACCTCATAAGGAAGGTGGCACTATGGAAGAGAGAGAATTCAGCATTTGATAAAGCGAATTCTGAAATTTCTTCTACTCATGTTATCGTTCACTGCTGAGGACTTTGGTCTTATCTCTTTGAAAACATAAAAGAAGGCTAATTCATTTTAAGAGCAATGTTCTATTTGTCCCTCTGCAGTCCACTCAATGAGTTAATGTATTTAGAAAGCTTTTATCATGGAGACAGCTTGGTTTCTCCCTTCCTCATACTAAGTAAATTTCAGTGAATTAAATGACAAAAAGCCATCTGCTTTCTATAAATAAGCTCCTCTAATACCTGGCAAATCTTAAAAGTCAAGCTGACAACGAATCTCAGCATGATCAATGATCCAGACTATATAATTCATCTGCTGCTGAGGGATACTGGTCTTGTTGTGGTCAACAGGAAGAGGATATGTCCATGTTTCTGACTTGGAGGTCAACGTTTTATAGGAAATTCAATTTTACTCTGATAATCATTGCACATGCTGTTCCAACTGTCAGGATTAAGTATCTTCTGTTACAATTTGAGACAACCTACGCATCCTTAAATAGTCATCTCAAATGCATCTTCCTCATGACAGCTGCTCTAATTCATTTTTAGACAATTTATTATTTTCATCATTATTTTCACAATAATAAACTTATTGGTAGTAATCATAATTATCATTTAATTACTAAGAAATTAATATGGGCTAGCCATTTACATGCATCATTTACATTAATTTCTCATGACAACTCTTGGAGATAAATACAAATATCACCTTAATTAACTGTATGAGGAAAGCAGGGCAGAGAACAGTTTAAAAGTTCCCCCAAACAGATATCTAATGACAGAACAAAGTGTGGGACCAGAGCAATGTGAAATCAAAAGTATTTGTGTTAATCACTATGCCATGAACGTGCAAGTACAGCACTTTCCTAATTATAGTATTTATATTTATGTATATATCCATCTACCCCAATAAAATAGAAAAGCCTTGAGTGGTGAGACCATGTATCATTCATTTTTATTTTAGCAGCCTTTACAATAATGAGTGGCCTATAGAAGATATTCAATTAAACTTTTCTAAGCCTCTTTTCCAATTTACAGGTGAGAGACTAGTAATAACAGGCACATTACAATTTGTTAAGAGGGTTCTATTAATTATAATATTAAGATTTTAAGAGCTGTTCCTGTCATATAAGAAGTTTGTAATAAATAGTAACTACATAAAGGAGGTTGGGACTAAGTCTCAGTAGAAATGTGTGAGATCTTTCTGATAAGATGATGACTTCTGGATAGTTAGAAGAAAAGTTTATTTGTGCTACCACTCCTAAGAATATTTGCCTGGAGAACTAACAGAATCTTCTGTTTGGACTAACTTGTACATCGGGTAGTGGTTCAGTAAAAAAAAAAAAATCCCAAAAAAGAGGATTCCTAGAAAATTTGTGTTCTACATGACAACATACACCATAGGTATCATGGGCAAGACAGCAGGAGTCTGGAGCTTTGCTGCCTGTGTCCTGAGAAGTCCTGTGTATCTATTTTTCTCTCCTCCATAGGCTTAAGTTTGTGATTGTGTCTGTGGCTATGACCTGTCCCTATTGCTTTTCTGTTTAACAAATATTTATTGAGTTTCTCCTCCATGCTAGGAACTGTGCCAGGCACTAGATATACTGTGGTAAGAAACAGGAATAGCCCAGCCCTCACGAAGATTACAACCAGCTGTTACCTTTCATGGACTCTCCTTTTTATGTTTTGGTTTGTCTCTGTCCTTAGTAAGGATGTTATATAAAAACTATATATTCTAGGTGGACTTGGTTTAGTAACCATAAATCCAAAACTTTCTGGGCAGTGCCTTGATTTCCTATCATCAACAATTGATCATATTAATTCTAAAAATGTTTTAGAAATTCCAGTACTCCTCTGTCCTTTTACATGTGGAAACACAAGTTGTTAGTTTCTGATTTGGTATTTGTAGTCTTTGTTGGGATGGGTCAGTTGCAAGGTCTTTACAATGAATGAAACCAGAAGAAGGGGAGGTGGACAGTAGCATTCAGGAGGCCAAAATAGTGTGTGATGAAAGATACTAGGAGAGCATTTTCAGACATAAAACACAAGGCAAGGAGCTCAACCCTCCTATATGCCCAAGGAAGACACAGTGCCTCAGTCACTTAGTGCAAAATATTCCACTGATATATTGTTTCTGGTCTTTCATATATAATTCACTTCCATACTCTATGGTAAATTGCCATATATTAAGAATGTTATTCAGAAAAAAAAAGAGAGAGAGAGAGAGGGAGGGAGAGAGAGAAAGAGACCTGAATTGAGTAGGAGTAGAGAAGACCAAGAATAGAAACTGTGGTTCAGACACATAGGGGAAAAAGCCTAAGTTTAATACCATTTTATTCATAAAACATTATGAATCTAGATCAACAGAATTCATTGAGTTGGATGTTGTGGATTAAGATGGTGGAACAGAAGGTCATGGAGTTCACCTCCTCCCACAAATACATCAGAAATACATCTACAGGGCTTCTCTGGTGGCACAGTGGTTGAGAGTCCACCTGCCAATGCAGGGGACACGGGTTCATGCCCCGGTCTGGGAAGATCCCACATGCCGCGGAGCGGCTAGGCCCGTGAGCCATGGCCGCTGAGCCTGCGCGTCTGGACCCTGTGCTCTGCAACGGGAGAGGCCACAACAGTGAGAGGCCCGTGTACCGCAAAAAAAAAAAAAAAAAAAAAAAATACACCTACATGTGGAACAATTCTCACAGGATACCAGCTGAACACTGGCAGAAGATCTCATACACCAAAACTGCAAGAAAGATGATTAACATGTAACTGGGTAGGAAGAAAGAAAAAAGGAATTGGTAAGGGACCTGTGCCCCTGTGAGGTAGCTGTGAAAGAGGAAATGTTCCCTCACCCTGGGAACTGCCTTCATCAGCTGGGAGATCAGCCAGGACAGAAAAGTAGCTTCAGAAGCTTGGAGGTGAGTGCAGCAGCCAGCTTGCAGCAGGCAGAACAGAGAGAGACCAGAATAGATGGTCCTAGCCACCTCACTGTACTCCCCAGCCTGAGATGCGTGTCTGCTGGTATAGGGGGGCTGGGTGCTGAAACTTAGGCTTCAGTGGACAGAGTTGGGTAGAGGACTGGGGTTGATTGTGCAGAGACAGCCTGAAGGTGCTGGAGTATGGCCCAGGCCACAATTGGGGGTGTGCATAGGACAGAGCCCCAGTTCACCATAGAAGCCCCATTGTTAACACCTGTGTGATGGAAGAGGTGGGGCCCCACCACAGCAGCCTCATTTTCCCCATGCTCACAGTGGGTGCCAATCTGCCTCTACAGACAAGAGCCAGCTGTTGCCCATACACGGAAGCAGGGCTGAAATCTGAGCAAATCCCCATGGACTGTGCAACCACAGAAACCAGGCTGAAATCTGAGCCCTGTTCAGTGGCTTTGTGACTTTGGTGGATTTACTCCACTTTGTGAGTTCAGTGCCTGCAGCACATCTAAGCAGATTACTAGTGCTCCTGTGGCTGGGGCAGGTCCAGAGTCAGCAGCTGCAGGCTTTGTGGGTACATGCACCAGGAGGCATGTCCTGAGTCTGGGCTGATTCCATAGCTCCCATGGTAGGTCCAAGTGTGCAAATATGCATGAATATGGCGGGTTCCGGTGCCTGACTTTGGTGTATCGGTGCTAGTGACTTTGTGAGTACAGCATCTGAGGGACACCCAGGCCCATTGCCTCATCCCCATGGCTGAGGCAGGGCAAAGGGCAGTGCCAACAACAGTGTAGTTTGTGAGCCCACACAATGGGTGACAGATGACACCACAGGAAGCACTAACTGGTGGACAGCATCTGCAGAGGAATAGTCAGTGGCTCCTCTCTCAGTGGGAGAGCTCCAGTCCTGCTTACACCACACCACAGCTCAGAAACAGATCTGGGGGCTTCTACTGCAAAAACTGGAGAGCAGACCCTGCCCCCAATAGGGTTGTGACAGCCACAGAACAAAGAGGAAGTGCTGCTCAACATCTAGTGCAGGCTCTGGTCACCACAACACCAACCACACCCCCTATCAAAGGGACAATAGCCAGCACACACTGAGGAAAAATGTGATCCATACTAAAAACAGCCCTCACACAAAAAATGTGACACACAGGCTACATAGGGACATTCCCACATAAAACTGCCCTTCAAGACCACAGTAGATAACAGTTTCTCATAAATTCATAGAGTCAGAGAAATATAAGTAAAATGAAGAAGCAGAGGAACCACTCCCAATGAAAAGATGAACAGAAATCCCCTTAAAGTACAAACAATGAAAGACCTCTCCTGTCTACTAGACCCCAAATTCAAAAAGGAGGTAATAAAAATACTGAAGGAATTAAGAAAGACTATGGATAGAAATGCAGATCACTGTAACAAGGAACTAGAAATTATAAAGAGGAGCCAATTAAAATTAGAAAATTCATTTGCCAAGATGAAAGCTGACCTAAAGGCAATAAATAGCAAACTAAATAATACAGAAGAATGAATAAATGATATGGAAGATAGAAGAATGGAAATCACTGAATCAGAACAGCAGACAGAAAGATGAAAGTGAAAGCAATATACAAGACCTATGGTATAATATAAAGTGAGCCTATCTACACATAATAGGGATCCCAGAAGAAGACTAAAGAGAAAAGGGGATCAAAAATGTATTTGAGCACTTCCCTGGTGGCGCAGTGGTTGAGAGTCCACCTGCTGATGCAGGGGACACGGGCTCGTGCCCCGGTCCGGGAAGATCCCACATGCCGCAGAGTGGCTAGGCCTGTGAGCCATGGCTGCTGAGCCTGCACGTCTGAAGCCTGTGCCCCGCAATGGGAGAGGCCACAACAGTGAGAGGCCCGCGTACCACAAAAAAAAAAAAAAAAAAAAAAAAATT
Source organism: Mesoplodon mirus (assembly GCF_964341445.2). NCBI lineage: Eukaryota > Metazoa > Chordata > Mammalia > Artiodactyla > Ziphiidae > Mesoplodon > Mesoplodon mirus. The sequence continues at coordinate 25,295,740 of NC_138995.1, read as the reverse complement.
ATTTGAAGAAATTATGGCTGCAAACATCCCAAACCTAAAGAAGGAAACTGATAGCCAGGTATGGGAATCAGGGAGGGTCCCAAACAAGATGAACCCAAAGAGACCTACACCAAGACATACTATAATTAAAATGGCAAAAGTTAAAGAGAGGATCATAAAGGCAGCAAGAAAACAAAAAACAAAACAAAAAGCAAAGAGTTAATTACAAGTGAAACCCCAAAGGGCTATCAGCTGATTTCTCTACAGAAACATTGCAGGCCAGAAGGGAGTAGCAAAATATATTCAAAGTCCTGAAAAGGAAAAACCTGCAACCTAGGATATTCCACCCAGCAAGATTATCATTTAAAATAGAAGGAGACAGAAAGAATTTCTCAAACAAAAAGTAAAAGAATACAGCAATATTAAACCTATCCTAAAAGAAATATTGAAAGGTCCTCTCTAAATAGAAAAGAATCAAGAATCTATAGGAAAATCACAGTTGGAAAACAAAACACTTAAATAAGCCAGTATGTAGATTTAAAAAAATATTTTGTGTGTGTGAAAGTGATAACTAAAATGTACAGAAAAGGCTAAACATGAAGATGTAAAAGAGGACATGAAAATCATAAAATCTGGGACAGAGGCATAAGAAAATGTAGATTTTTTTTAAAGAATGCGTTTGAGGCTTTATGACTACCAGTCTAAAGCAAGTAGATACAGTAATGGGTTTACATACTTGAAAAACAGCGTAACCACAAATCTAAAAACATAGAATAGATTCACACACAAAAAGAGAGAACTCAAGCATAATACAAAAAAACATCAAACCAAAAAAGGAAAAACAAAGAAGAAATACAAAATCAACTGGAAAACAAGGTTTAAAATGATAATAAATATGTATCTATCAATAGTTACCTTAAATGTCAATGGACTAAGTGCCCCAATCAAAAGACAGAGCTGCAGATTGGCCAAAAAAACAAAAGCCTACAACATACTGCCTACAACAGACCCACTTACGGGTGAAGGACACACATAGATTGAAAGTGAGGGGACAGAAAAAGATATTTCATGCAAATGGAAATGACAAGAAAGTGGGGGTAGCAATATTCATCAGACAAAATAGACTTTAAAACAAAAGCCATAAAGAAAAAGGACGGTGTATAATGACACAAGGATCAATACAAGAAGAGGATATTACACTTGTTAACATATATGCACCCAATATAAGAGCACAAAAATACATAAAATACTAACAGACATAGGGGAGAAGTTGACAGGAATAAAGTAATAGTAGGAGACTTCAACACCCCACTTACATCAATGGACAAATCTTTCAGACAGAAAAGAATAAGGCAACAGATCCTAAATGACACAACAGTTGGACTTAAATTGATATTTTCAGGACATTGCATCCAAAAAAATATATACACGCATTCTTTTCAAGTGCACATGGAACATTCTCTAGGATAGACCACATACAAAGATAAAAAACAAGCTTCAACCAATTTAAGAGAATAGACATCATTTCAAGCATCTTTTCTGACCACGACAGCATGAAACTCGAAAACAACCACAGAAAGAGAAACAAAAAATGATTACATAGAGACTAAAAATCATACTACTAAAACAAAAAACAAAAAAAATATGGTAAACAATGTAATCAAAGAGGAAATTAAAAGATACCTTGAGACAAATAACAATGAAAACACAACCATACAAAATCTATGGAATACAGCAAAAGCAGTCCTAAGAGGACAGTTCATAGCTATACAGGCCTCAAAAAACAAGAAAAATCTCAAATAAACAACCTAACCTACCACTTAAAAGAATTAGAAAAAGAACAAAAAATAATACCTAAAGTTAACAGAAGGAAAGAAATAATAAAGATCAGATGGGAAATAAAATAGAGATTTTTAAAAATACATAAGAAAATAAATAAAACCAACAGCTGGTTCTTTGAAAGGGTAAACAAAACAGAGAAACCTCTGGCCAAGTTCACCAAGAAGAAAAGAGAGAGGACCCAAATAAACAAAACAAGAAACCAAACAGAAATAACAGCCAATACCACAGAAATACAAAAAGAAAAGAAAAACATAAGAGAATGCTATGAACAATTATATGCCAGCAAATTGGAAACCTAGAGAAAACAGACAAGTTTCTGGAAACATACCACCAAAACTGAATCTAAAAGAAATAGATAATTTGAACAGACTGATCGCTAGAAGTGAAATATAATCTGTAAACAAACAAACAAACTCCCTGCAAACAGAAGTCCAGGATTGGACGGCTTCACTGGGGGATTACAAACAACATACAAAGAAGAAAGTATCCTTCTCAAAGTCTTCCAAAAGATCAAAGAGGAGGGAACACTGCCAAAGACATTCTATGAAGCCACCATCACACTGATACCAAAACCAGACAAAGATACCACCAAAAAAAGAAAATTACAGGCCAATATCCCTGTAACCAAAACCAAATCCAACAACACATAAAAAAAAAGATCATATACCATGACCAAGTGGGATTCATCCCAAGTTCAGAAGGATGGTTCAACATATGCAAATCAATATGATACACCGCATCAACAAAAGACAAAAACCACATGATCATTTCAATAGATGCAGAAAAAGCATTTGATAAAAGTCAACATCCATTCATAATAAAAACACCAAAGTGGGTATAGAGGGAACATATCTCAATATAATAAAAGCTATTTATATCAAGCCCACAACCAACATAATACTTAATGGTGAAAAGCTGAAAGCCTTTCTGCTGAAATCTGGAACAAAACAAGGACACCACTCTCACCACTTCTTTTCAATATACTACTGGAAGTCGTAGCCACAGCAGGCAAACAAGAAAAAGAAATAAAACGTACCCAAACTGGAAGAGAAGAGGTAAAATTGTCATTATATGCAGATGACATGATACTATATATAGAAAACCCTAACGACTCCACACAAAAACTACTAGAGGGCTTCCCTGGTGGCGCAGTGGTTGAGAGTTCGCCTGCCGATGCAGGGGACATGGGTTCGTGCCCCGGTGCGGGGAGATCCCACATGCCGCGGAGCGGCTGGGCCCGTGAGCCATGGCCGCTGGGCCTGCGCGTCCGGAGCCTGTGCTCCGCAACGGGAGAGGCCACAACAGTGAGAGGCCCACGTACTGCAAAAAAAAAAAAAAAAAAAAAAAACTACTAGAACTGATAAAAGATTTCAGTAAGGTAGCAGGGTACAAGATAAACATACAGAAATCTGTTTATTTCCCTACACTACAATTAAATATCAGAAAGAAAAAGTAAAGAAAAAAAGTCTTTTAAAATCGCATTTAAAAAAAAAAAACTATTTAAGAATAAATCTGACCAAGGAGGTGAAAGGCTTGTATGATGAGAAATATAAAACAGTGGGCTTCCCTGGTGGCGCAGTGGTTGAGAGTCCGCCTGCCGATGCAGGGGACACGGGTTCGTGCCCTGGTCTGGGAAGATCCCACATGCCGCGGAGCGGCTGGGCCCGTGAGCCATGGCCGCTGAGCCTGTGCGTCTGGAGCCTGTGCTCCTCAACGGGAGAGGCCACAACAGTGAGAGGCCCGCATAAAGCAAAAAAAAAAAAAAAAAAAAGAAATATAAAACAGTGATAAAGGAAACTGAAGATGATTCAAAGAAATGGAAAGATATCCTATGCTTTTGAACTGGAAGAATTAATATTGTTAAAATAGCAATACTACCCAAGCAATTTACATATTTAATGCATCCTTATCAAATTATCCATGACCTTTTTTCACAGAACTAGAACAAATAATCCTAAAATTTATATGGAACCATAAAAGACCCAGAATAGCCAAAGCAACCCTGAGGAAAAAGAACAAAGGTGAATGCACAACCCTCCCAGACTTCAGACAATACTGCAAACTGCAGTAATCAATAGTGTGGTATTGGCACAAAAACAGACATATGGCTCAATGAAACTGAATAGAGAGCCCAGGAATAAAGGCACATGCCTACAGTCAATTAATCTTCAACAAAGGAGGCAAGAATATACGATGGAGAAAAGACATTCACTTCAACAAGTGATGTTGGGAAAGCTGGACAGCCACATATAAGGCAATGAAGTTGTAACACTCCCTCACACCACACACACATTAAAAAAAAAACTCAAAATGGCTTAAACTTAAATATAAGACATGACACCACAAAACTCCTAGAAGAGGACATAGGCAAAACATTCTGACATAAATCATAGTAATGTTTTCTTAGGTCAGTCACCCAAGGCAATATAAATAAAAGCAAAAATAAACAGATGGAACCTAATCAAACTTAAAAGCTTTTGCACTGCAAAGGAAACCATAAACAAGCTGAAAAGACAACCCACAGAATGGGAGGAAATATTTGCAAGTGAAACGACTGACAAGGGATTAATTTCCAAAATATACAAACAGCTCATGCAGCTCAATATCAAAAAACCAAACAACTCATTCAAAAAATGTGTGTACCTCAATATTTACAGCAGCACTATTTACATAAACCAAGATATAGAAGCATCCTAAATGTCCATGGACAGATGAATGGGTAAAGATGGGGGAATGGATCAAGATGGTGGAGGAGTAGGACATGGAGCTAACCTTTTCCCACAAACACATCAAAAATACATGGAAATACAAAAGACCCTGAATAGCCAAAGCAATCTTAAGAAAGAAAAACAGAGAGGGAGGAATCAGGCTTCCTGTCTTCAGACTATACTACAAAGCCACAGTAATCAAGACACTATGGTACTATCACAAAAACAGAAATATAGATCAATGGATCAATGGAACAGGATAGAAATCCCAGAGATAAAGCCACCCACCTATGGTCCCCTAATCTATGACAAAGGAGTCAAGACTATACAATGGAGGAAAGACCATCTCTTCAATTAAGTGGTGCTGGGAAAACTGGGTGGCTACATGTAAAAGCTAACACTCCCTAACACCATATACAAAAATACTCAAAATGGTTTAAAGACCTAAATGTAAGACTGGACACTATAAAACTCTTAGAGGAAAACATAGGAAGAACACTCTGACATAAATCACAGCAAGATCTTTTTTGACCCACCTCCTAGAGTAATGAAAATAAAAACAAAAATAAACAAATGGGATCTAATGAAACTTAAGAGATGTTGCACAGCAAAGGAAACCATAAACAAAATGGAAATACAACCTCAGAATGGGAGAAAATATTTGGAAACGAAGCACTGACAAGGGATTAATCTCCAAAATATACAAACAGCTCATATAACTCAATAGCAAAAAAACCCAAACAACCCAATCAAAAAACGGGTGGAAAACCTAGACAGACATTTCTCCAAAGAAGACATACAGATGGCCATGAGGCACATGAAAAGATGCTCAACATTGCTAATTATTAGAGAAATGCAAATCAAAACTACAATGAAGTATCACCTCACACCAGTCAGAATGGCCATCATTAAAAAATCTACAAACAATAAATGCTGGAGAGGGTGTGGAGAAGAAGGAACCCTTTTGCACTGCTGGTGGGAATGTAAATTGATACAGCCACTATGGAGAACAGTATGGAGATTCCTTAAAAAACTAAAAATAGAACTACCGTATGACCCAGAAATCCCACTACTGGGCATATACCCTGAGAAAACCATAATTCAAAAAGACACATACACCCCAATGTTCATTACAGCACTATTTACAACAGCCAGGACATGGAAGCAGACTAAATGTCCATCAACAGATGAATCGATCAAGAAGATGTGGTACATATATACAATGGAATATTAGCCATAAAAAGGAACAAATTTGGGTCATTTGTAGAGATGTGGATGGACCTAGTGACTGTCATACAGAGTTAAGTAAGTCAGAAAAATTAAAACAAATATCATATGTTAACACATATATGAGGAGCCTAGAAAAATGGTACAGATGAACCTATTTGCAAAGCAGAAATAGAGACACAGGTGTAGAGAACAAAAGTATGGACACCAAGGTGGGGGGAAAGGGGAATGGAATGAATTGGGAGATTGGGATTGACATATATACACTACTATGTATAAAATAGATAACTAATGAGAACCTGCTGTATAGCACAGGGAACTCTACTCAAGGCTCTGTGGTGACCTAAATTGGAAGGAAATCTGAAAAGGAGGGGATGTATGTATACATATAGCTGATTCACTTCATTGTACAGCAGAAACTAACACAACATTGTAAAGCAACTATACCCCAATTAAAAAACAAATACATCAATATGTGAAACAATTCTCACAGAACATCTACTGAACACTGGCAGAAGACCTCAGACTTCCAGAAGGGCAAGAAAATCTCTATGTAACTGGGTAGGATAAAAGAAAAAAAAGAGAGAGAGAGAGAAAAAGGAATTGGGACTGGAACAGCACCCCTGGGAGGGAGCTGTGAAAGTGGAAACATTTCCAAACTCTGGGAAGTCCCATCATTGATGGAGAGATCAGCCAGGACAGACTGGGAGATTCAGAGCCTCAGAGGAGAGCGCAGCAACCAGTTTATGGAGGGCAAAGCGGAGAGAGACCTGCACAGATGGTCGGTGCCACTCAGCACTCCCCAGCCTGAGACACTCCTCCACTGGGGCAGGTGGGTGCTGGGTGCTGAGCTTTGGGCTTTGGAGGTCAGACCCAGGGAGAGGATGGGTTGGCTGTGTGGAGACAGCCGAGGGGGCTAGGGTGTGGTGCCCCACAACCAAGGGAGTCTGGGGAGAAGCCAGGGCCCGCCAGAGAGGCAAGGTGCATTTGGGGCACCTTGGAGAGGGGTGGGATCACCATAGGAGCTGCTTTTCCCAGGCACATGCCCACAGGTGGCAGGGCACCACCTACAAGAGCTCCAGGGGCAGGCATGAGCTGCCGCTGCCATCTCAGACTCCAAAGGTGGGCGTGGACTGCTGCCACTGTAGAGGGTCCCACGACTGGGCACCAACCACTGTCCCCACCTCCTTGGGAGTATGTGCGGGCCACACACCGACACACCCCCATTAAGGGGATAGCAGCCAGTACACGCTGAGGAAAGAGACAGCAAACATCAAAACAGCCCCACACCAAAAAAATATTAAATCCATACAAGCTATGCACGGATGCTCCTGCATACAAATAGACTTCCAAGACTACAGTAGATAATTGTTTCTCCTAAACTCACTGAGTAAGAGAAATATAAGCAAAATGAAAAAGCAGAGGAATTCTCTTGTTCAGAGAACAAGAGATTCCCGTGAAGGAACAAAGAAACAGACCTCTTCAGTCTAATAGAAACAGAGTTCAAAAAGGAGGTAATGAAAATACTGAAGGAATTCAGAAAGTATTTTGAGAGAAAGGCAGATTACTGTAATAAGGAACTAGAAACTATAAGGAGGAGACAAGAAAAATCAGAAAATTCATTTAGTCAGATGAAAGCTGAGTTAAAGGCAACGAATAGCAGAATGAATAATACAGAAGAAAGAATAAGTGACCTGGAATATAGAATAATGGAAATTACCCCATCAAAACAGCAGACAGAAAACCAAATGAAAAAACATGAAAGCAATATAAGAGACCTATGGGATAATATAAAGCATGCCAACCTACACAGAATAGGGATTCCAGAAGGAGAAGAAAGAGAAAAGAGGATTGAAAATGTATTTGAAGAAGATATGGCTGAAAACGTCCCAAACCTAAAGAAGGAAACAGATATCCAGTTACAGGAAGCACAGAGGGTCCTAAACAAACCTACATCAAGACATATTATAATAAAAATGGCAAAAGTTAAAGAGGATTCTAAAGGCAGCAAGGGAAAACAAAGAGTTAATTACAAGGGAACCCCCCCATAAGGCTATCAACTGATTTCTCTATAGAAATGCTGCATGCTAGAAGGGAGTGGCAAAATATATTCAAAATCTTTAAAAGGAAAAATCTGCAACCTAGAATATTACACCCAGCAAGATTACCATTTAGAATAGGAAGAGAAATAAAGAATTTCTCAAGACAAGCAAAAACTAAAAGAATACAGCAATACTAACCTACCCTAAAAGAAATATTGAAAGGTCTTCTCTAAATAGAAAAGAATCAAAAATATATATACAAGAAGAGGAAATCAAAATTGGACAGTAAATCACTTAAAACAGCCAGTATACAGATCAAAAAGAAAAAAAAATCCTATTCATGAAAGCAATGATAAACACAAGGAAGAGCAAAGGCATAAACATGAAGATGTAAAAAAGCACATCAAAATTTTTAAATGTGAGGAAGGAGAGTAAGAAAATATAGATTTTTTTTTAAGAATGTGTTTGAGCCTATATGACTATCAGCCTAAAACAAGCAGATATAGGAAGGGATTAACATACTTAAAAAATAGGGCAACCACAAATCAAAAACATACAATACATTCACAAAAAAAGGAAGAGAACACAAGCATAAAATAAATCATCAAACCACAAAAAGAAAAAGGAACAAAGACAATACACACTATCAACTAGAAAACAAGGTTTAAAATGGCAATAAATACATATGTATCAATAATTACCTTAAATGTCAATGGACTGAATGCTCCACTCAAAAGAGAGAGTGGAAAACTGGATAAAAAAACAAGAGCCACAAAAAACAAAACAAAAAAACCCAAGAGCCTACAATATACTGCCTACAAGAGACCCACCTTAGGGCACAAGACACACATAGATTGAAAGTAGGGAATGGAAAAAATATTTCAGGCAAATGGAAATGACAAGAAAGCAGGAGTTGCAATGCTCATATCAGACAAAATAGACTTTAAAACAAAGGCCATAAAGAAACATAAAGAAGGACACTATATAATGGTAAAAGGATCAATACAAGAAGATGATTTTACACTCATCAGTGTATATGCACTTAATACAGGAGCACCCAAATACATAGACTACTAACAGACATAAAGGGAGAAATTGATGAGAATAAATTAATAACAGTAGGTGACTTTACTACCCCACTCACATCAATGGACAGACCTTCTAGACAGAAAATCAATAACACAACAGAGGACCTAAATGATATAATAGAACAGGTAGACTTAATTGATATTTTCAGGACATTACATCAAAAAAAACAGAATGCACATTCTTTTCAAGTGCACATGGAACATTCTCTAGGATTAACCACATACTAGGACACAAAAGTAACCTTGACAAATTTAAGAGCATAGAAATTATTTCAAACATCTCCTCTGACCACAATGGCATGAGACTAAGAAATCAACCACAGGAAGAGAAATGAGAAAAAAATGATTACATGGAGACTAAACAACATGCTACTAAAAAACAAATGGGGGCCTCCCTGGTGGCACAGTGGTTGAGAGTCTGCCTGCTGATGCAGGGGACACGGGTTCATGCCCCGGTCAGGGAAGATCCCACGTGCCGCAGAGTGGCTGGGCCCGTGAGCCATGGCCACTGAGCCTGCGCGTCTGGAGCCTGTGCTCCACAACGGGAGAGGCCACAGCAGTGGGGGGCCTGCGTACCGCAAAAAAAAAAAAAAAAAATGGGTCAACGAGGATTCAAAAAGGAACTTAAATACCTTGAGACAAACGACAATGAAAGCACTATGGGATATAGCAAAAGCAGTTGTTAGAGAGAAGTTCATAGAGATACAGTAATTCCTCAAAAAAAAAAAAATAAGAAAAATCTCAAATAAATAACCTAACACTCCACCTAAAAGAATTAGAAAAAGAATAAAAAACAAAGCCTAAAGGCAGCAGAAGGAAGGAAACAATAAAGATCAGGGAGGAAATAAATAAAATAGAGATTAAAAAATGAACAGAAAAAAATTAATAAAACCAAGTGCTGGTTCTTTGAAAGGGAAAACAAAATTGAGAAACCTCTGGCCAGGCTCATCAAGAAGAAAAGAGAACCCAAATAAACAAGAAATCAAAGAGGAGAAATCTCAAGCAATACAGCAGAAATACAAAAAATCATGAGTACACTATGAACAATTATATGTCAACAAATTTGACAACCTAGAAGAAATGGACAACTTTCTAGAAACATACAGCCCACCAAAACTGAACCAAGAAATAGATGATTTGAACAGACCAATCAGTAGAAGTGAAATAAAACCTGTAATTTAAACAAAACAAAAAAACTCCCTACAAACAAAAGTCCAGGATCAGATGGCTTCACTGGGGAATTCTAACCAACATACAAAGAAGAATTTATACCAGTCCTTCTCAAATTCTTCCAAAAGACTGAAGAGGAGGGAACACTCCCAAAGACATTCTAAGAAGCCACCATCACACTAATAGCAAAACCAGACAAAGATACGACCAAAAAAGAAAATTGCAGGCTGAAAATTACAGGCTGAAAAGAAAATTCATCCCTGATGATATAGATGCAAAAATTCTCAACAAAATATTAGCAAACCAAATCCAACAACACATAAAAAAGATCATACACCACGACCAAGTGGGATTCATCCCAAGTTCACAAAGATGGTTCAATATCTGCAAATCAATGTAATATACCACATTAACAAAAGAAAGTCAAAAACCACATGATCATCTCAATAGAGGCAGAAAAAGCATTTGACAAAATTCAACATCCATTCACAATAAAAACTCTTCCCAAAGTGGGTATAGAGGGAACATATCTCATCATAATAAAAATCATTTATAACAGCAGTCCCCAACCTTTTTGGCACCAGCGATCAGTTTCACGGAAGACGACTTTTCCATGGACCAGGGCGGGTGGAATGGGGCTGGGGGTGATGTTTCAGGTGGAAATGTGAGCAATGGGGAGTGACAGATGATGCTTCACTCAATCACCCGCCACTTACCTCCTGCTGTGCAGCCTGGTTCCTAACAGGCCATGGACTGGTACCAGTCCAGGGACCCGATTTATGACAAACCCACAGCCAACATAATACTCAACAGTGAAAAGCTGAAAGCCTTCCCACTAAAATCTGGAACAAGACAAGGATGCCCATTCTCACCACTTCTATTCAACATAGTATTGGAAGTCCTAGCCATAGCAATCAGATCAGAAAAAGAAATATAAGGTATCCAGATTGGAAGGGAAGAGGTAAAATTGTCACTATATGGAGAAGACATGATACTATACATAGAAAACTCTAAGGACTCCACACACACAAACTAGTAGATCTAATAAGTGAATTCAGCAAAGTAGCAGGATACAAGATTAACATTCAGAAATCAGTTGCATTTCTTTACAGTAGCAATGAAATATCAGAAAGGGAATATTAAGAAATACCTTTTAAAATCACACCAGGCAGACAAGATGGCAGAGGTGTAGGAGGACCCGGAGTTCATATCCCCACAAACGCATCAAGAATACATCTTCAAATGGAACAATTTTCACAGAGCACCAGCTGAACACTAGCAAAGGACCTTGGACACCTAAAAGGACTAGAAAGATCCCCCGCATAACTGGGTAGGACAAAATAAAGAAAAAGGTAAAAGGAAGAGGAGAGGAAGCTGGATGGAATTTGTGCCCCTGGGGGGTAGATCTGAAGGAGAGGAGAGGTTCCCACATCAGGGGAAGCCCCCTCACCAGCAGGGAGATCAGCTGGGCCAGAAGGGGCGCTTCAGGGTCTATCAGAGGAGAGCGCAGCAACCAGTCTGTGGCTGAAAGGATGGAGTGAGACCTACACAGATGGTCCATGCCACAGCTCTGCATACACCAGACTGAGACATGTGTCTGTCAGCGTGGACAGGGGCTAGGCGCTGGAACGTGGGTTTGGAGAACAAACCTGAGGAGAAGACTACTGTTGGCTGTAAGGAGACATCCTGAGGGGATGGGAGTGAGGAAATCTGCAACCGGGAATGCTTGTGGAAGAAATGCGGACCACCACAGAAGCAAAGTGCCATTGTTGACTGACATGCAAGGGGGAAGGACTGCCATTGTAGCCTCTCTCCCTCTGCTCTGGTCCCTGCCTTCCCAGGCACTAGGAAGGACCCCCCCGGGGGCTGGCTCTCTCATGCCCACAGCCGCCAGCTACCCCACACGCCCCATCCCCATCAGGGCTCCAGTGAACCCAGCTGCTACTGCCTCTGCACCCTCTCCTCTCCAGGGTGGGCCCGTGTGCTCTGGGGCAACCTCAGGAGCAGACCCCTATGGGTGGCCCACATGCAGAGGTGGGGTTGAAACCACAGCTGAGCCCTGTGAGCTGTGCACCTAAGGAAGAAAAGCTGAAATCTCTCCTCACAGCTGGCAAACTGCAAATTGACAGCCCCATGACCGGCTTTGTAAACTCAGCACCTACAGAACATCTGACCCGACAATGAGTGCTCCTGAAGCCAAGAAGGGTCTAGCTTTAGTAGCTATAGACTTTGTGGGCACATACATATGGGGGGTGGATGAGGCCAGAGTCTGAGCTTTCCCCATAGCACCCACAGTGGGTCCATATCCATGTTTACTGCAATCCTGGGACCTGACTTAAGTGGATCTATGCTGAAGGCCTCATGAAAACAATGTCTGAGAGACACCAGGGCCAACTGCCGGCATACCCACAGTTAAGGTGGGGCCTAGGGCAGTGTCAACAACAGTGTAATCTGAGAGCTCCCACAATGGGTGAAAGGTGACACAAAGAGCACACTCACAGGTGAACAGCTCCAGAGGAGGAATACTCAGTGGCTTCCATCCCAGTGGGAGTGCTCCAATCCCACCTACCTCACAACACAGATCAGCAACACAGCTAAGAAACAGATCTGGTGGCCTTTACTCCAACAACTAGGCAGCAGACCCCACCTCTGACAGGGCAGTGACAACCACAGAGCAAAAGTGTGTCCCTGCTCAATATCCAGTACAGGATCTGGTCACCACATCAGTCACACCTCGTATAGAGGGGATAATGGCCAGAATACACTGAGGAAAGAGGTGGCACACATCTATATTAAAAACAACCCTCACACCAAAAAATATCAATATTAAACCCACACGGGCTGTACAAGCATGTTTCCACATAAAATAGCCCTCCAAGACAGTCTGAGAGTCTGGCATCAGGTGGAAGAACTCCCAGAGAATTGAGCCTTGTAGGTTAGCAGGGCTTGAGTGCAGGAGCTCCACAAGGCTGGGAGAAACAGAGACTCCACTCTTGGAGGGTGCACACAAGGTTTCACATACACTGGGACCCAGCACAAAGTAGTACCTTCATAGCAACTTGGGCTACACCTACTTAGGGACTCTGGAGGGTATCCTGAGGAGGCGAAGGTCGACAGTAGCTCATGTGAGGGGAAGGACACTGGAAACAGAAGCCCCAGGGAATATTGATGGGAGTGTGCTCTCCCGGATGTCCATGTTTCAGCACCAAGGCCTGGCCCCACCCAACAGCCTGAGGCTCCAGTACTGGAAAGCCTTAGGCCAAACAACCACCAAGATATGAACACAGCCCCACCATCAGAAGACAGGTTGCCTAAAGTCATACTGACCTCACAGCCACCTCAAAACACACCCCTTTACATGGCTCTGCCCATCAGAGGAAGAAGACCCAGCTCCACCCACCAGAGGACAGGCATCAGTCCCTCTCAGCAGGAATCCTGCACAAGCCCCTGGAACAACCTCACCCAACAGGGGGCAGACACAAGAAGCACAAAAACTATGATCATGCAGCCTGTGGAAAGGAGACCACAAACACAGAAAGTCAGACAAAATGAGACACCATAGAAATATGCTGCAAACAAAGGAATAAGATAAAAACCCACAAGAACAACTAAATGAAGAGGAGATAGGCAATCTACCTGAAAAAGAAATCAGAGTAATGATATAAAGATGATCCAAAATCTTGGAAAAAGAATGGAGGCACAGATCGAGAAGATAAAAGAAATGTTTAACAAGGAGCTAGAAGACTTAAAAAACAAATAAACATAGATGAACAATACAATAACTGCAATGAAAAATACACTAGAAGGAAATACTAGCAGAATAACTGAGGCAGAAGAACAAATAAGTGAGCTGGAACAAGCAAAAGCTAAGAGAATTCAACACCACCAAACCAGCTTTACAGCAAATGCTAAAGGATTTGCTCTAGGAGGGAAAGAGACCAGCAACTTAAAACAACCTTGTACGTATATAAACTGCTATTTCAAAACCTCATGGGAAGAGCAAACCCAAAAATTACGATACACACACACAAAAGAAAAAGCAACCCAAAAACAACATTAAGATGGTCATCAAACCACCAGAGAAGAGAACAAAAGAGGCAGGGAAGAAAGAAGACCTACAAAAATAAACCCCAAACAATTAAGAAAATGGCAATAGGAATAGAAATATCAATAATTTCCTTAAATGTAAATTGATTAAATGTGTCAACCAAAAGATAGAGACTGGCTGAACAGATACAAAAACGAGATGGATATATATGCTGTCTACAAGAGACCTACTTCAGACCTAGGGACACAAACAGACTGAAAGTGAGGGGGTGGAAAAAGTATTCCATACAAATGGAAATCAAAAGAACGCTGGAGTAGCAATTCTCATATCAGAAAAAATAGACTTTAAAACAAAGGCTGTTACAAGAGACAATGAAGGACACACCTAATGATCAAAGGATCAATCCAAGAAAATGATATAACAATTGTAAATATATATATACCCAACATAGGAGCACCTCAGTATATAGGGCAAATACTAACAGCCATAAAATGGGAAATCTCCAGTAAAAAAATAATAGTGGGGGACTTTAACACCCTACTTACACCAATGGACAGATCATCCAGACAGAAAATTAATAAAGAAAACACAAGCCTTAAATAACACATTAGACAAGAAAGACTTAATTGATATCTATAAGACATTCCATCCAAAAGCAGCATAATATACTTTCTTCTCAAATGCACATGGACATTCTCCAGGTTAGATCACATCCTGGGCCACAAATCAAGCCTCAGTAAATGTAAGACAACTGAACTCATACCAAGCATCTTTTCCAACCACAACACTATGAGATTAGAAATCAACTATAGGAAAAAAAGTGTAAGAACAACAGAAACAATATGTTACTGAAGGCTAAACAATATGTTACTAAACAAGCAATAGATCACTGAAGAAATCAAAGAGGATATTAAAAAATACCTAGAGACAAATGACAATGAAAATACGACAATCCAAAACCTATGGGATGCAGCAAAAGCAGTTCTAAGAGGAAAGTTTATAGCAACACAATCTCAGTTCAGGAAATAAGAAAAATCTGAAATAAACAACCTAACCTTACACCTAAAGCAACTAGAGAAAGAAGAACAAGTGAAACCTAAAGTTAGTGGAAGGAAAGAAATCAAAAAGATCAGGGCAGAAATAAATGAAATAGAGACAAAGAAAATAGCAAAGATCAATGAAACTAAAAGCTGGTTCTTTGAAAAGATAAAGAAAATTGCTAAATCTATAGCCAGACTCATCAAGAAGTAAAAGGGAGAGGACGCAAATCAATAAAATTAGAAATGAAAAAGAAGAAGTTAAACTGACACCACAAAAATATAAAGGATCATAAGAGACTACTACAAGCAACTATACGCCAATAAAATGCACAACCTAGAAGGAATGGACAAATTCTTAGAAAGGCACCACCTTCCAAGACTGACCTATGAAGAAATAGAAAATATGAACAGACCAATCAGAAGTACTGAAATTGAAACTGATCAAAAAACTTCCAACAAACAAAAGTCCAGGAACAAATGGTGTCACACGCAAATTCTATCAAACATTTAGAGAAGAGTTAACACCTATCTTTCTCAAACTATTCCAAAATGTCATGGAGAAAGAAACACTCGCAAGCTCATTCTATGAGGCCACCATCACCCTGATACCAAAACCAGACAAAAATATCACAAAAAAAGAAAAGTACAGGCCAATATCACTGATGAATATAGACACAAAAATCCTCAGTAAAATACTAGTAAACTGAATCCAACAACACATTAAAAGGGTCGTACACCATGATCAAGTGGGATTTATCCCAGGGATGCAAAGATTCTTCAACATACGTGAATCAACCAATGTGACACACCACATCAACAAACTGAAAAATAAAAAACATATGATCATCTCAACAGATGCAGAAAAAGCTTTTGACAAAATTCAATACCCATTTATGATAAAAACTCTCAAGCCAGTGGTCATAGAGGGAACCTACCACAACATAATAAAGGCCATATACAACAAATCCACAGCAAACCTCATTCTAAATGGTGAAAAACTAAACATTTCCTCTAAGATCAGGAATAAGACAAGGATATCCACTCTCTCCACAGTTATTCAACATAGTTTTGGAAGTCCTAGCCACGGCAATCAGAGAAGAAATAAAAGGAATCCAAATTGGAAAAGAAGAAGTAAAACTGTCACTGTTTGCAGAAGACATGATACTATACATAGAAAACCCTAAAGATGCTACCAGAAAACTACTAGAGCTCATCAATGAATTTGGTAAAGTTGCAGGATACAAAATTAATACACAGAAATCCCTCTGCATTCCTATACACTAACAACAAAAGATCAGAAAGAGAAATTAAGGAAACAATCCCATTTACCACTACATCAAAAAGAATATAATACCTAGGAATAAACCTACCTAAGGAGGCAAAAGACCTGTACTCAGAAAACTGTAAGATACTGATAAAAGAAATAAAAATGACAAAAAAGATGGAAAAATATACCATGTTCTTGGATTGAAAGAATCAATATTGTGAAAATGACTGTACTACCCAAAGCAATCTACGGATTCAGTGCAATTCCTATCAAATTACCAATGACATTTTTCACAGAACTAGAACAAAAAATTTTACAATTTGTATGGAAACACAAAAGACCCCAAATAGCAAAAGCAATCTTGAAAAAGAAAAATGGAGCTGGAGGAATCAGGTTGCCTGACTTCAGACTATACTACAAAGCTACACTAATCAAAACAGTATGGTACTGGCACAAAAACATAAATATAGATGAATGGAACAGGATAGAAAGACCAGAGTGAAACCCATGCACTTAAGGTTCCCTTATCTTTGACAAAGGAGGCAAAGATACACAATGGAGAAAACACAATCTCTTCAGTAAGTGGTGCTGGGAAAACTGGACAGCTACATGTAAAAGAATGCAATCAGAACATTCCCTTACACCATACACAAAAATAAACTTACAATGGACTGAAAACCTAAATATAAGACCGGATACTATAAAACCCTTAGAGGAAAACATAGGAAGAACAGTCTTTGATATACATCACAGCAATATCTTTTTCAAGATGTCTCCTAGAGTAATGAAAATAAAAACAAAAACAAATGGGGCCTAATTAAACTCAGAAGCTTTTGGACAGCAAAGGAAACCATAAAGAAAACAAAAGGACAACCCACAAATGGGAGAAAATGTTTGCAAATGATGCGACTGACAAAGGATTAATTTCCAAAATCTACAAACAGCTCATGCAGCTCAATATCAAAACAAACAAACAACCCAATCAAAAAATGGGCAGAAGACCTAAATAGACATTTCTCCAAAGAAGACATACAGATGACCAACAGGCACAAGCAAAGATGATTAACATCGCTAATTATTAGAGAAGTGCAAATCAAAACCAAAATGAGACTTTCGGGGAAGATGGCAGAAGAGTAAGATGCGGATATCACCTTCCTCCCCACAGATACACCAGAAATACATCTACACTTGGAACAACTCCTACAGAACACCTACTGAACGCTGGCAGAAGACCTCAGACCTCCCAAAAGGCAAGAAACTCCCCCACGTACCTGGGTAGGGCAAAAGAATAAAGAGACAAAAAGATCGGGAGGGAACGGGCACCAGTGGGAGGGAGCTGTGAAGGAGGAAAGGTTTCCACACACTAGGAAGCCCCTTCACAGGTGGAGACTGCGGGTGGTGGAAGGGGAAAGCTTCGGAGTAGTGGAGGAGAGCGGAGCAACAGGGGTGCAGAGGGCAAAGCGGAGAGATTCCCGCAGAGAGGATCGGTGCCGACCAGCACTCACCAGCCCGAGAGGCTTGTCTACCCACCTGCCGGGGCAGGCGGGGCTGGGAGCTGAGGCTCGGGCTTCGGTCAGAGCGCAGGGAGAGGACTGCGGTTGGCGGCATGAACACAGCCTGCAGGAGGTTAGTGCACCATGGCTAACCGGGAGGGAGTCCGGGGAAAAGTCTGGACCTGCCAAAGAGGCAAAGACTTTTTCTTCCCTCTTTGTTTCCTGGTGCGCGAGGAGAGGGGATTAAGAGCGTTGCTTAAAGGAGCCCCAGAGACGGGCGCAAGCCGCTGCTAAAAGCGCGGACCCCAGAGACATAAGATGCTAAGACTGCTGCTGCCGCCACCAAGAAGCCTGTGTGCGAGCACAGGTCACTATCCACACCCCGCTTCCAGGCAGCCTGTGCAGCCCGACACTGCCAGGGTCCCGGGATCCAGGGACAACTTCCCCGGGAGAATGCACGGCGTGCCCCTAGGTGGGTGTAACGTCACGCCGGGCTCTGCTGCCGCAGGCTCGCCCCGCACTCTATACCCCTTCCTCCCCCCTGAGTGAGCCAGAGTCCCCGAAGCAGCTGCTCCTTTAACCCCGTCTGAGCGAAGAACAGACGCCCTCCAGCGACCTACACGCAGAGGCGGGGCAAATCCAAAGCTGAGGCCCGGGAGCTGTGAGAACAAAGAAGAGAAAGGGAAATCTCTCCCAGCAGCCTCAGAAGCATCGGATTAAATCTCCACAATCAACTTGATGTACCCTGCATCTGTGGAATACCTGAATAGACAACGAATCATCCCAAATTGAGGAGGTGGACTTGGAGAGCAAGATTTATGATTTTTTCCCCTTTTCCTCTTTTTGTGAGTGTGTATGTGTATGCTTCTGTGTGAGATTTTGTCTGTATAGCTTTGCTTCCACCGTTTGTCCTAGGGTTCTACCCATCCTTTTTTTTTTTTTTTTAGTTTTTTAATAATTATTTTTTATTTTGATAACTTTATTTTATCTTACTTTATTAGTTTTTTTTTGCGGTACGTGGGCCTCTCAATATTGTGGCCCCTCCTGTTGCAGAGCACAGGCTCTGGTCGCGCAGGCTCAGCAGCCATGGCTCATGGGACCATCCGCTCCGCGGCATGTGGGATCTTCCCGGACTGGGGCACGAACCCGTGTCCCCTGCATTGGCAGGCGGACTCTCAAACACTGTGCCACCAGGGAAGCCCCTATCTTACTTTATTTTATTTTACTTTACCTTGTTTCTCTCTTTTTTTCCTTCCTTCCCTCCTTCCTTCCTTCCTCCCTCCATCCTTTCTTTCTTTCGTTCTTTCCTTTCTTTCTACTCCTACTAATTCTTTCTTTCTATTTTTTCTCCCTTTTATTCTGAGCCTTGTGGATAAAAGGCTCTTGGTGCTGTAGCCAGAAGTCAGTGCTGTGCCTCTGAGGTGGGAGAGCCAACTTCAGGACACTGATCCACAAGAGACCTCCCAGCTCCACGTAATATCAAACGGCAAAAATCTCCCAGAGATCTCCATCTCAACACCAGCACCCAGCTTCACTCAACGACCAGCAAGCTACACTGCTGGACACCCTATGCCAAACAACTAGCAAGACAGGAACACAACCCCACCCATTAGCAGACAGGCTGCCAAAAATCATAATAAGTCTACAGACAACCCAAAACACACCACCAGATCCACATCTGCCCTTCAGAAAGACAAGATCCAGACTCATCCAGCAAAACACAGGCACTAATCCCCTCCACCAGGAAGCCTACACAACCCACTGAACCAACCTTAGCCACCGGGGACAGACACCAACAACAATGGGAACTACGAACCTGCAGCCTGAAAAAAGGAGACCCCAAACAAAGTAAGATAAGCAAAAGGAGAAGACAGAAAAACACACAGCAGATGAAGGAGCAAGATAAAAACCCACCAGACCTAACAAATGAAGAGGAAATAGGCAGTCTACCTGAAAAAGAATTCAGAATAATGATAGTAAAGATGATCCAATATCTTGGAAATAGAATAGACAAAATGCAAGAAACATTTAACAAGGACCTAGAACTAAAGATGAAACAAGCAATGATGAACAACATAATAAATGAAATTAAAAATACTCTAGATGGGATCAATAGCAGAATAATGGAGGCAGAAGAACGGATAAGTGACCTGGAAGATTAAATAGTGGAAATAACTACTGCAGAGCAGAATAAAGAAAAAAGAATGAAAAGAACTGAGGACAGTCTCAGAGACCTCTAGGACAACATTAAACGCAACAACATTCGAATTATAGGGGTTCCAGAAGAAGAAGAGAAAAGGAAAGGGACTGAGAAAATATTTGAAGAGATTATAGTTGAAAACTTTCCTAATATGGGAAAGGAAACAGTTAGTCAAGTCCAGGAAGCACAGAGAGTCTCATACAGGATAAATCCAAGGAGAAGTATGCCAAGACACGTATTAATCAAACTGTCATAAATTAAATACAAAGAAAACATAGTAAAAGCAGCAAGGAAAAACAACAAATAACACACAAGGGAATCCCCATAAGGTTAACAGCTGATCTTTCAGCAGAAACTCTACAAGCCAGAAGGGACTGGCAGGATATTTTTAAAGTGATGAAGAATAAAAAACTGCAACCAAGATTACTCCACCCAGCAAGGATCTCATTCAGATTTGATGGAGAAATTAAAACCTTTACAGACAACCAAAAGCTGAGAGAGTTCAGCACCACCAAACCAGCTTTACAACAAATGCTAAAGGAACTTCTCTAGGCAAGAAAAACAAGAGAAGGAAAAGACCTACAACAAACCCAAAACAATTAATAAAATGGTAATAGGAACATTCATATCAATAATTACTTTAAATGTAAATGGATTTAATGCCCCCACCAAAAGACACAGATTGGCTGAATGGATACAAAAACAAGACCCATATATATGTTGTCTACAACAGACCCACTTCAGACCTAGAGACACATACAGACTGAAAGTAAGGGGATGGAAAAAGATTTTCCATGCAAATGGAAACCAAAAGAAAGCTGGAGTAGCAATTCTCATATCAGATAAAATAGACTTTAAAATAAAGACTATTACAAGAGACAAAGAAGGACACTACATAATGATCATGGGATCAATCCAAGAAGAAGATATAACAATTGTAAATATTTATGCACCCAACATAGGAGCACCTCAATACATAAGGCAAATACTAACAGCCATAAAAGAGGAAATCGACATTAACACATTCATAGTAGGGGACTTTAACACCCCACTTTCACCAATAGACAGATCATCCAAAATGAAAATAAATAAGGAAACACAAGCTTTAAATGATACGTTAAACAAGATGGACTTAATTGATATTTATAGGATATTCCATCCAAAAACAACAGAATACACATTTTTCTCAAGTGCTCATGGAACATTCTCCAGGATAGATCATATCTTGGGTCACAAATCAAGCCTTGGTAAATTTAAGAAAATTGAAATTGTATCAAGTATCTTTTCCGACCACAGTGCTAGGAGACTAGATTTCAATTACAGCAAAATATCTGTAAAAAATACAAACAAATGGAGGCTAAACAATACACTACTTAATAATGAAGTGATCACTGAAGAAATCAAAGAGGAAATAAAAAAATACCTATAAACAAATGACAATGGAGACACGATGACGCAACTCTATGGGATGCAGCAAAAGCAGTTCTAAGAGTGAAGTTTATAGCAATACAATCCTACCTTAAGAAACAGGAAACATCTCGAATAAACAACCTAAACTTGCACCTAAAGCAATTAGAGAAAGAAGAACAAAAAACCCCAAAGTTAGCAGAAGGAAAGAAATCATAAAAATCAGATCAGAAATAAATGAAAAAGAAATGAAAGAAATGATAGCAAAGATCAATAAAACTAAAAGATGGTTCTTTGAAAAGATAAACAAAATTGATAAACCATTAGCCACACTCAACAAGAAAAAAGGGAGAAGACTCAAATCAATAGAATTGGAAATGAAAAAGGAGAGGTAACAACTGACACTGCAGAAATACAAAAGATCATGAGAGATTACTACAAGCAACTCTATGCCAAGAAAATGGACAACCTGGAAGAAATGGACAAATTCTTAGAAATGCACAACCTGCCAAGACTGAATCAGGAAGAAATAGAAAATATGAATAGACCAATCACAAGCACTGAAATTGAAACGGTGATTAAAAATCTTCCAACAAACAAAAGCCCAGGACCAGACGGCTTCACAGGCAAATTCTAAAAAACATTTAGAGAAGAGCTAACACCTATCCTTCTCAAACTCTTCCAAAATATAGCAGAGGGAGGAACACTCGCAAACTCATTCTACGAGGCCACCATCACGTTGATACCAAAACTAGACAAGGATGTCACAAAAAATGAAAACTACAGGCCAATATCACTGATGAACATAGATGCAAAAATCCTCAATTAAATACTAGCAAACAGAATCCAACAGCACATTAAAAGGATCATACACCATGATCAAGTGTGGTTTATTCCAGGAATGCAAGCATTCTTCAATATATGCCAATCAATCAACGTGATACACCATATTAACAAATTGAAGGAGAAAAACCATATGATCATCTCAATAGATGCAGAGAAAGCTTTCAACAAAATTCAACACCATTTATGATAAAAACCCTTTAGAAAGTAGGCATAGAGGGAACCTTCCTCAACATAATAAAGGCCATATATGACAAACCCACAGCCAACATCATCCTCAATGGTGAAAAACTGAAACCATTTCCACTAAGATCAGGAACAAGACAAGGTTGTCCACTCTCACCACTCTTATTCAACATAGTTTTGGAAGTTTTAGCCACAGCAATCAGAGAAGAAAAGGAAATAAAAGGAATCCAAACTGGAAAAGAAGAAGTAAAGCCGTCACTGTTTGCAGATGACATGATACTATACATAGAGAATCCTAAAGATGCTATCAGAAAACTACTAGAGCTAATCAATGAATTTGGTAAAGTAGCAGGATACAAAATTAATGCATAGAAATCTCTGGAATTCCTATACACTAATGATGAAAAATCTGAAAGTGAAATTAAGAAAACACTCCCATTTACCATTGCAACAAAAAGAAGAAAATATCTAGGAATAAAACTACCTAACGAGACAAAACACCTGTGTGCAGAAAATTATAAGACACTGATGAAAGAAATTAAAGATGATACAAATAGATGGAGAGATATACCATGTTCTTGGATTGAAAGAATCAACATTGTGAAAATGACTCTACTGCCCAAAGCAATCTACAGAGTCAATGCAATCCCTATCAAACTACCACTGGCATTTTTCAGAGAACTAGAACAAAAAATTTCACAATTAGTATGAAAACACAAAAGACCTCGAACAGCCAAAGCCATCTTGAGAATGAAAAACGGAGCTGGAGGAGTCAGGCTCCCTGACTTCAGACTATACTACAAAGCTACAGTAATCAAGACAGTATGGTACTGGCACAAAAACAGAAAGATAGATCGATGGAACAGGATAGAAAGCCCAGAGATAAACCCACGCACATATGGTCACCTTATCTTTGATAAAGGTGGCAGGAATGAACAGTGGAGAAAGGACAGCCTCTTCAATAAGTGGTGCTGGGAAAACTGGACAGGTACATGTAAAAGTATGAGATTAGATCACTCCCTAACACCATTAAAAAAATAAGCTCAAAATGGATTAAAGACCTAAATGTAAGGTCAGAAACTATCAAACTCTTAGAGGAAAACATAGGAAGCACACTCTATGACATAAATCACAGCAAGATCCTTTTTGACCCACCTCCTAGAAAAATGGAAATAAAAACAAAAATAAACACATGGGAACTAATGAAACTTCAAAGCTTTTGCACAGCAAAGGAAACCATAAACAAGACCAAAAGACAACCCTCAGAATGGGAGAAAATATTTGCAAATGAAGCAACTGACAAAGGATTAATCTCCAAAATTTATAAGCAGCTCATGCAGCTCAATAACAAAAAAACAAACAACCCAATCCAAAAATGGGCAGAAGACCTAAATAGACATTTCTCCACAGAAGATATACAGACTGCCAACAAACACATGAAAGAATATTCAACATCATTAATCATTAGAGAAATGCAAATCAAAACTACAATGAGATATCATCTCACACCTGTCAGAATGGCCATCATCAAGAAATCTAGAAACAATAAATGCTGGAGAGGGTGTGGAGAAAAGGGAACACTCTTGCACTGCTGGTGGGAATGTGAATAGGTACAGCCACTATGGAGCACAGTATGGAGTTTCCTTAAAAAGCTACAAATAGAACTAACATATGACCCAGCAATCACACTACTGGGCATATACCCTGAGAAAACCATAATTCAAAAAGAGTCATGTACCAAATGTTCATTGCAGCTCTATTTACAATAGCCCGGAGCTGGAAGCAACCTAAGTGTCCATCATCGGATGAATGGATAAAGAAGATGTGGCACATATATACAATGGAATGTTACTCAGCCATAAAAAAAAAAAGAATTTGGGCTTCCCTGGTGGCGCAGTGGTTGAGAGTCCACCTGCCGATGCAGGGGACGTTGGTTCGTGCCCCGGTCCGGGAAGATCCCACATGCCATGGAGCGGCTGGGCCCGTGAGCCATGGCCACTGAGCCTGCGTGTCCGGAGCCTGTGCTCCGCAGCGGGAGAGGCCACAATGGTGAGAGGCCCACGTGCCGGGAAAAAAAAAAAGAAACGAAATTGAGCTATTTGTAATGAGGTGGATAGACCTAGAGTCTGTCATACAGAGTGAAGTAAGTCAGAAAGAGAAAGAGAAAAACCGTATGCTAACACACATATATGGAATTTAAGAAAAAAAAATGTCATGAAGAACCTAGGGGTAAGATAGGAATAAAGACACAGATCTACTAGAGAATGGACTTGAGGATATGGGGAAGGGTAAGGGTAAGCTGTGACAAAGCGAGAGAGAGGCATGGACATATATACACTACCAAACGTAAGGTAGATAGCTAGTGGGAAGCAGCCCCATAGCACAGGGAGATCAGCTCGGTGCTTTGTGACCGCCTGAAGGGGTGGGATAGGGAGGGTGGGATAGGGAGGGTGGGATAGGGAGGGCGGGAGGGAGGGAGATGCAAAAGGGAAGAGATATGGGAACATATTTATATGTATAACTGATTCACTTTGTTATAAAGCAGAAACTAACACACCATTGTAAAGCAATTATTCCCCAATAAAGATGTAAAAAAAAAAAAAAAACCCAAAATGAAATATCACCTCACACCAGTTGGAATGGCCATCCTCCGCAAGTCTTCAAACAATAAATGCTGGAGAGGGTGTGGAGAAAAGGGGACCCTCCTACACTGCTGGTTAGAATGTAAAATGGTACAGCCACTATGGAGAACAGTATGGAGGTTCCTTTAAAAACTAAAAATACAGCTACCATATCATTCAGCAATCCCATGCCTGGACATATATCCAGAGAAAACCATAATTTGAAATGATACATACACCCCAATGTTCATTGCACCCCTATTTACAATAGCCAGGACAGGGAATCAACCTAAATGTCCATCTGTGGAGGAATGGATAAAGAAGATGTGGTACATATATACAATGCAATATTACTCAGCCCTAAAAAAGAACAAATAATGCATTTGCAGCAACATGGATGGACCTAGAGATTGTCATACTGATTGAAGTAAGTCAGACAAAGTCACATATCATATAATATCACTTGTATGTGGCATCTAAAAAATGGTACAAATGAACCTATTTGCAAAACAGAAATAGAAACATAGGTGTAGAAAAAAAACTTATGGTCGGGGGACAGGATAACTTGGGAGATTGGGACTGACATATACACACTACTATGTTTAAAATAGATAACTAATAAGAACCTACTTTATAGCACAGGGAACTCTACTCAATACTCTGTAATTACCTTATGGGAATAGAATCTAGAAAAGTGTGGATATATGTATACGTATACCTGATTCACTTTGCTGTACAGCAGCAACTAACACAACATCTTAAATCAACTATACTCCAATAAAAATTAAATAAATAAATGAATAAATAAAATATTACCACCAAAAATATATATATATACCTAGGAGTAAACTTGACCAAGGAGGTGAAGTCCTTAAATGCTGAGAACTGTAAAACATTAATAAAGGAATTTAAAGAGGATTCAAAGTACTGGAAAGATATCCCATGCTCTTGGATTGACAGAATATTGTTAAAACGGCAGTACTACCCAAAGCAATCTACAGATTTAATACAACCCCTATCAAATTATCCATGACATTTTTCACAGAACTAGAACTAATAATCCAAAATTTTACATAGAACCATAAAAGACCCAGAATTGCCAAATCAATGCTGAGGGAAAAAAAAAAAAAGCAGGAGGCAAAACCTCCCAGACTTCAGACAATACTACAAAGCTACAGTAATCAAAACAGCATGGTATTGGTACAAAAACAGACATATTGATCAATGGAACAGAATAGAGAGCCCAGAAATAAACCCACACACCTATGGTCAGTTAATCTTCGAAAAAGGAGGCAAGAATATAAAATGGGAAAAATGTCTCTTCAGCAAGTGATGCTGGGAAAGCTGGACAGCTGTATGCAAGTCAATAAAGTTAGAACACACCCTACACTATGCACAAAAATAAACTCAAAATGTCTTAAAGACTTACACCTAAGACATGACGCCATGAAACTCCTGTAAGAGAGCATAGCAAAACATTCTGACATAAACTGTAGCAATGTTTTCTTAGGTCAGTCTCCCAAGGCAATAGAAATAAAACCAAAAATAAACACATGGGACCTAATCAAACTTCCAACTTTTGCACAGCAAAGGAAACCATAAGCAAAAGGACAACCTATGGACTGGGAGAAAATATTTGCAAACAATGCACTGACAAGGATTTAATCTCCAAAATATACAAACAGCTCATACAACTCAACAACAACAAAAAATGAACAACCCAATCGAAAAATGGGCAAAAGACCTTAATAGACATCTCTCCAAAGCAGACATACAGATGGCCATTAGGCACATGAAAAGGTGCTCAACATTGCTAGTTATTAGGGAAATGCAAATCAAAACTATAGTGAGGGGGCTCCCCTGGTGGCGCAGTGGTTGAGAGTCCGCCTGCCGATGCAGGGGACACGGGTTCGTGCCCCAGTCTGGGAAGATCCCACATGCCACGGAGCGGCTAGGCCTGTGAGCCATGGCTGCTGAGCCTGCGCGTCCGGAGCCTGTGCTCCGCAACGGGAGAGGCCACAACAGTGGGAGGCCTGCGTACCGCAAAAAAAAAAAAAAAAAAAAAAAAACTATAGTGAGGTAGTACCTCACACTGGTCAGCATGGCCATCATTAAAAATCTACAAATTACAAACGCTGGAGAGGTTATGGAGGAAAGTGAACCCTCCTACACTGCTGGTGGGAATGTAAGTTGGTGCAGTACTATGTAAAACAGTATGGAGGTTCCTTAAAAAACTAAAAATAGAGTTACCATATGATCAAGCAATCCCACTACTGGGTATATACCCTGAAAAAACCATAATTCAAAAAGACGCATGCATCCCTATGTTCATCGCAGCACCATTCACAATAGCCAAGACATGGAAACACCAAAATGTCCATCAACAGATAAACAGATAAAGAAGATGTGGTACATATATACGATGCAATACTACTCAGCCATGATAAAGAACAAAATAATGCCATTTGCAGCAACATGGATGCAACAAGAGATTATCATACTAAGTGAAATAAGCCAGAAAGAGAAAGACAAATACCACATGATATCACTTATATGTGGATTCTAAGATATGGCACAAATGAACCTATCTACAAAACAGAAAGAGATTCACAGACAGAGAACAGACTTGTGGTTGCCAAGAGGGGAGGGTGAGGGATGGACTGGGAGTTTGGGGTTAGTAGATGCCAACTATTATATTTAGGATGGATAAACAACAAGGTCCTACTGTACAGTACAGGGAACTATATCCAATCTCCTGGGATAAACCATAATGGAAAAGAATATAAAAACGAATGTATATGTGTGTAAAAAAATAAGGTGTGTGTGTGTATGGTATGTATATATGTGTTTGTGTATGTATACATATATATACACACATACATATACACACACACACAATGGAATGCTACTATAAAAAATTATGAAATTTTGCCATTTGCAGCAACATGGATGGACCTAGAGATTATCATACTAAGTAAGTCAGAAAGAGAAAGACAAATACTATATGATATCACTTACATGTGGAATCTAAAATATGACACAAATAAATTTATTTACCAAACAGAAACAGACTCATGGACATAGAAAACAAACTTATGGTTACCAAAGGGGAAAGGGGGTGGGGGAGGGATAAACTAGGAGTTTGGGATTAGCAGATACACACTACTCTATATAAAATAGATAAATCACAAGGTCCTACTGAATAGCATAGGGAACTATATTTAATATCTTGTAATAAACTATAATGGAAAAGAATATGAAAAAGAATTTATATGTAACCGCATCACTTTGCTGTACACCAGAAACTAACACAGCATTGTAAATTAACTATACTTCAATTAAAAAAATACAGCCATCAAAAAAAGAATAGAATTCATTGAGTTGGCTACATATTCTCTACCACACTAAATATATTATGTGTCTGTGTGTGTGTTTGTGTGTGTGCACTCACACATAGCATCTTCAGGACATGGTCCAGAACTTTGATTAATACATATGGAATGGATGGAAATATTAAAGTTATTTTCCCAAGGGAAAATAAAACTTACTGAACTCACACATTTTGTTTTCCCTTAGAATTTTTAAGGGATCTTTAGGAAACTGGAACTCTTAAGACATCAAGGTAGGGAGTCAGAAAGGAAATTCAATTTGAGTTAAAAAAAATATTCTCAGTGGAATAATTTTAACAAAGGGATAAAAGAGGACACAGGAGACAGGAGATAGTATAATGAGAAATAGTAATAATGCTTCCAGCAATCATGGCTCGATGGGTGAACGTAATCTGAGATTAGAAGACCCACCAGGGAGCTGCAAAGTTACAGGACTGCTTGATGAAATAATTTAATACCTACTGGCTCCAATAAACATCATGTACAAAGAATGCTCAGTGACCTGGCAGTCCTGCTAACCCAGAGCACGAGTGAATCTGCTTGAGGCAATGATAGTTCTTATATTTCACAGAGATTTTCCACAAGCCCCCTTTTTATTCCTCTTACTGTTTGTTTCAGCTTTACTCTATGCCCAGAGTGTTAATTAGTCCCTGATGCCACCGTCTGAAATTGCAGGAATAAAATAAGAAATAACACATGATAATATGCAAAAATAAACTGGATTCTATTATTATTAACACCTTGAATTTGTGTGGAACTTTACAGATGCCATGTTTCTTTTTGTTTGTTGATTCTCATACTAAACTAGGAGGTAGTTTGTTTATTTGGTTTTTTTTGCAGGTACGCGGGCCTCTCACCGCCGCGGAGCACAGGCTCCGGACGCGCAGGCTCAGCGGCCATGGCTCACGGGCCCAGCCGCTCTGCAGCATGTGGGAACTTCCCAGACCAGGGCACGAACCCGTGTCCCCTGCATTGGCAGGCGGACTCCCAACCACTGCGCCACCAGGGAAACCCTAGGAGGTAGTTTTTGAGAAACAGGTGTTAAAAATAACAATAACTACTAATTTGTTACAATAAAAATGTTATAACCAGTGTAATTATGTTTACTCTTTGCCAGACTCATTTCATATGTTCATTAAGTTTTTAAATCACACACCAGCCATATAAGGGTGAGAAATTGAGGCTTAGGGAGCATAAAAAACACACCAGAAATTGGGTGGAACCAGTATTTGAATCCAGGCCATTTGTCTTTGGGTCAGTGCTCTCCTGTAACCACTGTCTATCCCTGAGACAGTATAAGGGTTAGTGTTTATCCCTGATTTACACATCTCAGTAACTCTAATTCCTCACTTCCACTATACCAATCTGAAACGCTAAGAGTAGTTTTGTGCAAAGTGGGTCATAGGCATAGGCAGCCATATCAACCTTCCCTGAATTCCTCTAGCCTAGAGCAAGTCCTTTATCCATGGAGGACAAGACCCTAAAACATCACTCTTCATTTGCACAGACTTCCTTCCAGGCAAATGGGGCAAGACACATTATCCCCAACTTAATACCCAGATCTCCAGGACTCCGCAGGGTGAAAGCATGAGCTGCCAGAACTAATCTTTGATTTATTTACATCAAAACCCAAGATAAGCCCAGGTAAACTTCACACCTGTCTTTCCCATCATGGAAGAGCAACCAAGTACAGAGTGAGAATGTAATTCCATTTTCAATTGTTGGATGCTCCTTGAAATACCAGCAATTGGGCCAATTAGCTCCAGTTGTTCAGATGGTATTAGATCCCTATCTGGTCACCATCGGTGTGAAACCAGTAATTCATTTCACATAGGTACTGCAGTGCTATCAGATAGTAACGCTTTTTAGTTACTGCCAACCTGGGGCATTTTGAAATAGTGACCTCAGATTTAAGTTGCAAAATTCCATTATCTATCCTCATGCCAGCCAGGGCTGAATTTTTGAAATATCCTATTAAGTTTTCTGCTCTGATAAAAATTCAGAGGCCCTTTTCATATTAATCTCCCCATGGCAAATGCAATTTGCTGAGTGGTAGATTTAATTTGCTTCTATTTATGTAGTACTGCATTTTGGAAAAAAAATAATTGCTCTCAATATCACTTTTTCAGCGTTACTAGAAAAACATCATGAAATTTAAGTCCTTTCTCCCATTTATTTCATTGTTTAGACTCCACGCAGTAAATAGCTTATTCTTCACCTTTTGATCACGTTGGCATTTTAATTAAAATATAATTATCATTCAAAGGGTAATAATGCTCAAGTTTTGGTAATTGTCTATGTCAGGTCATTAGGTATATTTTTTAAAAGAAGCTAAAGTAATCTAAAATATTTAGTAAAAATATACCTTCTACATATTTACTCAAGACAGGTATATCCTAGCATACTTTATTATTTCCCCAAGGCAACTTCCCCATTTTAATTATGTAATGAAATTGAGAAGGAGTGTATAAGAGAGAGAACTCCCTATGGAATTTGTAATAATGAAATATAAATGTTTTCATTGTGGTAGATTTGTAGAAAATCTATAGGATCTTGAAATAAAAGAAAATTGATGGCTCATATTTCTATCAAAAATGAACAAGGAACAATAAATGTCTTTAAATAATAGAAGAGAGACTAATATTTCAAGCTCATATCCCTTGCCCACACAACTTTTTTGTGTGTGACTCGGGGCCTGTATGTATGTTCTTACTTTGTTCTGGTGGATGATTTTGGAACTTTGAGGATGGTATTTGTTTTGTTTTTCTGACTGAAGTCAGTTAAAATGCTTACAGAGGGGAAGAGATGTCTAGGTCATGCTTAAACTACATACAATGCTTCAGTGTTAGCTGCTTCTGAAAACAAAAGTTTATTTCTTCTCATTCTGCAGTCCAGTGTGGATTGGCTTGACTCACCTTCCTAACTTCCCACTCTTCCCACTCTCTGACTAAGCAGCTCCCCTTCAAATGTTACAGGTTGCCTTAAGGGGGCTAACACACAGACAATTAAAACCTTCAGTCCAGCAGGGAAATATATCACTTCTTTCCACAATGCATTGTCCAAAACAATTCACATGGGTTCATTCACTCCTTAGGGGAACAGGAAGTTTCATCCTGCTATGTGTCTCTGCTATGTATAAGCAGAGAGCTAGACATATTTGGTTAACATCACTAATGACTACCCACAGATAGTATTTGGTACATACCACTGTAACAATGCAGCAATTAGCAGTATTAGATTATATTGTTTTATATAAGACCGGAGATCAGGATCTTTATTGTGTCCAAGATAGTCTTAAATGTCCCCTCAGCTTGATTAAATTTTGGACAGGTTCCTTCCTGACTATATGCCCTGTCATCCCTTTTCTTAGGGCATTTACTTTATAAATTACTTTTAATTTCTATTGTAAATTCTTTCTCTATTCCTTCTCTCAGCCTCTTGCCAGTTTTAAAATGCAGGAATGTCTTTCTCAAGGATCTGGGAGACATCCTTTGAAATGTAATCATCAAGGAAGATTGAGCCTCTGACTCCCCTCCCGTCTCTGTGGGAGGGTGGGTGCCTAACTTCCATATGCACCATATGTACCTATTAGCAGACACAGTTGGCCTAATCACATTGACCAATCATTCTCCTAATGATCATCAATACTTTTCCACTAGCTTACCCCAGAGCTTAAATTTTTCTCTGCTTTTTGTTTCAGGAAAGTTGAATGCATTCTCTCTCCTCTTTTTCAATAGACTCACATAAAGTCTTCCTTGCCTATTTAACTCTGTTGGGTACAATTCTTCTTTAACTTCAGTAATCCTTTACTGAGCATCTGTGGTATGCAAGGTGCCATGCTAACTTTGGGAATGTATAATAATAACAGCTAACATTTAGAGAACACTTAATGCCTTGTGTAGCATACCCAGTGGATACTTTACTGCATTCCTCAATCTACATTTCTCAATTAATCACATGATACATTTACAATTATATTCTTTGTGTTATAAATGTGGAAAGTGAGGTATACAGGGTTTAGTTAAAGAATTGCCTGGAGTCATCCAGTTAGGAGGTGAAATGGCCAGAAGTCCTATTTGAATACAATGAAAAATGTTTAATCCTGTCCATTACAGGCTCATAGTTTATTAGAACAGACATTAAAAAAAAAGACAAGAAGGGCTTTAAAGAAGACATGTATGTTCATGATGCTGTGAAAAGACCTTATCTAATGGAATAGACGGAAAAGAGTCTAGGGAAAGATATCCAGAGGAGGAAATATTTCATCTGAATCTTGAACACAGACTGTAATTCTCTTCCATAGTTTGAGCTGAGGGAACAGCTCATTCAAAGACAAGGAGACTCAAAAAGTCACCGTGCTTTTGGAAAACAAGAAGTAGTTTAATATAGCTATGGTGAAGGAGTTGGAGAAGAAACTGTAAATTTTTTCTGCTGCTTTTTGGATTACTATACTATCTACTGAGTACATTTTTTTGTGTCTGACACTTTCATGTCTTATATTCAACATTATTTAAAGTGCCTACTATGTACATGCTAGAGCATTTATAGGTTCTGAAGATAGAGCAGAAGCCAAGCAGACATTGTTTTTTGCATTCTTGAGCTTATAATGAGAAAAACAGAAGGCACATGAATTTAAAGAATAGAAATTTAGCTAATTACAATGGTAAGTGTAATAAAAAATGTAGTAGGGTAAAGGAATAAACTGTAACAGATGGAAAATATTTTCTGTAGTGTAGTCAGTGGAATATAGTCTGTCTTTATGAACGGAACATGTGGAAAGAGACATAAATGATATGAAGGATCAATCAGAGATAGCAGCATGTGGAAAGGAATTCTGGTGGAAATGAACACTTTCAGGCCTGTCCTGTTGGAAAAGTAGCAAGAAACATTGGGTTCTTAGAAATGTGGGCACGTGGTAAAGTCAGACAAGTGGGCAGGGGGTAGATCATATTGGAAATGTAGGTTAGCATAAATGAAATGGATTTTATTTTAACTGGAATATGAAAGCATTGGAAGGTTTTGGGTAGGATGGTGACGTGACTGAATTTTATGAAATAATAACTCTGGTTGTGAACACAAGGAGAAATCGTATCTAGTGTCAAGAGCCGAAATAGGGACATTAATTGGGCAGCTGTGTCAGTGGACCAGGTGGGAGATGATGGTAGGTTGGATGGGACACAGAGTCAGGGCAAAGTGGTGATATTTGGAATACATTTTAAAGCTGAACTAACAGGAATTGCAGAGGGACTGGATATAGTATAAGATTAAGAGAGGAATCAAGATTAAATTTATTTTGCCAGAATTATGGTCCTATTTTCTGAGATGCTAATAATTCAGAGATGAGTAATGTGAAATAATAAAATTTAAAGTCTGGGTTTGGGGGCTTCCCTGGTGGCGCAGTGGTTGAGAGTCCGCCTGCCGATGCAGGGGACAAGGGTTTGTGCCCCAGTCTGGGAAGATCCCACATGCTGCGGAGCGGCTGGGCCCATGAGCCATGGCCACTGAGCCTGCACGTCTGGAGCCTGTGCACTGCAACAGGAGAGGCCACAACAGTGAGAGGCCCGCGTACCGCAAAAAAAAAAAAAAAAGTCTGGGTTTGAATATATTAATTTGGGGGGATATAGCACTTAAAAGATAGTTATTAAGTACCCATGATGAGATTTCATATAGGAAGTTGAATATTTAGTCTAAAGCTCAAGGGAGTCACCAGAATAGTAATGTTATTTAAGACTGTGAGATTAAATGAGGCAACTTAAGAGGTTAATACAGAGGGAAAAGCAAATTGGGTTTATTCTTGGCCCTGTTTTCTGTTTAATTTCAAAGTGCTATTCTAAATACTTTGAAGAACCGATTAAATGAGATAATAAATGTGTACTTATTTGATCATTACAAAACTCTAGATGATAAATAATGTTATTACCCATATTATACAAAGAAGAAAACTGCAACTCAGAGAAATAAAGTAAATTGAACAAGGTTGCACAACTATTACAGGCTGGGATGCAAAACCAGATCTCACATTTCTCAAAGCCTGCTTTATACTGTGCTACTTAAAGAATCTTGTATGGCCAGTAATAGCATCACTATTCTAATGGCCAGGGCTTACCTGAATGGTAATGGAGAATCTATGTTCACCAGAGAGATCTATGTTCACACAGATTCTGGGGAAGTCCACAGTATATATATCCAAGATGATGACTTGGTGTTGTTACCTTCCTGCAGCCCTCAGATCCCAAGACACACTTCTGTACCATGTATTAGAGCTCTCCTCCCAGTTTACAGATACTGACTCTTTTCTGTTATCCCTTTGATGGCAATTTCCATGAAATCCCTATTGTAAGCCAAATACGTAGCACAATCTCTGCCTAAAGTTAGTACTTGTTGAGTGAAAGGATGAATGTTCCCTTTTAATATGCAATTTCTCTCTTGGTTTAATGTTAGAAATCCCTACTTCCCTGTTTCTTTTTCCTATTTTAAGATCTTTGTAGAAAATTAACCTTGATTTCTCTTAGTAGGCCAGCTCACCATCTGGAAGTTGACTTTCATTGAGCAAATTTGTCTCAAACAATGGAAGGAAACTATAATTCTCTCTCCAGGGCTTGGACTCTCAAAGCAAAGACAGCCAAATTATGTTCCTGGCTTGTTAAAAGGCACATTCCCAGACTTCAACCCCCAAAAGATTTAGAATTGCAAAGTCTTTAAGGAGCACTCCAGGCAATCATTAAACCACTTTAAGATTGAAAACCTATACCCTATCTTCTGAGATTTGCTTAAAGGGGCCTGATAATCCCCGCTTTGTATTGATTGGGAAAGTTTCGCCTTTAGCCACTCCTCTAAAGCTCATACTTGGAGCTGACATTGTTAGACCTGACATTCAGCTGCTATTCTTACTAGAAGTGCAACCATCTATGAATTTCTTACCCATTCTAGGTTTATTTCCATTCCTTTGAAATGAATTACCTCCTATTCTCTCAACCCTTAAAGATAGTTACTATTTTGCCCTTTATAAAGACTGAACAATGTGCTTAACAGGTAGAGAGCACTCAGTAAATGGTAACAATCATCATAGATTTTGTTTATTATCAGTAGTACTAGCTTATATGGCCTGGCCAGGTAGACATGTGTTATTTGTAGAGGTGTCCGGAACAATCCATCTTGTGAACAAGAGTCTTTCCTTTAGTCGTTATACTGCCCCTGTAGGCTTTAAGTTCTAAGCAGGATCATATAAAATTGCTAAGGGATAAATGGAATAAAGATTCAAATTGTATGTTAAAGTGTAAGAAAGCACTTGGCTTTTTGTGCTATTTGAAGAATTGCTTTGCTGCTTGAGAATGGGGCAGACACACTCATTAAACCCTGTACTGCTTCTCTAACAACCACAAGTATATCCAGGTAGACTATAAAAGAGCGGTTCTAAAGGTTCTTTCTAGTGCAACCTGAGTAACTGGCAATAGACTCTAGGTCAAATACTTGCAATTGTATCTTTTAGAAACCTATGCGGAGTTGGGGCATCTGTGCAAAATAGCAAAGTAAGCCCAGTGATCATGAACTTCTGAAATGATGAGGAAACATCTTCCTGTCTCCTAGCCACACCCTGCACAGAGTGTTGAATCCTGTCATTCTTACTCCTACCTAGGATAATACTCATGGCTTACTTCATTTGGGATTCAGGAGGTGGTAGAAGGCAGCACTCAAATATGCCTTTGGTTTACTTGTATCTAAGAGTCTTTCTTCTCTATTTAGAAGTGAATCTGTTTAGAGAAAAGAATCTGCCTAAAGTTTTGTCTTTGGAACTTGGAATTAAAACTTCAACAAAAAAAATCATGTTTACCTAAAGCATCCTGAGACAACTTAGTTAGAAAAGCTTAAATTTTCACAAATGGAAGTAAAAATGCTAGAAGTTATAAATTAGGCTAAATATCAGATCCAAGGAAAAAAGTTAAATGATAAAATGAGATTAAGAATATGGGGCAAGGACCTATGGTCAATTAATCTACGACAAAGGAGGAAAGAATATACATTGGAGAAGAGACAGTCTCTTCAATAAGTGGTGCTGGGAAAACTGGACAGCTACATGTAAAACAATGAAAGTAGAACATTCTCTAACATCATATACAAAGATAAACTCAAAATGGATTAAAGACCTAAATGTAAGACCAGATACTATAAAACTCCTAGAGGAAAACATAGGAAGAACACTCTTTGACATAAATCGCAGCAATATCTTTTTGGACCCATCTCCTAGAGTAATGGAAATAAAAACAAAAATAAACAAATGGGACCTAATTAAACTTAAAAGCTCTTGCACAGCAAAGGAAACCATAAACAAAAGGAAAAGACAACCTTTTGGGAGAATGGGAAAAAATATTTGCAAACAATGTGATGGATAAGAGATCAATTTCCAAAATATACAAATAGCTCATACAGCTCAATATATTAAAAAAAAACAATCAAAAAGTGGGCAGAATATCTAAATAGACATTTCTCCAAAGAAGATACACAGATGACAAACAGGCGCATTAAAAAATTCTCAACATCACTAAATATTAGAGAAAGCAAATCAAAACTACAATGAGGTATCACCTCACACCAGTCAGAATGGCCATTATCAAAAAATCTAAAAATAATAAATGCTGGAGAGGGCGTGGAGAAAAGGGAACTCTCCTACATTGTTGGTGGGAATGTAAATTGGTGCAGTCACTATGGAGAAGAGTATAGAAGTTCCTTAAACTAAAAATAAAGTTGCCATATTATCCGGCAATCCCACTCCTGGGCATACACCTGGAGAAAACTCTAATTTGAAAAGATACATGCTCCCCAGTGTTCACTGCAGCACTATTTACAATAGCCAAGACATGGAAGCAACCTAAATGTCTATTGACAGATAAGTGGATAAAGAAGATGTGGTACATATACACAATGGAATATTAACAACCATTAAAAATAATGAAATGCCATTTGCAGCAACATGGATGGACCTAGAGATTATCATACCAAGTGAATTAAGCCAGACAGAGAAAGACAAATATCATATGATATTACTTACATGTGGAATCTAAAAACAAAACAAAACAAAAAAGATACCAATGAATGTATTTACAAAACAGAAATAAACCCACAGACAAAGAAAGCAAACTTATGGCTACTAAAGGAGAAAGGGGTGGGGGATGAATTAGGAGTTTGAGATTAATATATACACATTACTATATGTAAAATAGATAGCCAACAAAGACCTACTGTATAGCACAGGGAACTATACTCAGTATTTTGTAATAACCTTTAAGGTAAAAGAATCTGAAATAGAATATATATATATATATATATATATATATATATATATATATATATATATAACTGAATCACTGTGCTATACACCTGAAACTAACACAACATTGTAAATCAACTGTACTTCAATTTAAGAAAAAGAAATAACCAATTAAAGAAAGAAACACAATGAATCACACAGGAAAATATCCACACATTATTATATGGATAAAGCAGATGATAAGATATATGTACTCTATGACCTTCTTTTTGTAAACAAAGTCAATTAACAATGCTTGGGATAAAAAAAAGACCAGAAGGATAAACACCTGAATTTTAAGAAAGTAATTGCCTCTGGGTGGTGGAATAAAAAGGGTTTAAATATTTTTTCTTAAAAAAAGAGAATAGGGGGCAAGGTATTTTAAGATATTACATATGAAGTTATGCTAAATATCAGATCCAAGGACAAGGGTTAAATGATGAGATGAGATTAAGAATAGGGGGCAAGATACATTAAAACATTATAGATTAGTACAAGTTGCTTAAGATTTAGGCTATTGGGAGAACCTTACAGAAACCTGCAACATGTGTTTAGGGATAAAAATATCTAACCAATTTTGAGCCTCTATTATCTACTAGCCACTGCTTTAAATATTTTACATATAATATCTCATTTAATATCAAGAGTATCTATTTGAGATATTTGGGAAACAGCGATGCAAAGAGGCAAATTCAATTGTAGCCCGACGTCTGTCTTTAGAGACTTGCTGTTCAATAGAATTACGTGTGTTGATGGAAATATTTACAATCTGTTCTGTCCAATATGGTAGCCATAAGTCCTATGTGGCTATTAAACACTTGAACGCAGCTACTGTAACTGAGCTAACAGCCACATGTAGCTAGTGGCTACTGTATTGGGCAGTACAGCTCCAGAGACCAAGCTCTTATCCACAATGTCATGGGACCAACTTTTGGCAAACACGTCTGTGGTACCAGGTAGTGCAATATCCACTTTTGCAATGACACCTGAAATCTAAAAAAGGAGCTGGTCATTAAAAGATGCCAGGAAAGGGCTTCCCTGGTGGCGCAGTGGTTGAGAGTCCACCTGCTGATGCAGGGGACACGGGTTCGTGCCCCGGTCCGGGAAGATCCCACATGCCGCGGAGCGGCTGGGCCCGTGAGCCATGGCCACTGAGCCTGCACGTCCAGAGCCTGTGCTCCGCGACGGGAGAGGCCACAACAGTGAGAGGCCCGCGTACCGCAAAAAAAAAAAAAAAAAAAAAAAAAGATGCCAGGAAACAATATTCCAGATTTACAAAAATAAAATAGCGAGGGAAAAATTAGATATCTAATTTTAGAATTCTCCTTGAGTTCTGTGGACCTGAGAAAAGGTTAAAATGAGATGGAGCTGGAAAGGTTAGCAAAAAACTGTGCAAGCAAACCTTTAGCTACAGTAAAGGGAGTGAC
This sequence comes from Mesoplodon mirus, assembly GCF_964341445.2. Taxonomy (NCBI): domain Eukaryota; kingdom Metazoa; phylum Chordata; class Mammalia; order Artiodactyla; family Ziphiidae; genus Mesoplodon; species Mesoplodon mirus. The sequence continues at coordinate 25,256,459 of NC_138995.1, read as the reverse complement.
TGCTTCCCCTGAGCGTATTCTTCAAGGAGGTCAACTTTCAACTATGTATTTTTATTTTTTTTAGTTTATGTATTATTTAGGGTAACACTGGCTACTGTAACAAATGCCTCAAAAATGTGTATTTGTTCAAACATGAAAAAAGTTTATTTTTACTCACCTAAAATCAAAATGAGCAGGCAACTCTATTCCAACTGGTAAAAAGGGAGCTTGGCCCCTTCTTTCTTGTGGCTTTGCCACTTTCAGTGAGACTAGTGTATTATATTATGTCATACTCAGGAAGGGAATAAAGAACATCAAGGATCCATAGACTATTTTGTGAGCTATTCCCGGTTGTAGTGAGCATCAATTCTGCTTAAATAACATGGCCTTGTCACCTGATGACCAGAGTAGTTGGCAAATTTAGGTTAGCAGTAGATCCAAAAAAAGATAAAACAGATTTGATGCAAAGCTATACTCTCAGCCACATGCTAGTTGTGACTTAAACCTATGATGAAATATTGGGAGAGGCAGCTTGAAATACACAAGAGAAATATTATTTTGAGACCAAAACATACAAAAGATAATCAACAGATGATACTCATCTTATGTGATCACTCTGCCTTCCAGAATTTCCAGGTGCTCAATTTAATGCTTTTGATATTAGAATTTGGAATTTTAGTACTTATAGGCCAAGATACTGAAGACACAAGATTAGGACAAAAAGCATGTATTTGGCAATCAATAAGCTGAACCAGACTGGGGCCTGTGAGTGATGCAGAATATGATAAGAGATTAAGAAATAAAGGAGTATGTCGGAGTAACCCTGGAGAACCTGGGCTAGCCATGCTTCTGCACACTTGTTTCACTTACCATCATGCACTCAGGAACATTCTTACAGAATTATTCCCAATGCTTGGATAGTACTTTCCTTTTGGCAGAAGTTATTTATTTTAACAAGATCTTGGAGGACAAATTACCTTAAAATGCTCTTGGGATGTTGAGCAAAGACTCAGACATAGAAAGAAATAACAAATGTAAAACAGAGAGTCATGGGTGCTAAGAATTGGGGGAGAGTGGGAATCTTCTCTTTTAATACATACATACAGTAGTAGAGTATAACTGTTAGGAGCAGAGGTTTTATAACCAGAAATTAATTTCACATTTTAGTACAACTATTAACTGTTTAACCTTGGAAATATTAGTCTCAGTTTTCTCATGCATGGAGGAAGAGTAAGAAATCTCCCGTATTGTTATTTTCAAGGTTAAATGAGTTACTATGTGTACAACACTGAGATGATTGTATGTCCTATACATGTCATTATTTTTAGTAGTTTCTGATTATAAGAGAGGGATATCACATCCCAAGAGTCTGAATAAATTACTAAGCTCAAACAGCAGGACCGTTCCAAGATTTTTGTTGTGAAGCCTAGCTCCTCCTGGGATAGAAGAGATTAAGAGTGTCATGTATGAAAAAAAAAAGAGTGTCATGTATGAAACTGAGACTTGAGCTTGCATCCTGGCTCGTAGCCTATAACTGTGTGCTAGAAAAGTTATTTTTTTTTTATAGAAGAGATTTAAAAAAATTAATTATTTGGCTACATTGGGTCTTCGTTGCTGTGTGTGGGCTTTCTCTAGTTGCAATGAGCGGGGGCTACTGTTCGTTTCGGTGCGTGGGCCTCTCTTGTTGCGGAGCATGGGCTCTAGGCACACAGGCTTCAGTAGTTGTGGCATGCCGGCTCAGTAGTTGTGGCACACGGGCTTGGTTGCTCCACAGCATGTGGGATCTTCCCAGACTAGGGCTCAAACCCGTGTCCCCTGCATTGGCAGGCGGATTCTTAACCACTGCACCACCAGGGAAGTCCCTAGAAAAGTTAATTTTTTAACATCTCTAATTCAGTTTTCTCATGTGTAAAATGGGAAGTATAATACTAGCTCATTCCTAAGATTGTTTTGAGGTTGGAATGATATTTTTAGAACACTGTTCTCAATGCCTGGCACAAAGCCAGCACTCAGTAAACAACATCCATGATGATGATGATGATGATGATGATGATGATGACGACGACGACAATGATAATTACATGCTGATCATTCTGCTACTTTATTCTTATCATGTAAAAACTATTTCCATTAAGTGAATGATTTAAAATCATCTGAATAAACAATTCCATTTCTTAATAGGAAAAAAATATATAGTATGGTAACATTTTTACTCTGTGCTGATGTTTTAGACCAGGGGTCCCCAACCCCCAGGCTGCAGACCAGTACCAGTCCGTGGCCTGTTAGGAACTGGGCCAGCACAGCAGGAGGGGAGCGGCGGGTGAGTGAGGGAAGCTTCATCTGCCGCTCACCATGCTCGCATTCCACCCGAACCATCTCCCCTGCCCTCCACAGTCTGTGGAAAAATTGTCTTCCATGAAACCGGTCCCTGGCGCCAAAAAGTTTGGGGGCCTCTGTTTTAGACTATCTCTTATTGTTATAAATGATATTTTTTTTTTTTATTTTTTATTTTTTTTTTTTATTTTTTTTTGCGGTATGCGGGCCTCTCACTGCTGTGGCCCCCCCCGTTGCGGAGCACAGGCTCCGGACGCGCAGGCCCAGCGGCCATGGCTCACGGGCCCAGCCGCTCCGCGGCATATGGGATCCTCCCAGACCGGGGCACGAACCCGTATCCCCTGCATCGGCAGGCGGACTCTCAACCACTGCGCCACCAGGGAGGCCCTATAAATGATATTTTTAACAATTTAATTTTATATCACTAAAAGGAAAAGAGGAAATTAAATCAGTATCAGTACATGCTTTAAACAACAAACATCTAGAAAATCATTTCAGAACACGCTCGTTTTCAACAATTAAGAACTCATTGATAGAAATGTGTTAACATATTACAATGGAGTCCTCACCCATATTTCAGGCACATAATATTTAAATATAATGTATTATACTCCTGACATCTGTGCAGACCACTCATGAACTAGAGCCCATGATTTATTCACATCTGTTATAACACATTCTGATAATTTATTTGGAAGAAAGCAATCTGCATTAATCATTTATTAATTATTAATAAAATATAAGAACTGCATTAAAGAACTGCTGTTCAAAAATAACCTTTTCTTCTTGAAGCCAAGGACCTATTTAATTTCACCTTGCATTTCGTAAAGATTAATTGGCTTTTCAGGTGTTGTCCTCCAATTTGACCCTGTAAGGTTTTGGGGAAACACTTTTTACATACAGATAGAAATGTGTCTGAGTTGAATTACCCCCCCCCCAAGAAAGATATGTTGACATCCTCACTCCCAGTAGTTCAGAATGTGAACTTGTTCATAAATAGAATCGGGGCAGATATAATTATTTAAGTTAAGATGAAGTTATAGAGTAGTGTGGGTCCCTAATCCAGTAGGACTGGTGCCCTTATAAGAATTCAGCCCATGTGAAGACACAGAGACATAAGGAGAAGGCCATGTGAATATGGAGGCAGAGATTGGAGTGATGCATTTACAAGCCAAGGAATGCCAAGGGCCATGACTGGAAGCTATGAGGAAGACATGGAAGCAACTCTCCCACAGAGACTTCACACACACACATACACACAAGATCAACCCTGCCAACACCTTGATTTCAGACTTCTAGCCTTCAGAACTGTGAGAGAATACATTTCTGATGTTTTAAACCACCAGTTTGTGCTGCTTTGTTATAGCAGTCCTAGAAAATGAATACACTGTGCTTTTTCTGTTCTTGTCAGTATGCCTGTAAAGGTTTGCAAAGGCTTTACCGAAAAGACTTTGCATGCTGTGGTTAGAAAGCCCTGATTAAAAATCCCCAACTCCTGACATTCAGTAGTTAAGCGTTGCAGTTTGTTTGGTAAATTTATCTGAACCTCTGCATTTTCACCTGTGAAACAGGGCTAATCATATTACCCTTGCAGAATTATATACCTTGATGGTTTACACATTCCCAAACTTGGAGCAATTAGAATAATTGTTCAAGCCCTTTCAAGTGAATGTCAGTCAGAAAGGAGCTTAGAGTGGGGAGGATACTGCTGGCTTATATAAGACGGATGTGACTCTAGGGACCTCAGGGGTACATTTGATGAATATCAGTTTGCCAAACTTTTATCAAATTGTGTCATACCTACATCTCACTTATTTACTTAATCTTATGTCTGATAAAAGGAGAGGGAGGGCTTCCCTGGTGGCGCAGTGGTTGAGAGTCCGCCTGCCAATGCAGGGGACACGGGTTCGAGCCTTGGTCCGGGAAGATCCCACATGCCGCGGAGCAACTGGGCCCTTGAGCCACAACTACTGAGCCTGCGCGTCCGGAGCCTGTGCTCTGCAACAGGAAAGGCCGCGACAGTGAGAGGCCCGCGCACTGTGATGAAGAGTGGCCCCCGCTCGCCACAACTAGAGAAAGCCCTCGCACAGAAACGAAGACCCAACACAACCAAATAAATAAATAAATAAATAAATAAATAAAATTTAAAAGGAGAGGGAGAGATGGAAGTAAGGAGAAATCCAGGTTAAAAAAAAAAAAAAGAATGGAAGAAGGAAATGAGAAAAAGAACAATTAGAATTGTTCACTCACCTTTGTGCCACTCAAGTTAATGTACCGGAAAGAACTTAAGATAGAAGATTCTAGATCTGTTTCCTCTTTTTCTCAGGATTCCAGAGCCCTCATAATATTTACACCTTACTCTGATGACCATGATTTAACACTTTAAACATATAGTGTACATTATTCATGAAACCCAGCACCTAACCCCTTCTTAAAAAAAAAAAAAAAGTTTTTTTGTTTCAGTGCTGGAGGGAAAAGTAACTTTGTGGGTTTTGTTGAGTAAAGTGTATCCAATTCTTATCATGAAGAAATTTATGGAATTTTCATAGAAATATGGAGTAGGCAGAAAGGTGACTCTCAAAGATATCCATTCCCTAAATCCTAAAACCTGTGTATATATTATGTTGGTGAAAAGGACTTTGAAAATATAGCTAAGAGTATGGACCTTGAGATGGGGAGATTATCCTTGATCACCATGATGGGCTAAATTTAATCAAATGAATAATTTAAAGTTAAGAAGCTTCTGTGGCTGTGGTCAGAGAGATATTTAATAAAAGAAGAAGGGTCAGAGGAGGATGTGACTTGAAAAGAACTTGACCCACTATTGCTGGCTTTGAAGAGGGAGGAAAAGAGCTATGAGTCAAGTGACACAGTGGCCGCTAGAAGCTTAGAATGGTTCTTAACTGACAGCCAAGAAGAAAACATGGGTATCAGACACACAACTGCAAGAAACTGAAATCTGCCAACAGTCCAAGGGGCAGGAAACACATTGTCTCCTAGAAACTCCAGAAAGAACACACTCTTGATTTCAGCCCATGCTGAACTCCTGACCTAACAGATCTGTACAATAATACATTTGTAATTTTTAAGTCACTGATGTGTAGTAATTTGTTACAGATGTAATAGTAAACTACTACAGTATAATTGACTATGAATGATAATCATATTATGCAGTGATATTAGATCTTTACTGCTTCGTATGATATAATCTACTTCTGTGCATTGATTAACTAATTCAATATATTTTTATTGAATTTAATAGCACTGAGTGTATCTGTGTGTGTTCCATTGTTTTGGTTTTCTTTTCTGTGTTTGCTACTGTAAAGTGCCTGATTATTTTTGCCTTTCCTCTCTATTCCTTTTTTTTCTGAATTTTTTTTATCATTTTCTTCACTTACATCTATGGTTTTCATTTTTCTCCTTTCCATTACCTGTTTTCTTTATGAGATTCTCTGCTATCTATACACTCATGGCTTCTAGGTTAGCCCTTATTTCCAATTTTTTTTTCTTTTCTTTCTAATCTTTCCTGAACTTTGTCAGCTCTCTTTCCATGGCTTACTATTTCCTATTATTTTATTTAATACGTTTTCTAATTTTGATTTATTTTTATTTAGGTTATTATGAAATATAAGGCATTGCCTTGGGCCATTTTTTCTGGTATTTCTTCACCTTGCACAGGTCTTTATATAGATTGTTATATATATATTTTTAGATAATATCCTAGTGTTAGATTGAATCACAATCCTTTGTTTTTTCTGTAGAAACTATATGTACTTCTCTTCTGAAAAAGATAAAGTTACAGGAATCCAATTTACTATTCCCCTCCTTGAAAAAAAAACAGTAAAATTATATAAATTTATATAAAACTATATTATATAAAACAATTGCACATCAAAAGGTTGGAGATAAATATGCTAGTTAGTTTGATTATGGTGATCATTTCACAATGTGTACCTATATCAAAACATCACATTGTATATCTTAAATGTATACAATTTTTGTCAATTATACCTCAATATCATTGAAAAGATTAATTTATAATGCTGTAGTAGAAATATAATGTTATATGTCTCATGAATATGTAGTAATAGCCCATGGTCTAATGGGCTGTTTGGAAATAAATAGTATTTTTAACAAGTATTCTCTTTTGAAACTTGTTCAATATCATCTTTTAATAGCTGATGCAAAGGGATTTCAGAATACTGCTAAAAATATCTGGGGGCTAGAATTTGCTTAATATTAAACATTAGTCCATAATAAAAGCATATTAAAATATGTATATTGGCCTTCAGGCAATGAATGATAGCGTAGTGTTCCCCGAGAATCAGGAAACAAACTGAGCCTTGCACTGGCCTCAGTTTACAGACTGAAGTGAGCTTCCAGGCCATGTGTCAGAGAAGGAGAAACCAGGAAAAACCTAGAGAAATCCCTGATATGAACAGATGGAGCAGAAAATCTAGGGAGGCCAGAGTGACTAGAATTTTCAGAAAAGAACACTGGAGGAGTAAAAGATGCACTTAGAGAGAATGGTGGATATTTGCAGAGGGTCTTCTTCAAGTCTTCCTGGAAATTGAGCAATAAATGCACATGTAGAAATTGCCTAGGGCCAGGGGAAGAATAACCTGGAAGTATTAGAGAAAAAAAAATCCTCGATGCTCACATCTAGCTGGAAATATCTCCCATTCCTACAAGGCAGAGTGGAATCTATCGTAAGTGTGATGCATCAGGGAACACACTCAGAAGGGTTTTGGCTCAGTAATGAGGCAAAATTAATCCTAGATTAAATGCTATTCTAGTCTCAATAAAGTTTAAAAGCAGTTCCTAATAGGATAAAACTGTTCTCATGTATCTTAACTACATTCCAGATAAAAAGAAAATAATATTTTTAGAAATTTTAAAATATCCACCATACCAGAAAGGTAAAATTTGTAGAGTCTGGAATCTGACGAAAACTTCCAAGTATGCAAAATATCCAAGAAACTGTAACTCTTGAAGAGGAGAAAATTTAATCAATTAAAACTGACCCAAATTGACAGATTATATATTCAATAGACAAAGACATTAAACCAACTAACAGAACTATATTTCATATGTTTATGAAAGTAGAAGAAATATTGAAATGGTATGTGGAAACATAAAAGATAAAATGACCCAACAAAACCTCTAAAGATGAAAATTTTAAATCCAAGATGAAAATACAAGGAGTGGTTTAAGGGCAGATGAGACACTGCAGAAAAAGGATTACTGAAACTGAAGGCATAATAATAGAAATTATCTAAAATGGTACACAAAAATAAAAATGGACAAAATGAACAGGGCATCAGTGAACTGTGAATTAACCTCAATGGCCTATTATATGTACGATTAGCATTGCTAAAGAAAAGGAAAGGGAAACAAAAATATTTGCAGAAATAATGGCTGATGAAAACTATAAAACTACAGATTAAAGACACTCGATGAACAAAGAGACATGAAGAAAATGACACAAAAACAAATTGTAAGCATGTTGCTTAACACCAGTGTAAAGAAAAAATCTTATAAAAGCAACCATAGAAAAGAGAGGAACAAAGATAAGAAAAATGGCATACTACTTTCAGGAACAATGCAAGAATAAAAAAGAAAGGGATGGAAGAAGCAACATAGTTAAAGTGCTGAAGGAAAACCCACATGTAAACACCACCTGCCAGCCTAGAATTCTATACCCAGAGAAAAAAAAATTTTAAATGAAGTTAAAATATTTCAGACCTAGAAATTAAAAGAATTTACTACAAGCAGATCTGCACTACAACAAAAGATAAAGTAAATCCTACAAGTAGAAGAACATATCAGATGGAAATCTGGATACAAGCTAATGAATAAAGAGCATAGAAATGGTAACCGAAATGGGTAAATGCTAAGACTATTTAAATTTATGTAAAAGATAATTAACTCTACAAAGCAAAACTAGTAACACCACATTGTGGTGTGTTAACATATAATAACATGTATGATACATAGCACAAAACTTGGCAAGGGGCTGCAGAGAAATAGATATATTCTTATAAGGTCTTTGTACTGGCTATGAATTGGTATACTCTGACTAAAAGGTAGGTTCTAATCATTTAAATAACTATATTACAAACCCTAAATCAAATACTAAAAGAAAATAAAAAGTACCTTCTGAAAACTACCTACAGATAACAACATCATACCTTAATAGTTAAGGACTGAATGCTTTGTTCCTAAGACCAACAATGAAACAAGACTGAACTCTCTCACCAATTCTTTTAGACACTGTACTCAGATTCTAGTCAGTGAAATATGATATGAAAAAAGAAATGAAAATTATCAAGACTATAAGGTAAGAAATATAACTGTTTTATTAGCAGAAAGCATAATCTTGTAAAAAGCAATTCCTAAGGAATCTCTAAAAGCAAGTTCTAAGATGAATAAGTGAATTTAGCAACATTATAATACAAAAGAGAAATATACAGAAATAATTGTATATCTTATACTGGTAAAGAAATATCAGAAATTTAAAGTAAAAATAACCTTTGTAATTATGTCAAATATATGAAACATTTAGCAATAAAACTGACAAACCATGTACAATTCAACCATATTTAAAACTACAAGGCATTTTTAGAGAGAAAAAACAATTAATGCAGAGATATACCATGTTCACAGATCAGAAGACTCAATATTTATGTCAGTCGTCCTTAATTCATTAAGCAGTCAACACAATCTTAATCAAAATCTCAACAATGTTTTTTGAAGAAAATGAAAAACTGATTCTAAAATGCATATGGAAATACAAAGAACCTAGAATATCCAGCTGAACTTTGAATAAGAACACGTTTGGAGGACTTGATATAAAGTGAAGCCATGATATAAAGCGACAGTCAAAAAAAGGTGGTGTTAGTGTCAACATAGAGAGACCAATGGAAATGACTTTTTTTTTTGGTGATATTGTTTGTTTTAAAGTATTTATCAAGCATGATGGGTAAATTAATCTGATTCCTGGTCATAACAGCATTCTTGGATCTACCTCCATGGTAGACTGTCATAAGTAGCTGTTTCTGTAACCCTGTCTCATGCCTCTGCATTTGTGATACGCATAATATGAACTGTAAAAGTGGGATAACAGAGGACAGTTGTGAAGCAATGGTACATCTGTTATAAAATAATGATGTCACACATCATGAGGGCAGATCAAGAGGCATGATCCTCATGATATGTGAAAAGATATTAACTGTAGAAATGATGTTAATTATTTTCTAAATGTCGTTTGTTCAGTGTTGTTCATGCTATATGAGCAAGAAATATCTATTATCTCTTAATGGTTACTGGGACAAATAAATACCATATTGCTGAAATAATTAAATCCTTTAAAGAGGAACACATTTGGTTCTGTTAGGTTTGTTTTCACATATTAAAGTTTGTAATGGGTTAAAAGGTACAGTGATCTGGGTAGTAGGGGCAATGTTGATTCGTGCTTACTAGAATGTGTCTCAGTTCATTTATGTAAACAGTATAAATTATATTTATATAAAGAAAGGAAGCCATAGGGAGGATGGGAGGGAGACGCAAAAGGGAGGGGATATGGAAACATATGTATATGTATAACTGATTAAATTTGTTATAAAGCAAAAAAAAAAATTAAAAAAATTAAAAAAATAAAAAAAAAAGGAAAGGAAGCCAGAATGAAAAGGCATTGTAAGTCAATGCGAGGCTGCATTTATAGAATAGCACTTTAGCACATTCTTGTTTTCACTGAGTTACCACACAAATCACCATAAATTCTGATTTATGATGCAAATATTTTATGGCATGTTATCATGCATCTTTTCTGACATACATATTTAAATCATAGGGCTTATTTAAATCATATATTTATTTAAATCTTTCGTGAGATTATTATGCAGTATCAGCAATGCCATGAGAAGACTCGTTTCCTTACAGTTTTGCAGTCTCCACTTTTACCAGTTATCAGATATATAAGAAACTACATGAAGAGTTGGAAGGAGAAACACATTTCTTAAGAATGCTGTGTCTCCTGAATCATTCTTTTTTTTTTTTTTTTTGTGATATGCGGGCCTCTCACTGCCATGGCCTCTCCCGTTGTGGAGCACAGGCTCTGGACGCACAGGCTCAGCGGCCATGGCTCACGGGCCCGGCCACTCTGTGGCATGTGGGATCTTCCCGGACCGGGGCACGAACCCACGTCCCCTGCATCGGCAGGCGGACCCTCAACCACTGTGCCACCAGGGAAGCCCCCATTCTATTATTTTTCAATGCTGATTTTACAGCAAATCAGACATGATTAGGAATAGAATTGGGTCATCCCATGGAAGGAAATATTTACTGAGCTCTTACTGTATGCAAGGATTTTTGTTGGATCCTGGGAAGGGGAAAACATGCTATGAGGATAAGGATGTAGCTTTTAAGTTGATGTACAAGTTCCTATCTATACATGAAAAAGTAAGTTTTATTACCATAATACTCAGCAGGCATAAAAAGAGTGTGTGCACTTATAAAATGTTACTTTAACATTGTTTTCTAAAGTATGTTTCATGGACTACTAATCCTAGAAAATGCCCTGACATATATAAAATAATTAACACATGTTTTGATTAAATTATTGGCTGAATGTTTTAAGAAAATGTTCCATTATCAATGTATATCAAATTCTCCCTTTTAGTGATTTGAGACACGTATTATTTTAGGACTCTCAGTAATATTTGACAGAATAAGCATATTCATTCAATGATGTTTATCCATTTCAACTTTTTAGGTGTTATGAATATTTTCAATTGTTTTAGGTTAAACAACAAGCAATACATATATGTTTCATACAACTTATTTTGAGAATTACTATGATTATTTGACTACTATTACAGATGTTAGCACTTTTGCAGTAAAATGGTGGATATACATATTATTGGTGAGTTACATCTAGGCAGAGGGGGAACTCAAAGATTGTGCCCTGGAAGCAGCTCCATAGGCCCCTTGAAATGTGCCAAACCAGAAGCTTGCCCTTTAAGCCAAAGCTCCTGGACAAGCAAATAGGCCTGTTTCTTAGAAAGATGGGAACTGTGTTTCATTCTGCTATCTGTGCAGTACCCTGGGGGTGATAGTCTGCCCAGACTCTCTCTTTCTGATTGTTACAGCCCCAAGGGACCCAGGAATGCAAGCCCCCCAGCCTCCAGGCCAGATGACCGAGAAATGTCCCTTGGCTGCACCTACAGAAACTGGGTAACTAGACATGTGTATAAGCTCCCCTCCAGGAGATACTGGCACTTTGGAGTGAGGTAGGAGGAATGTGAAGATGGTACCCACAAAAGAAAGAAAAAGAAGGAAAAAAGAAAAAAAACTCCAAGTAAAATGAACTCAAAGAGACCCACACCAAGACACATAATCAAACCATCAAAAGCCAAAGATAAGAGATCTTGAAAGCAGCATAAGAGAAACTATTCAATACATACAAAGAATCCTCAATAAGATTATTAGCAGGTTTCTCATCAGAAACTTTGGAGGCCAGAAGGCAGTGAGCTCATATACTCAAATTGCTAAAAGGAAAAAAAAAAAAAAAGAAAAACGACAAAACCCAAACCCCGTTAACTAAGAGTCCTGTATCTGGCAAAACTATCCTTCAAAAGTGAGAGAGGGGCCTCCCTGGTGGCGCAGTGGTTGAGAGTCCGCCTGCCGATGCAGGGGATACGGGTTCGTGCCCCGGTCTGGGAGGATCCCATATGCCGCGGAGCGGCTGGGCCCGTGAGCCATGGCCGCTGAGCCTGCGCATCCGGAGCCTGCACGTCCGGAGCCTGTGCTCCGCAACGGGAGAGGCCACAGCAGTGAGAGGCCCGCATATGCAAAAAGAAAAAAAAAAAAAAAAAAAAAAAAGTGAGAGAGAAATTAAGATATTGCCAGATAAAAGCAGAGGGAGTTTGTTACTACTAGATATGTCTTGCAAGAAATGCTCAAGGGAGTCCTGTAGGGTGAAATAAAATGACACTAGACAGTAACTTGAGGCCATATGAAGAAACAAATATCCCAATACAGATAAATACATAGGCAATTATAAAAGCTAATATTATTGTAACAATGGTTTGTAACTCCACTTTGTATTCTAAGTGATTTAAGAGACTAATGCATTAAAACAATTATTATTTTATATTATTTTGGGGCACACAATGTATAAAGGTGTAATTCTGTAATATCAAGAGCAAGGGGTAGGCATGGAGCTGTAAAGAGCAGAGTTCTTGTATAATATTGAACTTGAGCTGGTTGAAGTTACGCTGGTATAAATTCAAATTAGAGTATGCTAAATGTAACCTCCAAAGTATCTACAAAAAAAATAACTTATAGGGCCTCCCTGGTGGCGCAGTGGTTGAGAGTCCGCCTGCCGATGCAGGGGATACGGGTTCGTGCCCCGGTCTGGGAGGATCCCATATGCCGCGGAGCGGCTGGGCCCGTGAGCCATGGCCGCTGGGCCTGCGCATCCGGAGCCTGTGCTCCGCAACGGGGGAGGCCACAACAGTGAGAGGCCCGCATACCGCAAAAAAAAAAAAAAAAAAAAAAAAAAAAAAAAAAAAAAAAAAAAACTTATAGAATATAAACAAAAGGGAATGAGAAAGGAATTTAAACATTTCAGTACCAAAAAAAAAAAGAAAAAAAATCAGCTGATCAGCTGAACACTAAGGAAGACAGTAATGCAAGAAGTAAAAAACGAAGCTATAAAACATAGAAAACAAGATGATAGAAGTCCCTCCTTACCAGTAATCATGCTTAAATGTAAATGAATTAAACTCTCTAATCAAAAGATTGTCAAAATGGATGAAAACACATGATCTAACTATATGCTGTTCTCTCCACAAGAGGCTCACTTTAGATCAAAATGCACTAATAGATTGAAAGTGAAAGAATGGAGAAGAGATATTCCATGCAAATCGTAACCAAAAGACAGCAGGTGTTGTTATACTAACATCAGAAAAAATAGACTTTAAATCAAAAAAGTTTACAAGAGACAAAGTAGGACATTATATATTAATAGAAGTTTGACATATTTTCTTGCTGTAACAGTTACATTTACATTTCTAGTAACAGACAATCAAAATAAATGAAGCAAAACCTGACAGAATTGAAGAGAGAAATAATGGATAGAGCAAGCAGACAGAAGTAAGGAAATAGATACAATAAACCAACTATATATAACGGACATAGCACACTCAACCCACCAACAATAGCCTACACATTTTTCTCATGTGCACAGGGATATTTTCCAGGTTAGACCATACATACATTAGGCCACAAAGATAATTATCATGCAAAGTATTTTCTCTAACCACAGTGGAATAAAGTTAGAAATCAGTAACAGAAGAAAAACTGGAAAATTCACAAATGCTGAAATTTAACAACACACTCTTAAACAACCAATGGATCAAAGAAGATATCACAAGGTAAATTAGAAACTCTTAAGTCTGAATGAAAACAAAAACAACATACCAAAGCTATAATGCAGCAAAAGCAGTCCCAAGGGGGAAAGGTATAGCTACAAACACATTAAAAAACCAGATCTCAAATCAAGAAACTAATTTACAACTTAAGAAACTTGAAACAGAACAAATGAAACCAAAGCTAAAAGAAGGAATTAAAGACTAGAGAATAGAAAAATAGACAAAAATAATGAGATTAAAACCTGATTTTTTGAAAATATCAACAAAATTGACAAAAACTTTAGTTAGATGGACTGAAAAAAAAAAGACTCAAATTACTAAAATGAAAGTGGAGACATTACTATCAATCCTACAGAAATCAAGAGGATACTTATACTATGAACAATTGTATGCCAACAAATAGGATGACCTACATGAAATGGACAAACTCCTACAAACACAAAAATTTACCAAGACTAAATCAGGAAGAAATAGAAAATCTGAATAGATCTATAACTAGTAAGGGGACTGAGTCAGTAATCAAAAATCTTCCAACAAAGAAAAGCTCCAGATTTGACGGCTTCACTGGTGAATTCTACCAAATATTTAGAGAATTTTTCCAAATAATTGAGGAGGAGGGACCACTTCCTAAGTCATTCTATGAGGCCAACATTACTCTGATACTGAAGTCAGAGACACTGCAAGCAAAAACAAAGAAAAAAACTCAAAACAAAAACCCACCAGACCAATTTCCCTTATGAACATTTATGTTCATAACATAACATTTATGTCCTTAACAAAATACTAGAAAACTGAATTCACCAGCATATTAAAAGGATATACCCTAAGTGGGATTTATTCCTGAAATGCAAGGATGGTTCAACATAAAATTGATCAACTAAAATACACTGCACTAACACAACAATATGGAAAACACAAATACAATCATCAACCGCTCATGAAGAAGCATTTGACAAAACTCAATGCCTTTTCATAAAAAAAAAAAACTAGGAAAAGAAGAAAAGTACCTCAACATAATAAAAGCCATATGTGTGGAAAAACCCACAGCAAACATTATGCTCAGTGGTGAAATACTGAAAGCTTTTCCTTCAAGATCAGGAACAAGACAAGGTTGCCCACTTTTTCCAATTGTAATCAACACAGTAGTGGAAGTTCTAGTCAGAAAAAGAAACACAGGGCATCAAAATTGGAAAAGAAGAAGTAAAATTATCTCTGCAGATGATATAATCTTCCATGTAGAAAACCCTAAGTGCTCCACAACCCAAAACCAAAATGATCAGAGCTAATAAATGAATTCAGCTAGATAGGAGGTGAAAAGTTAACACACAAAAACCAGTTGCATTTTTATACACTAACAATGAACAATCTGAAAAGGAAATTATGAAAGTTCTATTTACATTAGAATCAAAAATAAAATACCTAGGAATTAACTTAACCAAGGAGGTGAAAGACTTGTACAGTGAAAACTACAAACATTGCTGAAAGAAATTAAAGGAGACATAAATAAATAGAAACATCCTATGTTCATGGATTGGAATACTTCATATATTCAAGATGTCAATACTACCAAATGTTATCTACAGATTCACTGCAATCTCTATCTTCAAAAAAAAAACATCATTGGGATTCTGAAGTCGAAAATCCCATTCTAAACTTCATATGAAATCTCAAGGGATCCTCATATAGCCAAAATAATCTTGAAAAAGGAGAACAAAGCTGGGGGACTCACACTTCCTGATTTCAAGACTTACTACAAAGCTACAATAATCAAAAAGTGTTGTACTAGCATAAAGATACATATATACACACACACAAATTAAATGAGAGCCTAGAATAAACCTTCATATATATGGTCAAGTGATTTTTGATAAGGGTGCCAAGACCATTCAATGGGGGAACAACAGTCTTTTTGAAAAATGTTGCCAGGGGCTTTCCTGGTGGCGCAGTGGTTGAGAGTCCGCCTGCCGATGCAGGGGGCGCAGGTTCGTGCCCTGGTCCAGGAAGATCCCACGTGCCGCGGAGCGGCTGGGCCCATGGGCCATGGCCGCTGGGAGCTGCGCGTCTGGAGCCTGTGCTCCGCGACGGGAGAGGCCACAACAGTGAGAGGCCCGCATACCACAAAAAAAAAAAAAAAAAAAAGTTACCAGGAAAACTGGATATCCACATGTAAAAGAATGAAGCTGGACCCTTACCTAATAGCAAGTGCAAAAATTAACTCAAAATGGGTCAGGGCCTAAATATAAGACCTAAAACCCTACTCTGAAGCTTCTCTACGATTTTACACACCAGTTTTTGATCATCAAGAGCACAGAATTTCTCATGCCTGTTTGTGTCTCCAATGGCTAGTTTAGTCCCATATATATTTACACACATTAGTATTCTACATCTACTCGAATCAGCTTTGACTTAACCCATTTATATTTTAAAAAACAGAAGAGCAAAACTAAAACAGTCTTTATTTCTTTCTGAAATCTGTTATGTAGCCCTTTTGCTGAATTTAAACATCACAAGTTTGATATAATTGTCAAGGGAACTTCCCCTCTCCCACCTGTGGATAATCTTAATTACACTGTCAGCAGATTCAAATACATCACTACATTCTCACAAGGTTTTTCTGCTTGCAATCAGCTACCTTGATGTTCTAATGCTGTTTTAGCCATCACTTGGCCTCTCAGCTAAGAATGCCTGTCTCAGTTCTGCCTAGAAATCTACCACCATACAATGGAGTATTATTCAGCCTTAAAAAAAGAACGAAATTCTGACATACGCTACAACATGGATGAATCTTGAGAACATTACACTAAGTGAAATATGCCAGCCACGAAAAGACGAATACCATATGATTCCACTATATGAGACATTTAGAGTGGTCCAAATCAGAGACAGAAAGTAGAAGTTTGGTTGCCGGGGCAGAGGGGACGGGGCAATGGCGAGTTATTGTTTAATAGGTACAGAATTTCTGTTTTACAAGATGAAAAGAGTTATGGAGATGGATGGTGTTGATGAAACATTAGGCATGTATTTAATGCCACTGAACGGTATACTTAAAAATGGTTAAGACAGTAAATTTTATCACTATAAAATTTTTATCACTATAAAAAAATTGGAAAAAACCAAAAATTGATTATCTCACAGTTCTGGAGGTCAGAAGTCCAAAATGGGCCGGCAGGGCTGCATTCCTTCTGGAGGCTCTAGAGGAGAGTCCATTTCTTTGCCTTTTCCAGCTTCTGGAGACTGTTCGCGTTTTTTGGCTTATGGTGCCTCCCAGCAATGGCGTCACCCCAACCTCTGCTCTGTCAGCACAGCTCCTGCTCCCCCCCCACGGCTTCCTCCGCGCAGCTCCACCCACGACCGTGAGCCTCTTGCTTCCCTCTTATAAGGTGCCTTATATTGGACACACCTGATAATCCAGAAGGCTTTCTCTATCTCAAGAGCCTCAGCTTAATCACACCTGCAAGTCCTTTTGCCGTGGAAGGAAACAAATTCACAGGCTCTGAGGACTAGGACCTGGGCATCTTTGGGAAGCCATTACTCTGTTTACCGCAGTTGCCTAGAGAAATACTCACGTGAGTGTGGGAGGAGGTAGGCGCAAGGGCTTCAATACTGAAAGCAGGGGGAAGCCCATGTCTGACAATAGGGTTGTGGTTGAACAACCGTGCAGACATTGCAGCTGGAAAATAAATACTGATATGTTAACAGTGGGTATCCCGGGAGAGGAAGAGCAGGAAGTAAAAGCGGTGAAGATTTGCCCTTCTTTGGATGTTTTATAAGGTTTTACCTTTTCAATGAGCATTTAAACTTGCTTGAAGTTGGCTAAAAAATTAAACTGAGGTACAGTTATCAGGAGAAGATATCTATTATGTCTAACCCCACCTCATAATGACAAAACTGTACCATCTACAAAACAGAAAGAAGGGAGGGAAGGAAGGGAGAGCGCGGAGACAAAGAAACATCCAGCTGATTCGTGTTAACTTGGAGCAGGCAAGGCTTGCGGGGCACTTAGCCAACAAGTGGAGCAAAGTGTCCCTCCCTCCCCGGCGGGAACTGGCAGCTTCTCCAGGTACGATTCTTTATAACCTCTCCCGTGGCACCGGCCCTGTGCCTAGTGTACACAGTAGGCGATCAATGACATATTGTCAACCAGCCAAGTCACTGATGGGAGCGCCTGTAAAGGTGTAGATGGCACCCAAACAGGAGGAGCAAGCGTCCTGTCAGGGCTCAGCTTTGACCCCATATGGCAACACCCACACCCACCAGCCTCACTGCCACACCCATTCGTCTCCCCTCATTTCTAACCATTTCAGCTCAAAGTCTGGTCCTTCCCAAGCCCCCAGAACTTCCTGGTTTATGTGAAGCAGAGGTTCTGCAGTTGGAGGAAGTGGGTAGAAATTCCAGGTCACTTATCTCTGCCGTGGTGTCCCCAAGATGAACTTGTGGTTTGCTACTTCTTTGCCCTGAACTGCAACCTCTGAGCTGGCCTTTCTGCCCCCTGCATATGTTTCTGGGGCTGATGCTTCATGGCTGCGGGGTGCAGGGAAGACAGGATGGGGTGAGGTGTGGGGCCCAGGGACCCTCAACCCTGGGCAATGTCATCTCAGACTTGTAGACCTAAGTTCCCTTGATAAACATCATCTGAGAATCACACACCTGGCAAACAGGCTGTCCCGGGAACACAGCCCAGGAACAAACCAAACAAGCTTGTGTCTTTTCATTTTGTTCTTGGTTCTTACTGTTCTAGGAAGAAAAAAAAAAAAAGACTGGACTTGAGTATGTGAGACATTTACATGTTTTACTCAGAAAACAAGGAACCTCTGATTTTCTTGGAGAAACGTTGAGAGCTGTCTTTTCCTTTTAGTGTCCTTAAGCATAGACTGAAACAAGGAAGACATAATTTCAGTTCATTCCAATTGTCCCCTTGAACACCTACTTCATCCTTTCTAGACTGATCGTTGGACAGAATTAAAACTGCTCCCCAAGTGTAGTTTCATTCAGCCTGCGGGCCCTCCGTGAAGCGTCCCTGCCGCCTTCCGGCTCCGCCCTCTTCTCCTCCTGCATCCCCCGCAGGCACACCCTGCACGTTCCTGCCCCCAAGCCCTCGTACCTGTCCCCTGTCCCCTCGGCCTGGAACATGGTCCTCCCGTTTCCCTCCCTCCTTCAGGTCCCTTCAGAACCTCAACCTCCACCCCATCCCAGCCCTCCCACCCCAGCCCTGCTTCATTTCTCTCCACAGCACTCGTCACCTTCTAATAGGTCACGTCCTTATTTTGTTTACGGTCTACCCCTTTTCTGATGTGAACTCCACCAAGGCATGGATTTTCATTCATCTGTTCACCACTGGAAACTCAGTCCTAGATAATGATTGAATCTGAATCTTTATAGAGGAGTTTTGCATTATGTATCCAAAATCTTATAAATACACTAATGCTGCCACACAGCTATTCCACATCTAGAAATTTATCCCTGGGGAGTCATCACCGAAGTGTGCAAAGATAGAGTCAGAAATGTTATAAAAGCCAAACACTGGAAATAATAAGAGCTGACATTTAATTAGCACTTACCATGTGCCAGACCCTGTTTAAAACATTTTACGCACACGAACGCTTTAAACTCCTGACCACCCTATAACCCACCTATTATTGTCTGGATTTTACAAGTGAGGGAACAGGCAGAGGGACTGAAGAGCATGCAGTCGAGCCAGGATTTGATGGGGTGTGTCTGACTCGAGTCCATATTCTTAACATCCTATGGGTTACATGAGCTGTGCTCCAGCCACCCTGAGGCATTCAATGCAACCATTTAAAATGATGTTGTAGACAATGAATTTTTTCTGGTGGGGGAAGAAGGGACATGAACCCCTGAAATTATATTCAAACTGTGTGATCATACACATTGCTGGGAATAAGATGGCTTTATCAGGTACTCAAATACATTCAAGAACCAGGGTTGTAGAATAATTCTTCTACATAAATAGTTCAGGTGAACATATTCTACACATGGGTTATCAACTGTTTAGCACAGTCTTTAAAAAAAGTTCTTTTTAGTTTCCCTCCTTCCACGTAAGCTTTCTTCCTCTTGTCCCTAAACCATGTTAAGACCTAGAACGTCACCACAGAAGACTCTTTAATGACTTGAAAAGATCTTTGTGAGATATAGTTAACTACAAAAAGCAGGTTTCTAAAAAGACTATACATTATGACCACATTTTCATTAAAATTCATATGTACATATATGCACAGTAAAAAGACTCAAATAAATAGATTATATGTTAATAACTGTCATTCCTGGGTGATGGAATTATGAGTATTTTCTGGTCTTGTCTGTATTCTTTATAATTTTTGCAAGACAATTTTTATAACTGAAGGAGGTTATTTTTTAAGAAAAAGAAAAAGACAGCTTTGGGGAAGTTTATTTGGAAGTAACTAACGAAATTTTAAGTGCACATGCCCACTGATCCAGCAATTCTATTTCCAGGAATCTGTTCTACAGAAATCCTTGCATGTGAACCCAAATTTGTCTAGCGACATTCACAGGAGCACTGTGAAAATTAGTAAGCAGCCCAATCCTCAGAAAACGTGAGTAAATAAAATAAAATATCCAATGAAATATAATACCACATTATAAAAACTATGCAGCTGTTAAAAAAAAAGAACATGGTAGCTAGATCTCTAACTCTCGGACAAGGTATATTGGTTGGTAAAAAAGGGAAGCTGCAGAACAGATGTATAATAAGGTCCAACATACATAAAGGATGAGCGTAAGAGTGTAAAGGCGTTGAAAGGGGTCTGGAAGGAAGCCGCCTGTTTGTTGATGATGGTTACTTGCAGGGAGGAGCAGGGAGCTGGGCAGGGGAGGTAATGGTGAAGGGGACTTCCTGTTCTGTTCTGGATTGTCTGAATCTTTTACATTTTATTTATGTAACCAAATACAACACACACAGTTAAACTATGAAAGAGTTCTAAGATTAAAAAAGCCTCCAAACTCCGAAGTGCTTTCCCCCCACCATGGGGCTGCTCAGGGGCTCCACATCCAAGCTGCCAGGAAGTCTCAGGAAGGACCACGATCCTGGTTACTGTCAGTATTAGAAACAGGCTCACTCACTGGGCAGGGGCAGGTGGTGATGTAAACGGGAGTGCAGACCTACTGCACATTCTTACGCCCTAAGCATGAGCAGCGATCATGAGGATCTTGGAGCAGCGTGGAAATTAAGTGACAAAAGCCCGGTGGGAAACTACACACAGCATGCCCAGGGTAAAGGCGGAGGGGCCACATTGTTAGCCAGGTGGGATTATAACATCTTGGCCAAACCTGTTTCTCCCTGGGGCTTTCTCATCGCGGTTCCGAGGCCACAAGCCTGCACGTCCTCTGCTCCCTTCACTTCTTTCATCCCCTCGCTGGTCCAGGCAGCTCCGTCTGTCCCTGCATGATCGCAGCAGCCTCCCAAGAGGTCTCCCTGTTCCCAAAGGCCATCCCTCCCGGACCTGTCTGTTCCTAGTCTGTTCCTGCACAGCAGCCAGAATGGTCTCCGAGCTTTTAAAAAGATAACTGGGCTCAGTTGCTTCTCTGTTTCCTTGTCACTTTTATAATAATACCTTTGCCCTGATCTCCAAGCACCTGTAGGATCTGGCCCTCACCAGCAGCTACAACCACTTCTCACTTCCTTCTCTTCCACTGTGTTCCAGCCGCCCTGGCCTTTCTGTGCTGTTTCCTGCCCGGGGCCTCTGCTCTCTCTGCCTCTGTGAGCCTGGCTACTCCTTACACCTCCAGCCCTCTCGCAGTTTCTCCATCACATTAGTCTGCATACCTGCTTTCTGGGCCTATGCTTGTCTGAAATCGTCATGTCTACTTGATTCCCAATCTCCCCCACTGGCCAGCATATATACCCAATAGTAGGATTGCTGAATCATATGGTAGCTCTATTTTTAGTTTTTTAAGGAAACGCCATACTGTTTTCATAGTAGCTACACCAATTTACATTCCCACCAATGGTGTAGGAGGGTTTCTTTTCTCCACACCATCTCCAATATTTATTATTTGTAGACATTTTGATGATAGTCATTCTGATGGGTGTGAAGTGATACCTTGTTGTAGTTTTGATTTGCATTTCTCTAATAATTAACAATGTTGAGTATCTTTTCATGTGCCTGTTGGCCACTTGTATGTCTTCTTTGGGAAAATGTCTACTTAGGTCTTCTGCACATTTTTTGATTGGGTTGTTTGTTTTTTGTTTTGGAGTTATATGAGCTGTTTATATATTTTGGATATTAAACGCTTGGTCGCATCCTTTTCAAATATTTTCTCCCCTTCAGTAGGTTGTCTTTTCATTTTGTTTATGGCCTCCTTTGCTCTGCAAAAGCATTTAAGTTTGATTAGGTCCCTTGAGCTGCTCTTGAATATTCTTATATGCACTAGTTTGGGTTCCCAAGAAATAGACAACAAGACAGGATTAGACCAGCAAAAGATTTATTGGGGGAGGGAGTAGGAGAAGGTAGAATCTTCACAATAAAATGCAGATCTGACTCCTATGAAATGAGAAACAGAAGGAAGGTTAATTATGTCAGGAAAAATCTCAGACTGCAACAACGTTCAA
Organism: Mesoplodon mirus; assembly: GCF_964341445.2. Lineage (NCBI taxonomy): Eukaryota > Metazoa > Chordata > Mammalia > Artiodactyla > Ziphiidae > Mesoplodon > Mesoplodon mirus. The sequence continues at coordinate 25,234,124 of NC_138995.1, read as the reverse complement.
AGAAAGTTTCAGCCAGGTCACCAGATAACTCCTTAATAATCCCACCATACTCAATATATCATTGGCTTAGAGCAGCCCACATGAAGTGGTGCAAACTTGGTGGAGACTACAAAAGGGCAAAAGCTGGAATCTTCATATCCACAGCAGGATATGTAAGCAGCACATTTTCATGACTGTCATATTATACATAGATATTCATCTTCTCTGTTTTTTGTTCTTTTATGTCCAGATCCCTAATATTATTTTTTAATTATTATACAAAACATGTAGCCATTTTTTAAGGTCCTTCATGACTCTTTCCGAATGGTACAACATCCAGGGGGCAAAATTGGATGTATTCATAAATATGTGGATTAAATGCATCTTTTTATATACTTCTCATTATCAGATGATATCATTATTACTAGTTTCAATCTTTATGAGTTTGAGGATCATAAAGTGATATTCAGATTTGATTGCAAAGCTGTGTTTTCTGACTACTTTTGGCATTGCTTGGGGGGAACAGTGGAAACAGAAACTCCATCCTTAGGGTGGTAGTCTTGGCCCAGGTTTTCCATTCCTTTATGATATAGTACTTGTCTTTCCCTTTTGCCTGACGAGGCTTAATGCCAGCTCTGTTCTTTAACTCCCCTGGTTCCTGCTCTTCCCATTCATTTGTTCATCCATTTTATCCTGTGCTGAGGCAGTGGTAGGTGAGCATATGGAGGATCTTGCCTTTGGAGAATTGGAAACAACAGCAACAGCAGGCCTGCTGGTGGGGAATCAGCATCTTGTTTGTCAAAGTAGACCCTCTCTGCACTGAATCAGCCCCAGGCAGAGGGGCCCCACCGGCCGAGAATGTCAGAAAACATGGGGTGTCTCAGACCTTCATGGAGAGTGACATTTTACAAAGAAAAGCAGCCTTTGCCTAGGGGATGTCACTGCAGAGTTTGATGGTTCTTAGTAATTAATCAACTGCTTCAATGAAAGCATCAGGCTGCATCAGGAAGAGTGAATTAGGAAATAAATTTATGTGAGTATAGAGGAAAGTGGAATTATTCTCAGCAAAAATGCTACCACACTGCTAGATCTTCTCCAGAGGAATGAGCCCTTGCTTATACAAGGAAAATCAAAGTCCCTGCCACTCCTCTGTCACTAGCTTTAGGTATAACCTTGGGCAAAGCCGGGTCTTTGTTTCTTTCAGCGTAAAATTAAGCAGTTGAAAATGAGATCCCTAAGAATCCTCCCAGATTAGTATTCTGTGGGCCCTGTCAACATCTCCCATCTCTTTCCACCTGATGCCTCTTCTTTTCTGATTCACCTGAATGTAGGGTCATTTGAATTATTTCTCCCATATCTCTTCACTTAGTACAGTTTTCATAGGTGTATTAATCTGCTCAAGGTGCCATAACAAAACACCAGAGGTTGGGTGGCTTAAATAACAGAAATTTATTTCTCACAGTTCTGGAGGCTGGGAAGTCCAAGATGCTGGCAATGTAGGTGTCAGTCTGCCACCTCCTCTGGGCTTGCAAGTGGCCACCTACTCGTGGTGCCGTCACACTGTGGAACAAGAGGGAGGTGTGGTTTCTCTTCCTCTTACAGAGACACTAATCCTGCCAGATTAGGGCCTCCCTCCTATGATCCTTTATAACAGGGGTCTCCAACCCCCAGGCTGCAGACTGGTACCGGTCTGCGGTCTGGCCTGTTAAGAACCCCGGTGCACAGCAGGAGGTGAGAGGCAGGTGAGCGAGCGAAGCTTCATCAGCTGTTCCCCATCACTTGCATTACCGCCTGAACCGTCCCCCACCCACCCCCAACCTTCCATAGAAAAATGGCCTTCCACAAAACCGGTCCCCAGTGCCAAAAAGTTTGGAGACTGCTGCTTTGTAACCTTAATTATCTCCTAAAGACCTTATGCCAAAGTACAGTCCTAGGAGGGACTAGGGCTTCAACACTTGAATTTAGCAGGGGACACGTATAGCAAGTATGTGATGATTAAGGAGCTATCGGAAGCAACATTTAAGGTACGTGGATTCCACTCACCCCTCAAACACCATACTTTTTCATGCTGCCTACCTTCAACATAGTACGTTTCTCTGTCTAAACACTTTCTCCAAAGCTTTTCTTACACACGCCGTGGAGCAGCTGGGCCCGTGAGCCATGGCGCTGAGCCTGCGCGTCTGGAGCCTGTGCTCCGCTAACGGGAGAGGCCACAACAGTGAGAGGCCCGCGTACCGAAAAAAAAAAAAAAATTCATCTCCATTTAGTGTCTCTCATATTCTTCCTGTTTCCTATATTCCTTTGTATACGTTTTACAATAACACTTATTCCATTTTCTTGGGGATAATGCCATCTCCTTACTTTCTCTTCTCTTAATGATTTATTTAAATGTAATTACTATGACAGTTGAAATAATGCTTCACTCAACTTTCTCTGAAATAGAGGAAGTTTGATTTTTGTTGATTTGGTATGAATAAGCCTAGATTTCAGGGCAAGAGTCATTGTCAACCAGTTAATGTAAATGAATTAAGCTGAATACTTTTTATGTATATGCAAATCATCACCCCCCAAAACAATTCTAATGCCTGCATTTCTACAGCTGGGTTTTCAGTTATAGCTGTTAATAGTAATCTGGAAAAAATAGGGTAGTAAGTAGAGGCTTTAGATTGTTTTGCTAGGGTTTATTACCTATCAAACAATTTGGGTTTAGTGTTATTAGTTGGGTTTTCTGAGAGAATTATTTTTACCTATCACTTTTCTTTAGTAATTAAGAATATACTGAGATTAAAAAAATTTTTTGAGTCAGTATTCATAAAATTTTTTTCTTAATTTTAGAAAAAAATGCTTTTTGAAAATGATTAGTGAAAAGTTGTGTTCAGAAATCTTCTGTGAGTTACAAAGATCCCCCATGCATTTAGGGTCCTTTTTTATCTGTAATGCTCAGTTCACTCTTGCTCTCTTTCAGCCTTCATAAATTTAGCAGGGGATTTTCTATTTTTTTAGCCTTTTTAAAGAATGAGTTTTAAGTTTAGTTGATTATCTCCTTTGTTGTTTATTTATGTATCTTTATCATGACTTTCTTTTCTACATTGTCTGGATTCACTCTGTGGTTATTTATTTTTTTAATAGAATTTTGAGTCTGTGGTGTATGTCTGCTCTTGCTTTTGCCCCCTCGTCCATCTCCACCACATCCCATATGGGACATGGTAGAATTTGGGGTGAAGGGTGGTTATTAACTAAAAGGAAACAGGGGTTTGTCAAGGTAGTGTTGTTACAACACTCCATGAATCCAGTAGAGAAGAGAGCAAGTTATTCAAATTTACCATTCATTCATGACCTGAGATTTCCTACGTGTTTTTATTGGAATGTTTTAGGGGGAGTACTTTGCACAGCACCAAATTTACAGATGGAAAAATTGAGGTTTAGAAGGCTTAAGAATTAAGTTCACACAGCTAGGAAATGATGAGGCTGTGGTTCATACAATGTAAAAGAGAATGTGCTAAAGATGAAAAAATGGAAGTTGGATGTGACACAGTGGCATAAGAGATGAGCCATAAGTCCAGAGACTGAGAAATTAGAAACAGAGTCCCATGAAATGGGTGGTACTACAGGGTCTAAGATAATTGTCTTAAGCAAGATTATAACATCCAAAGCCCCCTGAGGTAAGTACATGGGTCAGTATGAGGTTAGAGTCTTGAAGTATTGCCTAGTTAATGACACTGAATTACTAAATTGTTTGTTTGCCAAAGTTGACAGTTCTCTGAATTGTCTTTGTAAGCTGACTTTCTTCAATATTTAAATGTCCAGAGACTAATAATTGGAAAGCAAACACAAACAAATATATGTTTGTCAGATTGTACTGCTCAGATATATTTAACAACATGTGAGATTAGAGATAGGTTCCTTACTTTGTGTTCCTAAAATAGCTCTTTGAAATGACATCATCCTTTAAACACCAGAAACACCTTCCTCAGATTTTTTGTGGTTCTAAATATATCTAGCATATATAGAACAGAGAACAGATAGATTTCTAGATTCCACACATTGTATGCATACACACACATACACACACACACACACACACACAAGTTTTTTGGCCTGGCACAGAAATTTATTTATCGCATGCTCCATTCTCTGCCTTTCTAATGGTTCATGTTATGATATGATATTGCTTCACACACGAACGAATTGAAAGACATTAAAAAGCAATCTGCGTGCTGTGAATTTACCCTTAAATCCCTTCTCCTTTCTTATGGTCCATGCATTCGAGCCTCCGTAATGAAGTGCCAAGAAAGATTTTTTTCACTGCTTGGTATTTACAGTCTGTCTGCATTTTCACTCTACCCCACCCTCAAAGAAAACATCTGGACTTAGTTCAGAGTTCTGAAAGAATATTTGCATTGTAGATTCCCCTATAACATTTGCAGTGAAAATAACAAGAGACAACTCATTCCCTAATGTCCCATTACTATTTGTGTAAAATTAATTAGAAAAGAATTAATATTGTATATGCTCCACTTATAGACCCAAATACTTTTTTGGAATTGTTGTGATGTCATGTAAACGTGCATAAAGTCATGTTCTTTTCAGAATATTGTCAGCATGATGCAAATATTTATTTCGTTTTCATTTATTTGTATTAAGAAAATAGGCTTTTTTTTTCTTTTGTGCTTATAAGTTTCTGTGCTTAACCCTATCAAAAAATCTAGCCATGGTATTTCTCATAAAGAAATAAAGCACATGCATTTATACATAGGAATCCCTAGATAGACAAATCATACATGGCCCCTCATCTTATAGAGCTTATAATCTAATATGGTATTGAGTAGGTAATTGGAGATAAGAATATTCAGAATATGCTATTCAACTCTATAACCTATACTTTTAACCTGGTCTATGGCAGCATGAGGACTTCCAGAGAAAATAACCTTAAAATTAAGACCTGACAGATGAATAGACTCTTTCTAGCTTCCCTAAAAGAAGGGATGTGCTATGCAGATCAGGCAACCGCAATTGTCAGCCCTGCAGTAGGTGTACTACCCAAATGCCACCTTCACTAAAGACTGTCATTTGTAAGAGAAGGGACCTTGTGTTTCATGGTTTCCCTAACCTAGTGCAATGAGAAGGTAGAAACATGCTAAAGTTGAGATGGCAGGTTTACAGTGTGAATTTTTTTTAATTAATTATTTATTTTTGGCTGTGTTGGGTCTTCATTGCTGCGCACAGGCTTCCTCCAGTTGCAGCGAGTGGGGCTACTCTTCGTTGCAGTGCCTGGGCTTCTCACTGAGGTGGCTTCTCTTGTTGTGGAGCACGGGCTCTAGGTGTGCGGACTTCGGTAGTTGTGGCATGTGGGCTCAGTAGTTGTGGCACACAGGCTCAGTAGTTGTGGCTCACGGGCTTAGTTGCTTTGCCACATGTGGGATCTTCCTGGACCAGAGATCGAACCCATGTCCCCTGCATTGGCAGGCAGATTCTTAACCACTGTGCCACCAGGAAAGCCCATGAATTTTAAAAAATTAGACATAAAATTAAGAGCAAGTTACAATATTTCATTATTCATGAAAATGATGAAATAAATGTATTGCGATGGTATAAGGTAGGTCAGTAGGGACTTTGCTTCCTTGTTACACATACTAGTCAGGTGTTTCAATTAAATTAAACATTTATACTGTTGTCCAATGTTCTATTCAAGTAAAAACAACTTGCAATAAAATTGCATATTCCAGAATTTGGAGCAGGTCGAAAGGTTCACAGAAATGTATGTATGTTATAGCAGGAGTGAGGGAGAGGACTAGCCAGGAGAAGAGTACAGCAGGTATTTGAGAAAATTCACCTCTGGCCTGTTTATTAAACTGTCCTAACAGCTCTTCACCAAATTCCATTATCATCACTCTGCTTTGGAAAAATGGATTTGTTTAGACATCTAGATAATGCTCTTACAAATCTAGAAGTAGCCTTGAAGAATGGACAAGATGTAATAAACTTGGAGATGAAGGCTGATCTCATTGTTTAAAATGAGCAGAAAGTCTATTTCACAAAGAATAAACCAGTGACATTACTATGCATCTGTATAATCTGTATATGTGTCCATTAACAGGGCATTTAAAGGATGCATGACAAAAATTAGGAGTCTTGGATTGCAGGTAACTAATTTCCAACTTGACCAAGTTTTAAACCATAGACAATGCGTAGGCTACTGTATCTGAGAAGAAACTGGGGGAATTCACAGAATCAAAGCATGAACTGAAGAAAATGGAGCCCCAGGAGCTTCAGTGAAGCAAATATCTCAAAAATTTTAATCTCCAGCTATATCTCATCATTGTTTGTCTCTTTTTAGCTTCATTCTGTAGACAAACTCTCTCCTTATGCCAGAAAAGATGGCTACTGTCCTCCCTAGAGTCCCATCCTCACAGTCAAATAATCCCAGTGAAAAGAGAAGACATTTTTTCTTTAATCAAATAAATACCAGGAAGGACACAGATTCCATACTTACCTGGGTCACATACTCACTTTGTTGACCCCATCACAGTTTCCAAGGATATAGACACAATCAATGTTTCAGGTAGCTTTCAAAGGTTCAAAGATTTCAAAGGCTCAAAAGCATTCAAAGCAGGGCTTCCCTGGTGGTACAATGGTTGGGAGTCCGCCTGCCGATGCAGGGGACATGGGTTCGTGCCCCGGTCCGCGAAAATCCCACATGCCGCAGAGCGGTTGGGCCTGTGAGTCATGGCCGCTGAGCCTGCGCGTCTGGAGCCTGTGCTCCGCAGCGGGAGAGGCCACAACAGTGAGAGGCCCTCGTACTGCAAAAAAAAAACCCAAAAAACATATACTCTTTCCTGACATAACAACACACCTTGCACTAGAAAGAGAAAAAAAAAAGTTAAAATTTTTTTCCAGTCACCTCTCTCTTTCTTCTATCCATTTAAATGAGTTTTATCTTTGAGTATGATTTTGAGTGATATTATATGTAATTTATAACATAGATGGATAATGGGAAAGAGAGGAAGAGACATGAATAGAGAAGCAGGAGGAAACAGAACAAGGTAGAAAAAGATAAAGTCTATAAGCTGGAAATTCAAGGAACTTTTTTTATGATGAATCACTGTTTAAGCAAGTGAGTGGCTTGGGCACTGGGGAGTACCGAGATAATTTGAGTGTAAATAAGAAAGTATTGGGTTGGCCAGAAAGTTCGTTTGGTTAGTGACTATGTTGTTCAACAAAGTTCCTCGTGAAAATGAAAAATGTGTCATTTGTTATTTAAAACCGAACGAACTTTTTGGCCAACCCAATATATGACGAAGTGTTGATCTGGGATACTTAAATGATCCCCTTTAAAATTCTGTAAGAGATGCAAGTAATATCTGGAATCTTTCTATTATTGCTTTTATTTGGTGGACTCTAGTTTTTTAAATACAATACCATGTTGTACAAGTATTAGGATAAATGTGAAACCGTGATTTATTAAGGTTACAAATATTTATCTGAGGGGAAAATTCTATATACATTTAATTAGATTTTCCCAAAAAAATCCATGTTATTAGTTGAGAGCAACATGCATGCATATACATTGTATTTATAATTAGAAGGAAAACACTTCACAGAATTATTTTCTAGAGCCATTGTCTCAGTGGTGATCACCTCAACCATCTTTTTTGTTTATAGGGTTTTATTAGGATTGTAATAGAGCATCAGAGTTTTCTTTTCAACTGCATCTAAGGTCTTCTATAGTAATTGAATCAGGGTCCTAACATAAAAAGGACAATATATTCAACTGGAATAATTAAAGCGAGCTTACTGAAAGGGTTCTTTGTAAAAATGTTATTAAGATTATAGGAAATGAACAAAGTGTGTTGAATTACCTGGGTTTAGATATAGTAGGAGGTACTGCCATTCTAAGACCTGAGGTTTAAGGAGGAGAAGTTATTGGAACCTGGAAAGAGCTATAATTATAGTAGAGATTCCCCAGACAAAGGATGTGGCTTTGGAAAGGATAGTTTATATTCTTCCAAAACTAGATCCAGCATGGAGAGAGCCAAGAGTATAAATACCACAATCTCTATCTCTTTCTGTTCTCCAGTCTCCACACAGTTTCTCCCAATTGACGTCCTCACAGGGACACCAGGGGTCAAGGAGGCCTGTTGTTACAATCCATGTATGTCAGACCTGTGAGAAAAGGAAGAATTATGAAAGGCAGAGAGCTGAACTTGAGGAATAAACAATGGATATCCAGAACTTTTGAAACTATTATCTACCAGATAATTCATTATCTCTGTATACAAAGCCGTCGTCACAATATGCACCCAAAATACATAAAGTATAAGAATAACCTGATTGTAAAGATAGTAATGGGGTCTCGTGTCTTGTAAAGTTATTTGTTTCTTCTGTGGAGTCTGAACCTTGTACATGTATTGCCACCTATTCTGAATAGAAGCATTTGAACTCTGGGGAATTAAAGGACAATCTTTGTCTTTTCATTTACTTTATTTTATTTTATTATTTTATTTTATTTTATTTTATTTTATTTACCATCTTCCAGTGTGCTGCATTAAACTGAAAGATGTGTTTTTGGAATAACCTAGAATTATATTCAAATTCTAGGTCCACTGTTACCCAGGGTGTAATGATTATTTAACTAACTTAGCTTATACCAAAACCAAAAAACAAAACAAAAAAAACTCCTCTTTGTAAAGAAGGACTATTGATACTAACTCCAAAAATAATTTTTGAGGGTTATATAGGCAATTTATAAAGGGCACATATCACTATACTTGCCACGTGATACTAATAAAATATTAGTTTGAGGTTCACCATATTCCTCTAGCAAACTTCCCCCTTTTTTCAAGGCAGTAGGCTCATTTTTCCAGTTGAGAAAGACTAAGAATATTCTCTGACTGCCACAGCACTGGAGATTTAATCAAAAAAGAATTTCATGCATGAAAACTTTTAGCTTAAATGGAGAACGTTTGCAGACTGGTGTATATAGGTGTATGCATGTAAGCCTGTATGGTGAGGGGTGTGGGTGGTATCGAGGAAAGGAAGTAAAGCAACAAGGATAGAAAGCGTTCTCCTTGCCTAACAACGTTGAATGAGTAGAACAAAGGGGATTGACTGCTAAGTGAATGAAGCTCTGACTTTTCACAACTGGGACTGTAATTCAAGTTCAAAAGGATACCTAATTGTCACAACTGGGACTCTGGTTGAAGCAATATCTAAGCCACCCATGGAGAATGTTTGAATTGACTGCTATGGATAAACAAGACATTATTTTCTTAGCTGAGGGCCTAAAATTCAAAATTTTGTAAAACAAAACAAAACAACAACAAAAAATCTCATGGATTTAGTCTCTGAATTCGGAGCATATTTCTGACAAAGGCCATCATCGCCAACTGCTGCATGGTTGACTTTACATCTGTCTTGACAATTTTTCTGTCACTTAAATTAGAGAAATTTAGGGTACAAACAAATATAGTTGCTTTCCATCCACCAGAAGCACTCTTATGTGCCTAGACATTCTAAAATGTCTGTTTATGATATACTACTCCAAGCATAAAAAGTTTTCAAATGTTGAGTTGTGATCCGTTATAAAAGCCATGAATGTTAATAGCGCAGAAAATACCTTTGTAAAACCTATGTGGCATTATTTCCCTCCCACACCCTCACCAGGTTGCAGGATTATCATAATGCACCATAATATAATCTGATGATAATTATCTGATAATGTTTCTATGTATATAAAAAAAGGGAGGTACATTCCATTTAATTGAAAGCATATCTCTGCATGCAGGGTAGGAGACATTAAATGAGGCCCCTTATAAAGCACCTGGCATATCACAGAGAAACAATAAATGATAAACTGCTCACCATATCCACGCATCCTGCAGTGACACTTTAGCCTTTGCTGTTCTTCATTTTCTCTAATAAAAAATAAGGACAATAGTTTCTGTGCCCCACTGGTAGTGAAAAATTAGATTGAAAAGATGTCAACTACCCGGTAGAGTGTCTTGACTGTAGTAGTATTCAAAAAATCCTCAACATGACATAAAGCTGAGTCTTTAAATAAAATATGAGTAAGTTAATGAGCTATTGGTATAAATATATACAGGCATTGCTCCGAGTTACAAACACCAATCTGAGAATACTTGATTCTGAAAGAGTTGCTGTCAACAATCATTTATTTAAGGAGCCATTAATTCCTATTAAAATTAATCTAAAACTGACAATGTTTCTATTCCTGGAAAAATAAGCCCAGCCTCATTGTGGTGATTTGATACTATGCATTCATACATACATTCTATAGATAACTGAAAGCTCTGTCACTGCATTAATAACATTAAAAAAAAAAATTCCTGAAGCAGTCTGGCCCTTAGTAGCAAATGCAACATCAGCCACTTCCAGTTGTTCAGAAAACAGCACTAATTGAAAAGGTCCAGATCATCCATGGATTGTGTCAAACAGCATCTCCTACACATCTGTGCCTGGAAGGGTACTGATTTTGTGTGAAAAAGCAAATTCAAGATTAAAAAAAATACAAAATATTGGTTACAGTATCATATAAATCAACGTTCTACCATAAAAACATAGCAATGAAATCTCGTCTTCCAAGAGACTACAGCAAGTTTTTTTTTTAATTTTTTATTTTTTGCTTTATAACAAATTTAATCAGTTATACATATACATATGTTTCCATATCCCCTCCCTTTTGCGTCTCCCTCCCACCCTCCCTATCCCACCCCTCCAGGCGGTCACAAAGCACCGAGCTGATCTCCCTGTGCTATGCGGCTGCTTCCCACTAGCTATCTACCTTACGTTTGGTAATGTATATATGTCCATGCCGCTCTTTCACTTTGTCACAGCTTACCCTTCCCCCTCCCCATATCCTCAAGTCCATTCTCTAGTAGGTCTGTGTCTTTATTCCTGTCTTACCCCTATGTTCTTCATGACATTTTTTTTTCTTAAATTCTATATATATGTGTTAGCATACAGTATTTGTCTTTCTCTTTCTGACTTACTTCACTCTGTATGACAGACTCTAGGTCTATCCACCTCATTACAAATAGCTCAATTTCATTTCTTTTTATGGCTGAGTAATATTCCATTGTATAAATGTGCCACATCTTCTTTATCCATTCATCCGATGATGGACACTTAGGTTGTTTCCATCTCCAGGCTATTGTAAATAGGGCTGCTATGAACATTTTGGTACATGACTCTTTTTGAATTATGGTTTTCTCAGGGTATATGCCTAGTAGTGGGATTGCTGGGTCATATGGTAGTTCTATTTGTAGTTTTTTAAGGAACCTCCATACCATTCTCCATAGCGGCTGTACCAATTCACATTCCCACCAGCAGTGCAAGAGTGTTCCCTTTTTTCCACACCCTCTCCAGCATTTATTGTTTCTAGATTTTTTGATGATGGCCATTCTGACTGGTGTGAGATGATATCTCATTGTAGTTTTGATTTGCATTTCTCTAATGAGTAAAGATGTTGAGCATCCTTTCATGTGTTTGTTGGCAGTCTGTATATCTTCTGTGGAGAAATGTCTATTTAGGTCTTCTGCCCATTTTTGGATTGGGTTGTTTGTTTTTTTGTTATTGAGCTGCATGAGCTGCTTATAAATTTTGGAGATTAATCCTTTGTCAGTTGCTTCATTTGCAAATATTTTCTCCCATTCTGAGGGTTGTCTTTTGGTCTTGTTTATGGTTTCCTTTGCTGTGCAAAAGCTTTGAAGTTTCATTAGGTCCCATGTGTTTATTTTTGTCTTTATTTCCATTTCTCTAGGAGGTGGGTCAAAAAGGATCTTGCTGTGATTTATGTCATAGAGTGTTCTGCCTATGTTTTCCTCTAAGAGTTTGATAGTGTCTGGCCTTACATTTAGGTCTTTAATCCATTTTGAGCTTATTTTTGTGTATGGTGTTAGGGAGTGATCTAATCTCATACTTTTACATGTCCCTATCCAGTTTTCCCAGCACCACTTATTGAAGAGACTGTCCTTTCTCCACTGTACATTCCTGCCTCCTTTATCAAAGATAAGGTGACCATATGTCCGTGGGTTTATCTCTGGGCTTTCTATCCTGTTCCATTGATCTATCTTTCTGTTTTTGTGCCAGTATCATACTGTCTTGATGACTGTAGCTTTGTAGTATAGTCTGAAGTCAGGGAGCCTGATTCCTCCAGCTCCATTTTTCGTTCTCAAGATTGCTTTGGCTATTCGGGGTCTTTTGTGTTTCCATACAAATTGTGAAAGTTTTTGTTCTAGTTCTGTGAAAAATGCCAGTGGTAGTTTGATAGGGATTGCATTGAACCTGTAGATTGCTTTGGGTAGTAGAGTCATTTTCACAATGTTGATTCTTCCAATCCAAGAACATGGTACATCTCTCCATCTATTTGTATCATCTTTAATTTCTTTCATCAGTGTCTTATAATTTTCTCCATACAGGTCTTTTGTCTCCTTAGGTAGGTTTATTCCTAGATATTTTATTCTTTTTGTTGCAATGGTAAATGGGAGTGTTTTCTTGATTTCACTTTCAGATTTTTCATCATTAGTATATAGGAATGCCAGAGATTTCTGTGCATTAATTTTGTATCCTGCAACTTTACCAAATTCATTGATTAGCTCTAGTAGTTTTCTGGTAGCATCTTTAGGATTCTCTATGTATAGTATCATGTCATCTGCAAACAGTGACAGCTTTACTTCTTCTTTTCCAATGTGGATTCCTTTTATTTCCTTCTCTTCTCTGATTGCTGTGGCTAAAACTTCCAAAACTAGGTTGAATAAGAGTGGTGAGAGTGGGCAACCTTGTCTTGTTCCTGATCTTAGTGGAAATGGTTTCAGTTTTTCACCATTGAGGACGATGCTGGCTGTGGGTTTGTCATATATGGCCTTTATTATGTTGAGGAAAGTTCCCTCTATGCCTACTTTCTGCAGGGTTTTTATCATAAATGGGTGTTGAATTTTGTCGAAAGCTTTCTCTGCATCTATTGAGATGATCATATGGTTTTTCTCCTTCAATTTGTTAATATGGTGTATCACGTTGATTGATTTGTGTATATTGAAGAATCCTTGCATTCCTGGAATAAACCCCACTTGATCATGGTGTATGATCCTTTTAATGTGCTGTTGGATTCTGTTTGCTAGTATTTTTTTGAGGATTTTTGCATCTATGTTCATCAGTGATATTGGCCTGTAGTTTTCTTTCTTTGTGACATCCTTGTCTGGTTTTGGTATCAAGGTGATGGTGGCCTCGTAGAATGAGTTTGGGAGTGTTCCTCCCTCTGCTATATTTTGGAAGAGTTTGAGAAGGATAGGTGTTAGCTCTTCTCTAAATGCTTGATAGAATTCGCCTGTGAAGCCATCTGGTCCTGGGCTTTTGTTTGTTGGAAGATTTTTTATCACAGTTTCAATTTCAGTGCTTGTGATTGGTCTGTTCATATTTTCTATTTCTTCCTGGTTCAGTCTCGGCAGGTTGTGCATTTCTAAGAATTTGTCCATTTCTTCCAGGTTGTCCATTTTATTGGCATAGAGTTGCTTATAGTAATCTCTCATGATCTTTTGTATTTCTGCAGTGTCAGTTGTTACTTCTCCTTTTTCATTTCTAATTCTATTGATTTGAGTCTTCTCCCTTTTTTTCTTGATTAGTCTGGCTAATGGTTTATCAATTTTGTTTATCTTCTCAAAGAACCAGCTTTTAGTTTTATTGATCTTTGCTATCGTTTCCTTCATTTCTTTTTCCTTTATTTCTGATCTGATTTTTATGATTTCTTTCCTTCTGCTAACTTTGGGATGTTTTTGTTCTTCTTTCTCTAATTGCTTTAGGTGCAAGGTTAGGTTGTTTATTCGAGATGTTTCCTGTTTCTTAAGGTGGGATTGTATTGCTATAAACTTCCCTCTTAGAACTGCTTTTGCTGCATCCCATAGGTTTTGGGTCGTCGTGTCTCCATTGTCATTTGTTTCTAGGTATTTTTTAATTTCCTCTTTGATTTCTTCAGTGATCACTTCGTTATTAAGTAGTGTATTGTTTAGCCTCCATGTGTTTGTATTTTTTACAGCTCTTTTCCTGTAATTGATATCTAGTCTCATAGCATTGTGGTCGGAAAAGATACTTGATACAATTTCAATTTTCTTAAATTTACCAAGGCTTGATTTGTGACCCAAGATATGATCTATCCTGGAGAATGTTCCATGAGCACTGGAGAAAAATGTGTATTCTGTTGTTTTTGGATGGAATGTCCTATAAATATCAATTAAGTCCATCTTGTTTAATGTATCATTTAAAGCTTGTGTTTCCTTATTTATTTTCATTTTGGATGATCTGTCCATTGGTGAAAGTGGGGTGTTAAAGTCCCCTACTATGATTGTGTTACTGTCGATTTCTCCTTTTATGGCTGTTAGTATTTGCCTTATGTATTGAGGTGCTCCTATGTTGGGTGCATAAATATTTACAATTGTTATATCTTCTTCTTGGATCGATCCCTTGATCATTAGGTAGTGTCCTTCTTTGTCTCTTCTAGTAGTCTTTATTTTAAAGTCTATTTTGTCTGATATGAGAATTGCTACTCCAGCTTTCTTTTGATTTCCATTTGCATGGAATATCTTTTTCCATCCCCTTACTTTCAGTCTGTATGTGTCTCTAGGTCTGAAGTGGGTCTCTTGTAGACAGCATATATATGGGTCTTGTTTTTGTATCCATTCAGCCAATCTGTATCTTTTGGTGGGAGCATTTAGTCCATTTACATTTAAGGTAATTATCGATATGTATGTTCCTATTCCCATTTTCTTAATTGTTTTGGGTTCGTTATTGTAGGTCTTTTACTTCTGTTGTGTTTCTTGCCTAGAGAAGTTCCTTTAGCATTTGTTGTAAAGCTGGTTTGGTGGTGCTGAACTCTCTCAGCTTTTGCTTGTCTGTAAACGTTTTAATTTCTCCATCAAATCTGAATGAGATCCTTGCTGGGTAGAGTAATCTTGGTTGCAGGTTTTTCTCCTTCATCACTTTAATTATGTCCTGCCAGTCCCTTCTGGCTTGCAGAGTTTCTGCTGAAAGATCAGCTGTTATCCTGATGGGGATTCCCTTGTGTGTTATTTGTTGTTTTTGCCTTGCTGCTTTTAATATGATTTCTTTGTGTTTGATTTTTGACAGTTTGATTAATATGTGTCTTGGCGTATTTCTCCTTGGATTTATTCTGTATGGGACTCTCTGTGCCTCCTGGACTTGATTAACTATTTCCTTTCCCATATTAGGGAAGTTTTCAACTATAATCTCTTCAAATATTTTCTCAGTCCCTTTCTTTTTCTCTTCTTCTTCTGGAACCCCTATAATTCGAATGTTGGTGCGTTTAATGTTGTCCCAGAGGTCTCTGAGACTGTCCTCTGTTCTTTTCATTCTTTTTTCTTTAGTTTGCTCTGCAGCAGTTATTTCCACTATTTTATCTTCCACCTCACTTATCCGTTCTTCTGCCTCAATTATTCTGCTATTGATCCCATCTAGAGTATTTTTTATTTCATGTATTGTGTTTTTAATCGATGCTTGATTCATCTTTAGTTCTTCTAGGTCCTTGTTAACTGTTTCTTGCATTTTGTCTATTCTATTTCCAAGATTTTGTATCTGGGAAATAGAATCTTGGATCATCTTTACCATCATTATTCTGAATTCTTTTTCAGGTAAACTGCCTATTACCTCTTCATTTGTTAGATCTGGTGGGTTTTTATCTTGCTCCTTCTCCTGCTGTGTGTTTTTCTGTCTTCTCATTTTGCTTATGTTACTGTGTTTGGGGTCTCCTTTTTGCAGGCTGCCGGTTCGTAGTTCCCGTTGTTTTTGGTGTCTGTCCCCAGTGGCTAAGGTTGGTTTCGTGGGTTGTGTAGGCTTCCTGGTGGAGGGGACTAGTGCCTGTGTTCTGGTGGATGAGGCTGGATCTTGTCTTTCTGGTGGGCAGGTCCACGTCTGGTGGTGTGTTTTGGGGTGTCTGTGGACTTTTTATGATTTTAGGCCACCTCTCTGCTAATGGGTGGCGTTGTGTTCCTGTCTTGCTAGTTGTTTGGCTTAGGGTGTCCAGCACTGTAGCCTGCTGGTCGTTGAGTGAAGCTGGGTGCTGGTGTTGAGATGGAGATCTCTGGAAGATTTTCGCCGTTTGATATTATGTGGAGCTGGGAGGTCTCTTGTGGACCAGTGTCCTGAAGTTGGCTCTCCCACCTCAGAGGCACAGCACTGACTCCGGGCTCCTCAATTTGGGATGATGTGTTGTCTATTCATGTATTCCACAGATGCAGGGTACATCAAGTTGATTGTGGAGCTTTAATCCGCTGCTTCTGAGGCTGCTGGGAGAGGTTTCCCTTTCTCTTCTTTGTTCTCACAGCTCCTAGGTCTCAGCTTTGGATTTGGCCCCGCCTCTGCGTGTAGGTCGCCGGAGGGCGTCTGTTCTTCGCTCAGACAGGACAGGGTTAAAGGAGCAGCCTCTTCGGGGACTCTGGCTCACTCAGGCCGGGAGGGAGGGAGGGAGGGGCACGGAGTGCGGGGCGAGCCTGCAGCGGCAAAGGTCGGCGTGACGTTGCACCAGCCCGAGGCGCGCCGTGCGTTCTCCCAGGGAAGCCGCCCCTGGACCCCGGGACCCCGGCAGTGGCGGGCTGCACAGGCTCCCGGAAGGGCGGTGTGGACAGTGACCTGCGCTCGCACACAGGCTTCTTGGCGGCGGCAGCAGCAGCCCCAGCGTCCCACGCCCGTCACTGGGCTCCGCGCTTTCAGTCGCGACTTGCGCCCGTCTGTGGAGCCCCCTTAAGCAGCGCTCTTAATCCCCTCTCCTCGCGCACCAGGAAACCATGAGGGAAGAAAAAGTCTCTTGCCTCTTCGGCAGCTCCAGAGTTTTCCCGGACTCCCTGCCGGCTAGCTGTGGCACATTAGCCCCCTTCAGGCTGAGTTCTCGCCGCAAGCCCCAGTCCTCTCCCTGCGCTCTGACCGAAGCCCGAGCCTCAGCTTCCAGCGCTGCGCGCCCTGGCGGGCGAGCAGACAAGCCTCTCGGGCTGGTGAGTGCCGCTCGGCACCGATCCTCTGTGTGGGGATCTCTCCGCTTTGCCCTACCCAGGTATGTGGGGAGTTTCTTGCCTTTTGGGAGGTCTGGGGTCTTCTGCCAGCGTTCAGTAGGTGTTCTGTAGGAGTTGTTCCACATGTAGCTGTATTTCTGGTGTATCCGTGGGGAGGAAGGTGATCTCCGCGTCTTACTCTTCCGCCATCTTACCCGGAAGTCTACAGCAAGTTCTGACATTGTATTACGTATTCCCCCAAAATAAGTTTGCATGCATATCAAAACTGAATATATATTGCCTTATATTTTGTAAGAAAATTTTTAACTGAATTATTGTTGATTTACAATATTGTGTTAGTTTCAGGTATACAGCAAAGTGATTCAGTTACATATTTTTTTTCAGATTATTTTCCATTATAGGTTATTATAAAATATTGAATATTGTTCCCTGTGCTATACAGTAAATCCTTGTTGCTTATGTATTTTATGTATAGTAGTTTGCATTTGTTAATCCCATACTCCTAAGCCAGACAGAGAAAGACAAGTTTTATATGATATCACTTGTATGTAGAATCTAAAAAAATAATATGTGAATCTGTATACAAAACAGAAACAGACTATTAGACATGGTAAGCAAACTTGTGGTTACCAAAGGGGAAAGGAAGTGAGGAGGGATAAATTAAGAAAGATCTTATTTAAGAAAGATATGAGAGAGAGGAATGTGGCCCTGGGCCTGAAAATCATCTGGAACAAAATCTAATCTAATCTAATATGATATGGTATAGTGATATTATATGCTATATAATGCAGTGGGGTATATTTGTATCTCCTTGATATCTGAAGTGGATCAGTGTAATAAATCAATGGTTTTTAAACTTTATTTTTTTCTTTTTAAGATAAACATATCTTTAATTATGAGATTATATGTGAAATGCCATGTCTGTACATCCTACCTCCCCACCCCACTTCTGTGGACACTTCACGGTGCAGCTAGACCTTGGTGGAGAAGCAGAATCTGAATCAAAACTAAACCACGCTAAATTATGTACACTTAGCCAAACTAAACCAAACCAACACAAAGCATTACATTAGGCAATAAAAAGTATCTAAGTATAATCTGCTAAATAACATTCTGATAAAATATTGGCTCTATTGCTTTGATAATATTTCCACAGACTTAGAACTTTTGTGAATCCTTCTGAATCGGAGGGATATCTGCTAGATTTTTGACTTGTGAAAAGGTAAGAAACAAAGTTACAAAGAGGGGTGTTTCCTTCACCGTAGATAAGTCTCAGGCCTTCTACCTTAAAGGTCCAGAATCTCCATTTTGAATTTATCTGTGATATAATATAGATCATTCTCAGGAGCTCTGATTTCAGTAGAAAGGCTCAAGAAAACTTATGTGCAAATCTAAAGGGCAAAGCAAATGACTCTAAGTATCAAGAAAAGTGACTTTTACATTTGCCCTAAGAGCAATATAATCAAGTTAGGCAGAAGCCAGATTCTCAGAACTTGGCTTAAAGAGATTTGTGACATGAGCTGAATGTGCAACAGAGTCAGAATCCTTTAACATGATGCTTATATCCCAACAATGGAGATTTAACTCTTAGGTCAAGCAAACTTGTCCTCCATTCTCTCCCCAGGACAGTGTTTAAATGAAAAATACCCACCTGCTCCTCTACACTGACTATTTATTTCAAGGCTTACAAGAATCCTCTTTGACTGGCATGTCTGATGATTGGGCACCGGAGACCTGTTTGTGAGTGCTCCCTTATTCATGTATTTAGTAGATGCTTCACTTCTGGGATGTAAGCACCAAGGTCCTTCTAAGAGAGAAGGAAAGATGGTGAATTAGTGACCAGTCAGACTAAATCTCCTTCTCTGAGGCAAAACAATGTAGTGGAAAACCTTGGACTTAGAGTCAAACTTACCTAGATGCTAACCCTTAGTCCTCATGTATTAGGAACTTGTCAAATATCGGCTGAGTCTCAATTTTCTCAGGTGTATTTACTTCATGTAATGATCATGGGTAAAAAGTATCTAGAACCCAATAGGTGTTCCATCTACATTTAAATTTATTTATTTAATTTATTTATTTTTGGCTGCATTGGGTCTTCGTTGCTGTGCACGGGCTTTCTCTAGTTGCAGAGGTGGGGGGCTACTCTTCATTGCAGTGCGCAGGCTTCTCATCGTGGTGGTTTCTCTTGCTGCAGAGCACAGGCTCTAGGCGCAGGCTTCAGTAGCTGTGGCTCATAGGATCTACAGCTCAGGCTCAGTAGTTGTGGCACACGGGATTACTTGCTCTGCGGCACGTGGGCTCTTCCATGACCAGGTTTTGAACTCGTGTCCCCTGCATTGGCAGGCGGATTCTTAACCACTGCTCCACCGGGGAAGCTGTCCATCTACATTTATGTTCCTTCTGTTCTTTTCCTCTTGCCCTTAAAACACTTAAAATAAAACTGGGATAATAAACTCAAATATGTGTTTGGAGAGTTACATGATTCTCTTGCAAAGAAGTCCATCAAAGAACAGAAATGACACTCTCAAAAGTCTAAGGACACCCAAGTGATTATTTTCTCTCTTCTAAACCTTTGCCAAATCATAATACTAGTTGTTTAGCAGGTTACCAATATTTTTGGTACAGGCATCTTTTCATCACATGTTCTTCTGTTCCTATATGTAATTTTTGTTTCTTCTCCTCCCAATTGTTTTATCTTTCTTTCCCAGAGCAAATATGTCCAAATTTCTCTCTTCTCTGGTGAAGTTTTAAAACTACTTCTTACATTCTGCTTGTCAAAAAATTAAAGTTAAATATTAGCAGAGTGCCTCATTTATTCATTAAACTTAAAATCAGTGCTTTCATGGCTGAGCTGGTCTTTAATGACAATGGTAACTTTCATTATTTACAAATCACGGCTGATGTGTGTATTGTTTCATCTATAACTAGTGTTTCTTACAGCTCACAGCTGACACAGTGAGGAAAGAATGCAGAAACTTCCTTTGGCATTTGCTAATGAGAGGAAAAAGAGGAAGATTGAAGGGTGTTTCAACCACTGCTTGGAAATCAAATGTGTGATGACCAAGGTATTACAAGTAAAGTTACAGCAACATATGTTCTAAGTATTAATTATCTAATATCTATTAACTATTATCTATTAATTTTGGGAAGACTTAGTTGTGAATACCCATTATTAACCAGGCATAATAACAGGTATTTTACCCAAGGAAAAAGTACTGACATTTGCTAAGTGTTTGCTAGATCCTAGAGACCAGGCTACTTTTTATGTATACATTGTATTTAATCCACTAATCCCCAGAATGTAAAACCTTCTCTTTTGTAAATGAAAAAATAGTTACAGAAGATTTACAGACAAAGCAAGGAAGTAGAAGAGGCAGGGATTAAATGGGTCTGAATAACTCCCGAAATTTTATCCTTTCAAAAATACCAAGTTAGTACCATCAAGAGAGTAAAAATCCTATTAACTACTTGGGGATCATTGAAACTGCATTCTTAGACTTATTATAAAATTAACTTTTTTTTTCCAAATGTAGTTTCTATATTGAAGGGAATGTAATATACAAATTATTGTAAAGGTTCTTGCAAGTAGTTCAGAATATCAAACATATTAAGAACCATTCCAATTATTTTTGTTTTTATTCCAAAATTTCTCAGGCAAACCATTTTTTAAAATAAATTTATTCATTTTATTTATTTATCTTTGGCGGTGTTGGGTCTTCATTGCCACGCACGGGCTTTCTCTAGTTGAGGCATGCAGGAGCTACTCTTCATTGCCGTGCGCGGGCTTCTCCTTGCGGTGGCTTCTCTTGTTGCGGAGCACAGGCTCTAGGTGTGCAGGCTTCAGTAGTTGTGGCTCCTGGGCTCTAGAGCGCAGGCTCAGTAGTTGTGGTGCACAGGCTTATTTGCTCTGCGGCATGTGGGGTCTTCCAGGACCAGGGCTTGAACCTGTGTCCCCTGTATTGGCAGGCGGATTCTTAACCCCTGCTCCACCAGGGAAGCTCAGGCAAGCCATTTTTTAAAGATATTAAACCTAAAGTAAATTTCAGAAGTCACTATTGGGAGTTCCCTGGTGGCCTAGTGGTTAGGATTCCGAGCTTTCACTGCCGTGGCCTGGGTTCAATACCTGGTCAGGGAACTGAGATCCCACAAGCTGCATGGTGCAACCAAAAAAAAAGAAGTCACTATCAATATTATTCAAATATCTTTGTAGATGGAGACCAAACTATTATAGTTGTGTTGTATTACCAAATTAATAGCATCTTTCTTCTTGAGTGGTTGTATGATCAATTCTCTGACTTTGATTTCATAATTGCTTACAGATCTTCTTACCTAATCTCACTTTAGAAAGTGGCTGGCAGACTATTTGTTTCTCATCCAGGTTTTTCAAATCTCTCCTCTCTCACCTCATCTCATAGTTCTCTGTTGTTCTTATCAGGTGAACATTATCATTATATATATTATACTTTAGATGTTTTCTAATATCAAATTTATTTCTCCTGATAGGCTCTGATCATATGGGGGCAGGACCCAGTTTTATTATTTGTTTGTATCATTTATAATTCCCATTAACAGACAAATACCATAAGAAACACATTATAGAGTCAAGAACTATGGAATAGATTTTAGATCAAATTTATAGAATTGTGGTCAAATGTATTTATGTCACTTACGTGGCTACATGAACTTAGGCAAGTTAATGAATTTCCTGAGTTTTGGTGCCCAAGAACCTAATAGGTTGTTTCATGGAACTTTACAAAGTTGTCTCATGCCATTACTTTCAAGAATCGTAAGCGTTTATTGAAAACATACTGGTTGTATACATTGAATAAGTTACTAACCTAGTTTATAGTCAGTTTCCTCATCTGCATAATGGATATAAAAATAATTACTATCTTGGAACACTGTAATGGATATTGAATAAGGTAATACACTAAATTTCTTAGCACAGTGTCTATAAATGTTCAACAATTTCAATAATTTTACCATTTCCCTCAAAATGACCAATGGCATTTCCTCCTCTTCACCTTAAGTTCACATCCTCAGTACCTGTGTGCTTTACTTATCCTGGAAGAAGTCTAGAAATCCAAGTAAAAGAAGAGGGCAGATGTAGTCTGCTAGAACAAGAACCTATAGCTCAACTAGTAGAGGCTGGTGGGTCAGAGAGTTGACTAAATGTCCTTATGTTGTTAAATGATAAGAAATATTCATGTGAGATCATCTTTTCAAGCACAAGAAACAAATAATAGAAGGAACATTATGACTCCTTTGAAATTCAGCGGAAGAGCCATGGTTAAAATTTTAACAAGTTAGAGTCATTAGCTAAACAAATCCTGACAGTTTCAAAGTCACATAGACACCTAACAAAGGCATGATTTGTGAGTCACCCTTAAGAGGTCCTTCTGCATCAACATTCCATTTTGTTCCTTTACTATGGATACTACAATGTCATTCACTATTTTCTCTGCTAGCGAGGTATGTTTAAAGTACAGCTAACGTTTCCTTTTATCAATGATCAGAAGAGAGATTCTTTTCTGCATCTCACTGTATTGATCCTCTCTAAAAAGAGGGACATTGTTGAGGAAAATGAATCAATCCATTTCTTTAAGCTTTCAAAGTGGAGACTTTCTTAGGTTTTGCCATTTTCTCTTAAGTACTAAAATGGTAGATGGTACTCATTGGCCCAACTATAAATAAGACAGAAAAATTATGAATTATGCCATATATAATTTATAATATTTAATAAAAAGGCAACCTGATAGAAAAATATTTTAAAGAGTACCTATCAAATGCTAGGCATTTGGTATTTAATTTACATATAATTCTCTCACAATCCTCACAAAGGTGCAGTGGTATAGGAAATATTAACATTATTTTTCAGTCAAGGAAACTAAGGTCAGAAGATTAAAAATAAATGAAAATAAATATCCCTTGTGGAAGCAATACCTTTAGGAGAGAAGCTTGAAAGAAAAATGGAATGAGAAATGAATCCCATTTATTTATTTTCTAGCAGGGAAAATATTATTATTACTAATGATTCATGTTATATTCATAGTTCAAATTTATTTTGAGTCTTATATTTTCATTTTAGTATGAACCAAAAAATAGAACTTTCAGGTATAATTTTCTTATTGAATTATTTTAATTCCCCCCTTCACCTCAGAAGTACATCTCAAATTTTATAGAGCAATTGGCTAAGATAATGATGTATTTTTTTTTTTTTTTTGGCTAGAGAGTGCACTTTATACAGCACTACCCAAGAGTAAATTCCCTTTTATATTAGCTAGGTATGAACATGTGCATTGACTCATAAAGGAATATCTGTTATTTTAGGTATTTTTATTAGTGGCCAGTCATCTTAGTTGCAGAAACAATAAAGCTAAAACCTTTGAAACCACCATAGAAAATTACCATAATAAAGAGTTAGTGCAGAGAGATATGAAGCGTGTGCAAAACTGTTTTCATTGAATTTTCAGTATTCTCCCTTATGAAGAAAGTAAATATATTTAATTTGTTTAGTTATATATTTATTTTTCTTGGATGAACTCACTGTGAAGCATAAATATTTCCCTAACCAGAGGTTTTATAAGTGAGCGGTTTTTATAGCTTCCTAAACCTTTCTTCTCCTCCTGGAGAATCTAACCAACTTCTCTAATCTCAGCACTTTTCAAAAGGAAATCAGCACCTCTGAATGGTGCCCTCAAATTGTTCCCTTGCCACTAGTGTGTGTTTAGTGATGCCTAGAGAAAAATGGGAAGGAGGAGCCCAGGAGATAATTCCTCTTTGTTACATAGCTCAGAATTAACCTGCACACTGCTGGGAGGCTGTTGGTCTCCACCCTTCCTGAATGCTATATGGAACATGCTGTGTAGGTTATTTAAGGGGGAAAGGAGTATAGGGGATAGGGGTAGGAGGGTGAGTGTTGTTGGGGCCCAGTGCAGGCCACCCCAAAATATGCCTTAATGGCATGTTTATTATTTTGAAGTAAAGTTACTTAAGAAACAGCCAAGGCAAGAGTGACACTTTGACCCTCCTCTCTGTCTCCCTGAAAGCAGGAAATAAACCTCTTATGTGAAAGGTGCCCTCCTGGAAGGACACCCTTATCACCAGAGATAGAAAATTCAGTCAGTTGAGTAATATTCCATTGTATATATGTACCACATCTTCTTTATCAATTCTTCTGTTGATGGACATATAGGTTGTTTCCATATCTTGGCTATTGTAAACAGCACTACAATGAATATTGGTGCAGTTATCCTTTCAGACCATGTTTTTCTCCTGGTATATGCCCAGAAGTGGGATTGCAGGATCATTTGGTAGCTCTATTTTTAGCTTCTTAAGGAACGTCCATAGTGTTCTCCATATATACAATGGAATATTACTCAGCCATTAAAAAAATGAAATAATGCCATTTGCAGCAACATGGATGGACCTAGAGATTGTGATACTGAGGGAAGTAAGTCAGACAGAGAAAGAAATATTTTATGATATCAGTTATATGTGGAATCTAAAAAAAATGATACAGGTGAACTTATTTACAAAACAGAAACAAACTCACTGACTTAGAGAATGGACTTATGGTTACCAGTGGGGAGGGGGTGGGGAGGAGGAATATTTAGGGAGTTTGGGATTGACATGTGGACACTGGTATATTTAACTGAGAGGCACATGAAAAGATGTTCAACATCGTTAATTATTAGAGAAATGCAAATCAAAACTACAATGAGGTATCACCTCACACTGCAGACTGGCCATCATCAAAAAATCTACAGACAATAAATGCTGGAGAGGGTGTGGAGAAAAGGGAACCCTCTTGCACTGTTGATGGGGATGTAAATTGATACAACCACTATGGAGAACAGTATGGACATTCATTAAAAAACTAAAACTAGAACTACCATATGATCCAGCAATCCCACCACTGGGTGTATACCCTGAGAAAACCATAATTCAAAAAGACACATGTATGCCAATGTTCATTACAGCACTATTTACAATAGCCAGGACATGGAAACAATCTAAATGCCCATCGGCAGAGGAATAGTTAAAGAAGATGTGGTACATGTATACAATGGAATATTACTCAACCATAAAAAGAAAGGAAATTGGGTCTTTGTAGAGATGTGGATAGACATAGGGTCTGTCATAGAGAGTGAAATAAGTCAGAAAGAGAAAAACGAATATCGTATATTAACGCATACATGTGGAATCTAGAAAAATGGTACAGATGAACCTATTTGCAGGGTAAGAATAGAGACACAGATGTAGAAAATGGACATGTGGACCTGGGGGGGGGAAGGAGAGGGTGCAACGAATTGGGAGATCAGGATTGACATATATATGCTACCATGTGTAAAATACATAGCTAGTGGGAACCTGCTGTGTAGCACAGGGAGCTCAGCTCAGTGCTCTGTGATGACCTAGAGAGGTGGGATGGGGGACGGGGGTGGGAGGGAGGTTCAAGAGGGAGGGGATATATGTATACATATAAATGATTCACTTCATTGTACAGCAGAAACTAACACAACATTATAAAGCAACTATATTCCAGTAAAAAATAAATAAATAATAAACAATAAAATATATAACCAACAAGGACCTACCAGAGGGAACTCTGCTCAATATTCTATAACAATCTAATTGGGAAAAGAATTTGAAAAAGAATAGATACATGTATATGTATAATTGAATCACTTTGTGGTACACCTGAAACTAACACAACATTGTTAATCAACTATACTCCAATATAAAGTAAAAAGTTAAAAAAAAGAAAGAAAACTCATTCCGGCTGAGAAGCCACCATAAACAAACCTTGTTATTTCTTTAATTTGCTACTCCAAACCCAAACTCTGTTTAGATTCTTCACTAATTAATCACTCAAAGCCTGTTTATATGTCCTGTCAATTCCTCACAAATTTGTTTCTTTGTCTTAAAATTATAAAAACTGCCTGCTTTGGCCATTCCTTAGGTCCTATTTCTATGAGACCTCTATGTGCACAAGTTAAAATTAGTTTCTTTTTCTCCTGTTAATCTGTCTTGGTCAATTTTATGATTCGTCCAGCCACAAGAACGCAAGAGGAATAGAGGGGAACATTTTCCCCTCCCCGACAATGTGGGTCTGTGTGTGTGTGTTGCAGGGCATTCCTGCTGTTTGAGATGATTCTACTGAACTTTTCTGAGTGGCCTAACTACAGAAGATTGAGTTTTCAATCTCAGAAGATGTATATTTTTATTGAAAATCTATCCATAACCCAATCGTATCCTTTACAAATAAGGAATTGACAACATTGTTTTCTTGTAAAACAAATTTGAATAGACAATTTATAAGAGAAGAAGAAATACTGATTGAAAAGTACATATGGAAATATTCTACCTCTCAGCAATCAAATAAATACAAATCCAGCTTCAGTGTTAGAGACAAATGAGCACATGTAAAAATAACAGAACATTTAATATGAGAATGTTTGCAGTAAATGGGCAGTTTTACCCTGATGGTGAGGCAAAAATTGGGGTGATCTTATCAGAAAATGTCTCCAAATATATCAAACTCTTAAATATTTTTATAACCAACCCTTAATACATAATCCTACTTCTGTAAATAAACCGAGAGGTAAACAAACTAAAAACACCAAAAACAATAAAAAGTTTAAATGTCCACATTGATATATTGTATAGCCTTATTCAAAATATTGAATACTTGGAAATGACACTTTAAACTGAAAAAAGAGGAGTCGACAAATAAATTATGGCATGCTTTATATGAAGAAATACTATGTGAGGATTAAATTCATCTTTGTAAAATACTGTAATATCATGGAAACTTGTTTTATATTACATGAAAAGATATATATTTTATATGTACACTATTTAATATGATATCAAAATTATTTACAGTTTAAACTATAAACTATGAGAAAAGTATACTGAAAATGTTAATTTTTATCAGTGACTATATCTGTCATTCTGGGTACTCGTTTTTTTCCTATTTTTCTACTTTCTGTATCCTAAATATTTTCTCATGAGCACATATCAATTTTTAAAATGAATAAAAATAAATCTCATTAAAATTATTTTTAAGATGAGACAGAGTTTGGTAGGATTTTTGAGGGGAACTAATCATTTTATTAAAACCTAAAATAGGCTAATCACCACCACCTCCCCAAAATGTTGAAAGATGTCATCTGAATAGCATGGATTACTCCTCCAGAAAACTAGATCACATTCTGGCTTCGTTATTATTTTAGAAAACTCACCTTTCAACCATCTGCAATATGGGCCATCATTCATATCGAACTTAATTAGAAAACAGTTTGGAAGTTGGAGAAATTCCTAATTTAAATCAATTAAAGGGAAAGTTGTCAGGTTCGCTTTGGGTTTGCTTATCTCTACTCTCACAGCAAGACTGAAGAGATCTGTCTTCCCCAATCTCCTTGTATTCCTCCAGGATTATGTCATAGTGTTCAGTGTGTAAATCTAGGAACTCATGGTGGCAATTAGCATCTGAGGCTCCTGCCATAGCTAGGAGAAGTCTGGGTAACAAATGAAGGCATCCCAGGATTCCACGCTGAAAATTCTTTGATGGGTGCTTCCATTCACAATGACATATCTGTAGTTTTTGGGGCCAGGCAACCCTGTGCTCTAGCCCTATTTCCATTCTGTGTTGAGAGCTCTTCTTCCTTCCCTCACCCATGCCCTAAATCCTATTGTGTCACAGTTAATCTAGTTATCAAATGGAAAAAGCATGTCACATAGTGATTATTTAAGGAGCACATTCCTTTCACTGAATAGATCATTATAGGTTCTTTACCTCTCCATTGCTAAAATAAGATTCCTTGCCTTATCTGTCACCTGCCCATATCCCTGCTGGCTTAAAATGTGTGCTCACTCTCCACCCAACTTAGAGAGAACTACTTTTTGTATAGTAATTTCATCTTCTCATGCATTCTAAAATTATCATTATCTGCCAAGCACAGGGGATAAGATATATTCTCCAAGGTAATTTTATATAGATAGATAGATAGATTTTTTTTACCCCAAAATTAAGGTTCATGGGCATTTATACATCTGCCTTCTCTGAGGCTGTGGTCCATGAGAACAGTCAACAAGTTTTACTCATCTTTAGTATACTAAGATATACATGACTCTCAATTTATGACTTAGAATGAATGAATGAATGAATGAAAAAGAAATAGCTGTCTTGTATTATTTTTGAGTGCAAATGTCATGGAATTTCTGAAATCTTTTTTTTTTTTTGCGGTACGCAGGCCTCTCACTGTTGTGGCCTCTCCCGTTGCGGAGCACAGGCTCCAGACGCGCAGGCTCAGCGGCCATGGCTCACGGGCCCAGCTGCTCCACGGCATGTGGGATCTTCCCGGACCGGGGCATGAACCCGTGTCCCCTGCATCGGCAGGCGGACTCTCAACCACTGTGCCACCAGGGAAGCCCTTCTGAAATCTTTTGATAATTTGAGAAAATAATCCAGGATATTTGAAACTATACATACCTTAAAATTCCAGAATATACTATGGTTCATACATAGAATAAATCAAAAGAAATGTCTAAGCAAGAGACTAGAAAGTCTAGACTATATTATAGTAATGCATTAGGATATTTAATGGAAAATCCTAGACTAGGGGTTAGAAAACTCTATTCAGACTTTCTGTCTGTAGTCAAAATAGATGTAAAAGTTAAAACAATTACCCAAGTAATTAGGATGATTAGATTTTCTATTCTCCTCACATACTTTTAATGTGCAGATTTGTCTCCTATCAGATTGTAAACTCTTTAAGGTCAGAAATTCCACTTTTCTTTGAGTTTCCAGAATTGCCTCCCTTGGACTGTGTCTTAGTAGGTACTCATTTGGTTAACTGTTGTAAACTAGCTACTGTAGAATGTACAGGCTCCAGAGATCTCAGTTCTCTTGTTCTTTGGTAGTTTCCTCTGGTACCTCAATTGCAGTTTACCACGGCTCTTTTTGAAGGGCTGGTCCCATGTGGAAGAGCCCAGGGCAGAGAAGAGGACACTGCTAAAACAAAAGGTGTCTAGGGCATACCTTACAGTCAAGTTTACAGGTTTAAACTCGACTATGCTTTAAAATTATGTCAGACACTTTTTAAATGAAGGCTTCTAGGCTCACATCTAGATATCCTGATTCAATGTTCTTGGACTACAGTCCAGAAAGACACTATTTATTTATTTGTTTGTTTGTTATTGAGGTATAATTGACATATGACATTATATTAGTTTCAGGTGTGCAATGGTAATGATTTGATATTTGTATATATTATAAAATGATCACCACAATAAGTCTAGTTGATATCCATTGTATATGTAATATATATAATGTGCTTTATGACATATATTAAGGAGAAGACATTCTATTGAGATTTTGCTACAATAACAGCTACAGAAAAATAGGAGGACTGAAGGAAGAATCTGCTGTTTCCTTCTGCACAGGTCACTAAGGAACCCATGGGGAGGGGAAAGAGAGGGGTGCCTGGTAATGACCAGAGAGAGGGACAGAGGACCCCCTGGATGTTATCTGGCACGAGGAGTCTGACATGAGAGAGAGAGAGAGAAAAAGAGAGAGACAAAGAAATAAAGAGAGAGAGAGAGAGGGGCTAACAGCCCAGATTTCATGAGGGAGGGACAGGTGGGGTCCAAAGAGGTCACAGCACTTGGGAGTCATTGCATCAGAGCCTGCACCATGTCCTTCACCAGCACATCAGCATCTTCTCGCTGTTGACTGTCAGCTGGGCAGCTCCAATGGGTGGGGCATTCCAGGGTCAGCGGGACCAGTCTCCCACTGGTCAGTGTCCTTCCTGCAAACCTGTACCCACCATAGGCCCCACAAGGGACACAACCCAGGTTGGCAATGGCAGTCACTTTCTGCACCACAACATTGTTACTCTGACAGGTTTCTGGCAGCTTGAGCTCCTCTGTGATCTCATTCATGCCCTTCAGCTTTCCCTGTTCCTGAACTCATTCTCACTCATGAACACAGAGCCATCAGTTCCCCAGTGGCTGGATGGAGACATAGAACTCTTGGGTTTTGTTCACAGCTGGAAGCCTGGCCACCTAGGCTGAGTCACAGAAATTAATGTCCATGACAGCAGTGGCAGATTCTCTGAGTGCTTAGGGCTCGATTTCAGGATGTTAATGCCAGCAGGAAGTTCAGGGCATGCTCACATGCAGGCCTTTGACAGGGGTATCAGAGCTGGGAGTCCCGGGAGAGAAGCTGGCTGCTGGCTGCTGAAGATGTAGCCCACAGATGTAGCCTCACCAGCTAAAAGGTGCAGCAGCTCCTGCCTCCCAACACCCAATACTGGAATCAGGAGTGAGGGCACGGCGGGGGCAGAGTCTGTGTCAGGCCTTGTAGGTCAGCAGCCAGACTGCTAGACACAACCCTGGGAGGAGAGACAGGTTGGATATCGGGAGGGGTGAAGTCCTCTAGATTGAGCAGGGAGATCTCCTTGGCTGCAGGGGCACTCTTGCCACCGTTTTTTTGTTTGTTTTTTGGTTTTCCTCTAGGAGGCAGGTTCCATCTGCTCCTCCTCAGACTCTGCTGCCTCTCAGACTTTGATGAACTAATGATGGAATCACTGCTGTCATCTGAGAAGGAGCCTGAGCACTTTCTTCCTCTTCTCGCCTTCCTCCTCACTCTGAACCCTCTCGCTGCTCTTCCCCTTTCCCTCGTCCTCATCCTGGTCTTCATTTGTGAACTCACTGCTAGACTCCCTGGAGCTGCTATTGGTGCTGCTCTTTCTGTATGATTCACTCTCAAACTGGTGGTCGCTGCCTGTAGACTGTGAGCTCTGAGTCCCCCTCAGAGGCTAAGTAGAAAGGTTTCTCCTCCTTCTCCTTCTCCTTCTCCTGATTTGATCATGTGGTCCATTCGCGTAGTCCAAGTTGTACAAAGATGGATCTGGGGCTTCCTCTGGCCAATCTGTGAGTTCCTGGTAGCCTGTGGCCTTGGCATTGAGCAGATGAGACAGTGAGCCCATCTGTAAGTGATCCTGGTCTTTCAAGAATAATTCCAAGACTGGGACTGGCTTGGGTGCCATGAAGAGTGTCTTGGCATGGCAGCTGAGGGCCCCACACTGCTCCGAAGGGACCATAAATTGCTGGGTGAAGTGCGCCTGGTTTCTGATATCACAGTTCTTGTTGTACATGGCCAGACTCAGTACGTAAACGGTCAGCAGTTTGGTCAGGTGAAGCTTGGTCAACCAGCTTGATGACCTGCAGGTTGAAGATGTCCTCCTCTGCTGTGAAGGACTTGGCTGTTTTTCTCAGGACGTCAGATGCAATCCTAGGGACACGCTCACAGTACTCACTGAAGGGCCACAGGATGCTGGCTTGCGCCATGGGCACCTGGATGTTTTCTGATCTTTGCCCAGTGTTTGATGATCTCATGTTGTGCTGGGTCTATCTGCAGCAGCTTCTTCATGATGACCACTGACTGACTCTGTGACCACGAGCTCATCACAGTGGGACAGTAGCTGCACCAGGTCATTGTGGCAGATGTCACCCACTCGGCCTATGTTAGTTGCCTAGCATCTAGTGGCTTGGACCGTGGCTGCCACAAAATCCCTGTCTGTGTTGTGAATGTAGGTCTGGCATTCCCGTAGGAAAGTTACGGATGTTAGTCTCATTTGCCAAGTTGGTTAGTGCTTCTAGCTTCAGGATCTTATCCGGGTGGGGTTGATGGGCCTGATGTAGAAACTCTTCTAGGAGGGCTCAAACATGTCTGGGCATAGTGGACATGGTGGCCACGTTCTGGAGCACCATGTACTGCACCTCACTGCAGGGAGAGAATGGGTCAGAGGTACTTGGGACCCTCAGTTGGGGCAAGGGGCAGCAGGTAGGGGGAGAAGGGAGGTGGGCCAAATAGGAGGGAGGGAAGGATAAGTGGCAGGAGGGCACCACTAGGTAGAGGATATCAGTGGGAGGAGGACAGGACTGGAGTCAGTGCGGGGGTAGATGAACTAGGGTGTGGAGGTTGGAGGGGGTGTGATACACTCAGAGTCCTGGAGAAGACTTTTTTTTTTTTTTTTTGAGAGCACAAAATATTTTATTTAACAACTTACAGTGTAACAATTTGCATTTAGGAAAAATAGCTCCTCCCTTAAAGGAAGCTTCTTGAATCAAAAGCTGCTGGCAGTTTGGGAATTCCCTGGTGGTCCAGTCATTAGGACTCTGTGCTTTCACTGCCGAGGGCTGGGGTTCAGTCCCTTGCTGGGAACTAAGATCTCACAAGTTGCGCAGCCAAGAAAAAGAAAAAGAAAAAGAAAACTTGCTGGTGGTCGACACAGAGAGCAATGAGCAGGGCTGGAATGGAGGAAGCCAAGGGAGCCAGGAGGGCCTCAGGTCCCAGGAATCACACTCAGCGCTGACGAAGGGAAATAAGAGGCTGCCCGTCATAAAGCCCAGCCTTCTCAAGGTGGCAAGAACAAATGGATCCATTCCTACAAGTCTGTGAAACCTCGTGGATAACGTTCTGTGGGTCTCTCCTAGATGATCAAGTGAACCAGAAAAATGGGAAGGACCTGTGCTAATTCCACATTTACACGATTCCCACGTAGAATTAAAATACCCAGTACACTAGGTTCCCCCAGCAGAACCTACACACAACATTTCCTAATGATTTTTATAAATATTTAAATCTTTTTTTCAGTCTCTTTAGACTTAACAAGAATGTTAATAGTTTTCGGAACCGTGGATGAAGCGTTAAAGCTCTGAGTCCAATAAGAGGAGGTTATTTTTTTGAGGTTTTATACGGCTGATAGTCAACATGTTAACTACTGAAGATCTTAGAGTGGAAAAAATTCGATGCGCATATACGATGGACAATACGTGATGGACAGTACGTGGTAGACAGTACGGAACGGAACGGATGGTACGTGGGAGGAGGGAGAAGGGGCGGAGCCTAGAGTTAACAAGAAGATGGCGCCCGGCCGGCCGGAGCTTTTCTGTGGGAGCGCTTGAAGACGGCGCCGCAAGCCCTCAGGCCTCTAGACTGTGTTAAAGAGACGCCTGCCCCTCAGGCTAGGCTTTAAGATGAACAAATGAGCCTCATTCACGTAAAGTCCGGGTACTTCTGGAGCTGCCACCTGTGCGCTGAGCCCTGCTGCGGGTGAGTGGCCTCAGAGCCGTTTAAGTGTTATTTCTCAGTTAGGGTCTCCAGGATGGGAGCCGCCTTGGTTTTGAAAACTAGATGTTTTGGGAGCTTGTCTCTCAGGTGCAGGTCTTAAAAGCTGGGGTCCAAACCCTTCTCTCCTTAGGGAGGAGCATGGATTTCGAGTTCCCTCAGGGTGCCGGTTGCGCCACTGCACGTGGGGCTTTTGGAGCAATTGTGTCTCAGACTCTGGTGGCCTCTTCGACGGGGGGCCTTGCCTCATTGGCTGGAGGTGTAGGAGTCACTCAGACTCCGTTTATAGGTGTCGTTCCCCTCCCTCCGGAAGTTCTGTATGTAGCTGCGGATTCAGCGTGTCTGTGGGGGTAGGTGAGTTCTGGGTTTTCCTACGGTGCCGTCCTGAAGCCGGGAAGGTGCTGGAGGCTGGGAGTCTGAAATGAGAGTGAGGGGCCTACGCATTTTAAACAAGCATCAGCTGTTCTTTATGTCTAGGTGGTTCATTGACCGCAGACTGAGAAACTGCCCTGAGGAATATCACTTGTTCCACCTCTCCTGCCCCCTCGTAATCGCTCAGGCACGTAATCCGTTCTCTCTAGAGTAATATCTAGAAGTTGGGGTGTGGTCTTGGCCAAGTAATCTTGCAAAACAACATAATGGGACCATCAATGTGATGTTCTAGTTCTAGCTCCAAAGAATTTTCTTTGAAGTTATTTTCTTGTCTCCTCACCATGGATACCTGCCCTCCTGTCACCATAATAATCCATGTCCCATTAAGCACATTCAGGCATTACCTAAAGAAGTAAAGTGGTGATGAATTTTGCTGAATCCCTTTGGGGTGTCGTCTCAACTTATGCTTGGTTTGTGGGCTTTGGCATGTTTTAACGCTCCAACAATGAGCTGTAGAACGGTCCAGAGGCACAGGGCTTCTCAGCATCTTGGCGCTGACCTGAAAGAAATCACAAGTAGCAAATGAGGAAGAGTTTTAAAATAATGTGTTCTAAATACAGCAACAATATGTGTGTATATATTTGTAAATGCATAGGAAACGTTTTTTGAAACACATACACACTCTGGCTACACCCAGGGAAGGGTATTAGAACTGGGGGTTAGTCAAAGTGGCCTTTATAATTATCACAGTTTTCTGTCAGTGTTATTTATTTCAAATTTATTTCAAGTTGCTTTTGTTTTGTTTTACAGTTGGCACATTTTCAAGTACATCTTGAGTGTATATTTTTAAAGTTGGCAGTAATGTTAATACATTTTAAAATATTTTACTTGTCTCTAGCCTAATAATAACAGAAGATTATAACAAGAAATAGCCCTATCACAAAAACTTTTTTTTTGATAGAAAAGGTGAGAGGATTACAATGAAAGAGTCTCTACCCCTTAAGGTGTATGTATATTAGGCAGAATTCTCTCCCATTATGATAGTGTCCCCATTTAAGCCTCTTTCGAGAATATATCTATAGAAATTTCCTGGGAGCATTTTTGGAAGAGAGCTTTTTTTTTTTCCATGTGTCACCTGTAAGGAGGTGGGGTAGTTCTTGTCTGAAGTACAGAATCTCTGAATGACCCAGAATTATGTACAAATGTATGGATAGATGAATGTCTGGAGTATAGGAATAGATTAGTAAATTGTTAGAAAACAAAACACCTTGACAGAGGTAGTGTTACATACACATATATAGCATGACATCGTGATACCCATGTGTTTCTTCATCACAGTGGGACACTCTTTCTTAGCTGGAATTTACCTAGCAAGTGACAGTTGACACTGGAAGAGTAGATTATAAACAGGGTGATCACTGTAGCATGGGATGGGGAGACAGAGAAGACGCTGAGTATGGCATTCAGGTTAAAGCAGTAGGTCTAAACCTTGGCTGCACATTATAACTGCCAAGGGAGCTTTTAAAAAGACATAGTGGAGCCCCACTCTCATAGATTCTGATTTAATGGCCTGAGATGGGGCTCAGGCAATATTAGTTTTAAAAGCACTCCATTTGATTCTCATGTGTAAGCAGGGTTGAAAATCACTAGAATAGAGAGAAAAAAATCTATAGTGGTGGTGGTGAAGTGTATTGGTAGAGCAGACATGGGTAGCAGTTGATAAACACTTCAAACTTGAATATTTTGATCAATTGCAAGATCAGGCCTAAGTAATGCTAGTAAGGATTCTGAAATATGAAAGAAACCAGTTGTAGGGCACACCAGGGCAGCACAATACTTTGGAACACATTGAAAAGAAGAAGAAAGACCAGATTAGGATAGAGACAATTTATTCATTCCAGAACCTGGACAGGATTATTTCTAAGAATTTTGTATTTAAGTTTAATCAATAACTACTCAAATTTAGCTGTCTTACCTAACTCTTCACCCCAGACTGAATACATACATACATACAGTAATTTCCATGCTCAAGTATTTAGTCCACACAGCCTAACCAATGCTCAGTGAGATGCTAGTTTGGTAATCACACCGACAAATAGTTGAGATGGATGATTCCATCTTCATTATTGAAAGCACAGCCTTAGGACTATATCGTGCAAGTGTTGTCCTTCTACAGTTCTTTGTTTAAAGTATGTTTATCATATGTTCTACCCTGGCCCTCAGGGGTACATCTGTCTTCTCCCTTCGCCCTTCCATTGTTCTGTTGGCTGGGAAGGCTAGATTTGGGGCTTCACTCTCTGGGTATATCAAATTGTTTGCATGCATATCATACTCTTAGTAGAAGTCTTGTTGATTCAGGTCTCTGAATGCATGAGAATTTTAGAAATGTATGCTACTGTTAACAAAATAAATAAAGAATTTGCTAGGCCCCAGGAACTAGCGTACTGTTCATAACTTGGATGATTTTCTGTGTTATGAAATAATGGACAAGTACCTTTTTAAAATTCTGATTTTCTAATCTCTTTTATACATCTTCATTGATTCTATGGAGTTTGTTATTTAAACACTCTTCCTTTTATTTGTTTGCTGCTTTATTTTTAACTTTACTCCCTTTTGAAATCATCCTGGAGTCCAGCATGAAATTCTTTTTTCTTTTTTTTTAAACATCTTTATTGGAGTATAATTGCTTTACAATGTTGTGTTAGTTTCTGCTGTATGACAAAGTGAATCAGCTATACGTATACATATATCCCCGTATCTCCTCCCTCTTGCGTCTCCGTCCCACCCTCCCTATCCCGCCCCTCTAGGTGGACACAGAGCACCGAGCTGATCTCCCTGTGCTATGTGGCTGCTTCCCACTAGCTATCTGTTTTATATTCATTTGGTAGTGTGTATATGTCAGTGCTATTCTCTCACTCTCTCACTTTGTCCCAGCTTACCCTTCCCCCTTCCCAGGTCCTCAAGGCCATTCTGTGTGTCTGTGTCTTTATTTCTGTCCTGCCCCTAGGTTGATTAGAACCATTTTTTTTTTTAAGATTCTATATGTATGTGTTAGCACATAGTATTTGTTTTTGTCTTTCTGACTTACTTCACTCTATGACAGTCTCTAGGTTCCATCCACCTCACTACAGATAACTCATGGCTGAGTAATATTTTATGGCTGAGTAATATTTCATTGTATATATATGCCTATCTTCTTATCCATTCATCTGTCGATGGACACCTAGGTTGTTTCCTTGTCCTGGCTATTGTAAATAGTGCTGCAATGAACATTGTGGTAAACAGCATGAAGTTTTTGGATCAGTTATTTTTTGGGTGTTGTTATTTTAAATTGTAATATTAACATTTTGATAGCATATTCACTAGATAGTAACCAAATGCATCAAATAATATTTTTGGCTTAGAAAGCTTATATTTTCAGGAGCAAGGTGAGGCTTATCAGAAGGTCGATGATGATTTCATCTGGAAAAATTCAATATATTTTTTCTAGGATTTTATTGACTGTTGTGACTAAGTTAACTGTCTTGTTCATTCAGTCTGTTAAAAAACACTTTAAAATACTGAGAATTAGATATGCATTTTTGTTGTTGTTGAGGGAGGAGAGATTAAATGATTTTACAGTCAAAAAACAAACTAAAGAAATATAAATGTTCTTCTTCTCCTTATCTGTCATATAATTACAAAGTTGTTTTGTGACAGCCACCAATAATAAATTTTAAACTCGAAAATGCTCAGCTTCTTGGTTCAGAAAACAATATGTCTTTGTCCTCTGCAATTTCATCTGAAAATATATCTAGGGAGAAAACCAGGTAATTTCTTTTCCTAAGGGAATGAAGATTACTGCACATCCTTTCTAAGAATCTCATTGACTTTTCTTATTATCTGAAGATAATTTTCAAAGTTATGTCTAATAGCTGTCTGTAAATAAATCCCAGAAGTTGTATTTATTAAAACCTCTATCAAAAGTCATTCTTAATTATTTTAATAATACTATTATTTATTAAGTATTAGTCTTAACACCTAGAGTACACTTTAACAGTTTTTATAGTTTTATTTTAAGAAAGATAACCTATATTTAATTCAGGCAATAAAACATCATTGGAGGTGAGACAGTGGTGGTCAGCATATGAAGCTTGACTGTAAGGAGTTTGCATTTTGAACCTAGAACAGATACTGGCACGTATTTGACACTCAATAAATAGGATGTAAAGAAGGAAGGAGAAAGAGTTCTTCTACTGTCACTTTCTATCTGGGGTATATTTTTTTCTTTTTTCCAAAACATGCATATCTGAGGCTTATTACATGTACCTGTATGATAAGGCTCTATTGTCCAAAGTTTTTGTTATATTTTACTAGAAATGCCATTTTTTGCAGATATTTTGTAGTATCAGATATAAAGAAAAAGAGATTCTAAAAAGGCTTTTTCTGTCTTATTTCCATAGCTAGTCCTGAGAGAGTAGTAATTTTATTTTATTTTTGAGAGGTAACAATAAATATGATTTCTGTCAATTGTGAGGTAGAAAGAGATCATATGTGGTGGTTTCACACATAAGCAGTTATTTCTGGACTTAAAATAAAAACAAACATCAACTTCAGTAGTACTGTTGAGCACATAGCTGCATTTTAGAAGTTCAGAGAATCAATTGAGTGTCCATTTATCAAAATCGTATGCTTTTTTCCCTTGGATATAAAAGCTGGACTAGGCATATCATGAAAGCAGACATTTTGATGAAGATTACAAAAAGATTTAGACAAGATATGTTTAAGCAAGTGAAAAATCAAATTGTGTTTCTGAATCAATAAGAGCAATAACAAGAAAAATTCCAAATACAGATAAATGAGGTTTTATTTCATGCCTTCAATCAAGTATGCTGTCTGTACAGTTTAGGGAGCCTTTCATTTTTTTTGAACTGGTTTACCAATTTATAATAGAAAGTGGAATTTAGACTGGGTCCACAGAACACTGTCTATGAGTATGATTGATGAAAACGGTTCCTGAAATTTAGAGCTTTCTCCTCTTCCTTAACTATTTATTTTGTGTCTATTTATTATATCAGTACAGACTCAGAGTCCTAATTTATTAAATAGATTATAATCTAAATAATTATGATTTATTTGGATGCTAAAATTTTCCCAGAACGGGAGCCCCGTCAGTTTGCTCCTGTGTCCTTTTGACAAGTCTCCATCATTTCTTGTATGTCTTTAACTTATAACTTAAGTATTATTATATGACTTCATGTATAGCATAAGACCTTGCTGTGGTTTACTTCTCTTGCCTCTTTACTGGCCTTTGTAATATTGTTTTTTTTTTTTTTTTTGCGGTATGCGGGCCTCTCACTGTTGTGGCCTCTCCCGTCGCGGAGCACAGGCTCTGGACACACAGGCTCAGCGGCCATGGCTCACGGGCCCAGCCGCTCTGCGGCATGTGGGATCTTCCTGGACCGGGGCACGAATCCCTATCCCCTGCATCGTCAGGCGGACTCTCAACCACTGCGCCACCAGGGAAGCCCTGTAATATTGTTGTTATACATTTAGCTTCTAAATATATTATAAACCTCCCAATACATTGTTACTATTTTTTACTACACACATTCAATTAATTTTATAGAGATTAAAAAGAAGAGAAAGTATGTTATAATTATATATTTATAATGTCTGGTGTCCTTAATTGCTTTATGTAGCTACCTGTTTCCATCTGGTATGATTTTCCTTCTGCATGAAGGACCTTTTAGCATTTACTGCAGCACAGGTCTGCTGGTGATGAATTCTTTTAGCCTTAGATGTCTAAGAAAGTCTTTATTTCATCTTCATTTTTGAAGGCTTATTTTACTATGTTGTCAATTCTAGGTTGATAGTGCTTTCTTTTAGTAGAGTAGTTGCTCCACTTTCCTCTGACTTGCATTGCTTCTGATGAGAAATCTATCATTCTTTTTTTTTTTTTTTTTTTTTTTTTTTTGCTGTACGCGGGCCTCTCACTGTTGTGGCCTCTCCCGCTGCGGAGCACAGGCTCTGGACGCACAGGCCCAGCGGCCATGGCTCACGGGCCCAGCCGCTCCGCGGCATATGGGATCCTCCCAGACTGGGGCACGAACCCGTATCCCCTGCATCGGCAGGCGGACTCTCAACCACTGCGCCACCAGGGAGGCCCAGAAATCTATCATTCTTATCTTCATTCTTTTATTCAAAACATATCACTTTTCTCCAGCTGCTTTTAAGATTTTTCTCTTTATCACTGTTTTTAAGCAGTTTAAGATGTGCTTTTGTGTTGTTTTCTGTACTTGGGATTTGTTGAGCTTCTTGGATCTGTGGAATTGCAGTTTTCATCAAACCTGGAACAATTACTGCCATTATTTCCTCAAGTCTTTCTTTTTCTACCTCCTGAGTTGTTTTCCTTTGACTCCAGTTACACATGTGGTAGCCCACTCGAAGTTGTCCCCCAGCTCACTGATGATACATTCACTTTTTTCACAGTCTTCATACTCCTCGTGTATCATTTTGGGTAGATTCCGTTGCTGTGTATTCAAGTTCACCAATCTTTTCTTCTGAAGCACCCCCTGTTTTCAATCCAAACAAGTGTGTTTCATGTCAGACATTGTAGTTTTCACATTTAGACGTTCAATTTATTTTTCATATCATTCATGTCTCTACTTATGTTTAATATTTCCCCTTTCATCTTGGAATATAGAAATATAATAGTAACAGTTTTAATGTCCTTATTTAATAATTCTATTATCTGGGTCATTTCTCAGTCTGTTTCTATTGATTGGTTTTTCTCCTCCTGGGTCATACATTCCTGATTCTTAGCTTACCTCATAGTTTTTGATGGAATGCCAGGCATCGTGATTTTAACTTTGTTGCTGCTGAATATTTTTGTATGTCTATAAATATTCTTGAGCTTTGTTCTGGAGCACACTTATGTTACTGAGAAATCCTTTTGAGATTGCTTCTAAGCTATGTTAAGTAGCATTAGATTAGACTAATCTGCATCTAATTTTGCCCCACTACTGAGATACTGCTGAGTTTTCTAAGTACTCTATTGGATTTGCTGTGAATTAAGAGTTTTTTTTCCTTTCTGATTGCATGATACTTTCCCTGCCCTCAAGTTGTTTCCCTTAAATGTGTGCTTGTCAGTCATGAGATGAAATTTGAGGAAATGCTCTGCTGAACTTTATTTCTGTGCAGATCCTGTCTCTCCGGTATTTTGACCTGTAAACCTTTTATATCTTGGCCTGCTTCTTTTAATCACCTCCTAATTACCCCCATTGATGAGGAAGGGATTTCCACCCTAGAATTATGGAAGTAACCAAACACATATCACCCAACACTGGATAAATGAGATCGACCATAGTCACATATGTTATTAGTCACATATACTCACAGCCTAGGGGAGGAGGACACAGCACACCACATGGACCATATAGAGGTGGCACCCAGGGACAGAGTGAACAACTAGAGGCTATGGGAGACAGGCTTTGTAGTACTAAGGGGTGTGATCTCAGTTATTGCGGTAGGTTGTGATTAGTGTGTTTAATAATTCCATGGGCTGTCAGGAAACTGAAAACCACTACTCAAAGACAAACAAGAACTGTGCCTGATCTTACTAATAAGGGAGGTTGTTTGGCTAGAGGGCCTCATCCACTAGAGCAGAATTGGAAGGGGAATTTGTGGTTATACCACTTGAGGCCCTTTTGGATTCACCAGGTATGAAAACAGCACATCATATTGGATCTTAATTTTAGGCTTTGCACCACATCCCCCAACCTTCCATCTCCATCTCTCGGTTCAGTGAGATTGCTAGGCTGTGACTGGGTCTTGCCTCTCAGTGCTGCAGTCTGGGAGCCGTCATGAGGT
The DNA here is from genome assembly GCF_964341445.2 of Mesoplodon mirus. NCBI lineage: Eukaryota > Metazoa > Chordata > Mammalia > Artiodactyla > Ziphiidae > Mesoplodon > Mesoplodon mirus. The sequence continues at coordinate 25,192,748 of NC_138995.1, read as the reverse complement.
CATAACCAGGGGGACAGACACAGAGTTTACTTCATTCAGGTATTGCTGTCCTGGGTTGCCTAACGTGCAAGGTTGGAAAATGTTACTTCGTAGATGTTGTGTTTGTGTTGTTGTTCTTAGTGAAATGACAAATGTGGCACCTGCTACTCCATCTTGGCCTTAGCTTGCATTTTAGAGAACTTTGGCAGGATATACATAATAAATTGAGGTTTAATGAAAAGTTTATCATTATTAAGCAAATGATAATTATTTGATCAACAAGAGGGACATTTCACCAGGATTGCTTTTAAAAGCCTTCCTATTCCTCTAGAATCCTATAAATAGTATGACTATACAATAACTAGGGGAGCAAGGATGTAAAGGGAAAAAAATATCTATGGAGCATTTGAAAAAAAAAAGAGGGAAAGAGTAAATCACATCTGTAAACAATATTCTTACCTTTTGCATTCTCCTGACTTTTACGTATTTGAATCTAGAAGCTCATGTTTTTCAAAATGAAGAGATATTTAGGCAGTTGGTTTTGAAAAAGATATTAAACTCTTTTAGTATCAATGCCACTATCTAAAAGAAAAGGTCGAGATAACATCCACGTCAATGATTTGTTGCAAACACATGATATAAAATGTACATAGGCACTTTATACAAGATTTGGCACATAATAGGTGTTCAGTAAATATCATTTCCCCTTAAGCCACTTTGATTAATTCTTAAGGATTTTCCTTTCTCAAAGTTTCCCCATCTCCTTTTGCACAAACTAAAGTTATTTTACCTTTGATTTTTGTCATTTTCCTTTTCTATTTCCTCACTCTGAGAGGCTATAAAATATGCTGTGTCCATAAGTAAATAAAAAAAAGTCCTCATCCTCCCCAACAAAGAATATTTTTGGCAAACACTCTGCACTTAACACGAAGTGTCAGAATTTCAAAGCTTCCCCAAGGAGTCCAGCAAACATATCTAAGGAAAGGGAACAGAGTGATTATGAGTCCTTTTCAAGTGAGACCATTCTTTAGAAAGAGACTCAGGCTGTGTAAAGAGTCACTTGCTTATCTGATAAGACCTTTAGCAGCAGGAAAAAAAAATACAGGCAAAGAATAACGTATTGTTAGCTCAAAAAGGGGGAATTCATTTGAGAACTATGAATTATTTTAAAAACTTTGCTGTAGTAGTATATAGGAAAACTGTAATCCTTCTGATTACGTTCAATCCATACAATAGTCAGTTGCGTTAACAAGTATGTATTGAGCAAATTAAATCATCTTCAATGTATTGTACTTTAATGTTTGGAGATAAAGATGCTAGTGACTATATGGATAAGGACTTGTTAACATTAACATTCCAACTTTTCAGTTACTAGTTCTGTAATCTTGAGCCAATTATCTAATATCTCTGAACCTCAGTTTACATCTCTGTTAATTATGGACATTTCATGGGGTTTTTCTGAGGGTTAAAAAAAAAAGAGTACAAATACAGAATCAGTCATGGTCCATTAATCATAAAATGCCCCCAATGAGTTATTGTTCTGCTCCCACTACTAGTAAACCATTAACTGTTACTACATTTATCATTAAATGTTTGTTTTCAAACAGTGGACATTTTTAGATTCTTCCAGTGCTTGCCAAAAGCAGAGCTACTAAAATCAAAGCAAGGAAACAGAGAGACATAAAATATTACAGGCATGGTGATAGAAGCTCAAAAGTAAATTCTATCATGTAAGGAAACATGGCATTTAAAATGCAAACAATTATTGCTCATATAAAAGAGTAGAAAAATAGGGAGAATGAAATATCATTCTACCATTGTAACATCTTTTTCCCTTGTGTATTCATTCATTCATTTAACAAATGATTGTTAAACACGTGTAATATTCGCGGCATTATTCTAGGCATTGTGGATAAAGAAGTTAACAAAACAGATACAAATTTTGGCCCTCTTGGAGATTAAATTTTAGTAAGGAGAAAAAGAGAATACGTATCATGTCATGTTCTATCCTATTCTATCCTATTCCCAGAGAATGATACATTATGTGCTTTATAATGTGCCTGTGTATATTTATGTTTATATTCATATTTATATTTATATACACATACCTACACATATGCTACTATGGAGAAAAATAAGACAGAGAAGAGGAATAAGGAGTGTGTATATGGGTAAAGGGACTGCAATTTTAAATAAGGTGGCAAGGGAAAGGATCAGTGAGAAAGTATGAACAAAGACTTGAGGAAGGTATAATTTTGACCTTACTGGATAACTGAAAAGAGGGTATTCAAGGCAGAGGGAACAACCAGTGCCTGGCCCTGAGTAGGAGCATGACCTCGCCTGTTGATGGAACACGGAGGAGACCAGTGTAGTTAGAAAGCAGTGACCAAAGGGTCAGTCCTATGATTTGAGGCTAGAGAGTTGGTGATGGGAGAGTGCTCAGATGATAGAGGGCCTTGCACATTATTCTAAGGGTTTTGGCTTTTTCTTTCAAAGAGATGGGAGAAACATTCTGACTTCTGTACTGAGAACAAATTAAAGGGAAGTAGAGAGGTAAGTTAGGAAGTAGGGAGTGATTGGATTCTTGATATATTTTGATGACAACACTGACCGAGTTTTCTGAGTAATTGGATATGGGATGTGAGAGGAATCAAAGATAACTCAGAGGTGTAGGCTCGAACAACTGGTGGGATGAAATTTCCAGGTAGAGAGATAGAAAAAGAGAATGCTAGAGCAGATGGTGGAGGTTGGAAGATGGTAAGATCCAGAGTTCTATTTTAGGAATATTAATTTTGTAATGATTATTAGGCATTCAAGCCTAGGTGTCATGGAAACACTTGCATAAAAATCTGAAGTTCAGGGTAGAGATCCTTGCTAGAAATGTAAATTTGGAGTCACCAGCATATAGATTTCCTTCATATTCCTTTTACTCCTTATCTGTAGACACATAGAATTTAGAGATCATTTTTTCAACATTACATTAAATTACCTTCAATATTACCTCATTGCAACATTTAGTATTATTTTAAGGGCAATGGAAGGTATGTGGCAGATCTGGGTATAAATGGTCCATTTTATCAGGTATCATTTTTACAGCTTTGAGCTTGGACATGCTATTTTAGATTTGTGATCCTCAGGTTCCTCAAGTGCAAATAAAAGATAATAATACTTACCTTACAGGATTTTTGTGAGGGTCACATTGTAATACCATTCTTCATAATTTTAGTTTCTAATTTAAGTGATACAGTTTAATCCTCACTAAAAAATAAAGGTAGGTGAAATTATCCCAATAGAAATACTGAGCCTCAGCACATTGACTAATGTGCTTATGCTAACATGGCTGGCAAATACCAGAATCAAACGTTATCTATTCACTCATTCTTTTGTTTTGCTTTGCTTTTTTTGCTTCTACGTATATTCATATATAATATGAGTCTCAAGTCCCAGAAATAGAATAGGCACACAATAATTTCTCACTGTTTTCATTATTACATATGTGAGAAAGTTGAACATCAGCATTGAAGTAGTAACTAAATAATTTACAGTTATCGCTTGAATGAATAATGGTATGTGTGGTAGTTCTGGTAGCAAAATAGTTGCAAATGCAATAGCTTAGCTAAGTTAAGCAACATTTACAAACATATAAGCATAAGTGAATTTCAGTTGCTCAGTATATGGAATAGTATCAATGCAAATGCTCAGCATCTTACTCAATGGATTGCCTTAAGATCAGTGCAAAGTGGATTCATGGGGCCTCTCTTATTTACTCAAGGTGTCCACTTTTCCAGTTTCTATGAAAGATGCTCTGGTACTCTTTATTACCCCCTTCCAGTGCTTTCCATTGAGCAGGATTTATCTCAGACATCTAAATGTAACTTCATGTGTATATGCTAAGTGAAACCAGCCCATTAACTGGCAAATGCAGTTGAAAAGCTGTGGATGGTGAAGTCTTTCAATTATCTCTGTTACAGCCAAGCCAGATTTAAGTAGCTCTTCGTTTCTGTAAATAATCTGATTAGTGTCTGTTCGCTTTTCTTCTCTTATTATTTATCATATACATTTTGTTTCACTCATATAACAAAGAATTTTTCCTATTATATAAATTATATCATAATATATTATCATATTTAGTATATAAATGCCAGAAGTTGTGTGCCAGAGTAGTCAAGCATGTGACAGGAGCACACGTGTTGGCCATAAATCATGCTTTTGACATCCCACTCATGTGAATCTGATTTATGTGAGTAATCTCTCATAGAATTAACTATTCTCATCTGTAAATTGAAAAGGGGTCCTGGTCTATCAGGGTTCATATTGTAAACAAATCACTGTTTACAAGATATGAATAACTTATTAGTGATAAGTGTGACTATAACTTTAAAACCCAATTTGTTAAGTACATATACTAAGCAGGTGCTCAAAATGTTTATATGAACTAGCTAAAATAATCCTTACAGTGACCCTCAAAGGCAAGCATTATAATTATATTAATTTTACAGATAGAGAAATTAGAAACAGGTATAGAGACGTTAAGTATCCTGCCCAAAGAGGCATAGCTGGTGTTTGTCTCTCTGGTTTAAGAGTTCTTGCCCTTAAATGCGGTTCTTTAGATCAACAGTGTCTAATAAAACTTTCTGCAGTGCAAAAAGTAATCTATATCTGTCCTGTCCTATGTGGCAACCACTAGTCACAAGTGGGTATTAAGCATTTGAAATGTGGTGACAGAGACAGAGGAACAGAATGTTCATTTTTATTTAGTTTTAGTTACAATTTAAATTAAGTAGCCATATGTAGCTAGTGGCTATTACATTGTACATTGCAGCTCTAGAGTAAAAATCTTTCACACTGTGATACCCCCCTCCCCCAGGGCTTGTGCTGTGTCTCCTTTGGCTTTGGGTCAGGGGTTAGGACAGAGCTTGGAGTTCAGATGCATAGTGAGTATTTGCAGCAGACATTAAAGAAGAGAATTATTGTTGGGTTTTACACTTAAATTGCAGATCTAGTTCCGGGTTTGCAGATGTCCCATCACAGCTGTCCTTTTCCACACCTTCCTTGCCTTTTAAGTTCTTGCTTAGTGAGCCTTGCCTTGACTTCATTTCAAGCTCCTCTGCTGGATCTGGACACCAAAAATGTCCCCATTTCCCAGGGAGAGAGTGTATGTGATGGTTGAAAGTGTGGGCTTCTGAGTAAGGCTGCTTTGTTTGACATTCAGTCCCACAACTTCTCAGCCTACTGTGCTTTCTTAGGAAAGTCCTTTAATCTCTGTGCATCTCAGTTTCCTGTTCTATAGGGAGTGCATAATAAAAATTCTCATCACATGAGAATGTTGGGAGGATACATGGAGATAATCTTTGAAAAGCACTTTACAGAATATCTAGCAGCTAGATGACAGTCAACAAATACTGTCTATTTTTATTATTTTTCTCTAATTTTTCCTACTTCTGCTTTTCTTTCAAACCTCCAACACATCACAAATGCAAAATTACAGGAGAATGTTTTACAGAAAACATTTCAAGACATTTATTAAGATTGTGTCTGCAGGACACTGATTTCTATCCTTTATTTAAACAATCATATTTTGAGCTGAAATAACTTGCCAAGCTCTTCAGGTGGAACAAGGGATATAAAGATAAATAAGACATATGTACTGCCTCCAAGAAATGCACAGTCTGGCAGGAAAAACAGCTAACAAACAGATTACAGACCAGTATCACTATTACAGAAGGACTAAGTATGAGGCAGTGATCAACATTACTGTATGGATAGTAATTGTCAGGGAGGTCTTCACAGAAGAGGTTATAGCTGACTGGATTGTAAAGAGCACCTGGCATTTGCTTGATGCATATGAAATAAAAACCCTTGTTGATCAGTCTATTCTTTGCTGTTGGGAACTTAATGAATAAATCATGAAAAGTAGTTCCTTTCTTTTCTCTTTGTGCAGGTCAAGTAAAAAACTCTGAAAAGTAAAGTTGATCTTGTATTCAGATCATGTTTCCTCTACAAAAAATATCTTTTCAAAGGGTTAAAATGGGTCTTAAGAAAAAAGAACAACAATAATTTGTATATGATTATGCTTGAAGTCTCAAACTATAGCAGATGCCATATTAAAGGCTGTAAAAAAAATAATGCAGATAACAGGAGTATCACAAAAAATACAATTCCTTTAGGTATTAACAAAAGTATGTCAAATAATTGCCACAGCTGGTAAGTTGATTACTGCGTACCTGGAGGAGAGCATGGGACACACTGAAGAACAACTTGAGCTTCACACCACTGTAATTATATCTCAGTCCTGGACAATCTACACAGTCTTGTCCTGCCAAGACCCCTCATATAACTGTGCACAACCCATGCCACCAATGGGATACATTGCACAAGAAATCAGACATTTAAAATTAGAGGGCTGAAAGAGGCTCTCTAGCTACTGGTGGAAGCAGCTGTAGTAAGATGTCTGGCCATCTCAATTTTCTGTAGTTTGGCTCAATGTGTTAGAAAGGAGTGACCTGTTTTAGATCTCTGTCACTAAGGAACTAGGACATGGTGATTAAGAGTTCTGGAAATAGCTTTTATTCAAATCCTATCTCTGATCACCCTTGCTTGTGTGACCATGGATAAACTATTTAACCTATATGTGCCTCAGTTTCCTCATCTGTAAATTAATAATAGTATCTTACTTGTTCTAACTGTTAGTATCTCTGATACTAGTAATAGTATCTCTCCTTGTTTCTAATATTGTTCTAATAATTCAGTCAGGCAATATATGAAGTGTTTAGCTGGTGGCTGCTAAATTAGTGACCAATAAAAGTTAGATATTGCCTCTCCAGTTATTCTGTCAGTTTATACTGTGTCTTCTTCATGCATTGTGTTCTTCCAAGTCATTTGGCCTTTAATAAATGGTTGCTCAGTGAAGGAATAAGTAAATGAGAGCCTTATATTTATATAGGTCTTGGAATCATTCTGACAAATCATTTTTCTCTAGTTTCAGCATTGCAATATTAGCATATCTTCTTTCATAATTTGAATAAATGATGTTTTTAATTGTAAAATTATGTTACTAAATGTCTATAATACTCCATATTGGGAACAAAGGATGGTATTTGGACTATTTTTAATAATTATTTCAATGTTCTCATTCATTCATTGCTTGTTAATTCAGTTTGTCAGTGGTTAGTGACCAATTGCAGAAAAAATGTTTGCAATTCTAAGACACATATTGGAAAAACTTTATAGGTTATTATTGTGAAGTGTTAAAGATGGAAGATTTAAGCAAATTGTGGAAAACCACTTTTTCACAGGAACATTCATTGAGAACCACTCTACAGTGACCCTGACAGCAAGGACATAGAATTTTTCTCTTGTATTTTGTCATAAGGGGCAATGTAGTCTCAGGATGGGGTTAGGAATCAGAAACCACTAAAATCTGGCATTCAGATTGTGTAAAAGACATTTTCTTTATTAACTATAACTAAGCAAATATTGTGAAGATCTGAGCTCCAGAGGAGTTTTATAAAATGTAAATAAAAAGCAACATAATGTTTCCTTTAATGAATATGCTGGGCAGCATAAGAAAGGAAAAGAAAAGTGGTAATAAATCAATCACTGTATTGTAACTGGTTAGGAATGTTTCACAGTACTTGAGTTGTTCTTGTGATTACCCAACACATATTCCCAGCAAATGTGTGAAAATTATGTTTCACTAAAATTCATGGGGTGAGGGGAGGGCATTTTCACTTCTCTGCTTTCTAGAAGGAGGCATTTTCCCCTACACTCACCCGTTCTCTTGCATCATGTTTACTCCTCACCCCACACTGAAGTGGAGTTCTCCTTGTTAGGTGTATCATTTGAATGGGGGCTATTCTGCTCTACTTTTTCGTTCAGTACTTTCTGCCAGGGGTAAGTGGGAGGCTGTGAAAATAAGATTTTGTCTTCTTTGTAGATTTCCCTCAGGTGAGGCAGAGGAGGGGCAAGCCTGTTTGTATCTTTTACTGTAGCATATTAAATATCAGCTTTATTATTCACAAAACACATCTTTACATTCTGAGACTGTCTCTTATATTTTTCCCTTAATTTGGGAGTGTTTGTTTTGACTGATCCCCTTCCACCTCCAACTAGCCAACTCTCACTCTTCTTTCAGAAAAGAGATGTGTTCGTGGGACTTCTTTTCTGACTAAGATGAACAACTACATCCTTTAGCATTATTCCTGAGTAGAGACAGTGGTAGTACCAGGAGTCTCTGAAGGTCTTGTGTTAAAATGTAAGATGTAGTGGAGAAAGAAAAAAGAGTTGTCAGTAATAAGGTTTTATCTTAATGTTGTCAAGTGATTTCTGGAGTTATTGCTGGCACGTTTGTATTTGCTTTAACGACGGAGTCTGCTTTACAAAATCAGTTTGTGCTGGAAGAGGCTTATTTAAAATTGTTCTCATGGTGCTGTCTCCAGGTGGGAATCTGTTATTAGCGGTGGTGATAAGGAAGGCTGCAGACATGTCATGACATTGGTTACCCTCAGGATAAGAGTAAACCAAGGCTTTCTGAGGAAAGGGCAGAAGGGGAGAATTACTCCTTGTCGCTGCCAGACTTTGCGGCTACCAGCAAAGGATCATTTTAAGCTGCTTCCAACTCAGGAAATTGGGAAAATTGTCGCTCCTACGCTGATGATTGCTCTCCTCACTCTGCCCTCTTCAGAGCTGTCCTTTGCAGAAACTTCACTCAGGTCCTTGGTCATGGCTAAGTTTTCCCTGCAAATAATTGAATAGTTACTTCATCTGTGTGTACAGGGGCCTCAGGGTCAGCTGTCGTGAGTTGAAATATTAGTAACACTGCTTTTACATGTCCCGGCACACACATACCCCCCACACACACACACAACTAAAAGCACACAGGTCGTTTTGACAGTATTGGTTATAAAATGAGTGTTTAGGAGACTAACATGTATTCAAGGGAGTGGGGGAGGGGGGTAGTTATTTTCCATTAGTCAGGAAAGCTTTTTAACCCCCCAAAATAACGTTAACTAATGAAAAAAAAGTATGTACTCACAAATTTGAAACAAATAAATTTTTATTAATCAATTTCCCCCATCCCTGAAATAAAGTATATGAAATGACTGAGAGAGTTTGTGTTACATCAGTACAGTGATGTCATTCACTCATATTCTGGGCTATTGTCAAACAAAAAAAAATAGCAGTAAAAAAAACAAGGAAAGACTATATAAATTCTAGGAATATGTTTATTTTAGACTGAAGATTAAGCATTATTGGATATGAAACTTGCAAATCTTTGGTTATATTCCCTTTTATTCAAAGATCAAAATGTTCTTTATACACCAGTGAAGAAAATACTGGGTATATTTGAATTCAGTAGATATCCCCAACTCTTTTTTCAAGTGTTCTGACTTTGGCAGAAGCCAAGAAGCAGTTTGCAAAGCACTTTTCCTTAGTATTTAAATTCCCTTTGAGGTTTAAGAGAAATTTAATCCACATGTTTCTAATTAATTTACACTCAACTCATAAAAAAATTGGTCTTCAATTTGATCTCATTGTGGTCCAGGGGCATTAAAAAGCTTTCAAATGAGCCTTCCTCCTTGAATTGAAATCCAGATGTTGTGTTTTGTCAGCTCTAAGTGAATTCAAAACTCAGAAAAGTCTTGGTCATAAATGAGAAGGCACAGATGGTTTTGGAATTTAGGGGGAAAAAACCCCACAGATAATAGAAACCCTCTTAAAATATAAGGAGCTATCATTTTAAGGATTTCATTCAACTGTTGAGTAACATTATGCTCACTTAAAGATGGCAGTCTCTGCAGCTATGAGAAATTGAATAATCAGGGGCCAAACTGTGGAGCGAGAATATAGCCAGGAATAGACTCTCAGAGCCCTTCATTTTACTAATCACAAATAGTGATTAAAATAAATAAATTGTAGGAGGGTGAAAAGGATGGAACCAAATGCTAAAGCCATATGGTAACATCATCAGAGACAGAAAAAAAAAAAGGTTATTTTTCACATTTCAAATATTCCCTCACATCAGCCACAAAAAAAAGATGGGGAGGGGAGAAGGGACTAAATACTACTCAATGTGAGGCAAAAACAGTCAAATTCTAAATAATTATATTTCTGGCATTTCCCAGAGAGTTCAGCTTTTAAACATTCAGATTATCAATCTCAATTTACTGCATTTTGAGGCAAAGTGTGATTCCGTCTCTCTTAAATATGAATTTGGTTTGAAAAATACTTAAAATTTTTTCCACATCTTAAAATCAATAAGTCAGTTTGTAAAAACATGTCACAAACTGCTAAGCAGTAATCTTTTCCACCTTAGAGTATGGATTATTAACATTTCTGCCTTAGTTACAAATATCTTCAAAACAAGGATGAATTTATCAAAATCTTATGCATTTTTTTTACTGGTGAGTTCCACCTGAGAACTTTCTTATGGTTTTTAAAATCTTATATTTGAAAGACCCTTTAATGTAAATGCCTTAGCTAAACATTTTTTCCTATACTTCATTTAGTAGGATATGGATATTAGTGGGTTTTCCCTTAGAAATTGCTTTACAGTCAGCTAATTCTGGTTCAAATTCTAGCTCCACATGTACAAGATGGGTTATTTGGGGACTTTACATTGTTTCTCAAATATTTTCTCACCCCCAAAATGGTGATAAAAAAAGATACATCTGGCTAGTTTGTTGTAAGGACAGAGAGTGAGCTGTGCAATACCCATTTATTCCCTTTGCATGCACCTTCCCCTCCCCAACACAATGAATTCTATATAGGTGTAGCTCAGTCCTTGATAACCTTAGGAAAGCAAGCAGAACTTCACAGGAGATTTTTTAAAAATACTTTAATCCCTCTTCACTCTTGTTTGATCTCTGTACTGTATAAGAGAATGCTGTGCAATTCCTCTTGCATGTCAGTATTTCGTAAACCTTGACTCCTGGTCTGGATTTAGCATCATTCAAATCAAAGCCCCAAATTCCTCTTTCCCTATTTCTTTCCAATAGAGAGTATAGAAGATATCCGTATCTACCTAGCAATCATTCACTTAAACTCTCACAGCAGCATCCCAATTTTCCTGTTGAACCCTCTTTCCTCCTCATTCCACATGAGTCAGATGGGCTTGACACCAGACCAGGTTCTCCAAGGCATTGTTTCAGTATCAGAAAGGCAAGTGACCCAAGAAGGGACAATCAGGGCTGTTGGAACTCAATTACAGTTTTTTTTTCATTAGAAAAATTGAAGAGCTTTTGGGGGGCTTGATGAGACAATAGGTTTCATACCTGGAATTGCTTGTAGCTTTTGCCAGTATGAAGGGAAAAGCTTGTTTGTGGATGGAGCCCCCATGAAAGGAGAGCAAAAACTTCTGAGTTCTGACGGCATTGGCTATGTGGCTGGAATCAGCTATACCTGAAGCCTTTCAATTACCTAAGAAAACACACTCTTCCTTTAGCACAAACCGCTTTGAATTGGAGTGTTCTATTTAATACTAATATGAAAAGAACACATAGAAAAATACATTTTTTTGCATAAGATGGCTTTCATAAAAACAGTGACTAATGACAACTATTTTTCTTCTTTTTCTTACAGTTGTTATTACTATGATTATTACTATGATTATTACTTGTGCCCAAAATTAGTAATAAAAGTTAGTTTTCTTTTCTCATCTTTAACAGCCTTTTTTTTTTTCATTTCCAGCCCCCAGATCTTGTGGTGCTTGCAGACCTAGGCAAGTACTTTGTTCAAAACAAACAAACAAACAAACAACACACACACAGAAACAAACAAAACAAAACAAAAACAACCAGAAAACAACCCCCCAAAAAAATTCCTCTCCTTAGATATGCCCAGCAGGTCTATTAAACTCCTGTGATTTCTCAGCCATTCACAGTTACTGCATGTTGCTTACAACTGTGTTTTCAACAGATACTTCACACTTTTTCTTTTTTTATTCCCTCTCGCCGACTGCTTCACTATTTAATACCTGCTTGGGTAGCTTGACACTATTGATTCTAAATGAGTTCCTGATATTGGCCTTTTCATTTGAAAATGGATCCCAATTTATATTCTAATATATTAGCAGTGTTGATCAAGGAGCCAGAGAAAGGTCTATGGACGATAATTTTGTAAAATAGAAAAAAAGAAGGCAATGGTTGTTATAGAAAAATACTAAATAAATGATAGGGATAAATGTAAAGGAACCACCTTTCTTATGTAGTCAATGAAGGGCAGGGGCTATAAGCACCCTGGGAGAAGGTGCCACATTTGAATTGCCCTCCTTTGTACCCCAGCTGCCAGCAGAGTGAGAGGCATTGTCATAGATTCTCATCTCCATTTGCTTAAGGGCTATTGATGGCCAGGACCTCAGCAAAACAGATGGTGGAAGTAGGTTTTCATGTTTAGTCTTGTTCTGATGAGTTTCTATATGCAATTATTAGGGATTACATAAGATTTCTCTAATCTTGCTTCAGGAAACCTTTTGGAAAAGTTTATTTGGGTAAAGGCAGAATTTCCCTTCTCCGATGTTGTCCTAAGTAGATAAATAAGGTTGCCTAAATTGTTTCCTGTCACAGATACCTAAATATCTTTCTTGGGAAGCTTAGAGATCAGGAAGGAAAACTTAATTACATTATTTTAGGACTTGAGGAGAAAGTCAGATAGGAGCTCCCAGACTGTTGGTTAGATATGGAGAATAGTAGTGAATAAACACAATCTGGCTTCTTTGAGTTGAATTCCCTTTTGTGATGGCTAGTGTGTTCTTGATACATTCTGTTGGTGAGAATGACATTCACAAATAGCATCCAGGTCTATATCTTACAACTTCCTCTTCCATATCCACTAATGCTCTTGTATAATTTCTGTTGCTACATATTGCCATATGCTTCTTATTTTGCTCAAGAAGATCATTAGTTCTTAGCACAAGATAAAATTTGCCCAGTATTTTTCAGAAATGGTGATAAATGATCTCTGGCTGACCTTGCCTGCCCATTCCATTCTGTGTTTTCAAGGGCAGAGATATCAGCTGCATGGTGTGCTACAAAGGGAATTTGTCTTGGAATCCGTATATATGACATATAGTGTGAAAAATTACTACACATATGCATTTTTTTTAAAACCTCAGTTTATCTGTGTCAGTAGGTCAAATCATGTAATTTCTCAGAGATATTCTGCTACCTCTGCTATTGGTAAAATTGGAGGATTTAATTGGGTAATCAGTGGTTCTCTAAAGAGATTAAAATAGGTGGCTCAAGCAGAGAAAAAAGGGATCATTTCAAGAGTTATGCTAGAAAGGAATATACCACACTCAGCCCCTGCAAAGTTTAAATATCCTCAGCTTTCAGCTGAATTTTTTATTTCAAGCTACCTGCTCTTTTCCATTGATACTGCTAAACAACCATCCCTAACGGAACTATGGATATTTGCACATCAGCTGATTCGGCTTAAATTCTTTAATGTTGCCATTTTTTGTCTGAAAATAAGTATTTATTAAGCTATCTAAATATGTATGGTGATTTGCTTTTTTTTACTTTATAATATGAAGGAAAAAGGTTAAAATTAACAACAATTTGTAATAGAAGGGAAAAAATTGTGTGTGCCAAAAGCAGAGATACCTTCAGACTAAGTCATTCTACTCTGTGTTTATTCTGTAAAACCAAATTAACAAAATTAAATAACAAGACTTAAATGCTTCAAATAACATTTTGAGAAATGATAGTTAAAATATGAGTTTTAATTAAGAAATTAAAACTCATGATTTAGCTATCTGGGAATGGAATCGCTTTTTTTTTTTTTTTTTTTTTTTTTTTTTTGCGGTAGGCGGGCCTCTCACTGTTGTGGCCTCTCCCCTTGCAGAGCACAGGCTCCGGACGCGCAGGCTCAGCGGCCATGGCTCACGGGCCCAGCCGCTCTGCGGCATGTGGGATCTTCCCAGACCGGGGCACGAACCCGTGTCCCCTGCATCGGCAGGCGGACTCTCAACCACTGCGCCACCAGGGAAGCCCTGGAATCGCTTTTAAAACATAAAATTTTTACCATGGATGTAGGAAGGCTTTGTGTTGTGAAATAAGGGATTGTATAGATTGATTTTTAAGAAATATTTCAGTAATAAGCTTTCATCTGAAGTTCATTGCTATTGTCTCCTTATAGTTTGAGTATTTTCTGAGTCTTAATAATCTTTAGGACTTAAAGGAGTTGATAGAAATCCTAAGATGTATCAGTCCAAACAAATGGCAGAGCACATTCTACCAATGGTTAAGAAAGAAAACATTTTATTTCTACAGTGCATCAAATTTAACTGTATCAGTTTTCCATCATCTGGATTGTTTTACCCTTAAAATTCTAAACAGTCATTTTGCTGAACTTCTAACAATGATGGTCTGTTCTGAGCATTACAGACATTTTTTTAACAGCTTTATTGGACTATAATTTACAGTGGTGTGTTAGTTTCCGCTGTATAACAAAGTGAATCATCTATACATATACATACATCCCCATATCTCCTCCTTCTTTCGTCTCCCTCCCACCCTCCCTAGCCCACCCCTCTAGGTGGACACAAAGCACCGAGCTGATCTCCCTGTGCTATGCAGAAGCTTCCCACTAGCTATCTGTTTTACATTTGGTAGTGTATATGTGTCCATGCCACTCAATCACTTCGTCCCACCTTACCCTTCCCCCTCCCCATGTCCTCAAGTCCATTCTCAATGTCTGCATCTTTATTCCTGTCCTGCCCATAGGTTCTTCAGAACCATTTTTTTTTTAAGATTCCATATACATGTGTTAGCATATGGTATTTGTTTTTGTCTTTCTGACTTACTTCACTCTGTATGACAGTCTCTAGGTCCATCCACCTCACTACAAATAACTCAATTTCATTTCTTTTTATGGCTGAGGAATGTTCCATTGTATATGTGTGCCACATCTTCTCTATCCATTCATCTGTCAGTGGACACTTAGGTTGCTTCCATGTCCTGGCTATTGTAAATAGTACTGGAGTGAACATTGTGGCAGATGTCTCTTTTTGAATTTTGGTTTTCTCAGGGTATATGCCCAGTAGTGGGATTGCTGGGTCATATGGTAGTTCTATCTTAGTTTCTTAAGGAACCTCCATACTGTTCTCCATAGTGCCTGTATCAATTTACTTTCCCAGCAACAGTGCAAGAGGGTTCCCTTTCTCCACACCCTCTCCAGCATTTATTGTTTGTAGATTTTTTGATGAGGTCCATTCTGACCGGTGTGAGGTGATACCTCACTGTAGTTTTGATTTGCATTTCTCTAATGATTAGTGATGTTGAGCATCCTTTCATGTGTTTCTTGGTAGTCTGTATATCTTCTTTGGGAAAATGTCTGTTTAGGTCTTCTGCCAATTTTTTGATTGGTTGTTTGTTTTTTTGATATTCAGCTGCATGAGCTGCTTGTATATTTTGGAGATTAATCCTTTGTCAGTTGCTCCATTTGCAAATATTTTCTCTCATTCTGAGGGTTGTCTTTTCGTCTTCTTTACAGTTTCCTTTTGCAAAAGCTTTTAAGTGTCATTAGGTCCCAGTGGTTTATTTTTGTTTTTATTTCCATTTCTCTAGGAGGTGGGTCAAAAAGGATCTTGCTGTGATTTATGTCATGGAGTGTTCTGCCTATGTTTTCCTCTAAGAGTTTGATAGTGTCTGGCGTTCCATTTAGGTCTTTAATCCATTTTGAGTTTATTTTTGTGTATGGTGTTAGGGAGTGTTCTAATTTCATTCTTTTGCATGTAGTTGTCCAGTTTTCCCATCACCACTTATTGAAGAGGGTGTCTTTTCTCCACTGTATCTTCTTGCCTCCTTTATCAAAGATAAGGTGACCATATGTGCGTAGGTTTATCTCTGGGCTTTCTATCCTGTTCCATTGATCCATATTTCTGTTTTTGTGCCAGTACCATACTGCCTTGAATACTGTAGCTTTGTAGTATAGTCTGAAGTCAGGGAGCCTGATTCCTCCAGCTCCATTTTTCTTTCTCAAGATTGTTTTGGCTACTTGGGGTCTTTTGTGTTTCCATACAAATTGTGAAATTTTTGTTCTAGTTCTGTGAAAAATGCCATTGGTAGTTTGATAGGGATTGCATTGAATTTGTAGATTGCTTTGGGTAGTATAGTCATTTTCACAATGTTGATTCTTCCAGTCCAAGAGCATGGTATATCTGTCTATCTGTTTGTATCATCTTCACTTTCTTTCATCAGTGTCTTACAGTTTTTTGCATACAGGTCTTTTAACTCCTTAGGTAGGTTTATTCCTGGGTATATTATTCTAGTTTATTCTTTTTGTTGCAGTGTTAAATGCGAGTTTTTCCTTAATTTCTCTTTCAGATTTTTCATCATTAGTGTATAGGAATGCAAGAGATTTCTGTGCATTAATTGTGTATCCTGCTACTTTACCAAATTCATTGATTAGCTCTAGTAGTTTTCTGGTAGCATCTTTAGGATTCTGTATGTATAGTATCATGTCATCTGCAAACAGTGACAGTTTTACTTCTTCTTTTCTGATTTGGATTACTTTTATATCTTTTTCTTCTCTGATAGCTGTGGCTAAAACTTCCAAAACTATGTTGAATAATAGTGGTGAGAGTGGGTAACCTTGTCTTGTTCCTGATCTTAGTGGAAATGGTTTCAGTTTTTACCATTGAGAACAATGTTGGCTGTGGGTTTGTCATATATGGCCTTTACTATGTTGAGGTCAGTTCCCTCTTTGCCTACTTTCTGGAGGATTTTTATCATAAATGGGTGTTGAATTTTGTCAAAAGCTTTTTTCTGCATCTATTGAGATGATCATATTGTTTTTCTCCTTCAGTTTGTTAATATGGTGTATCACGTTGATTGATATGCATATATTGAAGAATTCTTGCATCCCTGGGATAAACCCCACTTGCTTTTAATATGCTGTTGGATTCTGTTTGCTAGAATTTTGTTGAGGATTTTTGCATCTATGTTCATCAGTGATATTGGCCTGTAGTTTTCTTTTTTGTGGCATCTCTGTTTGATTTTGGTATCAGGGTGATGGTGACCTCATAGAATGAGTTTGGGAGTGTTCTTCCCTCTGCTATATTTTGGAAGAGTTTGAGAAGGGTAGGTGTTAGCTCTTCTCTAAATGTTTGATAGAATTTGCCTGTGAAGCCATCTGGTCCTGGGCTTTTGTTTGTTGGAAGATTTTTAATCACAGTTTCAATTTCAGTGCTTGTGATTGGTCTGTTTATATTTTCTATTTCTTTCTGGTTCAATCTCGGAAGGTTGTGTTTTTCTAAGAATTTGTCCATTACTTCCAGGTTGTCCATTTTATTGGCATAGAGTTGCTTGTAGTAATCTCTCATGATTCTTTGTATTTCTGCAGTGTCAGTTGTTACTTCTTTTTCATTTCTTATTTGATTGATTTGGGTCTTCTCCCTTTTTTTCTTGGTGAGTCTGACTAATGGTTTATCAATTTTGTTTACCTTCTCAAAGAACCAGCTTTTAGTTTTATTGATCTTTGCTATCATTTCCTTCATTTCTTTTTCATTTATTTCTGATGATCTTTATGATTTCTTTCCTTCTGCTAACTTGGGGGTTATTTTGTTCTTCTATCTCTAATGAGCATTACAAATATCTTGTAGTAATCTTCTGTCAAGTTCCCATATAACTACTGTTGCCATATCTGTGCTTTGTTCTTTTTGTGGAATAACATATTTATCCTAATTCAGGATGATCGCAGAGGTGAGTGCGTTCCTATCTCACGACCTGTTTGTTAGCAACTGTATTAAATCACAATCTTTCTAATTGTTTGACATAGAGACTGGCCTTCATTTATTCCACCTGTTTACACATGTTAAAAATCTGGTGCATGAAAGGTACTATATAAAGAGCTGTGTAGCAGGGCAGGAGAAGGGTAGGCATGAATAAGAGTCCCTCATGGGGGTGGCAAACATGAAAGCATATCATTATTCTATATGGTAGTTATAGAGTGCTGTTCAGAAGTATGTGCTAAGGAGAAGGGAGACCTCAGTCTGTTTATGTGAAATTATGTCTTTGCAGAGGATATAACATTAATTTCATCTCTTATTGTCATTTATTTTATAGTGTTTCTTTTATGTTTTCGTTGCCAGTACCTTTTTTAGGCCTCTCTGAGCATAGTCAAAGGAGGTTTCTGCTACTCACTTTTTCATTTAGAAAAAGAAATGCAGCACATGTTCTAAACAATTCATTCCTTTCCATCTCCACTGCCGCCATACAGTTCCAATAAGCTTCTGTACTGGTTCCCCTGCTTCCATCCTTGCCAAC
This sequence comes from Mesoplodon mirus, assembly GCF_964341445.2. Classification (NCBI taxonomy): domain Eukaryota; kingdom Metazoa; phylum Chordata; class Mammalia; order Artiodactyla; family Ziphiidae; genus Mesoplodon; species Mesoplodon mirus. Next base: position 25,174,503 of record NC_138995.1, on the reverse strand, counting down.
TTCAGTGTATTTTCTATCCACAGTGGAAAGAGGGGAGGATGTAATTCAACCTGTCATTTTCCTGTTGTTGACTTCCCAAAGGTTCAACTTAATGGCCTTGAAGGTTCAGCAAGATCTGCCCTCATCTTAGTCAGCACCACAGCCTTTTGCTGAGGATCTTCAGGTCCTCAGAGTCTTCTGGCAAGAGCAGTTTTCCTTCTGCTCTTTGCTTGGCTGACTCCTCATTCTTTAGAGACTCAGATTAAATATTAGTTCCTCAGAGAAGTCTTTCCTAACACTCAGTTAAATTATTTCACAGCATGTTGCACTTACCCTTTGTAACCTACTTTATTATTTGTAATTTGCATATTTACTATCTATTTTCCACACTAAACCATAAACCTGTTAGGGGTTGAGACTGTTGTAGACTTTGCCCCTACAACAGAGTATGCCAGATATGGAACATTCAAGAAAACTATTTTCTGGATGAATTAATGTCATAACATTTGCATCTAGGCTAAATATTCCATCAATGTGTTTATAGTGTATATTGACCATTGTGTACTATGAATTTAACTTCCTAAAGATTGAGGAGGAAAAAAACAAAGCAAAACAAAGGTTTTAGGCATGGAATTAAATGGAAAACATATTGCATATTGGAATATTCTTACTTTTCTATTCTGGGAAACTTGAGCCTAAATTCAGTATGTTCATACTGTAGGCTGTGTTTACTGGAATCAAACTACCTTCAGCTATGGATAACCTGTCTTTGAACATTGCTGTAGGCTGCTTTCTATCAGAGGAGTGGCCAACAAGCTGTGAGACTGAACTATTATCATTGTATCTATAAATCAGGATGAAAGCTATAGATTTCCTCCTGTGTGTCTCACACTGCCTTTAGAAAAACAGGAAGGTGAGATATATAGATATAAAAAGAGAAAATCTGAAAACAGTTATTTGGCATTAATGGAATAATGTTGACTATCTCATTTCCTTAAAAAACCTGTATGATGGTGAATTCTCAAAATGTGGCACAGCATAATTGCAGATACCTGGAAGAGCATGACCAATATTTTAATATCTCAATTTATGATGCCAACTCCAGTGTAAGATGAATTCTCTCAAAATCTTTTTTTTTTTTTTTACATTGAGGGATAATGGATATATAACACTTTATTAGTTTCAGGTGTACAGTATAATTATTTGATATTTATATATATATTCCAAAATAATCACTAGAATAAGTGTAGTTAACATCCATCCCCATACATAGTTAAAAAAATTTTTCTTATGATGAGGACCTTTAATATTAGTAACTTTCAAATATGCAATACTGTATTAGTAATATTATATAAAATATTTTATATGTTTAGTTATATTCACTTTTTTTAACATAGAGACTAGTTCCAAGCCATTTAAAAAGCTATAGTTTTACCTTGCATGTGCTTTTTAGAAAACATGTATATTATAAACAAAACTCCTGCCAGAATAAAGTAGTATTTACTTTGGACCTGGAAAAGTGAAAATAAAGTGAGAAGAAACTGGGACATTTATCAAAAACTACATATCAAACACCAAACATGTGTATCCTGATATCTAAAGACCACTAAAGATTCTATATGTTCTTTTTTTCAACATCAGACCATTAAAAAAAGTTTTACATTAACTTGCCTGTAGGTAGTGGATAAATCAAATGTATACATATTGTAGTGTTTGTTACATTTAATAGTAAGCCTTTAAAAGCACACTTTTCTAATAAATATCCTTTTTAAGAACAAAGAGTTATTTTTAGTAGCAGAGGGAATGTTTTTTAATTGAATTTAGTATCACATTGATAGAAGGCTAGACTTACTTCAGCTGTAAAATGAAAATTAGAGCTACATTTCATACTACCATACTTTGTGCACATTAATCTAATTTAAATGCCATTTAAGTGCAGCTCACTTGCTCTTCATTTCAATATTAGAATAATGGAAAATAGACTTAGTTGTGACAAAAATATTTAGCTTCTATATAGTAATGTTTTCAATTTACTACCTTTTTTCTAAAGATTTCCAAATATTCCCACATATTCTGTCTTATTTACTCCTCTCTTCATTTTGTGAACAAATAGAAAAACAAAATTAGGTTAGAATCCAGGGAGTTGACCTTTAAATTTATTTTCTTACTACCTTCTGATTGACTGAGTTTGGGGGTGTCAATCATTCATTAAATCAATCAGTGCCTCATCTTCTCCAACTTTGCAATGAAGAGTTATCCTTTTCTAGTCCTTTCTTGTTGTACAAATAAAATACGAAATTAAATATTTGTGTCTCTACAGAAAATGGTGCCACATAAACTCAAGTAATACTGATTTATATTTTCTGGTTGACAAGCTAATTTACTTCCTAAATCAGTTATTGAAGGAGATTCAACCTTGATATCCTGAACTTTCCTGGGACCTTTGATAGTTGAAGGCAGACATTCCTTCATTTGCCCTTATCAAAGAGAACATTGGATGCTTTGCTAACATGTGGCTTCAAAGGAAACAAAATTAAATTTTGACTCATTTTGACAGTTAAAAATGAGTTGTGAAGCATGAAGCTAAAATGTAGCAGGTAGAGAGGGAGCTAAAGTCTGTTGAGCAACAAATCCATGTCAAGTATTGTGCTAGTAGCTGCTTTCCTTCTCTAGTGAGGTTACCACATAAAATACCGGGCACCTAGTTAAATTTGAGTTTCAGATAAACAACAAATAATTGCTGGTATAGGTGTGGCCCATGAAGTATTGGGGATATACGTATGCTAAAAAAAAAAATGGTTGTTTATCTGAAATTCAGATTTAACTAGGAGCTTTATATTACTATTTGCTAAATCTGGCAACTCTATTCTCATGGGAATTCTGCAAGGTAGGCTAACACCACCCCATGTTACAATTGGGAAAGCTAAGTTTCAGAGAACTTTCATTACATGTCTTAGATCACACAGCCAGCAAAGTGGCAGAGGAGGAGATGAACCCAGGCCTGTCTGTGCCCGTTTTCAGTGCTCATCCCAATATACCCTCCTGCCTACATGATACACCAACACATTTGGCTGCAGAATCAACAAGGATGGCTTCCACCAACACATGCATTTCTCCCTAACTAAATAGATCAAGAGGAAAGGAAATATTTTATTTCATTCCACCTCCTCCCCAGGCAAAATCTCCCCCTGCTCTCCAAGGTCTGTCAGAAGAGAAAAGAGTACTGTCATTTATTCCTAGCACGTAATACAACAGCAACCACATTCCCTCAAGGTGAGAAACCCAAAGTATACTCAGAGCGCTGAGGGACCTACTTACAGTCTCCTAAGATCCTATCCTTGTTCCTGTACCACTATTTATCATTTTTGTGATGAGACATATTTGGGGAAGCACTTTAGTAATACCCTCAAAGCAGCTGTTCCAGGACTCCTTGTAGCCATAGGTGGCCATCTGTGGTGTGTACATTCTGAAGGATGAAAGAAAAACTAAATTTATTCACAGTTAAAGTAATGAAAGTGGCAGCTATTAAAGCTATTAGTTACTATTTTCTGTTCTGAAAGAAAGGGAGAGAGAATATTGACACTGGGGGCAAAGGAAGATGTATTGCTGAGTGTAGAGCTTCAGAAACCTTGCCCTGCAATCTGTGTTGCTGCTCCTACACAGTTTGGCAGGGGACAAACAGTGAATAATGTTCTATTTTTAATTTTAAACTTTTAAGCAGAAGACCATCAAGAATAATCTGCTCAGTAAACATTTGGTCTAGAGTCTTAGCATTTCTCTTCGTTTGGCAAACAGTATCACAAATGTTAAATGTTAGAGAAGAACCAATGGCATGTGTGTTTTATCAATGGATCCTTTGCCAAGAATATCTCTGGATTTATTTTTTTTCCTGATTCAGTTTAGAAATGAAATGATAAACATAGCTGGAAGGCTGTGAATGTAGGTATAAAGTATGGACTTTCTAGCCTAATAGACACAGGTTCAAGTGCCAGTTCCACAACTTAGCTGCTCTGTGACTTTGAACATGTTCCTTAAATTCGTCCATCTGTTTCTTCTGAGAATTGAATATATAGTGATACCTAACATTGCAAAGATGAGAAGAAATTTTGTACATGAATGCATAGACATATTAGACACCCCCAAATGCTTATCAGTTCCCTTTTATCTGTCTTTTAAATGTTGAAAATGCAATTAATTGAGAGAAGAGAACAGTATTAAGCACAATAAGACTGTAGATTTAAAGGCATCATGTTATTTTATTTAAAATTATGTCACATGTTATTATTATCTGGGTATATGACATGTTATAGATCCAGAAGCAATAGCATTGACTTATTAATCTTCTTAATACTTCTCTAATTCCTACAGTTTGTCTTGGATGAGTTCAGTGGGTGGATGTAATAGGACCATTATTATTCTTTAATATAAGAAATTCTCAGATATGTGTCTCCCTATGTCATTGGAATTGATGGTAATGAATTTTCTGTCCAGAGATATTCACCTAGCATCACACTCACAATAACTACACATAAGGAACTCCATGAAATGGATTCATTTTCAGGGAAAATAGGTGGATCAGATGGCTGTTAAGTTGAGGTTATTTTCCAACTTTGAGATTCTGCATTTCTAAGTATAGATTCTATAACTGACTTATTGAATCAGATTTAATTAATCCATTCACTTATTCATTCATTAAAAATGCATATATTGTGCTCCTACTATGTATTCAACATTGCTATAAGCATTTAATTAATGAACACTGTGTAGAAATCATAGAGAAACTAGTATATTGAAATGTAGTGAGGAGAGAAAAAAAATTGTCAACCAATAGTTCCTTGTTACTGTGCATTGAGCAATATATTTTATCCCATTACATTTTATTTGTGTCACTTCCATTCTGCTCTCGGTATGAACAGACAAGGCTAATATTGTTTCTGGTGAAGGCCTGACAGCCATTCTGTTGATTTGTTGGGCATTACATTTGAGCTGCGCTCATGCGGCCCAGACTGCTGAAGGATGGCTTGACTGAAAAGAACAGGCAGTATGCCCTAGGGAGAAAGGGCAGAGTTTTAGAAAAAAGAGAAATTTGGAACCAGTATTTGTACATATATGCACTGCCAAAGGCTCTGAAAATTCCTGCACAGTGGTTTAGGTAGCCTAAAGAGAAATGACTGCTACCCTCCATAACAGACCCTGGAGCCAAATAGACTAATTTTAAAGAATACGAGCTTTGATGTCACATGATCCAATCCCTGCTTCACTGTTGTAATGAGCCCTGTGTGTTGCCTTCTCAGCAACCTTTTCCAAAGATGTACCCTGATTTTCCTTACAGAAGATTTATTTTCCCCCAATTTATGTTGGTCAAATGATGTGGATGCAACTGGGGCCACCATCTGCTGGAGGTATAGGCCATCTTGGACATTTACAGATAGGGACAGCTGTCCTGATCTGGGTGAGTAGAGATGTTTTCCTAGGCCTTCTAGATAAATTTCTCCCACAAATAATAAGATTCTGTAACTAATAAGAAGCTTTCCTAACAGTCGATCTATTTAGCTCTGAATGACATGGGATGCAGATGTGAAGTCGGAATATCTGCAACTATTTGCTATCACGAGACAGCCATCCTGATGAAGAAGCCTTCACATAAAGAATGGCACAGTCCAGACATTTTTCAAGAAATTTGCCAGAGCCCATATCATGAAACTTTGTATTAAATTGTTCCCCAAGACTGACCTCTGAACTTTTTAGTCACATGAGACAATAAATTTGTTTTAAGAACTAAGGTGGTTTAAATTGGGTTATCTGATCATCTCAAAGAGAAATATTCAAAATGACAAATTCATGTCTTTAGCTGTGTGACTGTGGGCAAACTGCTTATCCTCACTGAGTTTTTTGAAGGTGAATCCTAGATTTCTTGCTAATAATTTACGTGGTTTAACTTTCTTTTTTGTAAAATGAACATCATAATGGTTTTGGATATATCTTTTGAATAATACACTGCACAGTGTGCCTTGAACATTTTACTTATTCCATACAATATAGTTATTATCATCATCAAGTTACTTTATACATATACATTCACGCTTTAACAAATATATGCTGACTTGCCAATAGTACAAAACTCAGTGCTATGTATGGTAGAGCTTAAAAATTATGATGAAGATATTATTCTGACTTCTCTTCTTCAGGGAAAGAAAGAAAAATATGCCAAAGATAATTATAATACATAGCAGTACTTGATAAATTACATTTTTAAAGAAAGGGGCATGTGTAAAGTGTACTGACTGTCAGACCGTTAAGAGATGTTGCCTCTGAGTAGAAGAATCAAGGAACACATTAAGAGGGAGGAGACAGAATTGGTTGCACTTAAATAGGTAGACTTTGGTAAGCAAAGGAGCCGTATGATATCTTACCCAGCAATTTGTTCACAGTAGAAGTGACTGTAAGAGAAAGGGTGTATGGTGAGGAAAGCACAGAGGGAGAGAATTGACAAAAGTGGTTGAGAATTTTCCTGGAGTTTGAGGCTCTACTCTAAGCTTCTTGTGCTCAGGGATTGCAGCTTTTTTAAAGTCTTGTGTGTAAAATGACGTCTGTTATGTGGAGGTGCCAAGATATGTGTGCTGATTGGAATAATTCCAAAAAATTTAACTTAAATCTAATGTATATTTTTAGTATTTACTTCTTATCTTCTCCTCCAGCCCCTTACCAAGCTCAAAGGAATCAAAAATAAAAAGTGTATGCATGAGTGTACCACAAATGTAATAATGAAACTAAGAATATTGTTGAGTGCCTACATTATGCCAGTCAATCTCAATGAGCATGTTCTCTCTCTGTGTCTCTCTCTAATTTCATTTATCATTAGATTAATCTCTTGATGCAAGCATTGCTATCCATATTTTACAAAGGGAAAGAGAGATTCAGAGAATTTAAATTGGGCTTATTGCAACTAACTAGTGGAGTCAAAGAAAATGTATATAATTCTCATACTTAGAGTTTCATATAACAGGATAATAGCATGGGAGAAACATTGATCTGTTTAATAGTTCCCTTTAAAAAACTTGTGGTTTTAGAGTCTCTCTTTTTGTTTTGTTATTGTTTTTGTTTTCCTTTGTTTTTGCCCTCTTGTATCACAATCAACCTGTTAGTGGTAATGCCCACAGTTGTCTTGACCCACTACCATGAACTAACTTTTCTCTATCTCGTACTCTCTGGATCATTAGAATACAGATACTTCATCTTCTTCTGTATTGAGAGACTATTTTGTACCAAGGATTATGACAAGTGATAGTTACTTTTTTTCTTGATTTAAGTTTCAAATAATACGAGGTAGGTCCCGTTATTCTATTTTGTTTTAAATGAGGCAAACTTAGTATTTTTTCTTTCTAGATTTTTATATAGGTCCAATATCCTAATTTTATATGGAAGAAAACCAATACTGGGCAGTTTATTTACTCTCCCAGCCTCAAACATCTAGTAAAGGGGAGACATATTTGAAATATGGGCCAATCTGCCTCAAAAAAATACATAGTGGAAAGCAGAGTGTTAGAGTGGAGAGAACTATGAGAACATACACAGAGTAATTAAGATGTTCTTGGCTGCAAGTAAAAGAATAACAATAACTTAAGGAATAAAGACAATTGGTGATTTCACTTAATAAGCCTGGAGGAAGGTAATCAAACTTGCAGTGACTGAACATAGACCATGTCACTGAGCTAACACTTCATGCTCAAGCTTGCCACTGCATAGTCATAGCATGGCTCTGCTATGTAACTCCAAGCACTTTGTGTCACATACCAGCATCCACAACAGGAAGAGAGGGAGGAGGCTCACTTCCCTGCCCATCTCTTGGTCAAAAAGGGAGCTCCTGTTTCAGAAGCTCCTATTTCCCAACAGATATTCCTTCACATCTCATTGGCCAATATTGGGTCAGATGGCCACCTCAACTTAAGGAAGTCTGAAAAAAAAAATTTGTCTGATTTTCAGTTTCTAATAATGCTCAACCTTCAGAAAGAAAAAGAAAAGGAAAGGTTGTTGAGTAGGAATAGTATAGGAGGAGAGAAAAATCCAAGGAGGTAGAATTCCCTGTCCAAAGTCCCACATATAATAAGACACATTCCACCATATCTTATTATTTCTGGGTTCCATGCTGCCCTCTGCTTGGATACTAGTCTTTGGATCTCTTGCTTCATTCCCTTGGGCTGATCCTGATAATTGTTATGTTTATTTACTTTTAACTGAGGTGCTTCCAACTAATGTGATAGTTTGTTTTCTAATTTAGTTTTATAGCCTATGAAATTGAGTGAAATTAGAAGAAAATGTAGTCTCCCTAAAAATATTTACATTGGTAATTAAAATAAAATTTATAGTTAAACACAGAGAAAGAATATAGCAAATATCTATGCTTATCAAAATCTTAATGTCTGGTGATGTTAACTTCAGAACATTTAAAAATTAACATACAAAAATTAAGCGTAAAGTTAAAGTTTTCTTTTAAATATTTCTCAATCACATTTCCACATAGGCAAATGCTAGTTAGAATATGATCTATATCTTGCCAGTCCATTTTTAATATATATTTTACAACATATATTCATACATAGGCAAATATATTGTTAATTTGTAAAAAAATCATATCATGGCATACATATCATTTTGCAACTTGAATTTTTACCAAACAGTGTTTTTGAGATCTATTTATGTTGATGCATATAGCCTTTATCACTCTCTCTCTCTCTCTCTCTGTGTCTATCTAGTGCATAGCATTTCTAGTGCATCATATGACTATATTGCTGGTTATTTATATTATTTCCTGTATTTTGCAATTAAAAATAATATATATGGTTAATTGTGAGCATGTATGAGAGTTTCCAAAGAATGAATATATAGAAGTGAATTCTGCGTCAGACATAAGCATATGCAGATATTGCTAAGTTCATCTTCATTTTCCCATTCCCCCAATTTATACATATGTATGTGTATATATGTATATACATATATTTATTCATATGAATTAAACTAATGATAATAATAGTGCTTTGTTTACTGAATTGGATCCATTGAAGAAGATCAAAATGATTCCACCGCTGTCTTCATATCCCCTCATTAGAGGTGACTGCTGACTAGCTGGACCTGATCAATAGGTGCTTAATCCTTGCTTTATCCTGATCCTTGGTAAAGGCTCAGCTTAAAGGGAATGGATTTTCTGCAAATGATATAGCCAGAATATAACTCTCAGGTACTCCAGCTGTTAGGAAACCAGAGGACGAATTAGGCACAAAGAACCAAATGTTTTTTTAAAAATGTCTGATATATGGGACAAATGTTTTCTTCTTTATGAAAAACCATCAATTGTTACTCTTCAGTTTCTGAAACAGGGACTTCTACCATATGTTTGAGACAGTGTCTTAGACAGCTAGCTATAGAGACTGCTTCAGCTAAATTCAATGAGAACATCCACTCAAAATCATGTGTAGGATACTTCTGCCTAGAAACACAAGTGGCTGGGGAAGAATTATGTATAGAATTTTAAGAGCATTTCAAGGAAGGACAGACCAGTACTACTGATGGGAGCATGATTTAGAAAGAATTTTGCCTTAAATTTGTATCTTAAAAAATTTTGTAAGTCTACAATAAGAAAACAAATTACCCAATTTAAAAGGGGGCATAGATCTGAACAGGCACTTGACCAATGAAGATATACAGATGGCAAATAAACCTATAAAAAGATGGTCAACATCACATTGTATGTCATTAGGGAAGTGCACATTAAAACAACCATGAGATACTACTATATACTTATTAGAATGGCTAAAATCTAAAACTCTGACAACCCCAAATGTTGGTGAGGATGTGGCGCATAGGAATCCCTATTCATTGCTAGTGGGAATAAAAATGATAAGCTACTTTGGAAGACAGTTTGGCAACATACTCTTAACATAGGATCTAGCAACTTCATATTTACCTAAAATAAAACTTATGTCCACATAAAAGCCTGCACATAAATTCCATAGCAGCCTTATTCATAATTGTCAAAACTTGGAAGCAATGAAGATGTTCTTCAATAGTGAATGCATAAACCAGGTACATTCATACAATGAAATATTTTTCAGTGATGAAAAGAAATGAGCTTTCAAACCATAAAAAGACATGAAGGAATCTTAACACACATTGCTAAGTGAAAGAAACCAATCTGAAAAGACTATGCTGTATGATTCCTACTATATGACAATCTGGAAAAAGCAAAACTATGGAGATAGCAAAAAGCTCAATGGTTGCTAAGACAGCAGTACCCCAAATCCCTAGATTTCTATCTATTTAAAACCCCACTAACTCAGGAATTTGATACTGATAGAAATTTAAGCATTTATAAATTATGGAGAATATAGTAATTATACAAAATGCAATTAGTCAATAATTAAAACTATTAAATTCTTTTATTAAAATAATTAAAACAATTTTAAAAAGAAAAAAGTACCATTATTGTATTCCTATAAAATACACATCTTCTTTCTGACATATACATGGGCAAAAACAACAACAAAAAAACTTGATTATGTATTTTCATGGTACATGAAAGGAGTTATGGGATGAAAAAAGCATTAAAATTTTCAGATTATAAACACATATATTTTTAAAATCAGGCATTTATCTTAATATATGAAATTTGGAAATCACAGAGTGCATTTTTGGATGAAAAGTGAGAGATGTTTCAGAAGAGGCATTGTGGTTTTGCAAATGCCATAAACATTGATGAGCTTGGCTACCAGGTAGTTGGAATGAGAAATAATTCCAGAGGTGGATGCTAAGTGTTTGGTAGACTGGAAAGGAAAATGATTATATTTCAGATTCTGATAAAATCAGGATCCAAAAATATCTTGGCAGTGTTCTAAAAGAATGAGTCAGAAATTAGCAATAAAATTTAATAGGGAAAAACATATGTCTGCTAAAACGATCTGGTAGTTTCAAGGTGGGAGAGAGATGAATGAATATCAGAAGCAAATAACAAAAAGTGTTAAGTTTCTAGCTGATGGCAATTTCATTAAAATACAACACTGATGGATTACTGGATAGGCCTAAAATTGATCTAGAACTTTGGTGCTTAGAGAATATTTTGCACAAATTTTCCATGTTGGAGAAGCCATACTGCTGTCAAGTTTGGATATGGATCATTAACAAAGACACAGAAAGATTGAATTTGTCCAAAGATCATCATTTAGAGAATCTAAGATTAAAGTTCATAAAACATAGTTGAAAGAAAAAAAAGTTTTTTTTTTCTATGATATAGTCTCAGGGAGCAAGCAAGAGCTACCCTTAAATAGTTGAAAACATTTACTCAGGAATGAAGCAGGGTTGACTTTCTTGGACTGAAGACAGGATTAGAACTTGATGTAGAAAGCTGCTTAATAAAGGAAAGCTTTATGGACTAATAAAGAAAAGGATGTCTTAGGAGGCAGTGACTTTCCCATCACTTGGCTTTATAAGAAGGGCAGCCATTTCGGGGCAGTAATTCATATACTGTATAAGGACTTCATTCTAACTCTGGCCATTCATTAGAATGCTAAAATAAATTACACAGAAGAAAAGAAGAGTGGCAAAATCCAAGGCCAGTGTAGGACTCAAACTTATAAACTGCGAGTTGTTACAACTGGAAAGTTGGGCCAAATTCAGCGTTAGGTTTAGTTCCACTTATGTGGCTGATGTGTAGTGATTACGTATTAGGATACATCAGTTGAATCCAAAAGGTATCGTTGCCTGTCCCATACAGGCCATAACAATGACAGGAACAAAGACATCAACAGGAACAGAGTTCACCAGTCAGAGAGAATTCAAAGAAGGAGGCAGTAACAACAGCCGTAAAGATGTAGAGTTTCAGTAGGATTAAGAATAGAAATACAGAGCAGTGAAGTGAACCTTATTATTTAGTTGAATTGCACACAATTACAAGAGAAGCCACCACGATGAGAAGCCCGTGCGCCACAATGAAGAGTAGCCCCTGCTCATTGCAACTAGAGAAAGCCTGAGCACAGCAACAAAGACCCAACGCAGCCAAAAATAAATAAATTTATTTTAAAAAAAGAGAATGCAGTGGAATTATAGCTAATGCAAGATCTTAAGCTACAAATAAGTCAAATCTAAGAAACACTAGATTATGACTATTATGTGAGTTTTTCAGAAATTATAAAATTGCCCTAATGCCACCTTTAGTAAAAGAGGGAAAAATGGGGCTTTATATAGGAAGCAAAACAGTTATGCGTGAATATTATTTACATACTAGCTTAAAGGTAGAACATCATGAAAAAGAAGCTACGAGCAGAGTTTTACAATTACCCTTTTACATGTGAAAATAATTTCATATTTTTGCATGAAGTGAGACTATATGATCATGTGGTATAGATCTAAAGCTGAAAAAGAAACTAAGTAAAAAACAAAAGTTGCTCAGTGTTGAGGTTTAATTTTCAAACCAACCACTAAAGTTGAAATTAAACTTTAGAGAAATCCTATTAAACTTTTTGTATTTGCTTAATATTTGTAAGATAAATCGTCTTTATAATTTTGAAGTTATGAATCCATGTAATATACCTTGATGTAAAAAAAAAAAATACATGTACATAGGTGTTTAAAAATCAGTCCGTTATTTCACAGCATAAAAGAAGAGTTACCTTCATGAGTTTAGGTAAAAAAAAATATTCTCAATAAGCATAATGATGGATCCTTTTTCTCTGAGAGAAAAAAATATTTTTAAGTAGCTGCTGTAATTTTACAGGAAAGTAAGAGATCTTTTAAAATGATAATTCCAGCTTATTACCACTTGAACAGCCATTTTATGAGCCAAATGAAAATGTATCTTTATCTTTTATTTCATAAATCCACAGTTGCCAACACTATGCCCATACGATTAGATGGAATGCCATTTTATAAATCTTAATTTGTCCTGAATAATGAAAGCCCATGACTTCAGCACACAATATCTCCAAAAAACTGAACATGGAGTGTTGCTAATCTTTTTAATCTGTCCCTCAAATTGTCATCTCCCATGTTTTGTTTACTGACGTGGAAAACCAATTTGATAATAAATGTTAAGAGAGAACGGTGGGATGTGAATAAGAGATAAAAGGCTTTCTGAATCTTAGATTCACCCAGGGGTAGAAATCTATAAAGTGGCACAATTCCAGCAAAGGAAATGAAAGGCCAAGGAGTTGGGTACCATAAAAAAGCCATAAAATCTGTGGTGCAAGAAAAAAGTAGAGAGAAATTCAGTAGTGCAATTTTACATGTTGGTGATAAATAAAAATGAAAAACAACCACAGAAGTTAGTAAAAGAGACTAACTCTAAATCATCAAATATGGTTGAAGCTACAGTGAGCGAAGACTGGTAAAATCCATAAGAGAACAGTGTTGAAGGAAAGAACAGGCAGGTCTTTACTTACATATCAGTTTGCAAGTCCAACATTGAATGCTTTTAACTAAGTTGTTCTGCCTTCATGAAACCTGAGATGGAAAATGTGACCTTTAAAGTCTTGAAACAAATACCCATTGTTCTTAGAATAAAACACAAATACATTGCTATGACGAAGGGTGCTACAAACTAGTGAAATACCTTGAAATTTTAGGTAATTGTATTTGAATGGACACCACATTTGGATTTATGGTACAAAGATGACTTTGGGTTTAAGTTTCTTTCATGTGTTGTGAGAACTAGGAGAACAGCTCACCATATAATTCCATAATTCTCTGTTACCCTTTTAAAGAGATGTGGATGTTCTTTGGGGGAAAAAAAAAAAAAAAACTAGGCTGCAGGGTCATACATTGCCTTAGGTAGTGCAAGCCATTCATGCTTTTTTTCTCATTCTCTAGGTGTTTGCTGGGACATTTTATCTTCAGGTATCCTCCACGTTTTATGCAGCTCAGGATGCTTATAAATGCACAGCAGTGTCCACAAATTTAAATTTTGCTCTGCTTGGTTTTGGTTGCTGGACTACTAAAACCTACATCCAATACCTACCTAATCCTTTTAATAAAACCTTGTTTTTTGTTTGTTTGTTTTTGTTGTTGTTCTAGTAACTCATCCTCTGTCCATGAAAATGGATATGACAAACTCAGAGGAAATATTTAAAAGATAATTGAATAGAAAAATGGGAAAAGATATACTCCCATAAGAAAGGCTAAGATTAAAATGACTGATGATAACAAGAGTTGGTGAAAATGTGAACTAGTGAAAACTCGAATGCCATGCAATCGTGTGGGGGGGTGTAGATTGGTAGAATCACGTTTTGACAACTGTTTGGTCGTATTTAGCAGAGCTGCATTTATGCATACACTCTGACCAACATTTCTATTACTAAGTATAAACCCAGGAAAACCATACCAATGTGCACTAAAAGATACCTGCAGAAAATGCTATGGTAGCACTGATTTTAAGAGCCCAAAACATGAAATAACCTACATGTTGATCTAAATCCAATGAAAAAAAAGAGTAGTTACTTTCTACAATAGAAGACCCTACATCAGTGAAAGTGAGTGAACTACTGCTATATGCTAGAACTTTAAAAAATTTCACAAACATAAATAATACCAGGCAAAATCAACCAGATTCAAAATAAAAAAAGAAGACTACATAAGTCATGGTTCAATTTATATAAATTTCAAAAACAGACAAAACTATCGATGATAATGGAGTCTGATTAGTGGTTACCTTTGAGTTAGAGAAGGACTAATGTTGGGGGAGGGACATGAGGGAGTCTTGAATTCTGTTTTATAATATAGGATGTGGCTACCTGGATATTATTAACTGTGTGAAAATTCCCCAAGCTGTATGTACAGTTTTGATCTATCTTCCTACAACTTAGATAATATGTATTAAGTATTATACATACACACATAATATACATTAAATACATAAATCTATATTAATTTAAAAGGTGACACTTTTTAAAAAGAGAGAAATATCTAGGATACCAGGAGATGAGGATGACAAAGTGAATGGTGGTGGTGGTGGTGGTGGTGGTGATGGTGGTGGTGGTGATAATGTGAAAACTCTCAGTTCTGGTTCTAAAAGATTATATCATACATAACTATTGAGTAGTTTGAATATGAGGCAATCTATACACAGTAGGTAAGTGCTTGACACTCTGATTTTAGGTAGACATGGACTTAAGTATAAGTTTCACCCACTTACCAATTAGGTGATGTTAAGTTCTAGAACTACCATGTAATGTCAGCTCATTCCCAATTTGTAAAACTGAGCTTATAAACATTACTTACTTGAGACTTTATAGTATTAGGGTGAGGATTAATTAGCAGAGCTTTTGTTGATATTAGTACTTATTGCTATCATTATCATCACTGTTGTCTTGTCTTGATTTTCAATGTTACTGTTTCTGTAGTAACAATCTAAATGTTAAATCTCACCCTTAGAAATAAGGATTGACTACATAGGTAGATAAGGTTTCAAGTGTCCGTATAATGAAATGAATAGAATTTGAAAATTTTTAAAATCTTTTTTTTGACAGTACATTAAAAAAATTATATCATGAAAAATTTACTTAAGAGCTGAAATTGCAAAAGTTGGGCAATAAATGTGTTATACCATCCCAGAGAGCTGAAATAATTATAATAGTCCAAAGTAACTCTTTTCATTCAACACTTACTTTGTCTATTTATGTTAAGTGAACATATGATGGCAGCTCAATTCATCATCATTGGCGTGTTTACAACATTTAATAATTTAAAAAGAAGATCCAAAAAATATCTTTTGGAAAGTTTGCAGATAATTGAGAGCTAGTTTTTAAGAGACAAAGTTTATGATCTGTCAGATATGACCCTTACAGTATATTCAGTGCAAGAAAATAAATGACAAGTGACATAAGGAATAGAGACACATTTATCCTTAGAAAACACAGGGAGGAACTGGATTTGTGAGGAGGTTGCTAATGACTGCAGTCAGTTGCCTGCAAATCATAATGGCTAAGGTCAGCAGTGAAATAATGTTCAAAGTGCTAACCTGGAGAGACTTCAAGTATGAAAGAGCAAAGTTGAAGTGCACTTATCACCTTAGTGGTGCCCATCAAAAGGGACTGTTCTCAGCATGTGACCTGAGCACACCCACTGGCTACAGCCAGCATTTGACGAGTATGAAACAATAGTAATCAAAGAACATTTTGTATTTCACCCTAATGCTCCCTCATTTTCAAAAGTATATTGGTTATTCATGACATTATGATTAGAGAAACTTCTTGTTAAACTTCCGTCTTCCCCAAAACCCCTTTTGCAAAGGCGGTGAGCAAGGGTGAATTTAAATTAGCCTTTATTAAACCACATTATATCTGGACTCTGGGGGCTTTCATGTTGCATAAAAGGCCAGAATTGACATATATTCCTTCTTAAAATAATAAGCTCTAAAGTTTGTTAATCTTAGCTTCAATTTTAGTGCAATATTTTACAACATAAAACAAGACTGTAAGAAAATGTCATGCTCAGAAATATGCACCTTGAAAATAAAATGACCCTTCTAGACTTTTGATGGCATATTTAGGAAATGTTTAATTTGGTTTATGAGTCAGTTTTCTGAGTTGAAGTGAAACTTTAAGGATTTTAGAGTTTCTCCACTTTCAAAAATTGAATGTTTTAAAATACAATACTGATGTATGTATTTACATACATCAGTGAAGCTAAACTTAATATTGGCTCAAATTTAAGGAGGCTATAATTTTGTTTATCTTAGTGAGAATTTTATAATCTAAATTAGTGTTAATACTTATGCCATTGTGGTAGACTCAATATCTAAAGAGTATTATATGAAGAACCATGTAGGGTTCTAGAATGAAGAATTCCAAACATTCTACTCAGTGTTTGATTATTCTCTGCTATAGCCCTCAGTTGGGGTTGCCCACTGTTTAAAAATTCCCAGTGTCAGGGGAGGCTAAGACATCCTCTACTTTGGGAGTATACATTTACTGTTAAAAAAAAAAGAAGGTCTTTCTTACCTTTAGAGAAAGACCTTTAATTCCTGCTTTAAGAAAGTGGTTAAGAACATACTTTTTGGAGTAGCTTATGTAGGTTAAATCAGCTGTGGGCTGGTAAATGATGAACAGTCTTAACTGATTTAAAGCTCTTGGGGAGAGGCTGATTTGTAGCATCTGTCAACTTTTGTGGCATAAATACTTCCCTCATTGATTACCTTGGGCTATGAACGTGACATTGCTGAGCCCAGAATTGGGATGAGGTGTACACAGTCAGTTCCTGGGAGCCATTGGGAGGAGTCTCATGCACACCACTTGTTAAGTCTCAACTCTACTATCTAGAAACTATGTTATCTGGGGTAATTTATTTAAATACTTTTGTGTTTCACTTTTCTCAAACATGTCTATATCACAGATTGAGAATTAAGTGCTCTGAATCATCCAACACAGAGTAATGCTATCTAAGTGCTCATTGTCATTTTTAATATTCTACTCATCTGCCAGTGCCTAAAACAGAATATTTTGGATCCTCCTACTTATGGTCACACAAATATTTGAATCCAGGTATTATACTCCCTCTAGATCATTCCTTTTGAAACATAAATCTTATTTAGCTATTTTTAGTTTTCCTAATATATATTTCTGTATACTCTTCACATCTCAAATTGGTCACTCAAAGAAAGATTCTGTATTACAGCTCTTCCCCCTCCATCTTAGATGCCAAAAATTTTCATGATAATCCAGTTTCTTGCTTCTCTTGATGAATGGGCAACAGTCAGCTAGACTGCTTTTAAAACAGAGTAGGCACACAATCTCCAAGACTCTCTAATTTATCTAAAATGCTGGCCATGTCGCTCTTTGACTTTTTCTGCTTTGCTGTCATAAATAGATTTGAATTTGTATGTTCTGAATTTAGCAGACATTTCTCTTAATATGAGGCATCCAGAAACAAAGACAGAATTCCAGGTATGATTTAAGCAGGGCAAAGAAAAGCAAGACCATTATTACCTTTGTACCAAACACTGAATTTGTGGTGAAAGGACCTAAAGTTACTCATGCTTTACTTTTTTTTTTTTTAACATCTTTATTGGAGTATAATTGTTTTACAATGGTGTGTTATTTCCTGCTTCATAACAGAGTGAATCAGCTATACGTATACATATATCCCCATATCTCCTCCCTTTTGCATCTCCCTCCCACCCTCCCTATCCCATCCCTCTAGGTGGTCACAAAGCACCAAGCTGATCTCCCTGTGCTATGCAGCTGCTTCCCACTAGCTATCTATTTTGCATTTGGTAGTATGTATAATTCCATGCACTCTCTCACTTCGTCCCAGCTTACCCTTCCCCCTCCCCATGCCCTCAAGTCTATTCACTACATCTCCGTCTTTATTCCTGTCCTGCCCCTAGGTTCTTCAGAACCATTTTTTTACTTTTTTTAGATTGCATATATATGTGTTAGCATATAATATTTGTTTTTCTCCTTCTGACTTACTTTACTCTGTATGACAGACTCCAGGTCCATCCACCTCACTACAAATAACTCAATTACTTTTATGGCTGAGTAATATTCCATTGTATATATGTGCCACATCTTCTTTATCCATTCATCTGTTGATGGACACTTAGGTTGCTTCCATGTCCTGGCTATTGTAAATAGAGCTGCAATGAACGTTCTGGTACATGACTCTTTTTCATTTATGGTTTTCTCAGGGTATATGCCCAGTAGTCAGATTGCTGGGTTGTATGGTAGTTCTATTTTTAATTTTTTTTTTTTACATCTTTATTGGAGTATAATTGCTTTACAGTGGTGTGTTAGTTTCTGCTTTATAACAAAGTGAATCAGTTATACATATACATATGTTCCTGTATCTCCTCCCTTTTGCGTCTCCCTCCCTCCCACCCTCCCTATCCCACCCATCCAGGTGGTCACAAAGGACTGAGCTGATCTCCCTGTGCTATGCGGCTGCTTGCCACTAGCTATCTCTTTTACGTTTGGTAGTGTATATATGTCCATGCCACTCTCTCACTTTGTCACAGCTTACCTTTCCCCCTCCCCATATACTCAAGTCCATTCTCTAGTAGGTCTGTGTCTTTATTCCTGTTTTACCCCTAGGTTCTTCATTACATTTTTTTTCTTAGATTCCATATATATGTGTTAGCATACAGTATTTGTCTTTCTCTTTCTGACTTACTTCACTCTGTATGAAAGACTCTAGGTCCATCCACCTCACTACAAATAACTCAATTTTGTTTCTTTTTATGGTTGAGTAATATTCCATTCTATATATGTGCCACATCTTCTTTATCCATTCATCTGTCAATGGACACTTAGGTTGTTTCCATCTCCTGACTATTGTAAATAGAGCTGCAATGAACGTTTTGGTACATGACTCTTTCTGAATTATGGTTTTCTCAGGGTATATGCCCTGTAGTAGGACTGCTGGGTCATATGGTAATTCTATTTTTAGTTTTTTAAGGAACCACCATACTGTTCTCCATAGTGGCTGTATCAATTTACATCCCACCAACAGTGCAAGAGGGTTCTCTTTTCTCCACACTCTCTCCAGCATTTATTGTTTGTAGATTTTTTGATGATGCCCATTCTCACTGGTGTGAGGTGATATCTCATTGTAGTTTTGATTTGCATTTCTCTAATGATTAATGATGTTGAGCATTCTTTCATGTGTTTGTTGGCAATCTGTATATCTTCTTTGGAGAAATGTCTATTTAGGTCTTCTGCTCATTTTTGAATTGGGTTGTTTGTTTTTTTGATATTCAGCTGCATGAGCTGCTTGTAAATTTTGGAGATTAATCCTTTGTCAGTTGCTTCATTTACAAGTATTTTCTCCCATTCTGATGGTTGCCTTTTCGTCTTGTTTATGGCTTCCTTTGCTGTGCAAAAGCTTTGAAGTGTCATTAGGTCCCATTTGTTTATTTTTGTTTTTATTTCCATTTCTCTAGGAGGTGGGTCAAAACGGATCTTGCTGTGATTTATGTCATGGAGTGTTCTGCCTATGCTTTCCTCTAAGAGTTTGATAGTGTCTGGCATTCCATTTAGGTCTTTAATCCATTTTGAGTTTATTTTTGTGTATGGTGTTAGGGAGTGTTCTAATTTCATTCTTTTGCATGTAGTTGTCCAGTTTTCCCATCACCACTTATTGAAGAGGCTGTCTTTTCTCCATTGTGTACTCTTGCCTCCTTTATCAAAGATAAGGTGACCATATGTGCATGGGTTCATCTATGGGCTTTTTATCACGTTCCATTGATCTATGTTTCTGTTTTTGTGCCAGTACCATACTGTCTTGATTACTGTAGCTTTGTAGTATAATCTGAAGTCAGGGAGGCTGATTCCTCCAGCTCTGGTTTTCTTTCTCAGGATTGCTTTGGCCATTTAAACTCATTCTACGAGGCCACCATCACCCTGATACCAAACCCAGACAAAGATGTCACAAAGAAAGAAAACTACAGGCCAGTATCAGTGATGAACATAGATGCAAGAATCCTCAACAAAATACTAGCAAACAGAATCCAAGAGCACGTTAAAAGGATCATACACCATGATCAAGTGGGGTTTATCCCAGGAATGCAAGGATTCTTCAGTATATGCAAATCAATCAATGTGATACACCATATTAACAAACTGAAGGACAAAAACCATATGATCATCTTAGTAGATGCAGAAAAAAGCTTTTGACAAAATTCAACACCCATTTATCATAAAAATGCTCCAGAAAGTGGGCATAGAGGGAACTGACCTCAACATAATAAAGGCATATATGACAAACCCACAGCCAACATCGTTCTCAATGTTGAAAAGCTGAAACCATTTCCACTAAGATCAGGAGCAAGACAAGTTTGCCCACTCTCACCACTATTTTTCAGCATAGTTTTGGAAGTTTTAGCCACAGCAGTCAGAGAAGAAAAAGAAATAAAAGGAATCCCAGTTGGAAAAGAAGAAATATAGGTGTCACTGTTTGCAGATGACATGATACTATACATAGAGAATTGTAAAGATGCTACCAGAAAACTACTAGAGCTAATCAATGAATTTGGTAAGGCAGCAGGATATAAAATTAATGCACAGAAATCACTTGCATTCCTATACACTAAAGATGAAAAATCAGAAAGAGAAATTAAGGAAGCACTCCCATTTAACATTGCAACAAAAAGAATAAAATACCTAGGAATAAACCTACCTAAGGAGACAAAAGACCTGTATGCAGAAAACTGTAAGGCACTGATGAAAGAAATTAAAGATGATACAAACAGATGGAGAGATATACCATGTTCTTGGATTGGAAGAATCAACATTGTGAAAATGACTATACTACCCAAAGCAATCTACAGATTCAGTGCAGTCCCTATCAAACTACCAATGGCATTTTTCACAGAACTAGAACAAAAAATTTCGCAATTTGTATGGAAACACTAAAGGTCATGCTTTACTTTTGCATCATCTGTACAAGGAAATTTCTCTCACAGAAATAATTCTCCTTTTTTCCTGGACAGTTATTTTTGTGTGTATTTTCTCAATATTCCTCAAGTTTAGTACAAGATGCTAGAAAATAGAGACTGTCTTTTCTTAATCCAAATTTCTTAAAAAACCCTAATACCACAGCTAACACTAGAAGAAATCTGAAAAACTGTGTGTCTATTAAAGCAGTTGTATTTGTAACCAAAATCCTTCCTAGGAAGAAAGAATGAAAGCTTGGGTGGCTTCCTAGGTGAATTCTATCAGGTATTTAAGGAAGAAATAATAGCAATTCTGCCCAATTTTCCTTTAGAAAATAGAGGAGAAGGGGACTCTTCCCAACTTTTTTTTTGTTTTTTAATAAGAACAACATAACAACCCAGGTATTAAAATTTGAAAAGGACATTACAAGAAAAAGAAATGACAGACTAAAATCCCTCAGGAACACAGAGACAATAATCTTCAACAATTATCAGTAAATAAATCTAGGAATATATTAAAAATGGATTTATTCCTGGAATGCAATATTGGATCAACATTAGAAAAATCAAATACTATAAGTCACAAAATCAACAGAATAAAGAAGAAAAATATGATCATCTCAATAGATTCAGAAAAAAAATGGACAAAATTCAAAATCCATTCATGATAATAATTCTTAGCAACTCAATATAGAAGGAAAATTTCTCAGTTTGATAAAGGGCATTAGGAAAAACCTACAATTAACATACTTCATGATGAAATAAAACCCCTGAAGTGTTTGGGAAAAAATGCTGTTACAAATAATTCAAAGTGTATTTCCAAAGCTGGATGGAAATTAGATAAGCAAAGGTAAAGAAATTGATCAATTAAGTTAAAGTAATTAATTCATACCTGGATAAATATTTCCAAATTTAAGGAAGACAATGTTCTTCTGCATATGTTTAGGCAAAATAAGTAAGGAAACTAGAGCTGGCCTCAGACTTCTCCTCTAAAACACTTACATTCAGAAGGCAGTAAAGAAACTGCCTAGAGAGTTTCGTCAAAGGAGTTGAATTGGCATTAAATAAGGCATTCTTTCTGTTCCAGGTTAGGGGAAAAGAGAATATTTTTTGAAATATGTCATGCTTGTGAATAGTGCCAGTATAAGAATAAGAATTGCTTTAAAAAAGAACTGTAGAGCAATTTAATGTAGAAAGGATATCTTGGCTTGATTTGGGGCTTGAGTTTACATTAGAAAATATTTACTTATAACTAAATCTGGATAGGAGTGTCATTTATATAGAATTACCATATTTGCAAGCATAAAGGTCATTTTTGCATAATAACTGCACTTAAGCTTTAGCATCAGACACTTGTCATTTAGATACGGCTCCTGTGTGGATTTGCTGAATTACTTCTATCTTTTTACTTGGGTACCAAAAATAAGCATATCAGCTGGGGGTAGTTTTGATGAGGGTTGTATTCTCAGCAAGCATATGTATGCATTTCTTCCAAAAAATGATTCATCATTGGGCTTCTCTGGTGGCGCAGTGGTTGAGAGTCCGCCTGCTGATGCAGGGGACACGGGTTCGTGCCCCGGTCCGGGAAGATCCCACATGCCGTGGAGTGGCTGGGCCCGTGAGCCGTGGCCACTGAGCCTGCGTGTCCGGAGCCTGTGCTCCACAACGGGAGAGGCCACAGCAGTGAGAGGCCCGCATACTGCAAAAAACAAAACAAAACAAAACAAAAAACAAAAAACAATTCATCATTTTGTTGACTTGAAAAGACACACATTGTTTATTCCAGTTATTTAAACTCATGGCAATATAGCTAACTAGTTTCTCCCTACTGGTCTCTTATTCTCTAACATCCCTCAGACATCCCTCAGACATCCCTCCTATTCTCTAACATGGCCCTCAGAAGCCTTCAGTGATACCTCATCAGGGAACTATACTCAATATCCTGTGATAAACCATAATGGAAAAGAATATGTTAAAGAACATGTGTGTGTGTATGTGTGTGTGTGTGTGTGTGTGTGTGTGTGTGTGTGTATATATATTATAACTGAGTCACTTTCCTATGCAGCAGAAATTAAACACAACATTGTAAGTCGACTATACTTCAATAAAATAAAATTTAAAAATATTGGTAATGGCACCTCATCTCTCATTTGTATAATATTTCTTTTTATAACATAGACAAAACATGAGTTCTTTTAGGAAAATTTATGAAATATCAAAAATGTAGAAAAAAGAGCAAACTTAAAAACATATAGCCTAGCATCCAGAAAAGAACAGACTTTTGCATGAGGCCTTTCCTAATTGCCTGCTTCTATCCCCAACCCTCACCCCACATGAACAGGTGAATCTCTTTTCCTGTGTTCCTAAAGCATCACTTGTGGGGTTTCGCCAAACCACTTGTCACACAGTACTGCCATTGTCCTTTCTGTTTACTCATGATTCTGCTCCACGAGATGGTCTTTATAAAAAGTGGATTCCTTACTTACCTCTCTATCTTTAGCATCTCGCACTGCTTCTGAAGTGGAGTGGACACTCCAGTTCCCATATCTCCTTTCTTATTCATTCCCTCAGCAAACATTTCCTGTGTGCACTTCTTCCAAGGAAGAGTGAAATGTAATCACAGTTCATTTAAGGCAAAGTTATCAGACCTGTCTCTGTGGAAGGCCCCAGCATTGCTGAGTAGACTGATGGAGGGACTTTGTGGCTGGTCAGCTCACTCTTCTGCAAGCCTTTTTCCAGCCCCAAAAGGAGTCAGGTACTTGATATTCTAGCCTGATGCTGAGATTTCTTTAAAAATCCATGTAAGGAAGGATTCTGCTCCTGGAAGCAAAATCAGTGTTTTACAAAAATCCTCATCAAATGAAACCAACCACTTCTGTTACTAACCAACAGTATGCTTTGAGCTAGGCCATTTCCCATTGCTGGGTCTCAGTTTTCTCATTTGTGAAAGAAAAAGGGTTGAAGTAAGCATCTTCTAATCCCCATTGAGCACTAACTCCCTATGATATAGGGCAAGTAAATTGCCTACACAATATATACATGATTACTTCTTTCATAGTTAGAGATATATGTTGTAATAAAAATTAACTTGCCTCTGTGTTATAGTTTCTCCCACCCTCCTTTTTAAATTCTCTGGAGTTTACAAATATGGCCAGAGCTACATTTCCTTTTTACCATCACAGAATCAGTATAAAGTAAGATGGAGAGCTTTTTAATCGATGCATGTTTCCATTTTCTCAGCAATTACACATGGAGTACCTACTATGTACCAGGCACTATATTAGACACTGTAATTATAAAGGTAATGGAAGGTCAAGGGAGTGAGCTCCATATAATAGATGCTGAAATCAGACAATTAGCTAGGACTGGAATCTATGAGTACCAAACCTGATCTCTTTTTTTAAGTCAACCAACAAATTGAACCATTATTCCATGAAACTCTGAAGCCCCTCTCATTTCTTGGTCTTCTTTGGAAGTCAAAATTAAAACAAAACAAAACAAACAAACAAAAAACCTGGGTGTTTTTAAAGATGGTAGCCAGAAATATATGTACTTGTCTTAAAATTGGCTTGGAAACTGGCTTTACTCCCCAGTTGCCAAAAGAGCCTCATAGCAGGAATGTGACTGCAGCAAGAGAGATATTGAGTATGTGTGAGTGAAATTACTGGGGGGTTGGTGTGAAACAGCTGTTTGATTAAGGAGCCAAACTTTTAAGTAAAAAATAGAATTAATGGGATAGTTAGCCTAGTAGAAAAGAAATGGAAAATATGTAACAGGCTTGATTTTTCTTTTGTAAATACTGGAAAATGAATATGTTACATCTGGTGCAAGAACATCATACCAGTGCTGTCAGCAAGAGCATGGATTCTGCCTGTCTTCTGCTCCAGGAAGAAAGAGGACAGGATTAAGTTTTGCCCCATCTTTTTTTTTCACCTCCACTTACTCTTTCTTGCCTTTTCATACCATTCCATCCTATTCTGTCTCTTCTATTCACATTTCATTTCATAAAATGAGCCTTGAGAACCTATTGTTCCCAGACCTTGTTGAAACATGTAGAACAAATATGGAATATTAAATTGGAAGAAGCCCCTGCTTTCAAGAAGGTCATGATCTATAGGGGAGATAAGGCATACACATATGTGCAACCTGGATATAACTATGATTCCTCATGGCCCGGGCCTTGTTGACTATACCTACCAAAAAAATCTTGATCTAAAAAGTAGAAGTCAGTACCAATATTTTAAATAAATGTAACATCTAAAAAGTTATTATAATTAGTACAAGATTTCTTTCTTGAAAACTGGTGAGAGTATATGCACTGGGATGAGGAAGATTTATGCTCAGTACCCAGAAAAAAAAAAGTTCTCTATAATTTTTCTAGTAAATCCCTCTCTCTCTCTTGCTCTCTCTCTCTCTCCAATCCTTTATGCTCCCTTCCTTAGCACTCTGCTCATTAATTTCTTATATTTTTCTTTCATTCTGGTTTTGGCGAACAGGAGCTGTTTTTCCACTTACTAGCCATATCAAGTTGTTCTTGGATTCTTGGATCAGCAAACACCTTAAAACTCCAGCTCCCTATCTTTCCTTGCTTCTGAAGGAGTCAGTGATTTAGGACACGGCATTATTCTCTCTTTGCTTTTTCTGTGAGAATTTACATGTAATTCCCAATGAATAAAATGCTTTACCTTCTTATTTCTTCCTACCTTTTATTATATTTCTATTTCAATAGAAATCATGAAGGAAGAGATCATGAATGACAGCAGTTGCTAATGGTTCCTAGTGAAGATCACCTTGGAGATTAGAGCAGACCCTGAAAAGGGCAAGGGGATGATAGAAAGGGGAGTTTGTCAATGCTTACTTTTTATATTATGGAAACCTTATTGAATTTTATAGGGAACTGCTATTGGATAATATAACCTTGCATGTTATTTTCTGGGAATAGTCTTCACCTCTGCAGAAAATCATATATGTGAGGTATATGTGGAGAGAGAGAGAAAGAAGGAGAATCTTGACAGTATCCAAACTCATTACACATGTCCCTAATGCCCAACCATTCCTGTCCATCCATGCTGTGGAACAAACCCATTTCAACACAAAAAGTTTCCCATTTTTGCTAAAGAGAGTACACTATGGATTTCTGTCACTTTCAATTCAAAAGTTTTAAACTATTTTGAAATCTTATAACAATCCTGGTAGGATGGCATTTCATCCTAATTTTACAGAGGGTGAAATTGAGGCTGAGAGAAATGGAGAATTACAAATAGTTTGGAAAGATACATTCTGAGGATGGTATGTGTGTATATATGTATATGATATGTGTAGAGTCTGTTCAAGTAAAATACATCTTTCTGTAGTCTGGGGTGTGTCTCTGTATCTGTGTGTGTGTGTGTGTGTGTCTGTGCATTTCTATATGATTGCATCTCTGTGTCCCTTTGTGTGTGTTTGTGTATGCATTTGATGTGTGTGTTTATGCATGTGTGATGAAAAGGTAAGAAAGAAAAATGAGAAGGGGAGGGAATGAGGGGAAACTTGTAACAGGAGAAATAAATGCTATGTGCAAAATAATGCAAATCTTGTACTTGACAAAAAGAAAAAAAATCACAAAAATCTGTAAGTCATTGTAAAGGTGTTAGTGATGTCCTTATTTTCCAAACCACTTGATCTTCCTGTTATTTCTTTCTACCCATCTTTCAAGTACCCAGTAATCTGAAAAAATAGATGATAGACTCACTTCTCTCTGTCCCTGCTGACAACTGAAGACAGCTCTCAACAAGACAGTAGTGGCAGCTCCTCCAAATTATTCTAAAAATACTGCCAGGGTATCAGCTTTTCCCTGAACTGCCTTGTTATCCTAATGCAATTATGTAACTTTCTAATCTTTCTGTCAGTGCAGTAGTCAGGAGGCAGGAGAAAAGAAAATACTGCAAACCAGAAGGACTGAACATCTAAAGTGGAGGTGACTGATTAACCACTGCTTCTGCATTAATATCAATCTATTAGCTACTGGCATTTGAACCAATAACTTCTTAAGGTTCCCAGGCTGGTCAATAGTTTTATATTCAACAAATTCCCTTTAACACCCACAAATGTTACAACCTACCTAAGCCAGCTTTCTCTCCCCTTATTCCCTGCTCTAATCATCCTAAATGTATCCAGGGGCAGATGATGTAGCCACATATTCAGTGGGTACCTGAAGTCTGTCCAGGAAATGAGCAATGGATGGTATGACATGGAACCTACAAAGAGACACTTTCCCTGGCTTAATGTCATCCCTGTGCAGGAGGAATTGAACTGTTCATGGTAATCTGCCTATCGTTCTGTGTGGATACATTTTTTTCCATTAATGGAACTAAAAATTGAAAGCAAAACCACTTGAGGTATAAAATCATAGGATTTTAAAGCTGTAAGGGACTGACAAAACACTATTGCTTTTGCTTCAGTTTTACAGATGAGAGAAATGAGGGACTCAGTAGTTAAGGGAGGTGGGGGTGGTGTGCTGAAGATAACCTGGAGTACATTTACGTAGAAGGCTATCTCTAAGTGGTGGATTCAAAATCATTTTGACTTTTCTTTTTATCTGCATTTCTTAAATTTGCTAAAATGAGCATGTGTCACTTTCTAAATAAAAAGTATTGTTACTTACTTAAGATGAGTTTTGGCATCAGCTAGATCTGAGTGTGAGTCCTAATTCTGCTGTTAAATACTGGATGTCTTTGGCAGGTTATTTAACCTCTCTGATGCTTGGTATTATCTCCATTTTATAAATAAAAGCACTTGAATCAGTTTTGCAAGGGTGGTAGGAGGATTTGACAGAATAAAATACCAAGATAAATAGCACATGACTTAGCTCCCCTCTTCCCAACTACTTTCATCAAGGCACACACGACCGTTAAATATCCGTAGTGCTTACTCTCTCCCTCTAAAGACAGTGAAAGTGTCTTTTTGGGTTAAATAACACACTGTATGGTTTTCATTTCCTGTTTGGTCTTCCAATTCCCTCTTACAATCAGGGAGCTTATTCAAAATCCCCTGGACCACACAAGTTCAGGCAACACCTGAGAATGATGATGTTTCCATCAATAAGACAGAAATCCCCAGTTAAATTGGACTTGGTAATGGCATTGAAGGCCAGCAGAATCCTTTTGCTATTAAGAAATATATCTTCCTCAGCACAGATGTGGGACATGGGGCCCAAGGCACAGGTCTTCTGGGACAGTTAATGTGACATAAGTAATAATAAGGATGATAATAAAAATAGCTACCATTTGAGACTCCCTGGCAGTCCAGTGGTTAAGGCTCTGTGCTCCCAATGCAGGGGGCACGGGTTCGATCCCTGGTCAGGGGACTAAGATCCTGCGTACCACATGGTGTGGGCTAAAAAATTAAAAAAAAAATAAAAATAGGCAACACTTTTTCATCACTTAACATGTATTAGATGCTATGCAAAATACCTTAAAAATATCAGGGTGTTTAATGCTCCAAATGAGCCTCTGAAACAGTTACTATAATCTTTGATAAACTGAGTGTTAGGGAGTAAAGTGAATAATTCAACATTACACAGCTATTAATTGTTGGATCTGGGAATGGGCCTGAGAGGCCAGACTCCAGATACTGTGCTCTTAACCACCATGTTTAACATTGACTTTGTTCAGTATGATTGAAAGCAGGG
The DNA here is from genome assembly GCF_964341445.2 of Mesoplodon mirus. Classification (NCBI taxonomy): domain Eukaryota; kingdom Metazoa; phylum Chordata; class Mammalia; order Artiodactyla; family Ziphiidae; genus Mesoplodon; species Mesoplodon mirus. The sequence continues at coordinate 25,145,443 of NC_138995.1, read as the reverse complement.
ACAAGAATGGGGGCATAAGTCTGAACATGACTTAAAACATGACAACAGAGAAAAAAGAATATGGATAATTAGAGTTTAATGTTAATATGGCAGAAAAAAGCAGAGGGACCCCATTCTCATCATTCATTCATTTTTTCACTTTGTAACTACTTACTTTTTTAATAATTTTATTATTTATTTTAAAATTTTTGGCTGCGTTGGGTCTTCATTGCTGCGTGCAGGCTTTCTCTAGTGGCAGTGAGTGGGAGCTACTCTTCATTGCAGTGCGCAGCCTTCTAATTGCGGTGTCTTCTCTTGTTACGAAGCACAGGCTTTTGACGCAAGGGCTCAGTAGTTGTGGCTCGCTGGCTCTAGGGTGCATGAGCTTCAGTAGTTTGGGTGCACGGGCTTAGCTGCTCCATGGCATGTGGGATCTTCCTGGACCAAGGCTTGAACTTGTGTCCCCTCTGCATTGGCAGGCAGATTCTTAACCACTGGGTCACCAGGGGAGTCCCTGTAACTACTTATTGAATGCCTCCTGGTCACCAGGCCTACATCTAAGAATTGGAGACATTATGAAAAATAAGGCAAGGGCTGTAATAAGAGGGGCTGTAATAACCCCTTAGGGTTAACCCCTTAGGATTTTCTTGCTGGTATCAGAAGAGAAATATCTAATATATTTAAACTAAAGTTCAAATAATATTTTACTTAATTTTTACAATGACCAAATGAAGTATACAGAGTTGTCCTCATTTTGTAGATGAAACTCTAAGGTGCTAAAAGATTTGCCAGTTGACTAGGCTTCAACTTTAAGAGCTGTGTTCTCAACTACTCACCTGTGCTGCCTCCTGGAGAACGTTAGAACAAGAACACCAAGGTCTGTGCACTAGCTTCATTACTGTCTGGTTTAGTGATGCTGGCGTTGCACCCTCTCCCTCTCTATCCTTTTCTGTAACGTGGAGAAATAATGACCTACACCACACATACAGCACACAGTGGACTTTTCACTGGGTTCCCACAGTAGCCCTTCTAAATTAACACTTGTACATCTCACTCTCATGAGAGCGCTTGCACTGTACATTGTCATCGTCATGTCAAAGATGAGGAAACTGAAGCTCAGAGATCTTAATGGCCTGCCTGGTGTCACAGAGTCAGTGAGCAGGAGACCCCAAATTCAAACCCTACCAGTGTGATTCCCAAGCTCATCCTCTGCTTTGCATCTACTGTCACCCATCATTTTTTAATCCTTTTGTTTAATGCAGGAGCCCTGACATTTTTAACTAAAATGAAAAAAAAAAAGTTGTTCACTGGGTTGGTGTTTTTATTTTTATTTATTTATTTTTTTTTTTGCTGTACGCGGGCCTCTCACTGCTGTGGCCTCTCCCGTTGCGGAGCACAGGCTCCGGACACACAGGCTCCGCGGCCATGGCTCGCGGGCCCAGCCGCTCCGCGGCATGTGGGATCTTCCGGGATCGGGGCACGAACCCGTGTCCCCTGCATCGGCAGGCGGACTCTCAACCACTGCGCCACCAGGGAAGCCCTGGGTTGGTGTTTTTATACCAAAGCCATGCTTAATTAAGGAAAATATGTGCCTGTGTTCACAGAGACAAATTGAGGAGGCAGGCTTGGATGGAAGTGCATTCGAGAATTAAGACTTAATTTGACTGTGTAATGGTCTGTGGATAGATTAGTGACCAAACATGCTCTGGGCTCCCTGTTCAAGTACTGTGTATCTTTTCTTTTTAACATCTACCTCCCTAGCCCAATGTGCTAATTCCTTGGTAACCCTTAGGTAATTCATAGGAATTTTTCTCAATATAAACCCATTGAAAGATACTGTAAACAAAAAAAAAAAGTTATAAAGTGTAAGGAAGTAAATGAAAGTTATCCTGAACTCTAGCACCAGAGCCACCATCCATCAGTGTGTTAGTGGCCATTTCTGGGTATATTTTCCCCTGCCAATATGCATGCAGAGAAGAGATGGAGAACAGATTACTTTACAGAAACAGGATGCATAGAACTTAATAACATTTTGGGGACTGACTTGAACATTGGTAGATCGGGATTCCAGTCTTAAAACTGGTTATTAATCGTTAATAGGCATCATTAACCTATTTAACAGCCTCATTAATTAACCTGTTAATTATTAATCAATAGTAAGGCACCTCAATTAGCATTTCTTATCATAAATTTCATGGTTTATTAAAGGAAAGGCTCATTCTTTTGCCCAGAATTTATACTTTCTCATGCCATGTGAAGGAAAGGATGGAGCAGGAGGGGAAGGGGTTATGTAATAGCAGATCCTGAAGCAGAGGAGCTGAAATTGTTTGACAGCCTCTAGCTCTAACGTTCTGTGCATCTGTGGCTTCATATTAATTCACTTATTGCCAAATCACTTATTATTATTTTAAATAAATTATTTATTTACTTATTTTTGGCTGCATTGGGTCTTCGTTGCTGCTTTCTCTAGTTGTGGCAAATGGGGGTTACTCTTCGTTGCAGTGCGTGAGCTTCTCATTGTGGCAGCTTCTCTTGTTGTGGAGCACGTGCTCTAGGCACGTGGGCTTCAGTAGCTGCGGCACGCGGGCTCTAGAGCGCAGGCTTAGTAGTTGTGGCGCATGGGCTTAGTTGCTGTGTGGCATGTGGAATCTTCCCAAACCAGGGCTCAAACCTGTGTCCCCTGCATTGGCAGGTGGATTCTTAACCACTGTGCCACCAGGGAAGTCCCAAAAGTCCTGGGCTTTTTAACAGGCTCCTGATAATCTGTCACCTGGGGGAAAAGAAAAAAAAAAAAGATGACAGTTTATTCTGTGAAAACTCCAAGGGCAGACAAGAGCTTTACTTTTTATTTTTCCCTTTCCACAAATAGAATTGCTGCATTTAGGATATGGCAATTTCTTTTTTGAATACCTTTTGGGAAAGTGCACGTGATTTGAAAGTCCTATGAATAAAAAGAAAAAACAAAAAAAACCCTGAAGCTTCATTTAATTATTGTATTCTCTTCCCTTTGAGGTGCGTAACTAATGGATTAAGATTGACGTTGAAAAATATATAGATCTTTGTTGCTCAAGATTCTGTAGTCACCTGGAAAGTTCTCTATATTGACTCAATTAGGCTTATCTATATCACCTAAACTGAATCACTTTAAAATACAGCCTCATGTCTGAAAATAATACAAGTGCCATGTTTTGCCCTGATTCTATTAATAAATATATATGTTCCCATCTTCAAAGATTTGCTGATCCTCAGTTGGCCCTGACATTACCTTTTCAAAACCATCATTGGTCTTCTAAGCCCAAAGACCCACTCAGTCAATCCACTCTGTTAGGACTCAAACAAGCTGCTGGCATTCTCTTCCCCTCCTTAGTCAAAGTAGCCTTCCATCCCAGTGCTGTGAAACATGGACCAGAACAACCTAACCATTATTACCCATTGGGCAAGGGACCTGATAGTGATCAAGTTGCAAACAAGCAGGGTTTGATCTTGCTTATTCTCTTCGTAAGTTTTCTTCCCCCTGCCCATTTGTGTCTAAGACTGTAAACTAAGTCAAATTTCAATAATTGTTGAGTTGAAGATCCACAATACTGTTAAGATGATAAAGAATAAGTTTTTGTCTCTCCTATGATGGCCTTACAACTAGCTTCCAAGTAGCGAAACTCTGCACATTCTGCCCTGTGAGGTGTGGGGAGTAACTGGTACCTATATCACTATTATTTCCTGTTGTAAAGCCCAGAGAATGCCAAGTATCTACTCACCATATTCTGAGCTTCACTGCTTAGCATGGGTTTCAGAATAAAATAGTTTCTCTCTCTCCCCCTATCCGTCTTTCTCAACCCACACAAACACATACACATACCAGTAGGAATGTCATACTGCTGCCTTGGTCTCTAGAACATTTTGCTCCTTTTCTTACTCATTCTTTCAATCTCTTATTCCATTCAAATAACTAAGATTTATTCACTGCCTTCTGTATCCTAGGGAAACCACAATGAAAGAAAGATGCAGAACCAAACCTCACAGAATGTGAAGATCTTCCTGTTTCCTCCTTTTGCCATTACCATGTATGTCTCTTTTTCTGGCTTCCTTTATAACACTTCTCTTTGCCTTTTCCCTTCTGAGAATTCCTGCCCTGAGCAGGGCTGCAGTGCCCAAGTATCATACATCTCTGGACATTCCTCTTTATAAGTGTTTTCCATCAGTTGTGGTTACAATGTGTGATATATACATAGATTTTTGAAGGATTAGAGATAATTAGAAGAGAAAGTGAAGAACAGTTGAAGCCTATGGCCATTCAAAATATGTGAACATTCTGTTAAAAAATGTTACTGTTTAAAAGAAAATCAAGGTCAAAGAACTCAAATCCCTGACCCACTCCCCCACTCCCACCTTTAGTCCTGAATGGTGATAACAGCAGAATATGACATACTCTTAGACTTCTAACAAAATGTACTCCAAATAGATTAAAATGTACAAATAAAAAAGTAGATACCATGAAAAATGTTATGTCTTCAGTACTAAATGAAGTCATGGGTCAGACCAAAGACTTCCTAGGAGTACATTTTGAGGATCATCTTGTAGTTAAATTTTAGTTTAACAAAAAGCACCTGGTCATTGTATGAAAGACAGTAAGTAATAAGAGATACAAAGCTAGAAACAGAATTGATAAAAGAGTGAAACAGACCCAAAATATAAGAATTTCCTAAACCTCTCTGTCTCTGAGGTCTTGTTCTTTGATGTGTTTCTAAGTCATTTTTTTCTTAATGACTAAATCACTCTTTGGTCACAGACCAGAAAACCAGCACTAGGAAGTATTCATAAGGGAGACACAAAATAATGCGGTTTGGGAATGGCATTTTTTATCTTATTTTTGAAAAAAAGAAACTATCTTAAACTATCCATCTGGGGCACAAAAAATATCTATCTACCGTTATCAAAATGATTTACTTAAGAGCCATTTAACGAGATTCATTAATTTAAAGAGATGAAAAACAGTCTGTATTAAAGGACATTTTGACAGAAGAAATAGGTTATAATAAAAGCTGAAAATCAGCAGTATTTCTTTTTATCAAAGACGATGCAGAACTCTTAGCAAAATCTTCTTCATTCAAAGTGAAGTTCAAGATCTGATTCAATTAATAGCAGTCTTTAAACAGAAAATAAAGAAAGTTTGCAATAGGTCAAAGTACTGAATGTACTACTGACAAGAGCACAAAATGTTCAGTATTTTCCTAGGGAGACATCTAAAATGAGATGGAAAGGATGAAAGTGGAGGGGTAAAATCACACACATTTAACAATAGAAGAAGAAACCTGGCCTAGAAAAAAAGCTAACTTTTAACACTGAAAACCAATTTTCCTATTCCTAGTTACCTTTGAGGCAGCAATTGTTTATGTAATCAGTGGGAGCATCATTTTCTCTCTGAGACTTGTATCTTGAGAGTGTATTATTGAAATACACTCCTTAAAAATTATATTTATTTTTTTCTCTTAGATAGCGTATATTTATACATTAGTACAAAGATATGTGCTAAATGTTCCAAATGACTGCCTATGTGGAAGAGAGTGATTTTGGAATAGGTATGCATAGAAATAAATACATGAAATTTTTAAAGGAAATATATAGAAATATGCTTATGTATACTCATCCGAAATACATACATGCATATGTGCATACAATTTAAGAGTTGAAGTGTGTGCATCCTTAGGAATCTGATTGAATAACTTTGACCACAGAAGAAACAAAGTTAGAAAGCACTGTATTAGCTGGGTCCTCTGGGAAGCAGGTGCTGAGATGGAGATGGGAACACAAAAGGTTTTTGATTGGCAATGCTTTCAAAAGATAAAAGAAAATGGAAGTGGGATTGAGCAGCGAAAGCTCCAAACCATAGTGTGCACCCTTTCCTGTGAGAAGGAAGACCAACAGAAGCAGGATTGGACAGGGAGAACCTCCGACTGCAGTGTAGATTTGGAAATTCCTCAGGGAATCCAAGGGGGAGATCCAAAGCAAAGATTTCCCATGAGGTGAGCCCAAGGTTGCATGGAAATAGCCAAGTCCTGGTACCTCTGCTGGGGTCAGCCATTGGTGAGAGCTTCCCAGGAAGAGCATGGTTATGGCAAGAAAGCTGATGTGGAGCCTGAAGGCAGTAGCAGCTGGAGGCAGGTAGCAAACTGCAGTCCTTGCCTGGAACAGAAAGTTCTGCCTTGAAGGGAGATCTGAGCAGAACATTTCTATAGCTACCACTGCAAACATTCTACCCTCTAGGTCCATAGTATTTTACTCCTTTGACTATGAAGAACATTTTAGTGGGGGAAGACACCCTTACTATATTCTCTTATTTTCTTAATAAAAAACTGAATCCCAGCCAGATTAAATGACTTGGACAGAATCTCAGATCATTTGTTAGAATACTCAGGACTAGATTCCTTTAAGCCATTTTAAGGTCATTTTCCAGTTAATCACACTTCCTTCTTTCTCAGAAAAATAAAATGTGTTTGACACTCATGAGACACTTTCTTTAAGTACTGTGTTTTAACTAGGCCTTCTGTCCTAATCGCCATATGATTTCCTTTATTTACTGTATCTTGACACTAAACCACTTTTCCCATATTAATGGGTTTTTTTTCCTGTGTTAAAATTGCTGTTTTAATGTTAAATGTCTGCAAAGGGAAATTAATATTCAACCAGCAAAGAACGTATTTAAAGAAAGCTTCTTGACTGATACTCTCTTCTTTTCCCCAGAGATTAATAATTTTGACCATTTCTGCTTTTAATTCTTTCGGTGGTTCCAACACAATTGTAAAATAATGGTCTATTCCTCTATTTCTCATTACACTTGACTATAAACTATGAAATACAGTGAATTTATCTGTCTTTAAAATATACATCACCTCCACGTTGCTATTGTTTGGAATTTACAAATAATTTTAAGTGATAAAATATTACAACTTCCTTATCTCAGCTACAGAGAATACACCTTGTTTCCCTACTGTGTAATCTTTAAACCTCTTCTTCACTTCTCCCTTGTTTTGCCTCCCTCTGTCAGTTATACCATCATTTTTAATGTTATGGTTTTTGATGTTTACATTCTCTGCCACAATTAGAGCAATTGTCACCTTCCCTCTGAATTTTAAAAACAAACATACCAAGCAAGAAGACAATATAAACTTATATTTCTAATTCTGTGATGTTCAAATGAGAAGGTTCGGAATGTCAAGGTCAAATAATTCTCTTAGTACTCACCAGGTGAACAATTATGTAACATTTTATTTTGATTTACATAAGCATTACAGAATACATATATGCATATTTTTTCTTTTCTATGGTTCTTTTTTCCCTCTGGACAGAAAGATGTATATATAGATATATATACATTTATTCAGTTACATTACATATAATACATATTACCATCTTCAAAAAAACCACTCAGTTTATGTATGTGTATATCTTTTATGAAATAATTTGGTTTATTCATTATTACTATTTCATAAATACCTTTTTTGGATCCATCTCCTAAAGCTAAGGAAACAAAAGCAAAAGTAAATAAATGGGACCTAATTAAACTTACAAGCTTTTGCACAGCAAAAGAAACCATCGGCAGAAAGGGAAGACAACCTACTGAATGGGAGAAGATATTTGCAAATGATATGACTGATAAGGGGTTAATATCCAACATATACAAAAGCTCATACAACTCAAAATCAAAAAAACAAACAGCTGATTAAAAAATGGGCTGAAGAACTGAATAGACATTTTTCCAAAGAGGAGAGGCAGATGGCTAACAGGCACATGAAAAGTTTCTCAGTATCACTATCATCAGGCAAATGCAAATCCAAACCACAATGAGATATCACATCACACCAGTCAGAATGGCTATCATCAGAAAGAACACAGGTAACAAATGTTGGCAAGGATTTGGAGAAAAGGGAACCTCTTTACACTGTTGGTGGGAATGTAAATTGATGCAGCCACTGTGGAAAACAGTATGGAGGTTTCTCAAAAAACTAAAAATAGAAATACCATATGACCCAGCAATTCCACTCCTATGTATATATCAAAAAAACCAGAAACACTAATTCAAAAAGATACATGCACCCCAGTGTTCATAGCAGCATTATTTACAATTGCCAAGGACAAGGACACTTAGGACAACCTAAGTGTCCATCAACAGATGCAGGTAAAAAAGGATATATATTACACACACACACACACACACACACACACACACACACACACGTATGAATACTACTCTGCCATAAAAAAGAATGAAATTTTGCCATTTGAAGCAGCATGGATGAACTTGGAAGGCATTATGCTAAGTGAAATAAGTCAGAGAAAGACCAATACTACATGATGTCACTTATATGTGGAACTAAAAAAAAATTAAGCTAGTGATTAAAACAAAAAAGAAGCAGACTGACAGATACAGAAAACAAACTAGTGGTTACCAGTGGGGAGAGGGAAGGGGGGAGGGGCAATATAGAGGGAATAAAAAGGATTGATATGAGATTATATGGAATCATGTATGTGAAACTTCTGAAAATTGTAAAGCACTTTAGAATTTAAAGAATCATTCAAAAATATGTTGATATAATTGTAGATTCACATGCATAGCTGTAAGAAATAATTCAGAGAGCGCCTCTGTACAGTTTAACAAGTTTCCCACAATGTACTTACTAGCATCTTGCAAAACTGTGCCAGGATATCACAAGCAGGACATTGACAACATTGACAGTGATGCATACATTCAAGAAACAGCACTGTTCCTCCACAGCAAGGATCCCTCGTTTTACCCTTTTATAGCCACATTCACCTTTCTTCCATGCCAACTGTTGCTAAATCATGGCAGCCACTAATCTCTTCTCCATTTCTGTAATTTTACTATTTTAAGAATATTTTATAAATGTTATAATACATTATGTAACCTCTTGAGGTTGCTCTTTTTAACTCAGTGTAATTCCTTTGATATTTATCCAAGTTATTGCATTTATCAATCATTTCTTTTTTAAGAAAATATTCTGAGCAGAATTCCATGGTATGAGTGTACCATAGTTTGCTTAACGTTTCACCCATTGAAGGACATCTGGGTTGTTTCTAGTTATTGGTTATTGCAAATAAAGTTGCTATGAACATTATGAACATTATTTCACATAAAAGTGTTCCTTTCTTTAGGATGATGTGCAAGAGTGAAGTTGCTGCTTTGTGTAATATTTGCATATTTAGATGTACAAGAATCATCTGGTATATGATATACATTTAGTGTTGAGGTCAGTGCTACAAATGCAAAGGGCAAAGAAAATAAATTAAAAATGTCGCATGAATTATCATTTTTCAGTGGTAACTGAGCCTATTTAACCAGAGAGGTAGGTACAATGGCATTTTTCACAGAAATAGAAAAAAGAATCCTAAAATTTGTGTGGAACCTCAAAAGACCCTGAATCACTAAAGTAATCTTGAGCAAGAAAAATAAAGCTGGTAACATCACATTTCCTGATTTCAAACTATATTACAAACCTATAGTGGTCAAAACAGTGTAATTCTGGATGATTGATAGAAAAAAGGAATAAAATAGAGAACCCAGAAATAAATCCAGGCATATGCAGTAAAACTAATTTTTGACAGAGGTGCCAAAAATATATAATGGGGGAAAGGATAGTCTCTTCAATAGACTGTGTTGGGAAAACTGGATATTCACATGCAAAAGAATGAAATTTGATCTTTATTTTACACCGTCTGTAAAAGTCAACTCAAAATTGGTTAAAGACTTAAACTTGAGCCTTGAAACCATAAAACTCCTAGAAGAAAACATAAGATCTCGGCGATGGATTTTTGGATTTGACACCAAAAGCACATGTGACAAAGGCAAAAATAAACAAGTGGGACTACATCAAAATAAAAGCTTATGCACATCAAATGAAATTATCTACAAAAGGAAAAGGTAACCTGCAGAATGGGAGAAAATATTTGCAGATCCTATATTGAATAGGGAATTGATATCCAAAATATATAAGAAACTCATACAGCTCAATTGAAAAAAAACTGATTAAAAAATGGGCAGATGAACTGAATAGATATATTCCAAATGTCATTATGGTCAGTACTCCATTTGCTGTCTCATAGTCTGAATCAACACTCTTCCTTAAGTTGAATCTCTTTCTATAGCTTTCTCTTAAATAGTAAGGTAAGGGGATGAATGTATAGTGAGTGTCAATTACATTCCAACTTTTTTATATATATTATCATACTAATCTTTGAAATATTTTTCAAGTAGGTATTATCTCTGTTTATAAATAAAGATGCTGAGACTCAGCAAGGTTATGTAATTCACCAAACGTCACACAGCTTTTAAAAGACGAAGATGGGTATTCAATCCAGTTGTCTGACTCTGAAATTCATGTTTCTTTCTACAACATAATCCTGCTCTCTCAGTCATTATATGAAGTGGTCTTCTAAGAAAATCACCTTTGGCAAAATCACCCCCTCGTTTTATTCAGGGTAGTCTCCTATGAGTTAGAGTTTAGTAGAGGAATCCTATGTGTTGCCACTTTGCCTGAATCAAGTTTATTAAGGTCCTTGAACTGAACCTGGGTGGATGCTCTATTGCTTTCTACTTTCAGAAAGTCAGGAGCATTTAGACACGAAATAAACATAAGCTATGTACAAAATTAACCATTTAATATTTCTAAACAGATATCTCTATAAGAGAAAAAGACCTCTAATCCACGAAGGTGATGCAGCTTGTTTCCAGGTTAAATACTTGCATTTCATAATTTCATAGCTTTCTTTCTTTCTCTTTCTTTCCCCTCCCTCCCTCCCTTCTTCTTCCTCCCTTCCTTTTCTTTTCCTTCCTTCCTTCCTCTCCCTCTCTCTCTTTCTCTTTCTCTTTCTTTCTTTCTTTTTCTTTTCTCTCTCTCCCTCCCTCTCCCTCCCTCTCTCTTTCTTCCCTCCTTCCTTCCTTCCTTTCTTTCTTTTCTTTTCTTTTCTTTTCTTTTCTTTTCTTTTCTTTCTTTCTTTTTGTTATTTTTAACAGAATACTCCTATTACTTTTTATGAAAGTCTGTGGATAAAAATAAGTAAACTTTTAAAAGTGGTTGAGAGGCTTGGCAGTATTGTTACCTTAGCAACGTTTATAGAAAATGTGCCAATTTTTAAAGTAATAATAATAATAATAAATGACATAATGCTAATCATGAGGGAAAAACAGAAATAAGAACTCCCCAAAATTCTTTAATGACTCTATGAGAGGAACAAATCTGCAAAGTGGTACATCTGACAAAATAGCATTACACAATGAAGATTAGTAAATTTAAGTACTAGTGTAACTTTATTGTCATAACCACGTTGGTAGCAATTCTGAATTCTGCAGGCCTAGGTCAAGAAAAGGTAAATATATTGATAACAAATTTACACATTTTACGTGGCAGAGGCAAAGGTTCAATTCACAGTAGTGAACCATCAGTATAAATGTGCACACTGACCACTCAGAAATGCTATTTGCCATGAACATCAGGATTCTGGTTGAATATCAGAGGCACCCCCATGCATGAATTTAGACATTTTACCAGTATGTAAAGTGGCTGCCATGTATCAGGCTCTAACAATGTTGAGGAATATGTTAATGCATAAGATTCTGTTGCTAAAATTGATGTAGTCACAGTCTAGGGGAAAAATATGAATTGTAGCACACTTAGAGCTAAGTGCTGTATTCCAGTTAGGACTTGAAAAATCAGGGAAGTCTTTTTAGGAAGAATGACAATTAAAGTGGCTTTTGATAGATTAAGTTTGCCAAGCAAGAGATGATGGAGGAAAGACAGTCCCATGCTAAAGGGATATGGGAAAGGATAATCTCTTCAATAGACTGTGTTGGGAAAATTCCATGCAAAAGAATGAAATCTGATTTTTATTTTACACCATATACAAAAGTCAACTCAAAATGGATTGAAGACTCCATTTTCTCATTAGAGTGAGAAAGTTCTGTTGTCCCTGGATGGTTCTGGGCTGAAGGTAGGGCCATTCATTTTTGGGGCTCCAGGAATTAACTTTGAGTATTTCCTTAGCTGGATACTCATTTAATTGATACTTCACTCTTATGACTTCTAGAAACATAGGAGGCAGGGTGCTATAGATATAAAACTCAAGGTGTAGGGGCCTCCCTGGTGGCGCAGTGGTTGAGAGTCCGCCTGCCGATGCAGGGGATACGGGTTCGTGCCCCGGTCTGGGAGGATCCCATATGCCGCAGAGCCGCTGGGCCTGTGAGCCACGGCCGCTGGGCCTGCGCATCCGGAGCCTGTGCTCCGCAACGGGAGAGGCCACAACAGTGAGAGGCCCGCATACCGCAAAAAGAAGAAAAAAAAAAAAAAAACTCAAGGTGGGGGTCTCAGACGTGACAGCTCTTGGCCTGACCTTCAGAGATTCTGATTATATGTGTCTGGACTGGGGTTCGTGACTCATTTTTAACAGGCTTCTAAGGTTATAATGATGAATTTTATCAAGAACATATTTTTTAAAACTCTGTAATAAACACCATGGGTTAAGAGCTTGTAAATGATTTTGAGGAGTTTTTTATTTTTATTTTTTAAAGCACTCCACACACACCTTACACAATCAGCCACACTAAATAAGTAAGAGCACAGTATTCCCACTAGAGTATTTCTACACCACTTACCCTGGGTGTTTAAAAAGCTGATTTTATTTATTTATTTTTACTGAATATCCATGTCCCTTAGAGCAAAGAATGTGCGTTACTTATCTCTGCTTTCTCCACAGCCCCAAAGGCTTAACATATCATCAGTGAGAAATAAATATGTAATGAAGGCATGTTTTACATCTGGCCTGTTGATTCATCAAAAGATGCAAAGGGCTGAGCTGATAGCCTGAACCAGTCATCAGGGACAGCAAGTAGGTAGCTCTCATCCATCTGCTGTGGTAGAGATCAGTCAAGTATTCTCAGCTGATGTGCTGAGACTTAAAGGCAAGCCCAAGAACAGGGTGGGTTGGAGCTAAAGGGACAGGTTATTAAAAGGAAGTCTTAGCATTTGCTTCTGGTTTGTCAAGACCAAAGATTGCAGATCGTCAGAAGGTATCTGGGATCATGGGAACTGAAAAGCCACTAGAAACAGTAAGTTTAAATGGTAGCTAAGAGCAGAGAGTATCAGATTTGCTGTGGGCAAATACTTGGGAGGGAAGATAGTCACCAGAAAGATGGCAGGAGAGAACCAACCACCTATTTCTTGAAGGCAAGAAAGGATAGCTTTATAAAGAGGACAGGCCTTCCTCCATGTCCTGAGGATTGAGATGTTCCAAGGAGAAACATAGGGTATGATAAAGTATTGGTACAATCATAAAACTTGAAGCTTGGAGTTAGAGTTTGTGACTCTATTTGGTTTCCTTGTCAGAGGTGACCTGAAAGTACACTGAGGGCTGAAATAATATTGACAAGATCTGAGAGTAGGCTGGACTGAAGACACAGTAATTCAGATTCTACTCTCAAGGTCTCCCCCCACCACTTGCTCTCTGAGTGCAGTAACTCTACATACTTTAAACTTTTTTCTCCTTCTTTTACTTAACAAATGACATTGAAAGTCCAGAATTTTTCTAGTAAAGGCATCTCTTCTTGATCTAAAGTATTTCTTCCCTCTGGGAAGATAAGAAGAAAAAGGGAGAAGCTTTACCACACAGATTTTAACTTAAAAAATCTTTTGTAAATGCAGTGGGTGAAAAAAAACAGATTTCTGCAAATTCACTATTTTTTTGGGCGGGGGATGGGAGCTGCGGGCTATTTATCTCAGCATTACTGTTTAAACAAATTTTTTTCACACAAAATAAGTCACCATAAAGAATTGCTAATTAGTTGATGAAGGATATACATCCTTACATTTTTTAACTTGAAATTAATCAGAAGGTGATTGACACTGGGAAATATGTGCCTATAATCTGCTGCTTCAGATTTGGGGACGTATGGAGTGTGGGGAGAAGCAAGTTTGGTTGCTTGGTTAAGTTTGCATGACTAGGTTTAAATTCAAGCTTCCACCAGGTACTAGCCGTGTGACACTTGTTGTTCAGCCTTTCTGTATGTATATTTTTACATATGTGTGCATTATTTGTCAAATAGGGTATCATTGCATGTAGCTTGTGAAGCTTAAAGGAGTTAATCTACATAAAGCATTTTGGTTGATGCCTGGTACATAACTAGTGTACAGTGTGGGTGCTCAGTAAGGATAACTTTAATTATTACTTTGAGAAATTAATGGCTTACATATTTTGGGGCACTGGTCTTTTTCAGACATGGCTATGACTACATACTATGTCTACCTAATCACTGGTCAGTACAGTCAAAAATGTTACATGGTGGTAGAAGTTCTAAGCACCAGGGATAGAGCAAATAGAGGCAATATAATTTAGCGAAATAAAGTGGCATCTCTGGCTTGCTAAAGGGAAATTTCCTCCTCTTTCATTTGCCTTTTTCTCCGTATCTGTAAAATGAGGATCATAATAGCCCTACCCCATTATGGATTTGTAGGGAGGATTAAATGAAATAATGAACGTTGGTGCTTAGTGTTAGATTAAGTGCTTTGCATTCATTCTGTCGTTCAATCATCAACCATCTGAGGTAGGCATTGCTGCTTTCCTCATTTTAAAGATGTGAAAGCTGAGGCTCAAAGTGGTTTTGCAAGTTCCTCAGTGCCACACATCTAATAAACAGAAGGATCCAAACCATAGACTGTCTTAGTCCAAATAAATCTTGTGATCATAACAATGACCTTGAATTGCATCCAAATGTTAGACACCCAAGACTTTGGGGGGGAGAATCAACTAGTCTAATCCTCTCTTGATACAGATCTGGAAACAGTATCAGAGTGACACAGGATTATGCAATAAAATGAATAGTTGTCTCATCACAGCAGATCAAGGTCTAGGTTGGCTTGTTCTTTCATCTGAGAAAGATGGATGATAACCTTACTGACGGGTGGCTCTGTCTTTCCTAGTATGCCTTTCCAAGAGAAGTTCCTCTGTCTTTAAAAACATAGTTCACCATGGAGTTCTGAGAGAATCATTCACATGGCAGGTGCTCCAGGCCACTCATTCCATGAGTGCTTATTAGAATTGTGCATTTTTAAACACTTGATACAAGTACCAACATCTTAAAATGGGTGCTCTAAAAGGATAGGTGCTTATTTTTGTAATGGGCCATTGCTAAGTGCAACTACAAGTATTCAGTCTTTACAGAAAAAAAAAGGAGGGATTATTTTATGTAGACAAGGGTTGTGTAATACTTCTGTTTGGCACACTTAACAGTTTAGTCACCCAGGAACCCTGAGACTCTCCCTTACTCTATCATATTTGGGTCTTGGTTTTTCAGTAAAACTTGATGGATAATGTGGGAAGTGGAGTCATATTTTTAGGTTTAAAGCTCAGATTCCCCACATTAGAACTGTGTCCACTTGGACAAGATATGTGAACTTTTTGGTGCCTCAGTGCCCTCATCTAGAAAATGGGTGAGTTTGTGGTACCAACATCATAGGGCAATGGGAGGATGACATGTGTCATTATCCACAAAATGCTCACAATAATACCTGGCAGGTAGCAAGTGCCCAATACATGTTCACTATTATTAAGTCTCAGCAGTCCTAGAGCATCTTAATTTCATATATTTGCTGATGTATAAACATTAAAACATAAATATAAGAATACATATAAAAAAATAAACGTTTTTGTATTTAGGTGCCAAGCATATTGAAATAAAGAACCTTCCAATGGTTTACATTTGAGCAGGAAAGGCAGATGAGTAAACAGATAATCACATCCCAATGCACATCCCCTGAGAGAGATTCAGCAGAATGTTATTGGGAGTGAAGAAGAAAGAGCAGACTCTTTGAGGGAGTTCAGAAAGGAATCCTGGAGGGTGTAACATATGAGCTACGTGTGTCGCAAGAGTGGAACAAATAAAAAGGCATTCTAAGAAAATCAAAGGGAAAAAGACATCAAAAAAAATCTAGTGTGTTTGATGAATGTACATTTGATATAATTAGAGGAATTGGAGGAGGGCTTGGCAGTGGTGAATGTGAGCTACAGAAGTAGCCTGGGGCCTGAGCAAGGAGACAGGTGCCCTACTAGAGATACACCCTCCATCTCTCATGAAGTTTCTTTGAGGTACGTAGTATTCTTGGTGACAGCAGCGTATTGCCTTTCCATACGACTAGACTTGTTCTTGAATCCTTGTTCTGCCACTTCCCAACTGTGGGCAAATTACACACTCTTTCTGTCTCAACACTCTCACCTGTAAAATGAGGATGATGAAAATAGCACCTAATTCAAAGGGTTTTGTGAAGATGTAATAGCTTAAAAATTCATGTAAATTTTGGGGGCACAGTGTTCTTCTGTATGTGATTTTGAATATAACTCCAGTCTTACCAGGGATGAAACCAAGGACAGGTAACCCTCAAGTGTTAAAGTCAGGATTGGAGCCAAGAACCAATGCCCAAATCCATGTTTTTTTTTGTTTTTTTGTGTTTTTTTTGCCATAAGTTGCCCTTTTTTTTTTAAGTTTTTTGTGTGCATGTGTATGTGTGCATATATGTGTGTGTGTATGTGTTTTCAAATAAAGAGACATTAACCTTTCCCCAGAGCTTGGCGAAGAATCTGATTATTTTTCCTCCAGAGCAATTTCTAGTGTTATTGTGATCCATTCAGTGAATAGCATTTGGCCACTTCAGAAGCATTTTCCCACTTCCATGTAAATGGTATGATTAGATGTGAAAGGTAATCTTGAGTGCTGCCATGTTATGACATTAAAATAGTAATTCAATTGTTAGCAACCCCTCACAAATAAGTGTTCAATCCATTTGTGTTTAATACCTCAGCGTCCTTACATGCTTTCCTTTTTGAAACACAAAGCAGTATTGATTTCTCTTCATAACCAACTAAAAAGTGCTTTGAGCACTTTTATCATTTCATTATCCAGCAGTAAATAAGGAAAATCACCTGCAAAAAAAAGTTCATGGGTTACTTGTATCCTTTTCCCTGCAAAACTCAAATGCAGACGAGAGTGACTTTTTGATGGATTTGAATGTCATTATATTTGAAGACATCTTGGCATCATCAGGAAAGGCAGTTTGGTGTAGTGAAGAGCTGTGAGCATAGAAATGGAAACCCCAGTGTATTACAGTCACACTGGGGATTAGGGCTTTAATATATGGATTTAAGAAGGGGGGTCCATAACACCCAGTTTGAAAACTAGCTCTGCCACTTACTGGCCATGTAATCTTCAGAAAGGTATTGGTCTCTCTCTTTGCGTCTCTGTTTTCTCCAATATAAATAAAGGGGCCTGACTACAGCTGGAACAGAAACACATTTCTACTGAAATTAATTTGGAAAGGATCTGGAAACTAGCCTCCTACCCTACTTTCCCCTCCAAGGAGCCAGAATTCTATGAAGCACAGCTGAGAACCTTTGGATAAGATCTGAGGAGCTTCTGCCATTCTTGCCTTCAAGGATTTTGTGAAGAACTTCATTTCTCAATTGACTTGCATGAAAAAGTCACCTTTTGGTCTCCAACCTCTTGGACTTGCCTTAAGCTATTTCCTCTGCCTAGAATTCCCTCAGACACCTGACTGTCAAACACCTGCTTCATTTTCTGCTGCCCAGAACAGTCTTCCTTCCAGTACACTTTCCAGAGACCTCCACTCAAATTTCTTCTCCTCTCTGCGCCATGCTGTAGTACATTTCATTGCTCGCAATAAGGATATGCAAATGTTATATTCTTGTGCACTAGATTTGAAGCCAGTGGAGGCAAAAAAAGAGTCCACATTCAGCTTTGAATCCAAAATGCAGACCTCAGCGTGTTGACATACAGTCAGTGCACCTGAGAGTGTGATTTGTGGTGGGGTGTGGAGTAGATACTAAAGAGGACTGTAGCCACCCAGAAACCCTTTGCTTCTCCTGTTGTAAGAGAGAAAAGTTGTACCAACTCTTACTGGCTGTTTCTCAAAAAATATCCCTTTAGAGTGGGGCAATATCCTGGATTATGTTTTATGACCACAGGAAATACTCTTGCATGCTGCTGCTGTGATTTCCCCTACTTGCAAGCTAACAAGTGAACCTACCACAGTTTCATAGATACTGGCAGAAGAAACAAGACTCTTGGATCAGAGATCAAGACCTTTATCACTCACAGCACAGCTGGCTGCATGAGCTTCATGTTCATATCAGTTCCCCTTTTCCTACAAGTCCTGTGGGGGTGATGTGGAGTGGCTTGGGTAGCACATACTTGGTAGTATCCAAGTATGTGCTTGGGTAGTGTATACTTGTGCACAGCTGAAGTAACTGAAGCTTTAGAAACCCCCAGTCTTGTAAGGGGGCTCTGCTAAACCTGCTCAACTTTTGACCTAGAGGGAGACATCTTAATTGTGTTGGTTAGGAATCAGATCTTCCCTCTGCTCTGATAACACCTTTATCTTCCAAGGTTGTTACATACAAATATCATAGAAAAGGTAATTGAAGACATAAACTGCTCCAAGATGTGTAGAAACATCATATAGGATTATCTCTCAACTCCCAGGTGTTTCTCTAGATCTGCCTCCTGCTTAGTTCTTCAGACGAACCTGGTAGGACTGTTTCTTTCTAATGTCTTACTAGTCTCCCTTTCCATCTGTGGAACAATGATCAAGTGGACTGGACTGTGTGGCTGTTTCTTTTCTTTCTTCTTTTTCAAACGTTTTTCTTCTCTCTGCGATAATTTTCTCAGATGCCACATGGCCCTTCCATTCCCCAGTGCTACTGTGACCTAGATTACTGAGACATTTCCCCAGGCCAGAGCTGTTCTAAGAATCTACTTTTCTAGAAGAGTAGAAATCAGACAAACTGATAATTTATGCCTGAAACCATCATGAAGGGAAGAAGGGGCTTTGGCCAAACCTAGTCAATCAGATTAATGTAATAAAATTAATATATATGGTAGCCACAGAGGGGCATATACACAGCACCAGGAAATACAGGAAGAATTAATGAGACATATAGTACATATAGTACTCCTTGTATAGAACAAGGCTAGGAGGCTTATTATCCCTGCGGCTTCTGTTAGCCTCGGTTTGCTAAACATAGCTATTTTTTGACTGCCTACTTACTACTAGGTTGTTGTGGCTACAAAAATGAACAGACTTAAACCAAAATCCCTCTTTAAATGTAAATTTCAGTACTAGCTAAGCACCCCCTGTAGGTTAAACATTTAATTATGTCATTGTCCAGTATCTGCATCTGTGTCCAGACAATTGCCTATATTGTTGCCTTTAATTTTTATGAGAAGTGGAAGAAGGAGGATCACCCCATTTCAGAGCTCCAATTTTAAATGCCAGCATTTCATAGCAGCACTGTTTACAATAGGCAAGACATGGAAACAACCTAAATATCCATGGACAGATGAATGGATAAAAAAGATGTGGTATATATATACAATGGAATATTACTCAGCCATTAAAAAGAATGAAACAATGCCATTTGCAGCAACATGGATGGACCTAGAGATTATCATACTAAGCAAAGTAACTCAGAAAAAGAAAGACATACCATACGATGTCACTTATGTGTGGAATCCAAAATACTACACAAATGAACATATCTACGAAACAAAAACAGACTCACAGATATAGAGAACAGACTTGTGGTTGCCAAGGGGGAGGTGGAGTTAGGGGAGGGAAGGATTGGGAGTTTGGGGGTTAGCAGATGCAAACTATTATAAATAGAATGCATAAACAACAAGGTCCTACTGTATGGCACAGGGAACTATATTCAGTATCCTGTGATAAACCATAATAGAAAAGAATATGAAAAAGAATATATATATGTATAACTGAGTCACTTTTCTGTACATCAGAAATTAAACACAACATTGTAAATCAACTATACTTCAGTAAAATAAAAGAATTAAGAAAATAAATGCCAACATGACTAGGAAGAAAATGTAGGTGATTAAGTTGGTGGGTAATGGTGGGGAATGTGGAAAACTTGAAAATGTAGCCTCACTGAGATCACCAGAGAACTTTCTTCTCCAAGATAATATGACTTAATAACAAACCAACTCCACATTTAGTAGTTTTCAGCAACAATGTTCATTCTGCTTATGAAAAAGCAATTCAGGTAAGGCTCAGTAGGGCCACCTCCTTTCTGTTCTACTTTCACAGGGTGGCCAGGAAGCTGGGGGCTGGAATCACCTGCCAGTATGTCTACTCATGTCTCATGCATGAGCTGGGCAGATTCAATCAGCTGGAGGCTCTCACAATATGATTCCTTGTGGCATCTCTGTCTATCTCTACGTGGTCTCCCTACGTGGTCCTACAAGCAAGGTGGCTCAGGGCAGCCAGCCTTCTTACCTGTCAGCCCAGGACAGCTCAAAGCAAGTGTATCAACAGAGCTGGTAGAAGCCATATCACCTTTTATGAACTAGCCTTGGAAGTCACTCAGGATCACTTCTACCACACTCTGTGGGTTGAGGCAGTTTCACAAAGGTCTACTCAGTTCAAGGAGAACAGACTGTAACCCCCATTTGTCAATGAAAGAAAGTCAACATTACACTGTAAGAAGAGTATATGGGATGTGATGTGTATATTGGTATGGACATTTTTGGAAAATATAATTTACCGTGACATACATACATATATACATTTGGCTCAGTGCCCACTGGTTGGCACCAGCTTGTACTCAGGAAGTCTTGATGTGCTATAGGATTTCAGGAAGTGATGCTGAGCCTCCTCCAGTGGTATCTGAAAACTTCCATTCCCTCCTACACTCTGGTTTTGCAGAAAAGTATGGTTCTACCTAGATTCAGTATCTGACTCCTTTCTTGAAGAGGTGTGGACAATTCTAGTGGTGACCCAAAAGTCTAGACAGATGCTGTAATTGGTCTTGGACTCTGGGCTGGAGCAGATCAGGAATTTGTTTAAGACAGAAGTAGATGGATAACTATGGCAGTTACTAAAATATTCCTCAAGGTGAATTAGGTCAAACTGAAAAAGATAATTATATTCTTAGCTCCCAGTGGTTGGGACAGTTTCTAGGACAGGAGTGGGAGTGAAGCCAAAAATATCAAGAGACAAGTCGGCAATGGCAACAGATACTTAATGCACCTGGCATTGTGTAGAAGCAAATACAGAACAAGAGGATAAGATGCAGTCTCTCATGGGAACTTTACAAGAAATTGAGAATTCTTGTCGGGATCAACACTGGGGTATCCAAGTCTACATCTTACTGTAGTCTGGCTATATACTGTGTGGTTGAATCTGTCTGAGCAAATGAAACCACAGGTATTCTTACTCATGAAAGCAGACAGCATTCAGGTGAATTTTTTGAGCCTCCTGAAATACAGAAGCTCCTAATCAGAGTCAAATGTTAATGCAGCTCATGTGCCCATATTACAAAAGAACGACAGTAGGTTCAAGATGCAATAGATGCATCCTACAGAAATGAGATTCCAATTCTGAATATGTGTTGCTCTCCCTGTACGTTATCTCTATACAGATATACAGGGACATTCTTTCTTCATAAGTATTTATCTAGTTCTCAAAGGCAATGTAACTAATCACTACAGTTTCCTTTAAATTAAAAAAAAATCAGGGCTTAGGAGAGAGTGAGATCTTATAAGAATCTCAGGAGAAAAATCTTTATAAAATACTCATGTAAATTGACTTATCTTGTTGTAGTGTTATTACTTTTCAATGGGTATGTTTGATGTTAACATTTATATTCATGATCTACTTCTTTGTTGTGCTTTGCTATGGAAGGAAAGCCTGCTTTATTATATCTTGCTCTGGCTTTGGAAAAATCCCCAAATTGTGTTATTAAAAGAAAAAGATATAGTAGAAATAGTTCACTTTGAAGTTTATTGAAAACAAAAAGTGATGCTTATTTTTATACCCAGCCTTTGTCTAAGGGATGACAAAGCCAACCTAGGATTTTTTTCTCTATTGCCTCTATCTTTGTTTATGGATATATCCATATGGGGTAGAAGAGTAAGCAATAATCGAAGAATCAGAAATCTTTGGTTCTGGGCTCTCTCTATGCTGCTCATAAGCAGTATAAAATTAGAAGAGTTTTGTAGGTTTTTAGCCTCAATTTCCTAAATTGCAAAGCAAAATAAATGGGCCAGGATGGTCTCCAAAATCTATTATTTTCTAGTGAACCATATTATATAATAATATCATTAAATGCCAGCATTTTTTGCCATCATAAAAATAATTGACTTCCTGGACATTCTCAGTTAATTACCCAAATTTAGTTTTTAATAAAGGTCATGAGAGAAGCAAGGATTTGATATAAACAGAAGGGAAAAAATAAGACCACAGATGATACTAAAGAGTACCAAGATGAGTTAGCTCTCTTAGTTGCAGGAAGATGCACATAATCCCCTAGTCTTTGCCACTATGAAGCAGCATTCTCACCAGTATGGGGCCACTTCTGTCTCTTGAAAGATCTACACTGACACACAGTATTTGTGCTGAATGCCCTCAAGATTTGTGACAAATGTTTTCTGCAATGAAATTCAAGAATTAATTAGGACCCTCTGAACCAAAAGTAGTATCACTGTGATGATTCCCTCCATTCTACCCACTTTGCTGACAAAATATCAATGCACAGTGATAATGTATGAGTATATACACTCACTTGATTACACACATATTAAAAAATCCATGTATATGTAAAATGCTGTGTTTGTCCTGCTCCCAAAATTTAGGTTCTTTGGAAGATAAACTGGTGAGGGGTTCCAAATATTATCTGGGAGTTGAGGAGGGAGAGTCAGACTAAACTGTTTCTTATTTAACTCTACATAGGGTAAGCTCAACAAACACTAGGTAATTTATCTAGATTTTCATTGGATATCTTTAGATACATTCAGCCAATCAAAGTACAGAAAAGGAGTATCGCTATAAATTCGTGATGTGGGAAGGGAAGAGATGGTAGGATTATCAGTTGTTCTTGCAGGGTTTCATCCCTAGGCCAGCATTTCTCACACCCAACTCACTTTTTTGACTGGCGAGATTTAAATTGTTTACCAGTCTCTCTGGGGAATAAATAAGAGAAATTAAGAAACCTTGTACTGAATGGAGACCCACAGGTTTCTGAATTAAATACAGGTGTGTGTATATGTGTGTGCAAGTACTTTTGCATTGGTACACAAAACATTTAACAGTATGAAAAGGCATTTTTTAGAATGCTAAATCCAGAATTTCTACACTAATTTTGAGTCTATACATTGAAAAAAAAAAACCAAAATGACAAGGTAGCAACTGGGAATATGGAAGGAACAGGAGAGTCTTACCAGAAAGATGAATGATGGGGTGAACAGGCAGTCAGGGATGACAATTTCTGCTCTTAAAATCACATGAAAGAGGAGCTTAATGAAATAACATAAAGGGGAAAAGCATTTGAAATATGTTAAGATACCAACTTTCAGAATATTGGTGGTATTTAAGTTGGTGGGTTGACTAGGGTGGAAATATTCCAGAAGTGATGGGACCCATTTTAAGACACTCAGAGAGTGTCCTTAACAAAGAGACAAAAGAAGCCAGAAGAACCAAAGTAAATTGTGATTTCAGTAAAGCAAAATATAGAAGCAAAGAAAGAAAAGGGAGGAGGCTTTTCCCTCAACTCACATTGCGCTGTATCTTCCGTCACTCTCCAAATTAATTTCAAAAGTTTTTTAACCTTACATATTTTGCATATTAAAGATATCCCTCTATCAAAATTATAAGATACTTTATACTTTTATATTAACTGCTCCCACTAAATTAAATTCTTAAATTAAGCCTTTATTCAACAGTAGCTGTCAGTATATTGGCATCTAGTATTACAGATGCCAAGAATCTAGAAGGTAAGGAAATATTTGCAAATTAATCTAAAGCTTGTAACTACATTACAAATGTCTCAGTGGACAATTAGGATCAGGACATGGAATAAACAATCAAAACAAATTAACAAAGCCTCAATATTTGAAATCCAAATCTTGATAGAGGAAGACTGAGCAATGCACCAGAGTTGGACATATCCCAGAAACATCATTAGGAGAATGAGTTCTTTTTTTTTTTAACATGTGCACAATTTGCTCCTGAAGAAGTTTTTATTTCCTAAGGATAACCACAGGATGAAGATATCAATTAGCTAGTTCTTAATCACAATTTTGAACAAAAGCCAAAGTTAGATGCTTTAACCATATGATTCTTTTCTTTTTAAAAAAATTTATTTATTTGTTTGTTTGTTTGTTTATTTACGGCTGTGTTGGGTCTTCGTTTCTGTGCGTGGGCTTCCTCTAGTTGCGGCAAGCGGGGGCCACTCTTCATCGTGGTGTGCGGGCTTCTCACTGTCGCGGCCTCTCTTGTCCCGGAGCACAGGCTCCAGACGCGCAGGCTCAGTAGCGGCACACGGGCCTAGTTGCTCCACGGCATGTGGGATCTTCCCACACCAGGGCTCGAACCCGTGTCCCTTTCATTGGCAGGTGGACTCTCAATCACTGTGCCACCGGGGAAGCCCCGTATGATTCTTAATACTGGAAGAGATCTTAGAGATAACCTGGGAAGAACCTTTCTTTTAGGAAATGGACCAGTTTAGCTTGAACAAAAGAGCACTCTGGTTACACAGCTGTGGTCTTCAAATATTTTGAAAAGCCATCAGTGGAAAATGCAACACATTTACTTTTCTGCCTTAACAAGACAAAAGTAATTATTAATTAAAAATTTCAGAAGAGAAGATTCTTGGGACACAAGCTTCACCACCTTCAAAGGTGGAGAATTTAAAACAAGCAACAAATTAAAATTGAGCAGGTTTAACAGTTAAATTGGGTTTTGGGAGAGACAGAGGAAAGTAGGCTTTGTTACCAGAAACAGGGATAAAGTGTGACTAAGGACACACAAAAGAGGAACTGGGTGGAAGCTGAAACCTGGTAGGCGTGTCTGAAGGTGCTGGAGCCACAAGCAGACATATCTATGTCCAGAAGTGGTATGCGTGTCATTTCTTTCCTTTACCGTCCAATTCTATCATTACCTCCTATTACCCAAACCCAGCCAGAGCCAGTTGACCTGGGAAGTGGGAAAACACAGCCATCAAAACTATACCTCCCTGTGACATGTAGCAAGGCAGGAAAAAAGCAGGGCTTCTCATAGCAAACATGCCAACATTTGGCACAGTGACCCAGAGAATTCATATTATCATTCAGTTTGAGTTGCATTCCTGAAACTTAGAGATGACATTTTAGCTGAGATATTAAAGATAACAACAAACTAGACTTGTGAACACCTTTCAAAAACATTGCAGGTTGAGGAAACAGCAAGTACAGACTCCAGGTGTCAGAAAAGACCAGATGCATGTGATGAGCGGAAAGGTACCGAATGTAGCTGGAGCAGTTTGTAGGGGGATGTGGGTGTGTGCTTAGGGAGAGGCTGTAAACAGACTGGAACCAGAGTATTATGGCCATGATGGAGTGTCCAGACTTGTTCTAAGAGTGACAGGTGTTTATTGAAAAGGGTTTACCAGGAGAATAACAAATTCTGGTGATTGTTTTGAAAATATTACTCCAGCTGCACCGAAAAAGATGACCAAAGACACACAAAATAGGAATAATTATAGGTTATATGAAATATAATATTAGCATTTGTTAATGTACTTTACAGCAAATTAATTCAAACATATGGTTGAAGTAATAATGTAGTTATATTTTTATTTTAAAATGTGAATGGAAAAGCATAACGTTTCTATGATTTGGGAGTACTTTATAAGTTTTATGTATGTAATATAGTTATTTCATTTTTCCTCCATAGTTAATAAATTGGTGTACCATACAATTGTTATTTTATGATTTATTTTCAAAGCAGGATATATTTTGCAAATATTATAAATAAGTCCGTGATTTCAGCAGATCAAAGAATCTATTTGATCCCAAGATCAAATGGATCATTGACATATCTTTAAGAATCATACTTTAAAACATATACATAGATGTTTTGGTCTTTGTTATTACTGGAAAGATAAAAACAAATGTTTATTTTGATGCTTATTTAGTGGTAACTTTTTGCTTTTTGTTCTACCACATTTTTCTTTAAAATGCAGTATTTTTAGGGTAGAAAACCTCATTTTGACAATGTTTAAAAAGGTGTGCAGAGTCGCACACGTGAAAATGCACGGATCTGTAGGTAGAGCTTTGGATTTAATGTTCAAATAAGGCTTTTAAGGTTCTAGTGGCAGAGACTGTCATGTTTTTCTTAAAGATGTCTTTTTAAATATTGATCAGCACATATTCACCAAAAGGAAACAGATATCAAGGTCTTTTTATCTTCCTGCTCAACTATGATGAACAAGTGTTTATTGAGATTCTGTTAGACCTTATTAGTCATTCTTATGCAAATGCATAAGTGTAGGTCTTATCTTAAATAAACAGAGTGACTGTGAAAAGAGCTTATCTCCCTACTCACTTTCTGTTGTGGGGAGGGCATAGGTAGTCTAGGGATAAAAATTTTGTTTAACTCTTAAATCTATCAAACCTGTGGTTGAGGGAAGGACACTATTCTCAGAGTCTCAGTTTCTCCATCTGGATAGAAATGAGATATCTCAACTGATACCGTTTTTTATTAAAAACAAAACAAAAAGATACGTGGGGAATTACTTTATAAACTACGAAGTGTACACCAAGGGTAATACCTCATTCCCCTCCAGTAGATTGGAATCCTTACTTTGGAAATCTCATCTTCATTCCCTAGCTTAACGTGTTTTCATGGTTTTTCTCTTTCCCTAAGATGAAGTAAACATCCTTTAATGTGGTCTTACGCCCGATTTATCCTCAGTCTCTTCTCCTATGGTTCTTCCCTCTCGCCTTCTGTATCCAGCCACATGAGCCTACGTTTGTCTCTCAAATTTGAGTATAGTTTTTGAGCTCATAACGTGTTCCAGGTTCTCTAATGGCAACACAGTGGAGAAAGAATTACTAAAGATCCCACTTTTAGAGCACTCATGTACTAGAGCAGTGGTTACCAGTGCAGTTGCCTAGGCAAGTAAGTTCATAAAATGAATGTACAATGGATATGCGGAATGTGGCAAGAGGGAGAAACAATAACCACCTCAAGGAGATTGGTACTATTCAGCTAATCTGTGCATGCAGGGATGTGGCTCTAATATTGCCCCTTCTTCTTATTGTCCATTTGAAAGATGTGCAGAGTTTTCTATGTTGTTTCCTGGCATTTAAATGTTGGCTAATGGCTAATAGAAAAAAAAAGCATCAAAATACTGTGCTGTAAAAACAAAATATGTTTGCTTGCTGGTTGTAGGCTTCAGTCTCTGGTTTATTATCTCTTTTCTAGAGGCATCTGGTCTCTGTCTCAGGACCTTTGCCCATGTTTTTCTCGTTTGAAATATTGTTTCTACCATCAGCAGCACCCTCCACTTCAGTTCAGTAGTTCCTATTCATGCTTCATGTCTCAGGAAAAATTTCCCTGATCTTCTAGACCAGTATTGTTGCATGTCATAATTGTATACACATGTCAGGATCATATTTTTTCTTATTAATTATTTTTAGTCTATGTGCTTAGTTCTGTAAGCTCCTCAAGACTGGATCTATGTCTGTCCTGATCACCAGCCCTAGTGTCTTCTTCTCAGCTTCAGTAAAAATTTGGGGGCATGGCATTAAGAAACATATGTTCCCTAAGCAGAAAACATTCCCCTTTCTAGAATTTATCATCAAATGAGTCTATAATCAAGTTAGGGATATCATTTTTGATCCCAAACTAGGCTACTGATGGGGTCATCTCTTTGCTGTGTCACTCAAAAAGTAAGTTGAGTAAAAAGTTAAAAGCCTTACCCTAAAGATGATCTCATGGAAAAATTCAGTCTTTATGGACCAACAGAACATTCATTCAGGCGACACCAAAATACATTGCCTTTATCAATCTCTGGAAAGTTCCATGTATTTCTAACAACTTGAACCAGTATAAGGCATAAGGTTTACAACATCTCAAGTCTTACTCAAAAGAACAGGGGCTATTTTTGCATAAGGACAGTATGATCTATAGTTTTCAAACTGGGTTACAATGCCCCTATGGATATATATTGTTGCATGCTACAGGTATGAGAGCCACAAAGGGACCCTAAGAGCTGGCTCACCTTCTTGGAGAATCACTTTTAACCTGTGATATGGGAAAAATATATTTTTTATATTGATTAGAAGAGAAAACTTGTTCTGAAGTATAGAAATATATTAGGTTAAGTGAGAAGTATCAGTACATAAAATGTGCTTGGTTAAAGTGTTTCCAGAGGAAAATATACCATCATGCAGTTCTGTGTGTTTGGAAATACTTTGCATTACATTAGTACAAGTGAAATATACTAAATCAGTAGAATTAGGCAAACATGACTCAGTCAGCAAGCTGTGCATGTCTCGGTCTAAAGAAATTTAGAAATGTAAGTATGATAGGGGAAGACTCTATGGTTTTGATTTTCTTGGCACTATGTGTAAGTTAGAGGAACTGAGCTGGATTTTGGCAAGAGCCTGTACTGAGAACATAACTGCTCGTTAATAAGAAACACTTTGAAGGGTAGATCTACAGGATAAACTGGGTTGTGAGCTCAAAAATTTGTTTAGCATCATTTCTGCTGTTATTCCTCCCACTGGCATGGGCACCACAAGTATAGGAAAACTAAACATAGTGAATGGATAGTGTCATCTGCTCTGGCATTGGTATTTGGAGGAAACATTGTATTGATCAACTGTAGGTTTCTTTTTTTGGAAAATGTACAAAATATCTATCACTACTGATAGGAGGTTAATATTTTTGTGTTTTTGTGTAGATACGAAAATTAGTTTGGGTTGAATATTTAGGGTAGATGTACACATTCCAGCAAATATATTTGCAGCTATTATGTGGTCAGTGCTTTGTTATATAAATGTACCTTTTCAATGTACACTTTCACTTTTAAAATGCCTATTTTGTGGTTTACAATAAATTATATGAAACCTCCAAAAATTATAAAAACTAAAAATTTTAAAAACTATGACTTTTATATTAAATTGGCTAGATTAATTAACAACTGGGACAACAGAGCTGTCTGTTTATCTATCTATCTGTCATCTATCGATTGATATATCTGTATCATCTATCAATATGTCTATATATCAAAATAGGAACATTTATTAATCAAATAGTAAGGACTTAACAATGCAAAGGTTTTTTTTTCTTACCTTTACTTCTCATCCTCAGTGGCTAAACCATTTTAATATCTGTTGGTTGATTTCTTATCCGCAAATATGTCTTGATTTAGATTCTCCCAGAAGCAGATCCTGAGACATGGTGTGAGATGCAGGTAGTTTATTTGAAAGGTGCAGGGTGTAAGGAAGAGACACAGGGAAGGAAAGGCAGCTAATCTAGGGTATATTGATAAATCAGTTCACCATGATGAGTGAGTAGAGATTAATCCTACAGAAAAAAAATCTAGGAAAAAGTATACAACACGTAACTCAAAAATATCCCACTTGTTGATGGAAAGAGCTGGGATATTTATGTACCTTTTCCATCAGGCAGTGGTCAAGTTCTGCTCTGGGTGGTTGTTAATTTCTTCGCACTTCTGACCTACCCCAGCAGCAGGCAGAGCCACCTTCTGGAAAAAGTCCTGAGGCACAGGCTTGCCAGTGGCAGTTACCTGGAGCACAGGGAAACAGTAAAGTCCAAAGGGATGTAGCCAAGGTGCTGGCAATGTCCACTCCAATACATTTATACTAAATATTTTGATGTTCAATATTTTTCATAATTGATTATTCTGCCCTCAAAATAAGGATTGAACTCACGTCATAGCCTCAAATTATTTTCTTGTGCTTCAAAAATTCATCATAATATTTGTCCCTGTGTTGTTGCTTAGCCTTGAATCTTTTAAATAACACACATCCTATTTGTCTTCTATGGGTAGTATGTTTTGAAAGTTCTCTTTATAAGTTGAAGATATCAGGACCCGCCTACCATCTCCCACAATTCTCCTCTATTCTTTTTACATTCCATCTTCTGCCTTTGCATGTCTACTTTTATAATTTAATTTACTTCACTGTATATAATATTACATGTTATATTTATAGACTCTTCTGTAACATATTTAATCCCTGAGCAGCTTGCTTATAGGTAAGTTGAAAATTAATAAATAATACTATAAAATATATGCAATCTCATTCTAAATACCATCCAGTATAAATTGTTGTTAAATCTCTACAAACTTCTGCTTTACTCTGGCTTGATAACTCTTTACGTATGCCCTACAGTCTTCATTCTGGGAGTTTTTTCATTGATTTTTGTGGCTGGAACTATTATTTCTTAGATTCCATGTAGTCTTTCTCTCTTTTTTATTTACTAGACTATATTCTCAAATTACCTGCTAAGGAATGGTATATTAGTGGAGATAGCTGAGTGCATATGAGTGCATAAGTCCTCGTATATATGAAGATGTATTTTTTTCTTATATGTTTGATAGTTTAAATCAGTATACAGTTCTAAGTTGAGCATCATTTAATCCCCAAAACATTTGACACCTTTTCTAGTCTGTTCTAATATTCTAGTTTATTTGTAAGTGACCTAATACTATTCCACTCCACACTGACCGCCACTTCAAAATACTCACTTTACTCCCTGTGATTCTGAAATTATGCAGTGGTGTCTAGGCATGAACCATTTCAGTTACTAGGCAGGCCTTTTACCGATGATTGATGTTCTTTAACTGTGAGAGTTTAAATCCCTTCTATTTAAAAAAATTTTTTTTGAATCCATTGTTTTCTTTTTTCTTTCCTTTTGGGATGATTGTTTGTAAGATGTTGTATATCTTGAATTATACCTCTGTTTTTTGTTCTCAGAATTTTTATCTCTATGATGAAATCAAAAGATTTTACTGCCTTTGTCTTTCAACTTTACTTTTATCTTAATTTTTAGTAATTTTAATTTTTAAGACTTCTTTTTTATTTTTCATAACATTTTATTCTTACTTTATGGATGCATTATATTAAAGACTCTTCCACAGGTAATACTGTACCAAAATAGGGAGGAAAAAAAAATTTGAGGCTACAACATACAGACTTGTTTGTATATAGATCTTGACTTTTATAAAACAATATTGTTACTCTGCAATAAATGTCTGGCAAGCCCTGGGGACGTTTTTTGATGTTTAGGGGTAAGAACAGAACGTAGTACCTGTTATTTGAGACAAGCTAGTCAACAGAAAGATATTCCATTAGGTTAAGGAGGCAAGAAGCCATCCAGTATGCCTTTAGGACCCACCCCACATTGTTCTCATCATTTTTGAGTATTAAGCCATTAAAACTATGTTTATCATTGTTTTATTAGTATTTCAGATAAATCAGGTGTATGTCCCCAATCTATTTTTTGGTCTAGCAGTTTTACATATTTAAAGGATAATCTTCAGTTTTCTTACCTGAGCAAGACATTTCAGACTTCACCCTTTGTAACTTTTGGGGATGTATGTCTCACCCCTCTCTGGTAGGGATACTTTGGCAGAAGTAAATACCAAGAAGTACTGTGGTGAAAAATAGTCTGAGAGTTGATGACATGGCTTCAACTCCTCTTTTAAAGATTTACTAACTTTACAATCTTGGATTCCTCACTTTCCTGAGATCTAGTTTCTTAATTTGACAAAAGTAATAATGTTTGTCTATCTCATCAGAATTTTCTCTAAGTATCAAATTAAAAAAATGTACATAAGATTAGTAAACTTTTAATATCATGTGCTCTATCAGGAATACAAGGGTTAATAAGATTTAATCCTTATGAGAGAGCATGTCACAGACCATCTTAGAAGACAACAATGTCAGAAAAGAGAGCAATAAATACTATTAGAAAGGAATATTATGTCAAGCAACTATCATGGATAGAGATTTTATCATTTGCAAGCTACTTAATGTAGAGAAATTAATCCTTTTTTTAAAGAGTTTTACATTGGGTAAATTTCCCATTTTACCTATAAGTAGGCAAGTATAGCCTCAAAACAGTAAAAGGGTTTGCTCAAAATCAAAGACCTGATAAATGATAAAATTAGTACTTAAAAATAATTCTGACCAAATCCCTCACACTCCCTTACTAAAGATTTGAAAGAGCATATTATATTTCAAAAGAAAATTTGCAAGATTTACAAAATGTGTTACAGAGTAGACAGGAATGAATGTGATTTACAGAGCAAATGCTTGTCCTAAAATGAAATGAATTAATAGTAAAAAAATAGCAGTTGATTAGTGAGCTTCTTTAAAATAATGTCAAATAGAGATGTCAGGTGAATTTCTTCAATGATGATATGACTTTTCTAGCTAAGAAAGTAAAATCTGAAACTCAGACTTGCAACTAGAATGATGTGATTATTCAGACTATAAGAGAAAAAAAAGAATAGCATTAGCTAAAAGCAGAAAGCTGCTGTCCCTCTATTTCTTAAACTTGAGTCCTATTTTTAGAGACTAGATAGGATCATGTGCATGGATATCAAAATGGGAATAAGCTACCAAGACAGGTGTATCCTCCTGATTTTCAACTTCTGCATTGTCTAGGAGCTGGATCCACAAGATCATCGTGAGCAAAAGCTCCAAAACACAAGAATTATAGTAATCCAGGCTTAAAAAACCAGAAGCATTTACCTGCATAACAAAATTCTTTGTGCTGATCTGCACCCAGCCTGGCTAGGTTTGTTTTATCATAGAAAGTATAGTGCAATAATAGTTTCACCCAATACAAATAATCCTGAAGAAGATTAAAAATCAGGTGTTTAGTTGAATATGGTCTCACTAGTGTTTTGCTAACTACATTGAAAGTGGATTAGTATAAAAACAATGGTTTAAATTGCTATATTCTAATTTCTAGTGGGAGATAACTCATTATGATCTCTGAACACCTGGCGCATTATGGTATGGTTTGAGATAGACTGAGTTTCTAAATATTAGAGTGCTAATACATTTCTGTGCTGAAAAACCTCTGGCAAAAGAAAGAAGAATCTGGTATTTTGAAGTTGTATTCTGCAACCCAGAGTGGCATGATGTGACCTTATGCTTTGTAAAATTCTTTGATTTGAGATTGGCAATCAAGTAATGTGCATTGCAGGGCAAAGAGAATCGGATTAAAAAGAATCTGAATTTTAATGTTGATTCTGTTCTTAGGGAATTGTTTTGGTCTAATTATATCTGTTTTCTTATTTCTATGATAAGGAAATTAAGCTACATGTCTCCTAAGGTTCCTTTAAGCTAAGATGTTAATGGCCACCTCTATTAACCTAAATGTCAATGCCATTTGTTGCAGATTCTTTTAGCAATGGCTTCCAATAAATCATGACTTCAAGTAACCATAATCTTGTATAGTCTTCTCTCACATTCACTCCAGGCTTGGCCACATTACTTTCTTTGACCAATGGGATGTCAGCGAACATGGTAAAAGCAGAGGCTTAAAAGTTAGTTGTGCAATGTGTCTTGCCTTCTTGGAACACTGACTTGGAGCTGCCACAATTATGTGTCACCTCATACCTGTCAGAGTGGCTATCATCAAAAAGCAAACAAACAAACAAAACACAAATAACAAATGTTGGCAAGGATGGGGAGAAAAGGGAACCCTTCTACACTGTTGGTGGGAATGCAAATGGGCGCAGCCACTGTAGAAAGCGGTATGGAGATTTCTCAAAAAACTAAAAATAGAACTACCATATGACCCAGCAGTTCAACTCCTGGGTATATATACCGCCAGACCCAGAAACACTAGTTTGAAAAGATACATGCACCCCAATGTTCATAGCCATGTTACCTAAGTGTCCATCAACAGACGAATGGATAAAGAAGATGTGGTATATATACACAGTGAAATACTACTCAACCATAAAAAATAATGAAAATTTGCCATTTGCAGCAACATAGATGGACCTGGAGGGTATTATGCTAAGTGAAATAAGTCAGAGAAAGACAAATACTATATGATGTGATTTATATGTACAATAAACTAGTGAATAAAACAAAAAAGCAGACTCACAAATATTGAGAATAAACTAGTGGTTACCAGTAGGGAGAGGGAAGGGGGAGGGGCAATATAGGAGTAGGGAATTAAAAAATGTTATTATGGGATTATATGATCTCATGTGTGTGAAACTTTTGAAAATATAGAATTTAAAGACTCTTTCATTAAAATAAAAAGTTAATAAAAAAAAGAAATCCAGTCCAGCTTACTGTGGGACAAGAGACTTACGTGTAAGGAACCAAGGCACCCCAGCTGATAGCCAGGATCAACTGCCAGACATTTGACTGAGGTCATCTTGGACCTTCCAGCTACATGAGTATAGCTACACAAGTAAGCTCAGACAAAACCAACAGAGGAACCACCAAGCATACTGAGAATATGATGGGAAATAATCAGTAATTATTATTTTTAAGAAACTAAGTTTTAGAGTAGTTTGTTACAGGGCAATAGATAACTGACACCATTTGGAAAGGTATTCTATTCACATTAATAGAATACTGAGCTATAGCTAAAATTAGATGAGACAATTTTTACTTGATTATTAGAATGTGAACACTATTAGCGAAGGGATCTTATCTTATCACTATGTTGCTACCACTTAATACAATGTCAGCACTGCATTTGTTATGTATTACTGTAACAAATTACCCCCTAATTGAGTGGTTTAATACAACTGACATTTATTGTCTCACAGCTGTTTTGATTTAGGAATTCTGGCATAGCTTATCTGGGTCTTCTGTTTCAGAGTGTCACAAGGCTGCAATCAAGGTATTAAGGAAGGTTATGGTTTTGCCTGAAGGCTCAACTGGGGAAAGGTCCGGATCCAAGGTTACTCACATGGTTGTTGGCAGGATTCAGTTCCTTGCAGACCTTTGGCCATGTGGCCAACAGTTCTTTGCTATATGGGTCTCTCCAACATGGCATGGAGACTTGCTTTATCAAAGCCAGGGCAAAAAAAAAAAAAAAAGAGAGAGAGCAAGAGAAAAAGGAAGCCAATAAGATGGAAATCTCAGTATTGTGTAGTCTAATCATGGAAGAGGCATCTAATCACTTTTGCTGTATTCTATTTGTTAATCTCTAGGTGTAGCAAGGAATAACACAAGGACATAAATTCCAAGAGGCAGGAATCATTGGGGGTCGTCGCAGAAGTCTTCCCATTATAGGTTCATAGTAAATGCTGAATATATTTTTGAAAAGATAAATAAGTGAATAAGCAATATTGATCAACAGCTATGTGTCAGGCGCTGTGCTATACATGTTGGGGATACTTAGGTTGTAATTGTACAGTCTCTGCTTTTTAGAGCATATAGTAAAGTAAGGGATACAGAAGTGTAAAAATTAAAGCCATACAATAAAAAGTGCTAACCTGTAGCTCTTGTGGAATGCATAAGGTACAGATGGAATACAAATAGAATGTGATTATTTTGTTGGGTAAGTCAGGAAGAAATTTCTTTTGAATATGGTAACTATCTAGGGATTTAAGGATGATTCATTATTTTCCATCACTGGAATTAGAAATAATGGAGAGAAGTGCATTTCACACAGAGCAAATAACATGTTGTAAAAATGTGTGTGTGTGTGTGTGTGCGTGTGCGTGTGTGTGTGTGAAGCAGAGAGTGAGGGACAGGCAGATATTTGGACTGGCAGGAATTTTTCCCCTTGATTTTTCCCAAACAAAATGTGTTCTCTGATACAGTTTGTTGAAGAACCATCTGTCCCACAGACTTTAGGTGACCCACTGAAGGTCTATAAGGGAAGGCAGATAGCCGAGTAGATGGAAAGATAGGATACAGGTGCAAAGAGGAACCCAGGTGTAATTCATTGCAAAGTGCCCCCCCCCCATCTCCAGAATTGTTCAGGTTAATTGCACATTGGAGGAAATTGACTAAATTAGTATTTTAGAGCAAAACTGTTTTAAAACCAATCTATTCAGATGGGAAAGAGGAGGTCCTTTGACACCAGAGCATTTCTGAGGATGTGTTGTAGAGGAGAATTTAATGATCTGTAAACTATCACATCTGTTGACAGTTGTTTTACCCTGTTATCACAGAGAGCAAAATGAGAAGAGAGTATGATTTTTAAAATGAGTATACTGAAGGATTTATTAAAATTATGAGTAGACATGAAATGCATAAAACCACAAAGTATCATCTGCGAAGTACTCTCTTACTATCTTTTACATTGGATAAATGAGATCGGTAAAAATGGATTTAGATTTTTCAAGAACATGATTCAGATTCATAATTAAATTAAAATCCTGGCTCTATTAGTTACTAGCTAAGGGTCCTTGGGTAAGTCCCTTAATATCTATGAGCTTAAGAATCCCCATCTATAAAACTAAGATATAACTACTCACTGATTTGTGTTGAAAAGTTAAAGAGAATTACTATAAAGATGCTTTAACTGAATAGGCATATGAGTTATTTTTTTGTCATATGCCCCAATGTTTGGGAAAACACATCTCAGAATGCTTCCCATCTTGGCATCTTCATATGCTTCATAATAAAGAGTATTGTCTTTGGCAGATTGCCACCTACCACATTATCAAGAACATTATCCAAAATCAGATTGGTTCCAGGTTAAGTCAGCGAAGGTGACTGTTCCCAAAGATTTCCAACACTAGTTAAGTCCTGAGCCAAGTCATTGAGAGGGTGGAACAAAATGATCTACCTAATTCAGAGATCCCTTGAGTATTCACTTTTTTTTTAAAGCATTTTTTTAATGTATTTATTTATTTATTCTTGGCTGCCTTTGGGTCCTCATTGCTGCCTGTGGGCTTTCTTTAGGTGTGGAGAGTGGGGGCTACTCTTCGTTGCAGTGTGTGGGCTTCTCATTGCAGTGGCTTCTCTTGTTGCGGAGCACGGGCTCTAGGCACACGGGCTTCAGTATTTGTGGTGCACGGGCTCAGTAGTTGTGGCACACGGGCCTAGTTGCTCCGCGGCATGTGGGAATCTTCCCACACCAGGGATCGAACCCGTGTCCCCTGCATTGGCAGGCCAATTCTTAACCACTGTGCCACCAGAGAAGTCCTGAGTATTCACTTTTGAGCAGCCAATATTGCAATTTTCCAAAGCCAGGTCCACAGTAAAGGCTTGTCTATCAAGACCAAAGACTCTGAAATCCTTATGGTATATAACATTGCTTCTGGTGCTTATAAGGAGAGGTTATTTATTCATTCTCTGAATCCCAGAATTGTGCTGCATGCCATCTCAAACAGCATATATTCTACCTTAGAGCAAAACTTGGCAAACAGATTTAAGGTAACTAAGCTCGGGATTTGGGGTAGGCAAAAGTGAACTTGAACACAGTAGATGTACTTGAAACATTTTGAAAGGAGCCCAATATTACAAATAGAACATGATTTTTGAAGACAAAAGAAAGAGACAAGTAGTAAGGAATTAAATCAATCAAGTAGTGTCAGAAAGTCTATGCATGATGGCCACGGTTTAAAATGAATGAATGAGATATGGATAGCAAACCATGAGGAAGGATGGACTTCTAATCTCTGCAAATAATTGTCCAGTCTCATACTCAAAATTTTTTGAGGCAGAAAAAGTCAAGATTCAAAAAAAAATCCATAAATGTTAATGAAAAGTTGTTATTGGTAAGATCTTCCTTAGCTAGAAATTACCTGCATGGACCATGAGCCCATCATTCTTGTTTCTTTCTTCCTCTTCCATATGACAGCTTTTCAGATACCCTATTCTATGCCCTTCCTCATCACCACCACCACTATCAGCCTCATACTCATAACCCTCTCCCACCCAGGCTTCTTACTTCAAATTCTCTCAACCACTACACATATTATGGCTATTAGATGTCTCCTCATTCTGGTCATACACCTGTCTTTGTCCAAAAAAAGGACAAGGAGTGAGGTATCCTGACTCTGCTACTTCTAGACATAGTTTCTTTCACTTTCCTGATTTTCATTTCCATATAAATAAACTCTGTAGAAATTGCCTGCTTCGGATCTGAAAGTTATTGGAGGGGATGGTATGAGAGCCTATATGTGAGACCATAGAATGTCTAGAATACAGCAAGAATGAAATAATTGCTGGTTATTACTGTTATTGCCAATGTTATTAATTGTATAGTATTATCATTCTGATTGTGACTGTTTCCCTTTCTAGACTGCAGACATCTTGAGCATGGAGCATTGATTTTCTTTATGCATGTCTTTATGCCTGTCTCACTCAGTACCTTATGTAGGATCTTAATATCTACGGTGACCAAAAATTTTCACAGCTTGGATGATAGTTAGGAAAGAAAGTCTAAATATGAGTTGGCAATAAAGAAAAAAAAAAAGGGTGTTGGAAAGCTTTTCCAAGAGAATCTTAGGAGATCAATTAAGAAGGATAATGCCCAACTCTCAACACAAAACTCACCATTTAATTTTAATGCATAAAACATCAAGTTAAAGTGGACCTCATGGATTCTGAGCCTGAATCAACTGATTTAATGTTAGCGCTCTAAGTTGTTAAGTGGGACCAGCATTTGAATACTCCTATTTGTCTATTCACCTTGTATTCAGATTTTTTGAGCATCTACACAGACTTCTCTTTTTTTGGAAGACAAGCCATGGCTGGAGGATGCAGAAAAAAATCATACTTTACCTATTGGGAAGGTGAGGAAACTGTTACAGTTCACAGTCACACACAGGTCCCCTGGGCTGTTTAGACAGAGGCAAAAACCACACATAAGCAACTCTCTGAGCCAACAACACCTTGGTCCTTTTTATTGATAATTATCTCTTACATATCTGAATAAGCCTAGGCTCCTGAAGGTGTAAAAAATGCCTCAGAGGTATAGCTAGCAAAAATTAATACTCCAGTGCTCATCCTAATTAGGATTTAATTAGGGAATTTAAAAAATGCCAAACACATGTTTTTAGCAAGTGTATAATCATTGACTTATTGCTTGTAGGTTTTCTACATATTTTTCATTGTAAATATCCAATTATTATTGTCATTTAGGTCAGACTTTAAGAATTCAAAGTCTTATTCAAAATAATGAGAATTTGTTTTCTTAAGCATAATGTCCTCTAGTATGGTTTTTACATCTTTTAATTTACTGTGTAGTCTATACACTTCCCTCTCCTAGCGTAGAATCTGGGTGGTGTTTTTCTCATGATGTGTTGTATAACTCTTCAACAAAGCCCCGCATCTTGTATTTACAACCAGTGCATAGGGAAAAAAAAGCGACAACTGCCTCTGTGTTCTTGTTCCTAAGAGATTTGTAACAAACCGTGAATGTAAAACAGCCGTCTCCTTTTCATAGTGAAAGCTGTGTGTATGCTTCCAACTCTGACCAAACTTTTGAAGTGATTTATGGCAGATATGTTTTGACCTGCCCCTGATAATATTCAAATTAATGTCACAGTTGGAAAAGAAAGTGGTATATGCCATGTGAGTTCCACCAAAGGTATAGAAACTGTTCCAAGTTTGATTTGTGACCACTGCCACCAGCTTTTAAAAACCACGGCTGATGAAATAAAAAGTCTGATGTTGATTTCTTAATCACACCGCCATTATGGAAATAATAGGTTGCTACAGTAATAAGCATTACCCCTTTTCTGATGGCATTTCAGTGCCTTTTACAGCCACTTCTAATGACCATTAAACTGTTTGGTCTAATGAGTGGGAAGACTCTAACATCTTTATTCAAAAGTCACTAATGATAATTGCCACCTATCACCCATTCTCTAGAGCCCAGAACGTATGTCTACTGAATCCCATTATCATCCTGCAGGTCTGCATCTCCATCTTCTAGACTCCAGTAATTAGGCTTAATTTATATCTGATCCAGTGATGGCTACAGTCATCTCTCAAATTTGTGTTTTCTGATGTGTCGGAATATCACTTAACTCTAGAAAAATTTTTTAAAGATTTTATTGAAAAAGTCATAAATATGATTAGTGACAGCTTTAGTGTCAGTACATCAGTGAAAAATTCATAACTACATTCATTTTTACCGTGTGGAGTAACGGTTAAGAAGCAAAGCACCTGGAGTATAATAGACCTGAATTTGAAATCCTTGTTCCATCTCTTAATAACTATTGTAACCCCAGGCAAGTCAGCTTTTCTGAGGCTCAGTGTTCTGTCTCTAAAATGGGAATAAGAATAGTGCTTTCTTGATATCGTGGTTTAAGTATTAAACCTAAAAATGGTAGCTATTATTATATTATTATCATTGTCATTACCATTATTATTCCCACCTCACATGCTTCTCCTTTTTATAGACAACAAAGAAATCCCACACAGTTACCCAATTAAATACATGATTGGGATTCTTGAAATGATTTGGGATATGAAATCAGTAATTCAGCCATGGATGTGGAATGGATTGTTTGGGTCATTGCTGTGGGGTCTGTGAGCAACAACTGAATCTTTAAGATACTATTCCAAACATGCCTGGCCTGAGTTAGAAGAGCTGGCAAACAATTGAAAAACATGAATAAAAGGGGTAAAGAAGGGATGCAGCTAATTTATAGAATACATAACAAGTATAAGGCACTGAGCTAGGAATTTTAACTCACTCATATTTTCACAAAAAAAATCATATGAAGGAGATAGCAATATTTCTATTTCATAGCTAAATAAAACTAAGCTTATAGAGGTAAAGAATATCTCAGTTCAAAGAACTAATGAATGGTAGAAATGGTGTGACTCATTCCACATCTTGATTTAAAGATACATAAGTTGTATGGCCTTTTGAAGAATTCATGAAGTTCAGTCTGGTTGGGGCATATACTTACGGAATGGATCCACAGAATGTATAGAGGAAAGCAATGATGATATGATGCAGTATAACATTTTCAGGTGTTGGAGGAACTTAGAAACCAGATGTTTCTTTGGGTACCCTTGAAGCTAGAAGTAATGTGAAATGGCATTCAAAAGTAGGAAATTAATCTTTTGATCATATTTGATATTGATCATATTCAAATTTAAAACATTTGCCCATTTTTCTCATATATATAATATAAAAAAGAAAAGATGACTATTTTGGAAAATGGCATATGAAGACATGATGAGATAGGAGTTATGTTAGAGTCTATCATGGAGAAAAAATCTAGAAGAGAGACTTTAATTGTCATGAAAGAAGGTTATTTCAAAGGGACACATATATCCCCAATATCTAAAGTTAGAAACATAGACATGTTTTCAAATCACATTCATAATTAAGATGGTTTATTGTAAAATATCATTATCTTATTGAAAATATTAAGGCTTGTTTAGGAAACAATGATATGGTTTCTACTTCTGAAGAACTCACACGTTGGTCATGCTTGTGGCAAAGAAACTGGATATTACCTAGTGCTGTAGATGGAAAAAGAGATCAATGATTAGGAAAAAGAATCTAAGCTTGCTCCATAAGAGGTTGTGGGTTTTTAATTTCCATTAAGTAGGAGTGAATGTGGCATCGAGGATCTCAAGTTGAAAATAAATATAAAATTTATTTTAGGATGTGAAAACTCTTACAGTGACAGATGTGAAACCACTCTATAGGAATGCATCCATAATAACTCAGATAAATGGATTCCCAAGGAAATAGTTCTGAAACCTTATAGCCAAAAATGAATAGCTACTGGAATAATAAGTGAAATTCATACCTCCAAATTAATGATGATTCAACAACCTGAAA
Organism: Mesoplodon mirus; assembly: GCF_964341445.2. NCBI lineage: Eukaryota > Metazoa > Chordata > Mammalia > Artiodactyla > Ziphiidae > Mesoplodon > Mesoplodon mirus. The sequence goes on along the minus strand of NC_138995.1, from coordinate 25,103,834 downwards.
GAGATTTTATTTTTTTGAATATTTCAACTTTTTTTTTTTCCTAAAAAGAAGCAGAATTCTTGAGGCAAGAACAGATTTCTCTGAAGGATAAAATGAATTTTTATGTGTAGAAATTTTTTTAGAAATGGAAATGGCTACTGGAAAAAAATCAAGAGCAGCATTAAACACTAGATTAAAGATAAATAAAGTGAGAGTTAATGAGTTGTCTGTTAGACTTGAAGAAATCACTCAAAAGAAGAAAAGAGATAGAAATGTGGAATCTTAAAACAGAAATTGGGAAATGGGAAAGAGAATGAAATAATTGAAGGGGAGCAGAATTTGCCACACCAGAATAAGCCTCTTTGGCATAAAGATTATTTTAGGTTAGTTATTTTTAAGAAACAGTAGACATAAGAGAAGCTCTGAAAACTGTGAAGAAGTTACTCTTTTGTAAGGGGACATTTATATGTAAAAGGGAAATCTTCCCTCTCTGTAATAGGAAGAGGAGGATGACTGAATCCTAGAAACTCCTAAGGAGAAAGCAGCAACTTAAATTTCCATAACAACCTTACCCTTATTGACTGTGCTTTTCCTGGTAGGTAACCTCCTATAACTGACTCCCTCACATTCTCCTAACATCTTCTGCTGTCTTTAGCTGGAGATGGTATTTAAGGTGATGGCTGGGACTATTTCAGAGAGCTATTCAGTTATCCTGGGTATCGCCCATGAATACAGGAGGTATACCTGTTTTAAAGCCACTGCTTGTTTCTCCTTTGCTAATCTGTCTTTAATTACAAGGCTGGTCTCAGCCAAGTACCTAGAAGGGTAGAAGGAAAATTATTTTTCCTCCCCTGCATAGTCTTACATAGGACTTCATATATCGGGAAAAGGTAATATAGGAGAGGCAATAACAGAAAAGAAAATAGATAAGAACTTTACAACATTTTAAGGACAGAAATATAACCTTAGCTTGAAGAACTATACCCTATTCTGTGGAACATGAGTAAAGATAAGCCCATACCTAGACATTGCCTGATGACCACAGCAAAACTCCAAGACAAATAGTTGTCTTAAACTTTCTGAAACATTGTCTTCTATCCTTAAGACAAAGGCTTCCACATATCCACTGGATGTAAGTATAAAACAAGATATAGAGTTCAGGCTATTTGTTATAAAGCTTACTTTTCTTAGCCTATTATAAATTGAAGCGAAATTCTTATTACTTTTGCTTCCCAAAAGAGGCTACAGGTAATAATTGAGAGAACATGAACCACAGTCATATGGCCTCTGAATAATAGCAATATGTAGAGTTGAAAAGGAAAATAATTATAGAGAGAAATAGAGATAGAAAAAGAGAGAGATTTAAGATGACAGGTTAAATAATAATTAGAAACTGATACTGATACTGTTATCTTAAAGTCAAGATTCAATCTTTATGTTTTCCATTTTCTACTAAGAGTGAAGTTTATGAGTTCACCAAGGGAGAGTAACATTCCTTTTCAGAAAAAGAATTTGTTCTGAGAATGTTCATGTAAGGATCACTGAACAAGGTAATAATTGATCCCCTAGATTACTAGATATAAATATAAAATATATATATAAAGATTATTTTCTTAATCTTTGTGGTCACCCAAAACATAATATCAAACCAAAACCTTAACTGGCATTTCCCAGAATGGCAAATAGGGGCAGAATGAAAGGAGTGGGTGAGTTTAGGTATAGCGTTCTCTGGTTCTTTTTTAATAAAAGGATGAAATTGGAGTATCTTAAGAAATGGAGCATATTTAAAAAATAATAATAATATTGCCTAGGCTGGCTAATTCTCAGGAAATATTTGTATGATGACAGGGAAAAACTGAAAAATAGCTATTTTATTTAAAAATGCAAAAATGTGTGTACTTGTATTTTTAATATATTTCTATGAAAACGTGTTTGAAATTATGTATCACCATACGCAAACATTTCTTGCACGTAGTTGTAATACTTTATATCACAAATTGCTAGGTGCATTTTTTAGTTTGAAATTGGGAAGCTTGATTTCAATGCCTTTTTATTTTCCACAGATTCATAAGGCATTGTTTGCCATTTCATTGAACAGTGTCAAAAATAGAGTAAGAAGAGATCCAGGTTATTTTCTTATTACATGAAAGAACTATCTAGGCTCAGGGATTCGGGAGACATTTGGAGATAATTACTAGGTCACTTGAGTCAAGAAGCAAACTTTTCTAAGCGAAATGCAGTGCTCTATTAAAAAATCTACATTCTCTGCCTGACAAGTGAAGTGAGTTGTTGAATGTAGAGAGAAAAGTTATGCTAATTTAATTATCTTGAGCCCTAAATACCCAATGGCAAAACTATCACATGTTGATTTTAAAATCAACCTATTTTAAAACCGGAAGGCAGTGTGGTGGCTTGAGAGTGAGATTTGAGGTAAGAAAATCCTGAATTTTAATCCTGGCTCTACTGGACAATTTGATCAAATTATTTTACCAATAAATAAAGATGAAGTATTTACCGTGACCTGTAACTAGAGTTAAGTGAAATAAATCAAAGGGCCTCTCACTTTTTTGGGGGTCATGGCTACTACATTTTTAAGAAACTGGTTTAAGTATTACTTATGTTCCCATCTACCTTAAAGGAATATCTTCAGACCCATCCTGCTTTATAAATTCTCTCACACTGTTCCTCTTTCCTTCCTTAGGTTTCTGTAACTTTTTAAGTTTACCTTTCTTTCACTTGGATCCGTTTCAGTGTCCTCCTAAATTACTAGCTTTATTCTGGATTCCTTACCATTCTTCCCATTTCCCCATTCCAGAAATGAATCAATCTTTCTAAATTTACACTGATTTAATCAAGTGTTCCTCATTGTTACAACACTTCACTGTTGCCGAATCGTCACTGTTTGCCTTATTGTGGCAGATTCTTCTCATTCTTGCTCCGAACACTTTCCTCAGAGCTTTAGTAAAATCACTAACCATTTTTGAAAACATCTTATTCTCTTTTACAAATTAGCATCCTGTGTGTGTCTACCCCACTGTCCTTCTCCAACTGTAAACTTGTGATCTAAAGCCAGGTTTGACTGTAACATTCCCCTTGAATCAGTCTCATAGGAATTCATACTCACAGACAACTCAGGATGCCTTACATACTCATGCAGCCTACATATATACTTTGTTACAGGCCTTAGCCCATGCATAGTCCTCTCCTGTACTGTAATGAAGCCCCTTGATATCAGGAAGTGTTACTATTCGTGTTTCCACCCCAGGATTTGCAATATAGTACACAATCATTAATTGTCTGCTGTGCAAAGAATGAACTGAAAGCTACCTAAGGTAGAATATGTACTTTCACTTCACTATGATATTGCTAATTTAAGGAAAATACTTATTTGCAAAGTTGTCTGTAAACAAAGAGTAAAAATGTAGGCAATTGGTTCCACTCTTCATATTACTTTCCAAAAGTTTCCGTTGAGGGTAATGATAGCAAAGTTGTCCCAGCCCCGTAGGTTTGGAATGCAGTGATACTGCCACTCAGGGAGAAATTCCTTAAAAAGTGAGCTCTGTGAAGCAGACTGCACTGGGCAGTCAGCCTGCTTTGTAGATGACCTCTAAATCCCATAATCATTTCAGCTCACCTGGAAGCTCAGAGTTCCAAACTGAATGAATGTTTTGCCAAAGGTCAGGGAGTCTTCAGAATTTGCTTCTAAAATCTAAACCTCAGCTGTCTAGGAAAAAAATGAATAAAGACTCATTTTAATTAGGTGGCAGTATCTCCACTCCACAGAGGTCCATGGTATTAATTAAAGCCATGAGTTCAGTTTTGTCTCTCAGCTTTGAAATTTCAACAATTTGACCAGGTTTGACTTGGAATGAATTGAAACTTTCTGAAGGGCTTTTATTTTGTTATTGCCATAATTCCAATTTCAGTCCTACAAAGTGGGTAACACAAAAACATTACATTGTTTTGAACTCTGAATGACATTTTATACTGATATCACATGAACAAATACTTTAATAGACTTTGCAAGTTTGGAACTAGATAACCATCACCTTTTCTGACAAGTCTACTTTCATCTAGTTGGTTATTTTGATCTCAGTATGTTCTGTGATCCTATAGCATTTGGTGCTCACACTCTCTTCTCTATACTAAAGCTCTTAATTGTCCCATAAAATCAGCTTTTTATAGCTCAAAATTGGTTGCTAATATGTTAACCAACAAACATTTAGTTAAACATAGAGACTACAGATTTACATCCTGATTTCATATTGATTTAAGTCAAATTCTTTCCCATTTGGTAGTACTTCCAGTCAGGGCTGGCCAGAGGCAAAATTGTGAAGTAGGCTAAGCTGCTTTTAGCTGTATTCAGCTTTCTCTGAGGGTCTTTGTAGGAGGGTGGATTTTTCAAGCTGGAGATAATCCTTTATAAAAAGAAGACTCTTTACTCTCTAGGGGAAGTGTAAGGGAAATGGCCACCAGTGACAGATGCGTCCTATGGATTCTCTTTTATATATATATATATATATATATATATATATATATATATAATGCTCACAAGAATTCTTTATTGAGAAATGTTTGGATATAAAAGTATTAGGGAAGCAAAACTCATGCTGCAGTTTTTGCATTTCTTGATAACGCCTCTGTGATGAGATGGTACTAATAACACTGTGGATTCAAAATCAATAGAAAATGGTCACTGCCCACAAGAGATAACAATCCAGTGAACCAGATAAGGTTGAAAGCTTGTAAATGGCCTTACAATGCAGGAAATACAATTATAAGGATGTGAACAGAAAACTGTGAGAACATGGGACACTAAGTGCCTATCTACACCAATGTGAGGAAGTTGGAGATAAGTTTTGAAGAAATCCTTGAAGTTTCCAGGAAAGGCAAAGAGAGGGGATTGAATTCCCTGTGGAGAGAAGTAATGGCAGTAAATCCTGAAAGTTCCTGGCATGTACAAGGCACAGTTATTCTGTCCATGAGACAGAAGCAGTATTCATGGAAGGTGAAGCTGTAAGTCCCAGTTCAGAGCCAGATTAAAAATGATGAATGTTTAGTGCCAGGCATAAGTAGGATTCACTTTATAGGCAGCAGAGGATTAAAAGTTCTACGCAGGTAAGTAACATCATAAACTCTGTTTTATTGAAGTTAATCTATGAGAGATATGAGGCAAGGTAGGGGATCTGAAGTGAGGCTTAAGAGTTAATTCTGACGTGGAATTGTGTGGACTTGATAGGGTTTGTGTATACATGTATGTGTGTGTAGGGGAGAGGGCAAGCAAAGGGAGGATTAAAACTTGAGTTCATTGGAAGAACTGTTCTTCCAGATACTAACTCAAATGCAAAAGTTCAACTTCATGTAGTTTACTTTGGAGGTAATTGCAGGAAGACACTGAATGATGAGTGGGAAATGACAAAGAGAAGCAAAGACAACTAATGGAGGGTTCATTATCAAGCTAGCTAATGCTGCAGGTGGCTGATACTTAATTCTGTGGGGAGACTCTGGGAAACAGTATTAATTACCTAACTCAGAGTTACCTTAACTAAAAGGTAAGGAAGATGAAATATTTGTATAGGAACTCATTTCTGTCATTGTCCACCACTAGGGAGTGTTAATTTAACAGCACATTGGCACTCCTGCCTACCATGATTTGGAAAGTCTTCCAGCAAAGAGAGAGAGGTATTGAGAGTTGGAAATAGCTGGAGGAAATTTTAGTGGTAAGGTTCCAGGTATATAGTGCACCAAAAGTATCTATAAAACCTATGATGGTTAACCATAGTATCTTCCAATTTGGTGTGGATCCTTCATTCCTTCTTTTTAAAACCTTTTCCCAGAGCTCAACAGTATCACCAATATATATTTCCATTGCATACTAATCCTCTGTGTTCTTATACCTGTTGCCACTTTTTAAAAAATTTTTGAATATTATTTATTTTTTTATACAGCAGGTTCTTATTAGTCATCAATTTTATCCACATCAGTGTATACATGTCAATCCCAATCGCCCAATTCGTCACCCCCCAACCCCCACCCCCCCCCGCTGCTTTCCCCCCTTAGTGTCCATACATTTGTTCTCTACATCTGTGTCTCAATCTCTGCCCTGCAGACCAGTTCATCTGTACCATTTTTCTAGGTTCCACATATATGCGTTAATATACGATATTTGTTTTTCACTTTCTGACTTACTTCACTCTGTATGACAGTCTGTAGATCCATCCACGTCTCAACAAATGACGCAATTTCGTTCCTTTTTATGGCTGAGTTATATTCCATTGTATATATGTACCACATCTTCTTTATCCATTCGTCTGTCGATGGGCATTTAGGTTGCTTCCATGACCTGGCTGTTGTAAATAGTGCTGCAGTGAACATTGGGGTGCATGTGTCTTTTTGAATTATGGTTTTCTCTGGGTATACGCCCAGTAGTGGGATTGCTGGATCATATGGTAATTCTATTTTTAGTTTTTTAAGGAAACTCCGTACTGTTGTCCATAGTGGCTGTATCAATTTACATTCCCACCAAAAGTGCAAGAGCGTTCCCTTTTCTCCACACCCTCTCCAACATTTGTTGTTTGTAGATTTTCTGATGATGCCCATTCTCACTGGTGTGAGGTGATACCTCATTGTAGTTTTGATTTGCATTTCTCTAATGATTAGTGATGTTGAGCAGCTTTTCATGTGCTTCTTGGCCATCTGTATGTCTTCTTTGGAGAAATGTCTATTTAGGTCTTCTGCCCATTTTTGGATTGGGTTGTTTGTTGTTTTAATATTGAGCTGCATGAGCTGTTTATATATTTTGGAGATTAATCCATTGATTCATTTGAAAATATTTTCTCCCATTCTGAGGGTGGTCTTTTCATCTTGTTTATGGTTTCCTTTGCTGTGCAAAAGCTTTTAAGTTTCATTAGGTCCCATTTGTTTATTTTTGTTTTTATTTCCATTACCCTAAGAGGTGGATCAAAAAAGATCTTGCTGTGATTTATGATGTCAAAGAGTGTTCTTCCGGGCCTCCCTGGTGGCGCAGTGGTTGAGAGTCCGCCTGCCGATGCAGGGGATACGGGTTCGTGCCCCGGTCTGGGAGGATCCCATATGCCGCGGAGCGGCTGGGCCCGTGAGCCATGGCCGCTGGGCCTGCGCATCCGGAGCCTGTGCTCCGCAACGGGGGAGGCCACAACAGTGAGAGGCCCGCATACCGCAAAAAAAAAAAAAAAAAAAAAAAAGAGTGTTCTTCCTACATTTTCCTCTAAGAGTTTTATAGTGTCCGGTCTTACATTTAGGTCTCAAATCCATTTTTAGTTTATCTTTGTGTATGGTGTTAGGGAGTGTTCTAATTTCATTTTTTTACATGTAGCTGTCCAGTTTTCCCAGCACCACTTATTGAAGAGACTGTCTTTTCTCCATTGTATATCCTTGCCTCCTTTGTCATAGATTAGTTGACCATAGGTGCATGGGTTTATCTCTGGGCTTTCTATCTTGTTCCATTGATCTATGTTTCTGTTTTTGTGCCAGTACCATATTGTCTTAATTACTGTAGCTTTGTAGTATAGGACAAGTCAGCGAGTCTGATTCCTCCAGCTCTGTTTTTTTCCCTCAAGACTGCTTTGGCTACTTGGAATCTTTTGTGTCTCCATACAAATTTTAAGATTTTTTGTTCAAGTTCTGTAAAAGAAATGCCATTGGTAATTTGATAGGGATTACATTGAATCTATAGATTGCTTTGGGTAGTTTAGTCATTTTCACAATACTGATTCTTCCAGTCCAAAAACATGGTATATCTCTTCATCTGTTGGTATCATCTTTAATCTCTTTCATCAGTGTCTTATAGTTTTCTGCATACAGGTCTTTTGTCTCCCTAGGTAGGTTTATTCCTAGGTATTTTATTCTTTTTGTTGCAGTGGTAAATGGGAGTGTTTCCTTAATTTCTCTTTCAGATTTTTCATTCTTAGTGTATAGGAATGCAAGAGATTTCTGTGCATTAATTTTGTATCCTGCAACTTTACCAAACTCATTGATTAGCTCTAGTAGTTTTCTGGTGGCATCTTTAGGATTCTCTATGTATAGTATCATGTCATCTGCAAACAGTGACAGTTTTACTTCTTCTTTTTCAATTTGTATTCCTTTTATTTCTTTTTCTTCTCTGATTGCCATGGCTAGGACTTCCAAAACTATGTTGAATAATAGTGGTGAGAGTGGACATCCTTGTCTTGTTCCTGATCTTAGAGGAAGTGCTTTTATTTTTTCACCATTGAGAATGATGCTTGCTGTGGGTTTGTCATATATGGCCTTTATTATGTTGAGGTAGGTTCCCTCTACGTCCACTCTCTGGAGAGTTTTTATCATAAACTGGTGTTGAATTTTGTCAAAAGCTTTCTCTGCATCTATTGAGATTGATCATATGGTTTTTATTCTTCAGTTGGTTAATATGGTATATCACATTGATTGATTTGCATATACTGAAGAATCCTTTCATCCCTGGGATAAATCCCACTTGATCATGGTGTATGAGCCTTTTAATGTGTTGTTGGATTCTGTTTGCTAGTACTCTGTTGAGCATTTTTGCATCTGTATTCATTAGTGATATTGGTCTGTAATTTTCTTTTTTTGTAGTATCTTTGTCTGGTTTTGGTATCAGGTGATGGTGGCCTCATAGAATGAGTTTTGGAGTGTTCCTTCCTCTGCAATTTTTTGGAAGAGTTTGAGAAGGATGGGTGTTAGCTCTTCTCTAAATGTTTGATAGAACTCACCTGTGAAGCCATCTGGTCCTGGACTTGTGTTTGTTGGACGATTTTTAATCACAGTTTTAATTTCATTACTTGTGATTGGTCTGTTCATATTTTCTAGTTCTTCCTGGTTCAGTTTTGGAAGGTTATACCTTTCTAAAAATTTGTCCATTTCTTCCAGGTTGTCCATTTTATTGGCATAGAGTCGCCTGTAGTAGTCTCTTAGGATGCTTTGTAGTTCTGCGGTGTCTGTTGTAACTTCTCCTTTTTCGTTTCTAATTTTATTGATTCGAGTCCTCTCCCTCTTTTTCTTGATGATTCTGGCTAATGTTTTATCAATTTTGTTTATCTTCTCAAAGAACCAGCTTTTAGTTTTATTGATCTTTTCTATTGTTTTCTTCATTTCTATTTCATTTATTTCTGCTCTGATCTTTATGATTTCTTTCCTTCTGCTAACTTTTGGTTTTGTTTGTTCTTCTTTCTCTAATTCCTTTAGGTGTAAGTTTGGATTGTTTTTTTGAGATTTTTCTTGTTTCTTGAGGTAGGCTTGTATAGCTATAAACTTCCCTCTTAGAACTGCTTTTGCTGCATCCCATAGGTTTTGGATCCTCGTGTTTCCATTGTCATTTGTCTCTAGGTATTTTTTTATTTCCTCTTTGATTTCTTCAGTGATTTCTTGGTTATTTAGTAACATATTGTTTAACCTTCATGTGTTTGCGTTTTTTACGTTTTTTTTCCCTGTAACTGATTTCTAATCTCATAGCGCTGTGGTCAGAAAAGATGCTTGATATGATTTCAATTTTCTTAAATTTACTGAGGCTTGATTTGTGACCCAAGTTGTAATCTATCCTGGAGAATGTTCCATGCGCACTTGAGAAGAAAGTGTAATCTGCTGTTTTTGGATGGAATGTCCTATAAATATCAATTAAATCTGTCTGGTCTAATGTGTCTTTTAAAGCTTCTGTTTCCTTATTTATTTTCATTTTGGATAATCTGTTCATTGATGTAAACTATTACTCTGTTACTGTCAATTTCCTCTTTTAGAGCTGTTAGCAGTTGCCTTATGTATTGAGGTGCTCCTATGTTGGGTGCATATATATTTATAATTGTTATATCTTCTTCTTGGATTGATCCCTTCATCATTATGTGGTGTCCTTCCTTGACTCTTGTAACATTCTTTATTTTAAAGTCTATTTTATCTGATATGAGTATTGCTACTCCAGCTTTCTTTTGATTTTCATTTGCGTGGAATATCTTTTTCCATCCTCTCACTTTCAGTCTGTATGTGTCCCTAGGTCTGAAGTGGGTCTCTTGTTGACAGCATAGATATGGGTCTTGTTTTTGTATCCATTCAGCAAGCCTGTGTCGTTTCATTGGAGCATTTAATCCATTCACGTTTAAGGTAATTATTGATATGTGTATTCCTATGACCATTTTCTTAATTGTTTTGGGTTTGTTTTTGTAGGTCCTTTTCTTCTCTTGTGTTTCCCACTTAGACAAGTTCCTTTAGCATTTGTTGTAGAGCTGGTTTGGTGATGCTGAATTGTCTTAGCTTTTGCTTGTCTGTAAAGCTTTTGATTTCTCCATCGAATCTGAATGAGATCCTTGCCAGGTAGAGTAATCTTGGTTGTAGGTTCTTCCTTTTCATCACTTTAAGCATATAGTGCCACTGCCTTCTGGCTTGTCGTGTTTCTGCTGAGAAATCAGCTGTTAACCTTATGGGAGCTCCCTTGTATGTTATTTGTCATTTTTCCCTTGCTCCTTTCAATAATTTTTCTTTGTCTTTCATTTTTGCCAATTTGATTACTGTGTGTCTTGGCGTGTTTCTCCTTGGGTTTATCCGGTATGGGACTCTCTGTGCTTCCTGGACTTGGGTGGCTATTTCCTTTCTCATGTTATGGAAGTTTTCGACTATAGTCTCTTCAAATATTTTCTCAGGTCCTTTCTCTCTCTCTTCTCCTTCTGGGACCCCTATGATGCAAATGTTGTTGTGTTTAATGTTGTCCCAGAGGTCTCTTAGGCTGTCTTCATTTCTTTTCATTCTTTTTTCTTTATTCTGTTTCACAGCAGTGAATTCCACCATTCTGTCTTCCAGGTCACTTATCCGTTCTTCTGCCTCAGTTATTCTGCTATTGATTCCTTCTAGTGTAGTTTTCATTTCAGTTATTGTATTGTTCATCTGTGTTTGTTTGTTCTTTAATTTTTCTAGGTCTTTGTTAAACATTTCTTGCATCTTCTTGATCTTTGCCTCCATTCTTTTTCCGAGGTCCTGGATCATCTTCACTATCATTATTCTGAATTCTTTTTCTCGAAGGTTGCCTATCTCCAGTTCATTTAGTTGTTTTTCTGAGGTTTTATCTTATTCCTTCATCTGGTACATAGCCCTCTGCCTTTTCATCTTATCTATCTTTCTGTGAATGTGGTTTTTGTTCCACAGGCTGCAGGATTGTAGTTCTTCTTGCTTCTTCTGTCTGCCCTCTGGTGATGAGGCTATCTAAGAGGCTTGTGCAAGTTTCCTGATGGGAGGGACTGGTGATGGGTAGAGCTGACTGTTGCTCTTGTGGGCAGAGCCCAGTAAAAGTTTAGTCCACTTGTCTGCTGATGGGTGGGGCTGGGTTCCCTCCCTATTGGTTGTTTGGCCTGAGGCAACCCAACACTGGAGACTACCTGGGCTCTTTGGTGGGGCTCTTTGGGGTGGACTCTGGGAGGGCTCATGCCAAAGAGTACTTCCCAGAACTTCTGCTGCCAGTGTCCTTGTCCCCACGGTGAGCCACAGCCACTCCCCACTTCTGCAGGAGACCCTCCAACACTAGCAGGTAGGTCTGGTTCAGTCTCCCCTGGTGTCAGTGCTCCTTCCCCTGGGTCCCGATGTGCACACTACTTTGTGTGTGCCCTCCAAGAGTGGAGTCTCTGTTTCCCCCAGTCCTGTCAAAGTGCTGCAGTCAAATCCCACTAACCTTCAAAGTCTGATTCTCTAGGAATTCCTCCTCCTGTTGCCAGACCCCCAGTTTGGGAAGCCTGACGTGTGGCTCTGAACCTTCACTTCAGTGGGTGCACCTCTGTGGTATAAGTGTTCTCCAGTCTGTGAGTCACCCATCCAGCAGCTATGGGATTTGATTTTACTGTGATTGCGCCCCTCCTACCGTCTCACTGTGGCTTCTCCTTTGTCTTTGGATGTTGGGTATCTTTTTTGGTGAGTTCTAATGTCTTCCTGTCGATGATTGTCCAGCAGCTAGTTGTGATTCTGGTGTTCTTACTAGAGAGAGTGAGAGCACACCCTTCTACTCCACCTTCTTGGTTCAGGGTCCCTATAGCTGTGTCCCTGTTGCCTCTTTATAGAATTTTTTTTTCATTAAAGAGAACTCAGTTCCATTACTTAAAATTAAGTCATTTAAATTAGTCTTCATTAACTGTATTCTTATAGCTCTAACTCAGTGTAGGTTTTATCTTCTGTGACAACTCTGGTAGCTGCTTCCTGGAGTATCATGATAAGAAGGATTCTGAGGCTTCATCTGAATTTGGAGAAAGGAGAGCTGTGGACAGGGATGGAGTTGGGTGAAACGCAAGCCAAATACTTGCTATTTACATTAGCAATTTATGTTTCCCTATATTAGGTTTTTTTTTTTTGTTTGTTTTTTGTTTTTTGTTTTTTGTTTTTTTTGCGGTATGCGGGCCTCTCACTGTTGTGGCCTCTCCCGTTGCGGAGCACAGGCTCCGGATGCGCAGGCCCAGCGGCCATGGCTCACGGGCCCAGCCGCTCCGCGGCATATGGGATCCTCCCAGACCGGGGCACGAACCCGTATCCCCTGCATCGGCAGGCGGACTCTCAACCACTGCGCCACCAGGGAGGCCCCCCTATATTAGTTTTAAAAATCATGAAATACTTACTTGTCTGCCCAGACTTGAGATTGAGGACAAGATCTTATAATTCTCTGTGTACCCAGTGGTTAGGACATAGTAAGAAGCTAACAAATGTCTGGTTAGACTTTTCTAATAATGCATTCCAAAAAAATGTATCCCTGTATATTGTCTGTTATAGTTGCATATTGCTGCATATTTTCCTGCATATGTCAAGGTACCAGAAATATTTGACCTTGTATTATCCCAAAGACATGTCCTCCTAATATCTCCATAATATCTTCCTAATAGCTCTATAATTATCTTCCTAATAATTTTTGTTTATGTTAGCACTCATGAGCAAAACACCTTCCCCACCCCACCTTGAAACACATATAATACACACATAGCACCCTAGTGGGCTTGATGCAGAACAGATCTAATTAAGATGTTATACAAGAGTGCTAAGAGTTTTTTCAATACAGGAATGAGGCCTGGCAATTAATTAAAGATTGAAAAAGCAAAATACAGAAATGATTAGGAAAAGAATGTACCAGAAACCAAGTAGGATAAAAGGTTGGAGGTCAGTACAGAAAAGCAGTTCAGAAACATCAGCATACTCTGAGGCTTCCTGTCACATCATGTTACGTGTGGTCCAGGCTTATAACAAGCAGCCTCATCAGAGTCGTAATGATCATTTGCCAGCCAAGATCATCCTGCCACTTTGTGTTTGCTTTTACCTTGATTTTAGCTGACAAGAAAATGTTCCTAATTTAGCAGAATGGCTTAAAAACATGAACTTTGAGTTAGGAATACATTAAGTCAAATATTTACTTCAGATCTTTTATTCCTGTTGACTGAGGGTAAGTTTTAGTTTTTCTGCTCCTCTCCCATTTTTTCAACTGACAAATGGGGTAATATATACCTCTTATGTTTTTAAAAGTTTTACTTTGTTTCGTTAAAGATTGAATGAAAGAGAAGTTTAAAGAGCTTAGCAAAAAGCATTTAGGGATGATTTTGTTTGCTTGTAATGAAAATTTGTGTCTCTTTGCACTGGGTGGGGGCGGTGGGGAGAGAGCACGATCACATCGCTCAGCCTAATAGAATGAACACCAAAGAGATGTAATATCAGGCAGCAAGGTCAAACAGCTAATATACCCTTTTTTATAATGCCAGCTCTATTACCAATTATCACAAAACATTTTGGGCAGTATAGTAGAACTAACTTGTATGTTAAATTCAGACATTAAACCAAGGAGTCTTATTTTGACTGAGAGTTAGCTGGGAGAATGGTAAGAAAAAGCGACAGTAGGTGCTTTAACAGAACAATATCCACCTTTCTGAGACTTAGTTGTCTATTTGAATAACATACTAAGATTTCTGTACTATCCAGTTGGTTGTATGAGCTATATAGGTGATCCGCAAATGATGCATAGAATTTTTGTGGCACTCACGGAATATTTACTGTGTGTTCAGTGTGTGAGGCATGACTGTTGAGGCTAATTTAAAACATATGTTCCCTTCTGTTGGAAAAATATAATTATGTAATCCATGATTTTCCCTTTCTTGTCTGGACACAAAGACTTTGAAAGCTAAACTTAGTTCTCAGTCACAGTAAGTTATTTTTCTCTAGATCTTAATGTTCATGCTTCCTTTTCCTTTCCAGGACCCAGAGTTTTAATTTCATTTATACATTCAGTCAGTTTCGTTAAAGACGTGTCTTGTTTCCAGAACTAAGATGATAAGTGAGAAGGCAAATGTTATTGCTACCCTCATGGAACTTTCACTTAGTGTATCTATGACTAAAATTGTTTGTGGAGGTAGGTAGCATATATAAAGTGCAGAGAAAGTATATCTCCAACCAGAGGATATATATATATATTTTTTTGGCTGCGTTGGGTCTTAGTTGTGGGATGCAGGATCTTCATTGAGACACGTGGGATCTTTCTTTGAGGCGCATGGTCTCTTTCTTGTGGGGGGCTCCAGGGCATGTGGGCTTTGTAGTTTGTGGCACCCAGGCTCTCTTGTTGAGGCACATGAGTTCAGTAGTTGTGGCACGCAGGCTTAGTTGTCCCTTGGCATATGGGATCTTAGTTCCCTGACCAAGGATTGAACCCACGTCCCTTGCATTGGAAGGTGGATTCTTAACCACTGGACCTCCAGGGAAGTCCTGAGAATCATTTTATGTTTTTTGAAAAATAATAGAAATTCACATGTATACATACACATACACACAGAGACTTCATCATGGTTTGCCTTCTTAGTTAATTGGGATTTCCTTCCATTTTTCTGTTGGTATATGTACAAAATAGCCATGTTTTGTCCACAAGAGAGAATGATGTCAAGAAGGTCAGTGTTCTTGGTATAGCCATCTCATAAAGATTTATTCTCTAAATTGACTGACCTAGGATAATCCCTGAATGATTAAAATCTGTTACCCTTCAGGTATTTTATTTTCTCCTTAACTTATTGTTCCCCCTGTGTATATTTACTACTTTATTATGTAGACCTTGGCGTTCTGCAAAACGCCTTGTAATAGGTTGAGAAATATTATTGTGTATATATATAGATATATGTATATATATATATATATCCAATATTTTACTTTCAGAGGAAGTGGTTAGAAGCAAAATCAGCCTTTATTTTTTTGCTTAATTTGACCAATCTGGCTGGTAAATGGGGCTCTCTTTCTTCTTCGTAACAATCTTTGTAGCATATGGCATCAGCTAGATTTTATAGGAAAGGCAACTGAGATGCTGCGGGTAGTAATTCACTTAATGTTTTGCAGCTGGTCAAAGACATTAGTATTTATACTGCTCAGATCCTTTTTATTTTCATTCTTTGCCTTTTATTTATTCCTTCGACAAGTATTTATTAGGCTCTTACAATGGGCCATACATTGTTCTAGACTGTTAGGATATGTCAGTGAAAAAAAGAACAGACAAAAATACATTTTTTATGGAGTTTATATTCTGGTGAGGGGAGATAGGCAATTAGAATAAGAAAAATATATATGTCATGTGGTTATGAGCATTACAGAGAAATCTAGAACAGGGATGGAGAACCACCATGGTCACCTTAAGAAGAAAATATGTGACTAAAGACTTGAAGAATGTGAGGCAGTGAAAAGATCCACACATTATCTGGTACCCAGAGCACCAGACAAGCACTTTGTATTTTGACCATTAAGTCACCGATCTCAGAACTTACTGTATAAGCTTGGAGCAGTCACTTCTTTTCCTGGTTGTCAATTTTTCACCTAGCAAATCAGTGTGTGTCCTAATTTACCTCCAATATTCACCTTATGTCATGACTCATTTTAACCTCTGTCCTCTAGACTGGATGATTCGCTCTCTCTCCTTCTCTCATATTTCTTTCTTAGTTTTACTTTCTTCCTAACATTTATCCACTCTTGCTAATTTCCCTAAAGCCTAAGTTCTTTCTACTCATGCAAAACTATATACCTATAATCACTTCACTTATTTAAGTCACACATTCAAATTGTGATGAAAGCCTAGCAAAAATAAAGAGGGCAAGAGTTTTGAAAACTGTTTTATAAGGCTGATGCCTGATTCCCTTTCTAACATTTTGTCTTTATTTCTTTTAGATACTGAAAATATGCTAATTTCCGTGGCAGATATACTGTATATGTTTGCAAAAAAAGGGGAAGTATGCTCAGCTACTATGGGAGGAAAAATTTGGTAGATACCAGCTTTCTTAACCTAATTACACAGACATAACTAATTTTACCCATCAGCACTGCGTAAGTTCATTGCTGTTACTGACACATGCCCAAACTTAAAGTACTTCCCCAAATCATGCATTAATATTTGCTCCATTAAAAATAAGGAGTAAGAAGCCTTTTTCAACTAGTTGTTTTAACGGTCTATAGACCATTATCATAGCTACCAATTTTGAATGCCCGCTGTGTGCTAGGAACTATCATAGGCATTTCTTATACCTTATTTCAAGCCTTTTTTTTTTTTTTTACAAACCTTAAAGGTATATGTAACTATCATATTGAAAGCTGAAGAAATAGAAATCCACTTTGTTAAAGAATTTACCTGGATTGCTTAAGACCACTTAATTTATATATAGTCTCCTTGGGATTTGCAGAAAAACAGACAGATTTGACCTACAGAAAAGGGCAACCACGAAATTTACTGTATCCATTGTTTTAAGAAATGGCTGTTTATAGAATTATATTAATTAAGCATTCAACTTTGTTTTGTGATTAAATTTGGGAACTGATTTTGACAAAGAAACTCAGGGAATGATGAGAAGATGGAATGGAGAGAAGCAAGGCATATATGGAATTTTAGAGTCATTAGGGTTCTAACTGCATCTAGTGAACATCTATTAGTAGAAAATATTTGTAAACTGCATACGGCACAAGATTGGCTCTGTGCAATTTTGGTATATTAACTTCTCAAAGATCTCCTATATTGTGTAATGAAAATAAATTATTAAATAAGAAGGTAATAGCTGTTCTATAAAGTAATAGTAATACTAATGCTAAAATAAGGTGTTGTGGGCTCAGACAGTTTTGAGAAATGCTGTCTAATCCTCCTGACTCTCCTTTGTTGACTCATTATACATACTAACTGTCCAATGACTTGAATGCCTTGCAGTGAAGAAGTTTATTTTAGGCAGTATCTTCCCCACCCCACCCCCAAAGATTTTAAAAATGTTCTTGAGTATGAATCATTTCTTCCTATGAAACAAGTAAACACCTAATAACATCTTCTAAAGTATAAGCATTCAGTAGAACAACATGGTGTGGGAATTGGGTGAAGCCAAAGTCTTCAGCCTCACATAGATGCCTCTCACAATTTGACCTCCTTTATATATACTTACTGCTCTTCACTATACTATGTTATTTCATAAAATAACTTAAAAAGTAATTTTGATTGCGATTAGTACAGCTGGTTTGTTTACATAGCCCAATTATAACCTCTCAGGTAAGAAAATAAAGTCTCTTGGAGACCATATGGAATAGAGAATGGACATTGTGTTATAAATTCAGTTCTCCTTCTGAAACCTGTGTTGATCTCCTTGTGTTATGTTCAGTTTCTATAGAGAGAATTCCTAGCACAGTGTAGGACACATAGCCACTACTGTTTATTAAGGGACAACTATTATTTTCATCCCATCTTTAAAACTGGGATTTATTTTCTATATGGAGGATGAAAACCTTGAATTAAAAAAAGTTTATTTTCATATTGTGATGGTTAATTTTATGTGTCCAGTTGACTGGGTCATGGAGTGTTCAGATTAAACATTATTTCTGGGTGTGTCTCTAAAGGGTATTTCTGAATGAGATCAGCATTTGAATCAGTTGACTCAGTAAAGTAGATCTCCCTTCCCAATGTGGGTGGTCATCATCCAACCCATTGAGGGCCTGGATAATACGAAGAGTGCAAGAAAGGAGGTTTTATCCTACTTCTTGGCTGCCTGCTGGATCTGGGACATTGGTTTTCTCCTGCCCTTAGGCTAGGATTTATACCTTTGGCTCCCTTGGTTCTTAGGCCTTTGGGCATGAACTGAAATTACACACTGGCCCACCGGCTTTCCTGGATCTCTAGTTTGCAGATGGCAGATTCTGTGACATTTCAGCTTTCCTAATCATCATGTATGTCAAGGGATTGGCTCACATGATTTTATATATAGATATAGATATATCTCTTAAAGATTCTGTGTCTGTGGGAAATATTGGGAATACACATACATAATCACAGATACTTGAAGAATGTTCTCTAGATGAAAATATAAAAACATTTATTGACATGAAGACAGTTACTACACTGTTGCTAATGGAATACAAGGAAGTCCAATCCCATTGTCCTCCACTCTTCCCTTTACTTATTACACTTGATAGCATTGAATGGCTTGTCACTAATTCAGACTTATACTAATTTGAGAAATAAATTTTAATGATTCAGGTAATGTCTAGTATCATGTTTCTTTGACTCACAAGCATGGAAGAATTTTTTAAATGCTTAGAAGAACAAACTCTCTGAGCTACCTTAAGTGCAAGAAAAACACAAATTACAATAAGATACTATATAAAATCATTGCCATCTCTTTATGCATTAAACCTAGCCCATAAAAACTATTTCTCTGTGGGAAAGAGAATGGTGTGTGTGTGTACACATGCATATATATGTGTACATACATTACATATATATACACACATATACTAAGCACATTTTTTTCTCTGTTACATTGAAAATGCTCATTTTATAATTTGTTGAAATTTTTGGAAATAGATAAAATTAGAAAAGGAGAAAATATAAAGATGATTATATCACCCAGGCACCCATTTTTTTAAATTGAAGTATAGTTGATTTACAATGTTGTGTTAATTTCTGCTGTGCAGCAAAGTGATTCAGTTATGTATATATATATTATATTACATATAATTCTATATATAATAGTTTGCAACTTGTAACCCCAAATTCCCAACCCACCCCTCCCCCACCCCCTCTCCCCCTTGGCAACCACAAGCCTGTTCTCTATGTCTGTGAGTCTGTTTCTGTTCTGTAGATAGGTTCATTTGTGTCATATTTTAGATTACACAAATAAGTGGTATTATATGGTATTTGCCTTTCTCTTTCTGGCTTACTTCACTTAGTATAATCCCTAAATCCATTCTTGTTGCAGCAGATGGCATTACTTCATTCTTTTTTGTGGCTGCATAGTATTCCATTGTATATATGTACCACATTTTCTTTATTCATTCATCTGTCGATGGGCATTTAGGTTGCTTCTGTGTCTTGGCTATGGTGAGTAGTCAGACACCCATTTTTGACATGATATCTTCTTCTGTTAATCTCTTTTTAGATGGAATATCTATATTATATTTCAATATTTGTTTTATTAAAAATTAGCTTGTTTGAAGTTAAATTTTAAAATAATTATGTTCCATGCCATTAAAATGTTCCTAAAGATGATTTTAAATGTTGTATGCAATTGCGTATATCAGGTGTACTCTAATTAACTTAGCTATTAACTCATTTTAAATAGAAAGACTATTCTCATTTTTTCACTGTTATAAGTAATATGGTGGACCTTTTCATTTCTAAAAGGTCCCAGAAATTGAATACTGATTCAAAAATTGTGAATTTTTGTTAAGGCAGTGTCAAAATATCAATTAACATTTCCTTGACATAAATGTATCTTAAGTAATTGAAATTGATATTTGATAGTTCATGAATATGTGATAATACATACTTTTGATTGATGTGAGATGCTTATATTTGAAAACAGAAGCATGTTATTAATCATAATTTTATATTTCAAGGCACCTTGAAAATTATTTTGTACATATTTGTCCTTGATACATAGTTGTTGAATTATTACTCCAGGTATTTTAATTAATGGGATTTTATGGCATATTCTTGTTACTGCATAACATTTAGTCTATATTTCATCAATCGCATATAACCAGTGCAGGGTAACATCATTCCCATGAATTGTGTGTAGTCTGGGGCTCTACATACAGTAATCATTTTTAAGGTTGAGATAAAAATATGGGCTACAAATTTTGATGTTCCCATCCTTGTTTCACTTTTGTGTGAAATCCTTGTGCGACATTAGAAAAGTCACATTCCCTCTCTGGTCTTCAGTTTGCCCAATAATATTTATGTGGAATAAGTTATAGAATAGGCTTTCTCCTCCAGCCTATAACTCATAATTTGTTTCCTTTAATGTTTATATAGAAAGTACAAGTTTTTGAGAAATGCAGTTTCCCTATTCAAGTATTAGCATGAGATTGATTTTAATGGTTAAATTTTAACTGTAATGCATAATGTTTCAACGTCTTGCATGTGATTGCAAATAAATTGTCATTTATAGTATCTAAAATTATATATTTTGTTATTTAAAATGACTAAATCTTCTTTTTAATCCAGTTTTTTTTTAACATCTTTATTGGGATATAATTGCTTTACAATGTTGTATTAGTTTCTGCTGTAAAACAAAGTGAATCAGCTATATGTTTACATATATCCCCATGTCCCCTCCCTCTTGCATCTCCCTCCCACCCTCCCTATCCCACCCCTAGGTGGTCACAAAACACCAAGATGATCTCCCTGTGCTATGCAGCTGCTTCCCACTAGCTATCTATTTTACATTTGGTAGTGTATATATGTCAAATGACTAAATCTTAGGGAAAAATATCATTCACCATTGTTTCCACTATATTTTTGAGCCATTTGAGCTAAAATAAACCAAATTAAACTCTTTAGTACATTACTAGCCTCCAAAAAACAATTTCTCTTTATTTCACCAGGTCTGTACTGTTCTTTTAATGATGGAATATGGCAGCATGCTTCTAAAACTCTTAAGTGCACCGTTTTCAAAGTTTTTCACAGTGGGTTGCAACATTAGATATCTATTTCTAGAACTTCTCCACTTCAGCTGGCTTCCCACACACTTTGGATGGTGGAGATTATTAAAAATTTAAGCAATGGAAAAAAACATTTATATTTAAAATCAATGCAATATTTTAAGAATCTCTCTCTCCAAAAAGTTGCCTTAAAAATTAAAATACGTAAGTTTCAGGCTGGGGTGGATTCTTAGGTTATCTAATCCTTAGTAGGTACGAATGTTTTCTCATATGTGTTTCACCCACCTTTTCTTGAATATAGTCAGTATCTGAAATCTCTAAAAGCTGTTTTCTCTTTGCTGGACAGCTCAACTATGACACATTTCCTTGGTTTGAGTAGAAAAATCTCCATTTAGAACCTTTCACATTGATTTTAGTTCTCTAAAACTTCTCAAAGCATACTGTAGTCTTACACATTCCATAGAAAAGATATGTTTCTGAAAAACTAAATGTTTTATTTGATTGAAGGGTAGCACCTCACTCTCCTATTTGCATAAAGAACAGTCCTTGCCTTGTCACACACCTATGCTTCCTTCCATGCTGTTTGCATTCTTACCACCCATTCTCTGAACTCATTTCAAATTCATCCTCATCCTTTAAGAATTTGCTGAAATATTCTACTTCTCTGACATTTTCCTTAACTGACTTAAGAAAATTTTCTTCATTATCACGCCTTCCCTGGAAAACAGAAAACTATCTTGTTTGCCTTTGAATTCTTCAGTGGGTTTTGTGACAAAATGGATGCCCCCTCATTGTCTGAGTGAGTAAAACTTAAATTTTCCAAACATCACCAAGGAAGTCAAAGTTAATATCTGACAGGTGTACTTTTGAGTTTAAACCATATCATGCTACCACTTTCACTATCCTCAGCTTGCAATTTGTGGTTCAGCCTAGGCAGGTTACAACAAAAAAACAGCATAGATTTCAGCAACATTTAAACCTAGATACAAAAATTTGCTGTGACTTCAGGCTGGGGGAAGATTTGTTTTAAAAAATTCTGAGATGGAACTGTAGCGATGGGTATCATTGAGTCAAATATTAGAAAATATTACAGCTTTGCTTTATGTAATGGCCAGTGCTCTGTATATTAATTGGCTTATATTAAACCATCTATTTAAAGCAGGTAGCACAGCACCTGACACTTAATAAAGGCACATAAATGTAGTAATTCTTTAAGAACATTTTTTAAAATAGGGGAAAGTCAAAGGGAAAATCTGCCTTTTGTGCATCATAGTGGTTTTGTCTTCATTTTGGAGGAAAGAGAAAATGGACTGCCTATTACTTGGCACCTCTGTATTATGGTAACATAATCTGCATTGCTTTCCAAACCACACACCATTCAAAGGGAGCAGAGAGCCCCTTTTTACAGGTCAGTTCAGCTAATTCCAGCACTTCATCTTCTTCAAGCCTGCCTCCCCAGTCCTCAGCATCATGTCTTGCATTCTAGCATTTGCTACTTAAGATAAATAGATGAATAAATAAGTGAACCCTTGCCTTAGCCTTATCAGGATATGCATCTGATTAACTTTTAAAGTCCTGTTTTTGTCAGGACAGATAGTCAAATTAATAGGCACTTCAGATTTTAAAAAAATGAAAAATAGAAAAGAAGAAAGCAAAGAAAAAGACAATCTTAATACATTTATTGGTATTACAATAAAATTAAAAATATTAATATTTTCCAAGGCCCTCCATGTATGGTCTGACATCCTCTTCACTCTCCAGCCTTCGTGTCACAGCATTTTCACTTTTCTTCTCTCACATACTTCTCTCACACTTTTAAATATCTTCAACCCTCAGGTCTCTCCCTTCTGCTTGGAATTGCTTCTCCCTTATCTCTCTGTATTATCCTTTTCTCTATTGCCTGGTTAATTCCTGTGTATTCATTATGCATATCTCTCAAATGTCAGAGAGGATATTTGGGGATATTTTTCTGGGTTCCTTATTGTTGGTTGGATATTATAGTTATAAGCTCTTCTCAAAATGCATTATTTTCCCTTCAAAACACTTAACCTTAGTTTGTAATTATTTGTGTAATCATCTGAAGTCTTTTTGTGTAATAATTTTAAATTGTTTTTTTTTTTCCATCTAGATTCCAAATTCCATAAGAATAAAGTCTGTTGCTCTACCCTGACCATAGCAAATCCATTGCCTCACATGGTATGTAGTTAATAAGAAAAAATAACTTAGTAACCAAGTACTAATGAAGAAAGTAAAAACAAACACCTCCCAGCTACTTGGGTGGCTGCATATGAGATGTACAAGAAACCTCTATGTGGTTTAACAACTTCTATGTTCCATGCTTGCTGTCCCCCCTAGAGGAGCTATACCCCTATAAGCAGTG
Source organism: Mesoplodon mirus (assembly GCF_964341445.2). Lineage (NCBI taxonomy): Eukaryota > Metazoa > Chordata > Mammalia > Artiodactyla > Ziphiidae > Mesoplodon > Mesoplodon mirus. The sequence continues at coordinate 25,080,565 of NC_138995.1, read as the reverse complement.
CTTAATTTAAAAAACTTATGTAAATATATTAGTAATGAGAAAAGTTCATTACATAGTAATTTGTTTAAGAAAGATTTGAGATTGGTATTTAATTCAAATTTTGAAAGTCAGATTTTATGAATAGTTTTAATAATTTTTCTCAGTTTTCATTTATTTGCCTGCTTAGCTCATTTTGGCAGATGACATAACAGCCATAGCTTATATCATTCTGAAGTAGCCATAGATTCTCTCTTAAAAAGATAAGAGGTCTACTTTTTTGCAAAGACAGTGTTCTTCTGTTGCCTTCATCCAGTAACCCCTAATGTCATCATTTCACAAATTTTAGTAAATGTCCTCTCAAAGACCAAAGTCATTTTAAAACAGGAAACTTGCAGTTGGCTTGATAGGGAGCTGCATGGAGAATAATTCTTAGTGAATTTTATCATCAGGTCCCAAACTTCTTTCAGCCTTAATCTACCGTGGGGGTTCATAGAGAAAAGCCATCGCTGTAAAAGCAGGCAACAAGAACCACTTTGAAGCATCTCTGTCTGTATGCTGTTAAAACACTGCAGAAATGGAGTATCAAGACAAGGCTGTTTACAAGATTTTGTATGTACAAACCTACTCATGCTCAGGAAAAAAAAAAAAAGCCTTATTGACTCTGGCTGCCTTGAATGCTTGTAAAAACATAAGTACTTACCAAATCCTGGGATTTTCAAGTTAATACTTGAGATGAGGGGAGGACTGACTCACTCCACACACACACACACACACACACACACACACACACACACACACACACACACACACACACACACACAGAGTTTAGAGCTACATGGTCTAATATGGTAGCCACTAATCACAGGTGACTACTGATCATTTCAAATATGGCTAGTCCCAATTGAGATGGGATGGATATAAATGTAAAATACAAATTGGATTTCAAAGACTTAGTCCAAAACAAGGAATATGTAACATCTCATTAATATTTTATATTGGTTACATGTAGAAATGATTTTATTTTAAATATAAGTTAAATATATCATTAAAATGTATTTTAGCCCTCTCTGTTTACCATTTTAATGTGGTTTCTAGAAAATACAAAATTCCATATGTGACTCACATTGTATTTGTTGGATACTGCAGGCTTAAAGACCGTAGTGTAGCAGAAGAAAAAAACAAGCAAACAAACAAAACCCCCCAAAACCATTGACTTGGAGTTGGAGATCTTTTCAGGAGACAATAAAGCATAATGGTTAATACAGGTTCTGGCATCAGATTGTTTGAGTTCAGATTCTACCTCTGCTACTTGTTAACTGTTTAGCCTTGAACAATATATTTAATCTTTCTAAACTGGGCTTCCTCCTCTATAAAAAGGGGATACTAATAAAAGCTAGGTAAGTGATTACATGAGATAATGCATATAGAACTCATACCACAATTTTTTTCATATACTAAAATTAGCCCTATGACTTTGTAATTATTTATAGAGCACCTACCAAGTGTAGGGCTGTATATAAGATTAACACAAATATCTAACCATATTCTCCAGCTTAAAGGAGATAGAATTCATCTGCATAATTAGGTGTGTGGGCTTAAATTTCAGCCTGTTAACTTTTTTTTTTTTGGTTAGACATTTCTTCATTTTTAAAACGATAATAATTTCTACATTAGAGGGTTTTGAAGACTAAATGAGATTAACACTATACGATGTAGGAGTATTAATAAATTTCAAAGTGATACCCTAGCTAGCTCATGCTTTTTAAACTTTTTTCTTTTTTAAATTGAAATATTTGATGTAGAATATTATATGTTAACAGTGTACAATATAGTGATTCACAGTTTTTAAAGGTTATACTCCATTTATAGTTATTATAAAGTACTGGCTATTTTCCCTGTGTTCTACAGTATATCCTTGTAGCTTATTTTATACATAGTAGCTTGTACCTCTTAATCTCCTAGCCCTATATTGCCCCTCCCCACTGGTAACCACTGGTTTGTTCTCCAAATCTGTGAGTCTGTTTCTTTCTTACTATATTTACTAGTTTGATTTATTTTTTAGATTTCACGTACAAGTGACATCATACTTGACATCATATTTATCTTTCTCTATTTCACTAAACATAATATCCTCCAGGTCCATCTGTGTTGTTGCAAATGGCAAAATTTCATTCTTTTTTAAGGCTGAGTAATATTCTGTTGTGTGTATATGTGTGTGTGTGTGTGTGTGTGTATAAATATATATCACATTTTCTTTATCCATTCATCTCTTTGGATATGTAGGTTGCTTTTATATCTTAGCAATTTTAAATAATGCTGCTATGAGCCTTGGGTTGCATGTATCTTTTTGAATTAGTATTTTTTGTGTTTTCTTTGGATATATACCCAGGAATGGAGTTGCTGGATCATATGGTAGTTCTATTTTTAGTTTTGTGAGGAACCTCCATACTTTTTTCCACAGTGGCTGCACCAATTTACAGTCCCACCAACATTGTACGAGGGTTCCTTTCTTCCACATCCTTGCCAACATTTGCTATTTGTATTCTTCTTGATGATAGTCATTCTGACAGGTGTGAGGTGATACTAAATTTTTGCCTTGGGCTTCCCTGGTGGCACAGTGGTTGAGAGTCCGCCTGCTGATGCAGGTGACACGGGTTTGTGCCCCGGTCCGGGAAGATCCCACATGCCGCGGAGCGGCTGGGCCCGTGAGCCATGGCTGCTGAGCCTGCGCGTCCGGAGCCTGTGCTTCGCAACGAGAGAGGCCACAACAATGAGAGGCCCACATACCGCAAAAAAAAAAAAAAAAAAAAAAAAAATTTTTGCCTCTCTGCATTCTGATTCAGCTTCTCTCAGACCTCTTGGATCTTGGCTTGTGTTTGTCCACTGATTTCCTGATTGTTTATCTTTCCATTTTGCTTCCGAAAGACAATACAGAGACCCTTAGGCCTCTTAAAAATCTGGTCTGGAGACAGTTGGCATGCAAGAAATTGTTATTTTTGGTCCATATTGACTCCTTGGGTCTAAAATTCAATGAGACCTTCCTGGGGCAAGTTATTGTGCAAATCGCACTTTCTATGATTCTGTCAAGGATCTTCTCCCAGTAGATCACTGGTTGTTATTATTCTTCTTTTACTCTTTATCTTTTATGGAACTCAGCTCAATTGAGTCAAAACAATTTTATAATTTATAAAATATTTTAAACATATTCCAGCTTATTAAACTATCTAGACATTGTTTGAAACAGCTAATCTCCTATGAAAGTAGAAGTTCTACTTCATAGAGCTATGAAAACCAGACTCTATTCAGTCTTAAGTATCCCTAATAGCATCAGTCATATGACAGTTTATTATTTTCTTCCCTATTATACTATTTAAGGGAAAGATGCATAGATGCAGAAAACACTAATTGAGGGTGAGGAATAAGTGGAAAGGAAAAAATATACCAGGGGATGATTTCAAAAAGTTTGAAAGTAATTAGAAGTTGAGTGTTTCACTTCTGAAACCATAGGATTATGCAGGAAATGTTGTATGTTTTACTTTGTAATATTTTTTTAAATAAAAAGACATGAAAAATAAAAGCAGATATTAAAATTAACAAGTTTTCATGTGAAATGACTTTTATGTGAGAATTGGTTTTGCTCAGCAGTCCCTTTCTTTATCTCCATTCTGTGAGAATTCTACTGAATCTTAGCCCATGTTAAAGGCAGCAGATCAAGGTGAATATATTTATATCACATGATTTCCATCCTTCTCTGTACAGTTGGCTGGCTAATACCAAGAGCCAATTCACAGTGGGCAGTGGATCTCTGCTGTGTCTTTTGGCACCAGAATTCAGGTTGGACTGTCTGAAAACAGGAGAAGCCAAGGGAAATTAAGAGTGAAACAAGAAAAGGGAGGAAAAGGAAAAGGCAAGCGTTAGTGATAGAGGAAAGAGCACACAATACATTTGAGATAATCAGGCTGGTTTTAGGGCAATTAGTTCTCAACTCCAGTCTCCAGAGCTCTAACCATCCTTAAATTTGTCTATCTGAGGAAAGGAGATAACTACCTCCATCCCCTCAGCTGCAAGAAACTAAAACCTCTTAGGCTACTCCCAGAAAACCTCTTTGACTAAAATACTTCAATACAGACTATTCACTTATATGATCCAATTAGTATATGCTTAAAATATGCCCATTTCAAATAACACCTTTAAAATGCAAATTGTAGATTGAAAATTCAGAGGAAAGACTATTTCCATACAAATAAAAATTATTGCAAAAAAAAACCAGTCTGTCTTTTATGTTTCCCCTAAATTGACTTACAACATACTCATTGGTTTTTATCTTTAGGTATATTAGACTCTAAATAATTTAACAGTGACTTTCTGAAAGAGGCCAGCAGATTCTCTCCCGTACTATACTATACTTATACGGTAAACAGTTTAATCAGTAGTCATATAAGTAATTATGGTAATATGACAGATACTCGATTTGGGGCACTTCTTTATGTGAAACATTGTTGATGACAAATAACATTGCATTTCTTTTATTAAGGGTTATAAGATGTGTAAGAAGGAAACTGCAGGGGAGTAAAGCTGATTTTTTTTCTATGAAACTTTTAATCTTCTTTGAAACTGTCTAGCAAGCCACCACACAGTATCCTTTTTTCTCCCATCAATATACTAACATAGATCTTTACAAGTGTTAGAAGCAATATCTGGCAGTTCAAACAGCTCAGTGAACATATTTATTCTTCCCAAATAAATGATAGTAAAGATTTTGTCAACGAAAAAAGAGAAGGTGCACATGAGATGTGGGTAGGGTCACCAGAAAGGTGAAATGCACAAATGACTCCAAATAGATCAAAAGATCTTGCTTGCTCCAAAATGACATTCCCCTCAGTATGCTTGGAGTGGAATGAAGAGTCATTTGAACATAATTGATGGAACCGAGTGAGAATTTCACAAAGAGATCTGGATAAATATCAGGCCCAGCTCCAAAGTGAGGTGAAGAATGGAAGACAGTTTGTTAAGAAGTTTAGGGCATTTGGGCTTAATTAGTGAGATAAATTGTGACCAAATCATCTAACCTCTTGACCTTTAAAAAGGAAGAGTAAGCTTGAAAATTTTATATATCTTGACCTTGAAGAATTAAATACATTTTTTTTTATCTCTTTAGGTTATCGTTCTCACTGAGTAGTGAATAGCATTCTATGATTGGGGCAACTTTCAACACAGGAGTGGTTTTATCATAGCTGTGCCATCATTGTGCTGAACTATATCTTCTGAAGTGTTTTTCATAAAAAGAAAGTATCAGAAGATAACTTAAAAACAATAAATCCAATATCTTACCTAAGGGTCCAAACCTCTTTCATTGGAAGGGAAAACTGAAGGGTTATAAGATAAAATGGGTATTTTTAGAGTTGGAAAACTTGGTAGACTAAAAATACTAGGGAAAATTGATTGCATGTTAAAATGCTAAACTATCTATAACCTTATTTTGAGATTCTTTGGTCACTATATCTCTCATGCCCATGTACAGGACTATAATATTCATACTTGTTATAGATGGGGGTGGGGTGAGAGAGAGGAAGGAAGGAGGGGGGGAGATAGAAAGGAAAGAAAGATGTTAGTTCTAGTAAAAATGGTGAAAAATTAATTATCTGAAAACAGAATAAGCAAGATGGGCCCTTTCTCATTTGACTCAGTCCACGTTAAGATTAAGCTTAGGGACTTAGAGGAATAGATATAAAATACTATAAGTGTCATGGTAAGTGGCTGACTCAAAGGATTCTACATTTCACTGATTTTGCAAATACGTAACCTATCTCAACTAGTTCTACTATAAAAAATATAAATCATTTGGTGGTATGAGGCAAAGATGGTTTATTAGACTTACAAAGCATAAATTTACTGGTTTAGTATATAGTAAACTTTTAAATCATTGCTGTAACAAAGCATGCACTTTATTTCAGTACTTTCAGTGTATAGTTCCCAAGGAAAGGATATACAAGTGTGGGAATGTAAATAGAGGCAGAGCTCATAGTGGATAGGCAAACAAAGTTTGAGGATCTATCCACCTGCAAAGATATGGATCACCTGTAATCCCCAGTTTTGGAAGGAGCCATTGTAGGATGAAAGCCACATGCCACCTTCTTATTAATATGAAGCCTAAGGTTTTTCCGTAGTCCCTATAAGTAGCTGACACAGGATTTGAATAGTTCTTCTATGTGCTTCCCTTCCTACTATAACTTTCCCAGGTCGTGGAGTGGTGTCAGGAAGGACAGAATTCCCTCTATCCTTTTAGGTTCTTCTGGCTCATCTAAGAATTAAATTGACATGAGATAGATTGACAGGAGAAAATCAAATGTAATTTGATTTGTACATACAGGAACCCACGTACATGAGTGGTTCAGAGACAGAAAGGTAAAATGAGGTCTATATGCCATCCTGAGCTAAGGATAGCTAAGGGACTTCCAAGAACAGGAGGGTCATTCACAGGATGATAAGAAGAAGAGCAGTCATTTGGTACTTAGATGTTTGTCCTGCCATATAGGTGGGGACACCTAGCTAAAATGTATCTCTGGTAATAACTCTTTTTTAGAAAAATCCCCAGTATAAATTCTTCTTTGTAGTTAAGGGAGGGGCAGTATCTTCTCTTGAGCACACAGGGTCTCAGTTGCCTTTAGCTCAAAATAATGCACGTGCCAAAGTGGCACGTCTTGGGGAGGCTTGTTTTGAACCCCTACAGTGGTTACTAACATGGGTTCTGAAATCAGAAACCTATGATTAAGCTTAATGGATATGTGGCCTTGGGCAAGCATTGTTGAAATACAGCATCTGTCTGTCTGTCTCTTTCTCTCTAATAAAATAAGAAGAATAATGTGATAGTCCAGGTCTTCTGAGAAGTGTAAGCTGAGAGTGGATAAAATGGGCAAAGATTTCATTACAGAAAATGCGTAGGTGAGGAAAAACAGGGAAGAAGAAAGAAAAGGCCGAGAGACCGTAAGGTGTGATGCACGACATGAAAGAATGAGGGAACTGAGATTTGATGGAAGTGTTATAGATTGCCATTCAGTCCAAGAAGGGTCAGCAAAGCCATGAGGGAGTTCTCAAGATAATGTTGACTGTCAGAGGAGTGCTGAGTCTCCCGGGAATAGGTCTCAGTCATCGACAGGGAGCAGCCCTAGCACGAAGGTGGCAATTAATTTCAAAGTGCAGCAGCTGGAGCTTCCCTGCAGTTGGAAGTCTGTGAGACACAGTTTCTTGACTACCACAGTGTACTATTCCCTTCATAGACAGATCATTAAGTAAGTGAATGCATGCAAAAGCACAGTGTAAGCACTTAGCTAATATTACTTATCATTACTCCTATTGCTATTACTACTATACTTCTGTTACTACTACCACTATGATTACTATTTATTACTAACTGTTGTGTCCCATCTGTTAGTCATATTTAAGTTTGACACTACCACTCTTAAATAACTGACATTTTTTGAAGCCTTAATTTTTTACCCCTCTCATGAGTACCTAACACAGAGTTCTGATATATTCTTGTTAGTGCCTTGAGAGTTATAGAACACAATAGCATGCAGTCTGCTTATATAGTGATGGATGTTGATGGGGAATGGACATGAGAATAAGACCTTTTTAAGTGGAACAGGAATGCCCTTTGATCAAACTTGCAGTCTGTGAAGACAGTCCTCACCACACTCATCTCGGTAGCCCATCCATCAGAGGAAGGGGATCGGTACTCAACAAAGGCACTTGGACCTTAAGTAAAATATTGGACACATTGTCTCACATTCTTTTTTAAGCTTGGTTAGGAAAGAGAAATTGTTCTCTTCAACTTGTTGCCAATATCAACTTACTTTTTTATGCTTTGTTTTAATGCAAAAAGAAAAACACACTTTGCCAAATCCCTTATCCTCAGATAACTGAGAATCTCTAAACACCAGTTAGGATGATTGAGATTTTAGTTCAGTAAATGGAAAAAGAGAATTTTTAGATCTCCACGAAGCAATCACCTTATTTCTTTCTTTACAAGAAACAGTGAGTGAGGCAGAGAAATGGTGAAAGGGAGCCATGGAGACATGCCTGCTCTGTGATTCCACTTGGCTTGTCTGCTTCTGTTCAGGTAACACACCGTCAGTGCATTAGATCAGATGTATCTTAGAAGAAATGCACAGAGGCTTTGGAATTTATTAAAGCTTGACTAGAAATCTGTCTCCATCAAACTCTGTGGTTGGAGGCAAGTTGTTCCACATCTCTGTATCTCAGTTTCTTCATCTGGAAAATCAGAAAATGGCTTACAACCAAGGGATGTTGAAGCACAGTACAGTTGTCTCTTGGTACCCACGGGGACTTTGTTCCAAGAACCTGGCCTTTACCAAAATCCACGGATTCTCAAGTCCCTTATATAAAATGGCTTAGTATTTGCGTATAACTTACACACATCCTCCCATATACTTTAAATCATTTCTATATTACTTATAATACTTAAAGTGTAAATGCTGTGTAAATCGTTGCCACCACATGGAAAATTCAAGTTTTGCTTTTTGGAACTTTCTGGAATTTCCCCCCCCCCCAAATATTTTTGATCCATGGTTGATGGAGTACAAGGATGGTTGAGTCCAAGTTTGGTTGAATCCCTAGATGGGGAATTCATGAATACAGAGAGCTGATTGATGTAGTATATGCAGAATGTGTAGTGCACAGTGGCTGCTAAAAATATAAATGACTACTATCCTCATTTATTCAGAAGTTAAAGTGTATTATCTTTCTTGCTCAACATTTACAACTCTTACTATCCCTATCAGTCACCCGAAGAAATCAATGAATATAAGTTATTCTTAGTCAACAAATCTTTAGCAGTGGTGAAGACCGCATATATTTGTTTTCTCTTGTTTTAGTCATTAATATCTTCATTCATTAATTCATAAATTAAAGCAGCAGAGTATTGTGATAAGAATACAATTTCCCTAGGTTTATATATCACCCCTGGTGCATAGTGATGTTGAGCATCTTTTCATGCTCCTGTTGGCCATCTATATGTCTTCTTTGGAAAATTAAATGTCTGTTCAGGTTATCTGCCCATTTTTTAATTGGGTTGTTTTTTTGATGTTGAGCTGTATGAGTTCTTTGCATATTTTGGATACTAAACCCCTAATAGATATATCATCTACAAATATCTTCTCCCATTTAAGGGCTGGCTTTTTCATTTTGTTGATAGTTTTCTTCACTGTGCAAAAGCTTTTTAGTTTGATGTAGTCCCATTTGTTTAACTTTGTTTTTGTTTCTCTTGTCTGAAGAGAGATATATCCCCCCAAAAAATATTGCTAGGACCCATATCAAATAGCATGCTGCCTATATTTTCTTCTAGGAGTTTTGTGGTTTCAGGTTTTACATTTAAGTCTTTAATCCATATTGAATTTATTTTTATATAGGTGTGGGAAAGTAGTCTAGTTTGACTCTTTTGCATAGTTGTCCAGTTTTCCTAACATCACTTATTGTAGAGGCTGTCTTTTCCCCATTGTATATTCTTGCCTCCTTTGTCACAGATTAATTGACTATATATATAACTGTGGGTTCATTTCTGGGCTCCCTATTCTGTTTCATTGATCTATGTGTTTGTTTTTGTTCCACTGCCATACTGTTTTAATTACTGTAGCTTTGTAGCATAGTTTTGAAATCAAGGAGTGTGATACCTCTAGCATTGTTCTTTTTCAGGATTGTTTTGGCTATTCTGGGTCTTTTGTGTTTTCATATGAATTTTAGAGCTATTTGTTTTAGTTTTGTGAAAAAATGCCATTGGTATTTTGATAAGGATTGCATTGAATTTATAGATTGCCTTGGCTAGTATGGTCATTTTAACAATATTAATTCTTCCAATCCATGAACACGGTATATATTTCCATTTGTGTCATCTTCAATTTCTTTCATCAGTGTCTTATACTTCTCTGAGTACAGGGGTTCAGGTTTTTACCTCCTTAGTTAGATTTATTCCTTAGTATTTTAATTATTTTTGATTTGATTGTAAATGTGATTGGTTTATTAATTGCTCTTTCTTTTTTTTTTTTTTTTTTTTTTGCGGTACGCGGGTCTCTCACTTGTTGTGGCCTCTCCTGTTACGGAGCACAGGCTCCGGACGCGCAGGCTCAAGTGGCCATGGCTCACGGGCGCAGCCGCTCCATGGCATGTGGGATCTTCCCAGACCGGGGCACGAACCCGTGTCCCCTGCATCGGCAGGCAGACTCTCAACCACTGCGCCACCAGGGAAGCCCCTATTAATTGCTCTTTCTGATAGTTCATTGTTAGTGTATAGAAATACAACAGATTTCTATGTATTAATTTGTATACTGCAAATTTACTGAAATCATTTTTTAGTTGTAATAGTTTTCTCATGTCATCTTTAGGGTTTTCTGTAGATAGTACGTCATCTGCAGATAGGATAAACTGTCACTATTAATTCAACATAATTGAGAACATAAAATGGACAATATTTGTGTTGGTCATGGTTGACTGTTATTTTGAGTGTAATTTAAGGATACCTTCTCAACAAAATGGTTCTTGGGGGCCTTTCTGACTGTGTTTTTAATATTATTTGTATAAACAGTTTTGTCAAGGCCAACATAATCACAACAGTGTTTGCTTCTTTGTCCATCTTTTTCTGTTCCTCCACTCTCTTCTATTCCCGACATTTCCTCACCTCTTGAAAAATGACCTATATAAGATACTTTGAAACTTCTACATTTTTAGAATTATGTTGGCCCTCACTGTCAATTACTGTGTTTGGAAGCACTAGGGAAAAGAAGGTCCACACATTTATTATGGAGTAAAATAGTAGGGAGTTTCCCAAACTCAGTAACCACATTATCCCAATAGCCCTGAGCAACCTCTCTTGAGGAAGAGGAATGGAATGCATCATAAACTCTTCTCTTCTTAGAGCACTGCAGCCTGGTTGTAGTAAACATGATCTCTATTATGAATAATGAATTCCTATATTTTATTTTTCCTTTTTCTATTTTTAAATTTATTTAAAATATTTATTTATTTATTTATTTATACATACATACATACATACATACTGGCTGCTTGTAGTTTATTTTCCACTTGGTGCAAGATAAACAGTTATGGGGTGTCAGGTAAGTTCATATATAGCTTGGATAATAAACAGTGAAATTCTCTCAACTTCCTTTTTGATGTTTTGCTCTTTTTATATTAAGAACCCAAACTATATTTTATTTTTCCTTTGGCATTTGCATTCATTCCTTTTTTTTTTTTTGGTGGTATGCGGGCCTCTCACTGTTGTGGCCTCTCTCGTTGCAGAGCACAGGCTCCGGACACGCAGGCTCAGCAGCCATGGCTCACGGGCCCAGCTGCTCCACGGCATGTGGGATCTTCCTGGACCGGGGCACGAACCCGTGTCCCCTGCATTGGCAGGTGAACTCTCAACCACTGTGCCACCAGGGAAGCCCTCTTTCCTCATTTTTATGTTTAAAAAATGGAGGAAAAAATCCAATGACACCCCAGAATCTCTAATCAGAACATGTGTTTGGAATTAATATGACAGTTATTAGATAGGCTGTTGCTCATTCATTTCCATTAACTGCAGGTATTGTGATCTTGCTTAAAGGTATCCAAGAGTCTAAGATCAGTGACCTTAACATACATATTTGGTGAGAATATTGATTGAAACAATAATGATCATTGAAAATTTTTTATTTTCTAAAAGCTATTTGCATTATAGCCCCTCGAAACTGGAGTCTAGTATAAACACTTCATGATTTGAACCTAGAGAAGTATTAACCTGGGTAGTGAATTTCTTAAAGAAAAAAAAGTGGTACTTTCATAGCTTAATAAATTTAGGATTTGATCTAATTCCCATCCTTACCTAGCTGTCCACCAATATTAAGAAGCCAATGCAAATGACATAGAAGATAGGTGTTGATCAGCGTTACATCTATTACAGCCAAAAGATGGTGTCTTCTTAGAATTTATTTGATATTAAAATATTAAACAGGGCTTCCCTGGTGGCGCAGTGGTTGAGAGTCTGCCTGCTAATGCAGGGGACATGGGTTCAAGCCCTGGTCTGGGAGGATCCCACATGCCGCGGAGCAGCTGGGCCCGTGAGCCACAGCTACTGAGCCTGTGCGTCTGGAACCTGTGCTCCGCAACAGGAGGGGCCGCGATAGTGAGAGGCCTGCACACCGCGATGAGGAGTGGCCCCTGCTTGCCACAACTAGAGAAAGCCCTCACACAGAAACGAAGACCCAACACAGCAAAATAAATAAATAAATAAATAAAATAAACAATTGAAATATTCAATTCAAAATAGTGTCACACTAATTGTGTTCACATATTTTAACTTCCTTCATACACAATTTTTTAAAATGCAAGCACATTTTCATAATTACATTTAATGTTCAATACATATTCCAATTGCTGTTTTAAATTTCCTTCGTAGCATGTTCAATGAACTGGTTATATATATGTATATTTTAATTTTATTCTCACTAATAGTTACAGTCTAACATAACATCACCCAAAGGAGTGCTTACGTTTTTTTTCTTCTTGTCACCTTAAGATAATACCAGGTTTTGCTAATCACTTAAAGTTTTAAAGTAATAACTTTATTTCTGGAAGAAATATTTTCACCTAAAATTAGTTAGAACTGTGCTCACTAATCTCTCTTTGTTCCTTCAGATCCACTCTCTTTCTTCTCCACGAGGGGCTCTCTTGGCTTTGGCCTTTTGGTTGGGTTTAGCCAAAGGGAGTGTTAGATAAGGTAGGAGGGAGGGAGCAGAGTGACGTCAAGTATTTATTTCTCTGACTCCTTCCTATTAGTGTCCCTTGGGGTCTGCTCTCTCCCAAGACCACGTTTATAGCTACATTCACACAGTCCTGTCCAATCAGCTGTCTCATTCTGGGTTGCTGCTAGCTCCCACCTTTAACCTTTAAGCCTGAGGATGGTAATAGACCACTGCCCTACTTACTAATCCCTGTAGCTCCCTAGCACTACCCCTTTTGTTGTGCCTGCATCCTGCTCAGAGCTTTGCAATAGATCCTTTATTAAATTCTTTTCAAGTAACCAAATTGGCATGTACCATCTGTTTTTTTTGCCTGTGTTCTGACTGATGAAATATCAATAAGCAGTAGCTCCTTATTTCAACTGCAAGTCAAAGATATTTGTATCACATGCTTATTTGAAAAAAAATTGCATTTATTACTGGTATCACATAAAAAGTTACTAAAATTATCTAGTAACTTAACACCCTGTTCAAGTCAAACATTGTACCTACAACTTACAAGTTTTCCTCAGACTGACTAAAGTGTCAAACCTACAACCCAGTTGTATATCACAGATGAGACCATGTTGTATCCATGATATAAATATAATAAAGTCCTCTGTGTGTGTGTGAGAGAGAGAGAGAGAGAGAGAGAGAGAAATCAGTATGGAGAGGATCCAAGAATCGTCTCCTGTGGAAAAACCTTTCTTCACATTATTATGATTTTTTTTCCCTAATCCCTAAGAAGTGAAGGATCAGAGTGGGTTTGCCTGAGGAATATGTGGGTTTGGAGAAAAAGGAGAACAAAGCAAATTTCCAGTGTTGATAAAGAATCAGGATCTAAGGAAACCTTAAAATGAATTGGTTAAGGAAGAAAGGCCCAAGTGGAGCTTGATCCTTAGAGGGGACACTTAGAAAAGGCACACTTGAAAGAGGAATGACACTAATAATGTTACTATATTTTTATGCCTTTATTGACTGAGCTCTTACTATATGCCATCAACTTTGAGCATGACTGTCCTTATTCTCATTTTATACTTGAGGAAAGTGAAATAAACTTTCCCTGAAATTCTCAAGTAAAGCAGAGAATTTTTAAAACTAGTTCTCTCTGATCTCATTCCTAAATATAGTGTCCAAATTCAGACTGTTCTTTAAATGAAAATGCAACAATGCAGATAGAAGACAACTTCTGTCTGCAAGTGTCAAATATGTGGTCAGTCTATCTTTCATGGTGTGTCAAGATCATAAAGCAAAATAGAGGATGAACATTCTGTTCATATACTAAAAGAGCCTCCACGACTGTGACAAAACCATCTTACACTGAATGAGTGTAAGAAGCAGAACTAAGTCCCATAGGAATGAACTGGGGAATCTTAGGCGTTAGTTCCTAGAGTTCATGGAGAGTCCTAAAGCCTCTTCCTAAAAGGGTAGTAGGGGAGGATTTAATCATGAGGCTCATGATTTGATTAGACCTTCCTCCAGATTCTCCTCTTGCTTGTCTACCCATTTACTTCTGACAGTTGGGTTGTTATTTTTTTCCCATAAAAAACTCATTTTGATTGAGTGGATACAAGTGAATTATGCTTTTCCTTAATAGAAATGTCTAGAACCTCCTTAGCATCTGATATTTGCTAAGACCTGTAGGCTTGCTTTAAATCAGCTGCTAGGAAAACAACATAAATAAAATTCTGTGGTTAGATATTTTTTCTTGCCCTGTGCTTGTGACTGTAAGCTTCCTCTGCAAAGCCTGACATTAAAATCATTTTACTTGCTGGATGGACATAAAGTAAATATTAAAAAATAAACCCAAACTAACTAGGTTAGTAAAATTGTGTGTGTGTTTTATTTAAGGATATAGTTTTCATTAAAAAACAAATTTCAAGGTAGAGTGTGGGTGAATACTTAAAATATTTTGGTAAAAATAAACTTATAAAGCTTAATTCTTTTGAAAACATGTTTTCAAAGTTGATCAAAGAATGCAATGATCACTGAAGATATTCATTGAACACTGTTCACTTTAATAATCGAAACGGCGAGTCATTCCAAGACATACAGCTCTTGCTACTTGTGTTTCTAACTGTATCTATTTATGTTTTGAGCCGATAACTGAACAGATCCAATATATACACTCAGTCTTTCCTGGTTGTCTGATATCAAAGCAAATTCCCTTTTTTCTTTTCTTTCTTCCAAACTGCTTTGCAATTTTGTCATCAGATGTCTTGAAATTTTGCAATATCTAGTCATCGAGAGGCCACTCTATGACTACGTCTCCAAAACATTTTGGCCATATATGTGTTGGTCTAAGTTATATTGTAATGATTAACAGTGTTGTTCAGAAAGGCTATGTGAAATATTCCACTTGGGGAAATGTGAGAATAGTGAATAGGAATCACAGTGTTCATCTTCTTTCATGTGTTTATCCTAAGGAAAAATTCACTAATCTCTCTCTTTTCAATTACTGAGTTCAGCATTAATGTTTAAGCTCTGCTGTTTAACGTTGGTTTGATTTTTGAGGTGTTCATACATCCTAAACTAATACCAAAGGTGATATCTTTACCCCTTAAAATCTCAGATTTGAAACTTAATGAAATGGCTTTTACAGAAACAAAATAATCAGAAACTTTTTTGCCCTTTTGTAATTATATAGATAATTACATACATACATATTTACACACATATATTCACTAACCAATGACATTGGGTATCTTTTAAAAGAAATAAGAATAAAAAACTGATTAATTAAAAGGGGGTAGATTTAAAAGGAAACTTTTACTGGCAGTAAATGCTTTGCCTGTATTTTAGGACTTATTTCTTTCAGGATTTTCTGGAGCATCATTCCCTGTAATTTTAGGAAATGGAACCACTTTTCCAAAAGGAAAATGTATCCACTATAGCAAAGGTCACCTATTTGGGCAGACATCAATAAAACCCTAATATTCAGGATAGTGAGTGTTTTTTTCCCCCCTGTTGACAGGCTTGGGGGATGTTACATATTATAAATATGGATGACTAATTCCTAATTAGGAACTCATTAGTAGCTCTGCAACTGTAGAGTATGATGGATTTGTAGCCAATTTTGAAGAAGTCACAGTAAATGACCTCTGGCCCAAGACTTTCCCATCTGTCCATCATTTAATACCATTTTTTTTTTCATTTTTTTTTAAATGCTAGAAAATGTAATTATTCTGGTTCCTCTTGAGAAAGTGCACAAGGCCATTTCTCTTATAAGATTATTGTATGTAATTATATATTGATATTAATAAATGCATTATTGGCTTTTGATTTTCTTATAGGAAAATTTCATCCTCTACATCTCTTATTTGAATTAGCTATTCTTCCTCTTAGAAAATATTGGTTAAGGACAGGTATGAATGTGTCAGCTTGTGAGATATGCATGTTAATTCAGAAGATTAAGATAAACAAAAAGAAAATGACATTTTGGTGATTCCCATAGCAACTGTGGAATTGTACAACAAAGCACATTCACTATTCTAAAGGGAACATTTTTACATTAACAGAAGATATATTATTAAAACAAATGTTTTAATTATTGTCATTCTTAAAAGCCAGAGGAGGAAATCTATTTCTTAGAGTGAAATATGGAATACAAAATAAATCATTTTATTTTAAAATTTAACAATGATGCCCTTAACATTTCAAATCATGTTAAACTCAGACATATTTAAAAATTTAGAGAGAGTGTGAAGTTCAACAGGGAAAAAATTTTTAACTTTAACTTCCTCCATTATGTCCTACAAATTTTCCAATGAATGTAAGGAGATATTTTTTCTACTTGCATAAAAGTAGAAAATGATAAACAGATAGTTTTATTTTAATTTTTTCACGTTCTGTGTGGATTAGAGCTGATAAGTTCTATGCAAAGCAAAAAAGAAAAGAAGTATGTGGTTGCAAGAGCTGGAAAGTTCTGCTCTCTTCCAATCCCTTAATTTTAATACTTATGAAATTTGATGTGCAGAATTTGAGAATCACATTACCAAGGTTTTTTTTTTTTGGTTTTGTTTGTTTGTTTTTTAATGTTTGTTTGTTTCTCTGTTTTGCTTTCAAAATAAAACTTGGCTTTCATGCCTGATGGGTTCTGCCATGTAAACCATAATAAGTTCCAGTTTTTATTCATTCATCAAAGATATATTGAGTTGCTATTAGATGCTAGATCCTGATAGGACTGGGAATAGTGAAATTATAAGCAGATACGATAATTGTTCTGTTATAGAGAAAATTCGGCATAGAGGACAGATGTTAAATAAAAAAATATAATGAAAATTGGAGATTGAGATGGGAAAGAACAGAGTGTTATGGGTGAGTGTTAAGGAAAGCACAAGCAAGTCTACAGGGCTTAGAAAAGCCTTCACCAATGAAGTGATGTTTAAGCTAAGGCCTCATGTGCTCTAGACTAAGTTTATAGGGTAATTTTTAAAACATGGATGGGGAGAAAAAAAATAATAACACTCTTCCTGTCCATAAAAAGTCAAAGGATACATTGGTATTAGGCAGGTTGCAAACCTTTGCATTTGATGGCTTACTTGAAAGCTTATTTTGTTCAGTTTATTTCTGTATATCTATTTTTTGACCCCAGAAAAGAAGCAGTGATTTTTTTAAGTGAGAAATAGTCAAGACAAACAGATTTAATGTATATTTTGTCATAAAAACCTCACATATTTTATATGCTGTTATCCAATTAAATGGAGAGGTAGAAGTTAATTTAGGTATATTTTTGTCAAAGGTCTAATCGACAGTGGAAATAAACAGAAAATAACTTTATGAAAGCCACTATTGTATGGTCTCATGATAGCTGAGGCTCAAAAAAGAGTGAAAAAAGAGGTTGAGCTGCCCACCAATTGAACGCACGACCTCGTGAGAGAATGAACTGTTACTACAGTGGTTACACAAAAGCTAGAGTTCTTTAGAGATTAAATAAAACAGAAAAGAGATGAGAAAGTCTCCCAGATGACAGGCTTCCACAGGACTGAGTTTTCCCTCTATGTCACTGGGAGTCACTGACAGGTAATGAGCAGGAGCAGGATGAGGACTGTGAACCAGGCATATAGGGTTAGGTAGAAGGCCTGGATAAAAGAAGATGCAGTTAATAAAGGACCAGAAATCAAAGTTGGTGTGGGAACATATTCAACCAAGGAAAAGTGGCACATTTGGATGAAGGCTGTCTAGTACCACACTATGTAAATCCTGGTGCTTGCAGTACAAGATATTGCTCCTGAACTGTTTAACCTGTGTTCATCTTATCTCCACAAAGAGTGAAAAACTACCTGGCAGACAAGGTCCACACCTCACAACTATGGAGCAGCTCCAGGTTTATTTGAACAGTAATGATCTGAGAGCTGACATTCATAAAATACTCTTTCACCAGTCCAGTAGAATTCAGTTATTAAGATGCTGCACTCATTGCCCTGAACTGACTGACATTTTACGTCTATGACTTGAGATTATGTAGACACTGACTCTGATCAGCAGTCACACTGGATGTTCAGCCAATGCAGACATTGACAACATTTAAATGGAATGAATCATTCCAGAGCTATGGTCAAAATTACCCTACTTATCCTTGAGAGCTTATTTAAAATGTCATTTCTCTAGAAAGCTTTCTCAGACCAGGTCATGGCACTCTGTTTTTTTTTTATCAGGTAGTCTTTCTCTTATGTAGAATTTAATTAAATATAATTAAATCACTGATTATTAAATTAGTTGTTCAAAATCCCCTTTCCTTACCAAAAAACAAGCACGGCAAGTAGAAGAAACATGTTGGTCTAATTCACCAATCTTTTTTCCAGGCTCTATCATATATTTTGGTCATAACAAGTACTTAAGTATTTGTGACATAATTAAAAATAATAATTAGTGTAGCTTGAGTTTTGGGAACCTGGGTTCTTTCTCAGTTATGCTGTTGTAAAGTAATGGGACTTTCCAAGCCAGGTAAGTAAGCACTTTGATGATGAATCATGAATGTCACCATTTGTTGTCATGTTCAAATGAAACAGTGAGTACCAGCTCAAGCTCTGATCACTCGGTCTGCTAACTAGTTTGGGGAGATTACATGTTTGATCTGGGTAAGTTGACCTCTTCAGGCTTCAGTTTCTTCATCTCTCAAGAAGGCTGTTGTAAGAATTTAAAAAATCAAAGCACATCAAGCATTTAAAACATTTCTGGGTGTTAAATAAGTTCTTAAATGTAGCATGGTCAAATCTAGGATTTAGAAATTTCACTTTAGATTCAATATGGTGAGAGTATTACAGGAGGATAGGATTTTGGAAGGTAGATTATTTTACAGTCTAGTTTAGCTATCCAGATGATAAATGGTGCTGCTGTGCATCAGAATAGTGGCAGAAAAGGTGGAGAGAAATGGAGGTGGTCAGGGGTTTCCCAGAGCACATAATCAACAGAGGATGCCAAGTTATTAGAAATAAGGAATTAAGACAGAAAGAAGCATGATATATGGGGTTTTGCTTGATCAATTGGATGGATGTTGGTGCCACTCACTGAGACTAAAAGACAGCAGAAATAGGGGAGTTTTGTTTGGATCTATTGAGTTAGAGCTGCCTGTAAGACATCCAAAGAGAGCTATCCAGTAGAGTTTGATATATGGGTCTCAAATAAAAGCAACAGATCTGGAGTGAAGAATGAAATGTAAATGAAAAATAGAACAGGATAATAGTGGAAGTATGAGATATCATGAGTGGGGAATAGTTAAAATTGAAGAGTCTTGAGTATGGTCATATGCAGATGAAACAACCAGGGGTAAAGAATAGGTTGGAAGTTGAAGGGCTGTCAGGATTTCTAAGAAGTAGGAGGTGGAATCCAAAGCATATATCTAGGCAAAAGTAATGAGAACTCTGCCATTAACATAAGAAAGGTGCAAAGGAAAGGTACATATATTTGGATATTTGGGATGAGATGAAACGTATTCTTTCTGTTGGTGTATTAGTTTTCTACTGCTGTATAACAAATGCTTACAAACTCAGTGGCTTAAAATAATACCCATTTATCATCTCACTTTGTAGTTGTAGGTCTCAGATCTCTGATTCCTTGCAGACTGCAAACCAGAATCCACTCTGTTACTAGAGGTTCCCTCATTCCTTCTCTCATGGGCCCCTCCATCTTCTAGCCAGTGGTGGTATACCAAATGCCCCCATGCTTCCTCTTACCTCACATCTCCCTGGTTTTCTCCTCTGCTTTTAAGGCTCACGGGATTACCTTTAGCCTATGCAGATAATCCAGGATTATCGCTTTAATTTAAGGTCAACTAATCAGCAACCTTAATTACATCTGCAGAGTCTCTTTGCTATGTAAGGTAACATATTCACAGGTGTTATACCTCATCATATTCACAGTTCCAGAAACTAGGGCATGAACTATTCTTGGGGGGCAAAATTCTACTTCAGAGATGACTTTTTTCCCCCTTGTGGAGTAGGAGGAACAGTCAAGTGTTAACAGGGAGGGAGGAAAGGCTGAAATGACAGATTATAGCTACAGGATAGTTTTTCTCCACAGGTGGTAGTTAAACATGTTTATGTTATTTAAAAAAATACAAAGTGAAATTTCTTCCTTGCCTTCCTGTCCACGGCTCCCAACATCACTTTTTGCCAAAAATTAAACACAACTGATTTGGTGTTTGAAATAAATGTATATCTATTCAAAAATAGGTTTTATTTGTTTTTCATAAATCATATAATCAAGAATATATTGTTTTGCAATTTGTGTTTTTTTCTTAATATCTCCTGGATACCACTTCATAGCCATGTATATTAATTATTCTCATGCTTTGTACTACTCTATATGCATATACATTTAAATATAATATAAATATAAATAAATTTAAATTTAACTATTGCCCCAATAAGGACATAGAGGCTTATTTCTAATTTTTTTATTGCTAGGCTAATGCTTTAATTAGCCTTCTTGTATATGTTTCTTAATATATATATGTAAATATATTCTTAAGATATGCACCTAGAAAAGAGTTTCTGAATAAAATGGTATACACATTTAATACTATTGCTTATACCCCTGCAAAAATTGGTACCAGTTTACACTTGTATTAAGAGTATGAGGCTATCCATTTCTTTCCAGAACTTTATATTATTATCCATTGTGAGGTCCACAAGTCTAATGAGTGAAAATCAGTATCTTGTTCATTTTTTATTTAAATATTTTGTATATAATAACAATGTGAATATCTTAAAATACTTTGCAATTTTTTCTGATGGGTTATCTGTTTCTTAAGAATTTGTAGAAGACTGTTTCAAGAGTTTTGATTCCAATGCTTTCTGCTGTTTAGTTTGCAAATATGTGTCTGTTTATATCTCCATAACCATTTAGTCTGTTAACTTAATATGTTTTCTCTCTTTGATGTTCGCTTTTTATGTATTGTTTAATAAGGCCTTGTTTAATACAAAGGTATAACCAGATTATACTGTTTTCTTCTCTCTCTGTCTGTCTCTCTTTGTCTCTCTCTCTCTCTCTCTCTCTATATATATATATATGTATCTCTCTCTCTCTCTCCAAGATTATATATCTCTTTGTCTATAAAGACATAGAATATATGTATACATATACACAAAAATAAGGTGAAGATAGAAGCACAATGAATAATTATATATATAGTTAATAACATTGTATTATAGATATATATAATTATATATAATTCAGTGTGGTTCTATCTATACCTTATTATTGTATATATATTTTGTGTATATTATATATACAATAATATAGATTCTATATTATTTTACATATAATTATTTAATGTGTTCCCATTTGTACTTTATTTTTTGGAGTTTTTGAACTATGGGAGATACAGGTCTGTCTTTAATATTTCATAAATGTATCGTTAATTATTTCAACATCTCTTATTTTTCATTGCATTCCCCCCCAATCATTTGAAATGTTACATTTAATTATTCTATTTCTTTAACTACACAAGTATATCAAGTCCTGATATACCTGCCATTACAATGCAGCCAGTATTTTAATTACTATAGCTAAAAAAGTCTTAATATCTGATAGAATACGTTCACTTGTTTTTCAAAATTTCTTCACAATTTTTGTAAACTAATAGTTCTCTATTAATTATAAAATCACAATATTTATTTCCTTAAGAAACCTCGATGAAATTTTGATTGGGATTGCATTAAATTTATTGATTAATTTGAATAAACTTGGCATAAGTGTCATATTGAGATTTTCATCCATGAACATATCATTTCAATTATTCAAGACTTTTATTATGGACGTCATTCAGAGAGCTTTATCATTATCTCTGTAAAGATCCTGCATATATATATATATATATATATATATATATATATATATATAAACATAATTTATTGGCTTTTCCTGTGATATTCTACTGTATCTACTGTGCAGGTTATCTGGGGTAAGGTTTAGGGCACTAGGGTAAATCTTTTGAATTTAAATGCTTCTGATAGCTCTGAGTTTGACAGTTCACCTTAATTAACATTCCATCTCTAAAACCTGTGTTTCATCCTTAAGTGTTACCACATGAGGGCAGACACTCCTGTCCCTAACACCTGACCCCAAGATGAGTCGTAGAGCTCTGCTGAAGCCAGTTATCAAACAATACCCTTTAACTAAACGTTATGTTTGTTGGTTGGTTGGTTAGCTTGCTTTTTCTTGAGTACCTACTCTTATCCATCAATGAAGTGTTTTTGGTGGCATTTCCAGTGTTCACAGCATTATACTGAAATAATTTTGAGGCTGCTTCTGTCTTCTTTGCATCTTTAAGCTCTTTCTTATAGTTTGCAGCCCTCCAAATGATCCCTCTTTTAATATCCTTAATGATTTGGACTTAATATGTGCTTTTTATTCTTTATGCCATTTTACTGCATTTGTGGTAGGTGGAAAAGATTATGACATTAAGTATACATCTTGAAAGGAAATTGGAATAGTTTAAAAATGAGCAGCATTCCAACAATTTCAGATAATTAAGGTGAAAAAGAAGCTTAAAAATTTGTATTAATTTACAAATATTTTTGGTTTATTATCTATAACATGATATGGAAATATAGTTTTATTACCTGCCAAGCACTTTAAATTATGCTTAATATTCTCATGTTTCTGATTAATTTTTTCTTAAATAGTATTTGAAATCGATTAAACTATTTAAGCTGTTCCAACTTGCACATAGACATCAGTGTTTTCTATTTTTATTAAAACTATACTTGGGGAGAGTTTGAACCACTATGTTAAACAATATTCAGTGGGAAAAGTAAATTAAAAATAGGTTAAAACTAAAGTAACATTTATTTAGAGATTGCATTAACAAGTTATTATAATAAATGATAATTATTGAAATTCAGTTCACCTGAAAATGATTATATACAAATATTAAATACTATAAATATAAATCTCTATTAAACTATCACCATTATATTCATGTTGTATCTGCATAATTAATCATTTTTACCTTTGTATTATTTTCTTATGAATTTTAACAGTTGTCTAACCATTTTTTTTGGAAATGAGACATACTTCCCTTTCCTATCTGCAAGAGCTAACATGCAAACAAAACCCAACTTTATCTTTTGATAAACTAACTTTTTTTTTCTTTATTATATTGGTTAAAAGTGCCAGATCCCCCCCACCCCACCCCACCCCGGGAGGTTGACTTTTTTTTAATTTAACATCTTTATTGGACTTTAATTGCTTTACAATGGTGTGTTAGTTTCTGCTGTATAACAGAGTGAATCAGCTATACATATACATATATCCCCATATCTCCTCCCTCTTGCATCTCCCTCCCACCCTCCCTATCCCACCCCTCTAGTTAGAAACAAAGCACCGAGCTGATCTCCCTGTGCTATGTGGCTGCTTCCCACTAGCTATCTGCTTTACATTTGGAAGTGTATATATGTCAATGCCACTCTATCACTTCGTCCCAGCTTACCCCTCCCCCCTCCCTGTGTCCTCAAGTCCATTCTCTATGTCTGCGTCTTTATTCCTGTCCTGCCCCTAGGTTCTTCAGAACCATTTTTTTTTTTAAGATTCCATATATGTGTGTTAGCATATGGTATGTGTTTTTCTCTTTCTGACTTACTTCACTCTGTATGACAGACTCGAGGTCCATCCACCTCACTACAAATAACTCAATTTCGTTTCTTTTTATGGCTGAGTAATATTCCATTGTATATATGTGCCACATCTTCTTTATCCATTCATCTGTCGATGGACACTTAGGTTGCTTCCATGTCCTGGCTATTGTAAATAGAGCTGCATTGAATATTGTGGTATGTGACTCTCTTTGAATTATGGTTTTCTCAGGGTACATGCCTGGTAGTGGGATTGCTGGGTCATACGGTAGTTCTATTTTTAGTTTTGTAAGGAACCTCCATACTGTTCTCCATACTGGTTGTATCAATTTACATCCCAACAAGAGTGCAAAAGGGTTCCCTTTTCTCCACACCCTCTCCAGCATTTGTTGTTTGTAGATTTTTTGATGATGGCCATTCTGACTGGTGTGAGGTGATACCTCATTGTAGTTTTGATTTGCATTTCTCTAATGATTAGTGATGTTGAGCATCCTTTCATGTGTTTGTTGGCAATCTGTATATCTTCTTTGCAGAAATGTCTATTTAGGTCTTCTGCCCATTTTTGGATTGGGTTGCTTGTCTATTTGATATTGAGCTATATGAGCTGCTTGTATATTTTGGAGATTAATCCTTTGTCAGTTGCGTCATTTGCAAATATTCTCTCCCATTCTGAGGGTTGTCTTTTCGTCTTGTTTATGGTTTCCTTTCTTGTGCAAAAGGTTTTAAGTTTCATTAGGTCCCATTTGTTTATTTTTTTTATTTCCATTTCTCTAGGAGTTGGGTCAAAAAGGATCTTGCTTTGATTTATGTCATAGAGTGTTCTGTCTAAGAGTATTGTAGTGTCTGGCCTTACATTTAGGTGTTTGATCCATTTTGAGTTTATTTTTGTGTATGGTGTTATGGAGTGTTCTAATTTCAGTCTATTACATGTGGCTGTCCAGTTTCCCAGCACCACTTATTGAAGAGGCTGTCTTTTCTACATTGTATCATCTTGCTTCCTTTATCAAAGGTAAGGTGACCATATGTGCATGGGTTTACCTCTGGGCTTTCCATCGTGTTCCATTGACCTATATTTCTGTTTTTGTGCCTGTACCATACTGTCTTAATTACTGTAGCTTTGTAGTGTAGTCTGAAGTCAGCAAACCTGATTCCTCCAACTCTGTTTTTCTTTCTCTAGATTGCTTTGACTATTCGGGGTCTTTTGTGTTTCCATATAAATTGTGAAATTTTTTGTTCTAGTTCTGTGAAAAATGACATTGGTAGTTTGATAGGGATTGCATGGAATCTATAGATTGCTTTGGGTAGTATAGTCGTTTTCACAATGTTGATTCTTCTGATCCAAGAACATGGTATATCTCTCCATCTGTTTGTATCATCTTTAATTTCTTTCATCAGTGTCTTATATCTGCATACAGGTCTTTTGTCTCCTTAGGTAGGTTTATTCCTCTGTATTTTATTCATTTTTTTGCAGTGGTAAATGGGAGTGTTTCCTTAATTTCTCTCTCAGATTTTTCATCGTTAGTGTATAGGAATGCAAGAGATTTCTGTGCATTAATTTTGTATCTTGCTACTTTACCAAATTCATTGATTAGTTCTAGCAGTTTTCTGGTAGAATCTTTAGGATTCTCTATGTATAGTATCATGTCCTCTGCAAAGAGTGACAGTTTTACTTCTTTTTTTTCCAATTTGAATTTCTTTTATTACTTTTCCTTCTCTGATTGCTGTGGCTAAAACTTCCAAAGCTGTGTTGAATAATAGTGGTGAGAGTGGCAACCTTGTCTTGTTCCTGATCATAGTGAAAATGGTTTCAGTTTTTCACCACTGAGAATGATGTTGGCTGTGGGTTTGTCATATATGGCCTTTATTATGTTGAGGTATGTTCCCTCTATGTCCACTTACTTGTGGGTTTCTGTCATAAATGGGTGTTGAATTTTGTTGAAAGCTTTTTCTGCATCTATTGATCTGATCATATGGTTTTTCTCCTTCAGTTTCTTAATATGGTTTATCCCATTGATTGATTTGTGTATATTGAAGAATCCTTGCTTTCCTGGGATAAAGCCCACATGATCATGATGTATGATTGTTTTAATGTGCTGTTGGATTCTGTTTGCTAGTACTTGGTTGAGGATATTTTCATCTATGTTCATCAGTGATATTGGCCTGTAGTTTTCTTTTTTTCTGACATCTTTGTCTGGTTTTGGTATCAGGGTGATGATGGTGGCCTTGTAAAATGAGTTTGGGAGTGTTCCTACCTCTGCTATATTTTGGGAGAGTTTGAGGATAGGTGTCAGCTCTTCTCTAAATGTTTGATAGAATTCACCTGTGAAGCCATCTGGTCCTGGAGTTTCATTTGTTGGAAGATTTTTAATCACAGTTTCAATTTCAATGCTTGTGATAGGTCTATTTTTATTTTCTATTTCTTCCTCTTTCAGTTTCAGAAGGTTGTACTTTTCTAAGAATTTGTCCATTTCTTCCAGGTTGTCCATTTTATTGGCATATAGTTTCTTGTAGTAATCTCTCATGATCCTTTGTATTTCTGCAGTGTCAGTTGTTACTTCTCCTTTTTCATTTCCAATTCAATTGATTTCAGCCTTCTCCCTTTTTTCTTGATGAGTCTGGCCAATGGTTTATCAATTTTGTTTATCTTCTCAAAAAACCAGCTTTCACTCTTATTGATCTTTGCTATTGTTGCCTTCATTTCTTTTTCATTTATTTCTGATCTGATCTTTATGATTTCTTTCCTTCTGCTAACTTCGGGGTTTTTTTGTTCTTCTTACTCTAATTGCTTTAGGTGTAAGGTTAGGTTGTTTATTTGAGATATTTCTTGTTTCTTGAGGTAGGATTGTATTGCTATTGACTTCCCTCTTAGAACTGCTTTTGTTGCATCCCATAGGTTATGGGCCGTTGTGTTTTCATTGTCATTTGTTTCAAGGTATATTTTGATTTCCTCTTTGATTTCTTCAGTGATCTCTTGGTTATTTAGTAGTGTATTTTTTTAGCCTCCATGTGCTTGTACTTTTTATAGATTTTTTCCTGTAATTGATATCTAGTCTCATAGCATTGTCATCAGAAAAGATACTTGAACAATTTCAATTTTCAATACTAAATCTTGATTTGTGACCCAAGATATGGTTTTTCTGGAGAATATTCCATGAGCACTTGAGAAGAAAGTGTATTCTGTTGTTTTTGGAGGGAATGTTCTATAAGTATCAACTTAGTCCATCTTGTTTGATGTATCATTTAAAGTTTAGGTTTCCTTATTTATTTTCAGTTTGGATGATCTGTCCATTGGTGAAAGTGGGGTGTTAAAGTCCCCTACTATGATTGTGTTACTCTCTATTTCCCCTTGTATCGCTGTTAGCCACATGCATTAAGGTGCTCCTAGGTTGGGTGCATAAATATTTACAATTGTTATATCTTCTTCTTGGATTGATCCCTTGATCATTATGTAGTGTCCCTCTTTGTCTCTTGTAATAGTCTTTATTTTAAGTCTGTTTTGTCTGATATGAGTGTTGCACTCCAGGTTTCTTTCAATTTCCATTTGCATGGAATATCTTTTTCCATCCCCTCACATTCATTCTTTATGTGTCCCTGGGTCTGAAGTGGGTCTCTTGTAGATAGCATATATACAGGTTTTGTTTTTGTATCCATTCAGCCAGTCTGTGTCTTTTTTTTTGGAGCGTGTAATCCCTTTACATTTAAGGTAGTTATCAATTTGTATCTTCCCATTACCATTTTCTTAATTGTTTTGTGTTTGTTATTGCAGGACTTTTCCTTCTCTTGTGTTTCCTGCCTAGAGAAGTTCCTTTAGCATTTGTTTTAAAGCTGGTTTGGTGGGGTTGAATACTCTTAGCTTTTGCTTGTCTGTAAAGTTCTTAATTTCTCCGTCAAATCTGAATGAGATCCTTGCTGGGTAGAGTAATCTTGGTTGTAGGTCTTTCCGTTTCATCACTTTAAATATGTCCTGCCATACCCTTCTGGCTTGCAGAGTTTCTGCTGAGAAATTATCTGGATTCCCTTGTATGTTATTTGTTGCTTTTCCTTGCTGCTTTTAATATTTTTTCTTTGTACTTAATTTTTGATAGTTTGATTAATACGTCTTGGCATGTTTCTCCTTGGATTTATCCTGTATGGGACTCTCTGCGCTTCTTGGACTTGATAGACTATTTCCTTTCCCATCATGGGTAAGTTTTCAACAATAATCTCTTCAAATATTTTCTCAGTCCCTTTCTTTTTCTGTTCTTCTTCTGGGACCTCTATAATTAGAATATTGGTGCATTTAATGTTGTCCCACAGGTTTCTGAGACTGTCCTCAATTCTTTTCATTCTTTTTTCTTTATTGTGCTCTGCATCAGTTATTTCCACTATTTTATCTTCCAGGTCACTTATCCGTTCTTCTGCCTCATTTATTCTGCTATTGATTCCTTCTAGAGATTTTTTAATTTCATTTATTGTGTTGTTCATCATTGTTTTTTTGCTCTTTAGTTCTTCCAGGTCCTTGTTAAATGTTTCTTGTATTTTCTCCATTCTGTTTCAAAGATTCTGGATCATCTTTACTGTCCTTACTCTGAATTCTTTTTCAGGTAGACTGCCTATTTCCTCTTCATTAGTTTGGTCTGGTGGGTTTTTATCTTGCTCCTTCACCTGCTGTGTATTTCTCTGTCTTCTCATTTTGCTTAACTTACTGCTTTTAGGGTCTCCTTTTCTCAGGCTGCAGGTTTGTAATTCACGTTGTTTTTGGTGTCTGACCCCAGTGGGCAGGGTTGGTTCAGTGGGTTGTGTAGGCTTCTTGGTGGAGGGGACTGGTGCCTGTGTTCTGGTGGATGAGGCTGGAACTTGTCTGTATGGTGGACAGGACCACGTCCAGTGGTGTGTTTTGGGGTGTCTGTGAACTTATTATGATTCTAGGCATTCTCTCTACTAATGGGTGTAGTTTTTTTCCTGTCTTGCTGGTTATTTGGCATGGGGTGTCCAGCATTGTAGCTTGCTGGTTGTTGAATGGAGCTGGGTCTTAGCGTTGATATGGAGATCTCTGGGAGGGCTTAGCCATTTGATATCATGTGGGGCCTGGAGATCTCTGGTGAACCAATGTCCTGAACTCGGCTCTTCCACCTCAGAGGCTCAGGCCTGAAACCCGGCTGGAGCACCAAGACCCTGTCAGCCACACGGCTCAGAAAAAGGGAGAAAAGAAAGAAAGAGAGGGAGCAAGGGAATGAAAGAAAGAAAGAAAAAGAGAAAGAAAAAGAAAGGAAATAAGAGAGAAAGAGAATAATAAAATAAAGTTATTAAAATAAAAAATTATTAAAACTAAAAAATGAAAATGTATTTAAAAGAAAGAAAGAAAGAAGAGAGCAACCAAAGCAGTAAAAAAATCCACCAGTGATAAAAAGTTCTAAAAACTATACTAAAAAAAAAAAAAAGGGACAGAGAGAACCCTCAGACAAATTGTAAAAGCAAAACTATACAGACAGAATCACACAATGAAGCATACACACTCAGGAAAAGAGAAAAAGGAAAAATATATATATATAAAAAAAGGAAGAGAGCAACCAAATCAATAAACAAATCTACTAATGATAATAAACTCTAAATAGTAAACTAAGATAAACATAAAACCAGAAACAAATTAGGTGCAGAAAGCAAACCCCAGTCTACAGTTACTCCCAAAGTCCACTGCCTCAATGTTGGGGTGATTCATTGTCTATTCAGGTATTCCAAGATGCAGGGTACTTCAAGTTGATTGTGGAGATTTAATCCACTGCTCCTGAGGCTGCTGGGAGAAATTTCCCTTTCTCTTCTTTGTTCACACAGCTCCGGGGGTTTAGCTTTGGATTTGACCCTGCTCCTGTGTGTAGGTCACCTGAGGGTGTCTAATCCCTGCCTGGACAGGACGGGTTAAAGTAGCAGCTGATCATGGGGCTCTGGCTCACTCAGGGTAGGTGGAGGGAGGGGTACGAATGCAGGGCGAGACTGCGGCGGCAGAGACTTGTGTGACATTGCAGCAGCCTGAGGCGCGCCGTGTGTCCTCCCAGGGAAGTTGTCCCTTGATCACAGGACTCTGGCAGTGGCAGGCTGCACAGGCTCCTGGGAGGCGAGGTGTGGATAGTGATCTGTGCTTGCACACAGGCTTCTTGGTGTCTGGAGCAGCAGCCTTAGTGTTTCATGCCCATCTCTGGTGTCCACGCTGATAGCTGCAGCTTGTGCCAGTCTCTGGAGCTCATTTAGGTGGTGCTCTGAACCCCCTCTCCTCGCACACCCCGAAACAGTGGTCTCTTGCCTCTTCGGCAGTTCCAGGCTTTTTCCCGGATTCCCTCCCGGCTAACTGTGGTGCACTATCCCCCTTCAGGCTGTGTTCACGCAGCCAACCCCAGTCCTCTCCCTGGGATCTGACTTCCAAAGCCGGATCCTCAGCTCCCAACCCCCACCCACCGCAGCGGGTGAGCAGACAAGCCTCTCAGGCTGGTGAGTGCTGGTTGGCACTGATCCTCTGTGCAGAAATCTGTCCGCTTTGCCCTCTGCACCCCTGTTGCTGCACTCTCCTCGGTGCCTCTGAAGCTTCCCCCCGGCCAACCTCTTCATTTCCACCAGTGAAGAGGCTTCCTAGTGTGTGTAAACTTTTTCGCCTTCATATCTCCTTCCCAGAGGTGCAGATCCCATCCCTATTCTTTTGTCTCTGTTTTTTCTTTTTTCTTTTGCCCTACCCAGGAGTTTCTTGCCTTTTGGGAAGTCTGAGGTCTTCTGCCGGCATTCAGTAGGTGTTCTGTAGGCGTTGTTCCTACGGAACATGTAGGATGTATTTTTGATGTATTTGTGGGGAGGAAGGTGATCTCCATGTCTTACTCCTCCGCCATCTTGCTGGTCCCCCTTGATAGTGCCAGATTTTCAGATGGTTTAAAAACACACTCAGAGGGGCTTCCCTGGTGGCGCAGTGGTTAAGAGTCCGCCTGCCGATGCAGGGGACACGGGTTCGTGCCCCGGTCTGGGAAGATCCCACATGCCGTGGAGTGGCTGGGCCCGTGAGCCATGGCCGCTGAGCCTGCACGTCCGGAGCCTGTGCTCCGCAACGGGAGAGGCCACAACAGTGAGAAGCCCGCGTACCGGAAAAAAAAACACACACTCAGAAAATAATATGTATCCAGGAATAATATTAAATAGTAATATTAAATAATAATAATAATATTTAATATTATTGAATTAAGTATTTATTTCATTTAAGATGTATCATTTTTCTAACATCTGAAGCATGTATGAACAGTGTAATAAATGTGTGCATTCAGTTATACTTTCCTGAAAATATTAGACTAAATCAATTATATAACTTACACTTGGTGCCATCTTATAATTGAAATAAAAAAATCGGTAAAGTCAGACAGTCAAGTTCTACAAAAATTTTACAAGTTTTACAATAATTTTGCAAATTACTTTTAAATTTTCATTAGACCTTCTAGGAACCAGAGTAAAAAAGGTAAAGTGATTATTAGATAATTCTCATTTTCAGACATTTTGTTTCAAAATATTTAAGTAAAGATTTTTCTCACTTTGATTTTTAAAGTAATACTTCCTCCTGAAGTGTAATGTAGAGGAAACGATTTTGACAAGGGTCATATTACAAAAGTTTCATATCAAGCACAATAATGAATAGCTGTTCATTGCCGTAGTTTTCAAACAAGCTAAGTGAGTTATGATAGGTAGAATAGTGTAGGGATTAAGAGCACTAACTGCTTGGATTTAAAATATAGTTCTGTTACTTATATCTCTGTAACTTTGGGAAAATTGTAAAACCTCTTTTTGTTTCATTTGTCATCTGCAAAATAAGGGTATGAAGTCCCCATCTCGCAGAGTTGTTATCAAGGTTGAATGGGTTATAACATGTGAAAAGCACTTAGAACAATTCATGGCATATACAAAATGCACATCAATGTTTATTAAATAAATAAATTTGAATGTAATCATTTGAAGCGTTAAAATAATATTGTCAAATAACAAAAAACCCACTTAAAGTGTGTGCCTTCAGTTTCCTTCCATAAATATAGTTGTGAGGGAAACAAGTTATACCTTAAAGATTCATGATAGGAGTCCTAGAAGACACAACTACCTCTGTTTAGGAACAAACCTTGATTGTCTACTTTAGGGTTAGGAACTCTTGAGGATACTGACTGGTTAGAGACAAATCCTATGCTAAGATTTGTCTCAGAACGTCAGAACAGCAATTATAAACTTTTCTAAAATATGTGGGAGTCAGAAAGTTAGGGAGCTAGCAAAGAGAAAATATAATTAAAATGCTAAAATGTATATAAGGAGAATCTCTCATCAATTTATATTTCAGTATTCAGATTCATTTATTATTTTATTTATTAATACTCAAAATAATAGTATATGCTTTTCTACTTGGTTCCTTTTATTTTTA
The DNA here is from genome assembly GCF_964341445.2 of Mesoplodon mirus. Classification (NCBI taxonomy): domain Eukaryota; kingdom Metazoa; phylum Chordata; class Mammalia; order Artiodactyla; family Ziphiidae; genus Mesoplodon; species Mesoplodon mirus. The sequence goes on along the minus strand of NC_138995.1, from coordinate 25,048,331 downwards.
TGCACTATAGCTTTCTGTGTAGCTTCCATGAGAGTAGAGACTGTATCTATTTTGTTCAACATTGTATTTTGAAATCTGGCATAGCGTCTTGCACAAAGTAGGTATTCAACAGTATTTTTAAATGATTTCATGAGAATGGAGTCCATGGAGAAAGATTGCCCGTGAGATCATTCCAATGGTGAAGTTGACTTGAGGTCTTTTAAACATAAGGATGTCTAAAATGTAATTTTAAATCGTTTCCATTAGTGAGTTGAAGTATAATCATTTTCCCTAGTCATGCACACACAGATGATCTTTAATGTTATTTTGGAGAATAAAAGGGTTTTTGTGGTGTTGAGCTAGGTGGCCCAAAATGGGAAATAGTAGAACATGTGCTTGGTGAATAGCGTGAATTCTGCAGAAGCAGTGAGTTAGTACAGATAGTGTTTTTAACCAAAAAGTTCCCAGGATTTATTAAAAACTTGGAAATTTGGATCTCTCACAGAACATTAAGAAGTTTTAGTCAATATGATTCCCATGCACAGGGACATTTGACAATTCAAACTTCATAATACTGTTAAAAGATAAAATGGGTTAGTATACTATAGAATAAAGAGGGCGACAGGATAAAATACTGTCCTATTATAATCATTCAAAGAAAATTATCACAACTGGGCTTTCTGTTTTGGGGGCTTTTGAGAGCAGGCAAGATATTTTCATTTCCAATGAGAAATTGGAAGAATAAAATGAATTCAAACAGTGGATATTTAATTCTTCAAGAATAGTCATTTAGGCTCTATTCTAGGACTAAGACAAACTCCTCAAGGACCTCTTCCAGGGCTTAGAGTAGATTTAATTTCTCAAGGTCTAAGCTAGATTAGGTGAGAAACACACACAGAGCAGCTGGTGGCCATGTGTCATCACAATGAATACCTGATTCTTAGAGGACATGGGGAGTCAACAGTCCAAGGTAACATGCTGGATAAAAAGAAGGGGCTATGGGTAGAGAACAAGTATAGGTGCTTGCAGATGATAAGATGATAAATAGATAATGTAGCTGAGTGCACACATATCAGGGCAAGAGGTTCTCAACAGAATTTGTAAGTAATGTAAGATTATGAGAAGCTGGTGTCTTTGAAGTAGAGAGTTCACCATCTTTATTATGCCAGGTCATGAAAAGACAAATGCTCTGTAGAGAAAGAATGAATTGTGCTTGTCCTTGAAGACAGAATATGTTACTCATGAACATAGAGAAGTGAAGAGAACATAATCAAGTTCCAAAAAATAAAGCCTAGCAAGTCTTTGGATTTGTTGTCAAACTCAACTTCTAGTAGCATACTAGCTTCTTGCAACATAATGGAGGATATACACAAAGAGATCTAATTTAAAAAAATGAACTACTAGTATTTGAGAAATAATTATTTTGAATATTTTTTCAGGAATTAATAGCTTATGATATGCTTATTCCATAACATGCAGAAAGCTCATGATTTCTAATAAAATTATAAGTGAACTGTGCCTTAAATTATGAATTTTCAGTTGGATTTATGCATTTAGGCTTCCAAGATATCCAAAGGAATGAACAGAACTTCCTTTCATTCTTTGCAGTGTTTCTTGTTTGTTTGTTTTGTTTTTGGGAGTTGCTGTTGTTTTTTTTAGATACTTTGCTTTGATTTTACTTCTTCTGACATTCAGTACTATTTGAATCATTGAAATAATAGACCGACATCTAGTGATATAAATTTCTGCGATATTCAGGAAGCCAAACAGCAGTATATTAACTAAATCACATATTTTGTTTGTAGCTTTTGTTTCTTTCTCATTGTATTAACCTGAACACTTTATCCCCTCTAGAACAGTAAATCAGAGAATCTTGGGCTATAGACAGGAGCATTAAGAATATCTTGGCTGTCCTAAGCAGTAACTCAGTTCTGTGAAATTATATCCACTGGGATCTGTGGGGTGCTTGAGACAGCTTTATTTCTCGAATTTATTACATTCCTTCACAGCTTCTCTTAAAGATTTCATAAACTCACAATGAAAAGTGATCACTTAAAATCAGACTCCAAATGTAGCAGAGGTAATCATGCTTGCCTTTTTCCTTCCCCTAGATGAGTAGCAAGGACAAGTCCCAGGTAGTTCTCTGCCTTAAGATCATGCCTGGGGGGATTTTTGGGTCATTTAACAAGCCAGCTCTCTGTTACAATCGAGTTTGTTTGTATTGTCTTATTAACTTCATTTGATTTAAGAACCTAGAATGAGCTGGACTCAAAAGTTTAAAAAAAGTACAGGTATATGGTGCAGTGTTTAGCAAATTAGTGTGTTTTGCTCTAACAAAGTGTAAATGATAAGAAAAATAAACACTTGGTACAATTACAAACTAATTTGAGTCTGGAGGATATTAACATATTAATATTTAAAATATACTTTCTAACCATCACTTGGTAGATTTCAAAAGTGTACTTATGACACTTTTATCCAACATTAAAGCAAATGTGGTAAATGTTAATACTAGGAAATCTTTGAAAGAGTATATGATCATCAGTCCAAACTGGTTAACTGAGGTAATCCAAGACCCACAAGATATTTTACCTTTTCAAACAGAACACCAGAAATTTGATATCATTCAGATACTGTATGCATTACTACCTTGAGATAATTCTGTGCTTCAACATTAAATCATGTTACATTGCTTTGATATCTTATCTTTAACAATTTAGATTTTTCCATCATTGTAATTAATGACGCTAACAGCAAAAATAAAGTATCAAAAATCTCCGTGGAATAGTTAAGGAGGTTGGTGATGTTTAATCTGGTTTCTAGACTTGAGAAGGTATGTGGGGCTTTTCAGGCATAGGTATATCAACAACAATTGTGTTTCCTTAATTTCCCTTTGAGATTTTTCATCATTAGTGTATAGGAATGCAAGAGATTTCTGTGCATTAATTTTGTATCCTGCTACTTTACTAGAGCTAGTTCATTGATTAGCTCTAGTAGTTTTCTGGTAGAGTTTCTAGGATTCTCTATGTATAGTATCATATCCTCTGCAAACAATGACAGCTTTACTTCTTCTTTACCGATTTGGATTCCCTTTAATTTTTTTGCTTCTCTGATCGCTGTGGCTAAAACTTCCAAAACTATGTTGAATAATAGTGGTGAGAGTGGGCAACCTTGCCTTGTTCCTGATTAAGGAAACACTCCCATTTACCGTTGCAACAAAAAGAATAAAATAGGGCTTCCCTGGTGGCGCAAGTGGTTGAGGGTCCGCCTGCCGATGCAGGGGACGCGGGTTCGTGCCCCGGTCTGGGGGGATCCCACATGCCGCGGAGCGGCTGCGCCCGTGAGCCATGGCCGCTGGGCCTGCGCGTCCGGAGCCTGTGCGCCGCAACGGGAGAGGCCACAACAGTGCGAAGCCCGCGTACCGCAAAAAAAAAAAAAAAAAAAAAAAAAAGAATAAAATACCTAGGAATAATCCTACCTAAGGAGACAAAAGACCTGTATGCAGAAAAATATAAGACACTGATGAAAGAAATTAAAGATGATACAAACAGATGGAGAGATATACCATGTTCTTGAATTGGAAGAATAAAGATTGTGAAAATGACTGTGCTACCAAAGCAATCTACAGATTCAATGCAATCCCTATCAAACCACCAATGACATTTTTCACAGAACTGGAACAAAAAATTTCACAATTGGTATGGAAACACAAAAGACCCCAAATAGCCAAAGCAATCTTGAGAAAGAAAAACGGAGCAGGAGGAATCAGCCTCCCTGACTTCAGACTATACTACAAAGCTATAGTAATACAAAAGTATGGTAGTGGCACAAAAACAGAAATATAGATCAATGGAACAGGATAGAAAGCCCAGAGATAAACCCACGCACCTATGGTCACCTTATTATTGATAAAGGAGGCAAGAATATACAATGGAGAAAAGACAGCCTCTTCAATAAGTGGTGCTGGGAAAACTGGACAGCTACATATAAAAGAATGAAATTAGAACACTCCCTAACACCATACACAAAAATAAACTCAAAATGGATGAAAGACCTAAATGTAAGGCCAGACACTATAAAACTCTTAGAGGAAAACATAGAACACTCTGACATAAATCACAGCAAGATCCTTTTTGTCCCAACTCCTAGAGAAATGGAAATAAAAACAAAAATAAACCAGTGGGACCTAATGAAACTTAAAAGTGTTTGCACAGTAAAGGAAACCTTAAACAAGATGAAAAGACAACCCTCAGAATGGGAAAAAATATTTGCAAATGAAGCAACTGACAAAGGATTAATCTCCAAAATTTACAAGCAGCTCATACAGCTCAATATCAAAAAAAAAACAACCCAATCGAAAAATGGGCAGAAGACCTAAACAGACATTTCTCCAAAGAAGGTATACAGATTGCCAAGAAACACATGAAAGGATGCTCAACATCACTAATCATTAGAGAAATGCAAATCAAAACTACAATGTGGTATCAGCTCACACTGGCTATCTATCATCAGAATGGCCATGATCAAAAAATCTACAAACAAAAAATGCTGGAGAGGGTGTGGAGAAAAGGGAACCCTCTTGCACTGTTGGTGGGATGTAAATTGATACAGCCACTATGGAGAAGAGTATGGAGGTTCCTTAAAATCTAAAAATAGAACTACCATACAACCGAGCAATCCCACTACTGGGCATATACCCTGAGAATACGATAATTCAAAAAGAGTCATGTACCACAACGTTCACTGCAGCTCTATTTACAATAGCCAGGACATGGAAGCAACCTAAGTGTCCATCATCGGATGAATGGATAAAGAAGGTGTGGCACATGTGTACAATGGAATATTACTCAGCCATAAAAAGAAATGAAACTGAGTTATTTGTAGTGAGGTGGATGGACCTCAACTCTGTCATACAGAGTGAAGTAAGTCAGAAAGGGTAAATCAAATACCATATGCTAACACACATATATGGAATTTATTAAAAAATATAGGTTCTGAAGAACCTAGGGGTAGGACAGGAATAAAGACGCAGACATAGAGAATGGACTTGAGGACATGGGGAAGGGGAAGTGTAAGGTGGGATGAAGTGGGAGAGTGTCATGGACATATATACACTACCAAATGTAAATCAGTAGCTAGTGGGAAGCAGCCTCATAGCACAGGGAGCTCAGCTCAGTGCTTTGTGACCACCTAGAGGGGTGGGATATGGAGGGTGGGAGGGAGATGCAAGAGAGAGGAGACATGGGGATATATGTATACATATAGCTGATTCACTTTGTTATACAGCAGCAACTAACACACCATTGTAAGCAATTATACTCCAATAAAGGTGTTAAAAAAAGTGTTATATCAAGAAAAAAAAACAATAATTGTGGTTTTTAAAAGTGAAGTAAAGATTTTCTTTTGCAATTTATTTTTATTACTTTTTTCAAATGACTGTTAAGTTTTTAGAATACAAATGCTTATTATATAGTTTGGACTTTTTAGTGCTTTTTAAAGGAAACTGTTAACTATTTGTTTTGGCCTAGAGTGAGGTGAAAAAATTCTGAACCTCTAGGGATGGTGTGAAACTAGAAAGTTTCAAAACCTGTTGTATATGGATAGTCTTTGTATAATTTTTGAAAATTTTATCTTAAAATAGGACATTTTTTAAGTAAAATGTATTAGCTGAGTTTCTACAGAATTAGATTATAGATGGTTCTTCCTAGTTTTACTTTGCGATGAGTTTTTTTAATGCACTGTATAGAATTGGCTTATAAAATGATTTTATTTAATTTCATTTTCCCTTGTTGTTGTTTTATTTATTTTTTATCTTACTTCATCTCATCCCCTAAACAGACTTTATTTTCGGAAGCAATATTATGTTTGCAGCAAAATTCAGCAGAAAGTACAGAGTTCTCAAGTAATCCCAAAACCCCACTGGCACAGCCTCCCTTGCTGTCAACATTGCAGAGTGGTAAATTTGTTCTTATTGATGAAGCTACATTGACACGTCATTCTCATCCAAAGTGCATAGTTTGCATCCGGGTTCACTCTAACGTTGTACTTTCTATGGTTTTGAGAAACGTATAATGACAAGTATAAAACTTTTTAGTATCATACAGAGTTTTTTAAGTACCCTAAAAATCCTGCACCACTTATTGTAAACAGGTCCCTCCCCACTAACAACCACTGAACTCTTTTCTGTCTCCATAGTTTTGCCTTTTCCAGAATGAATGTCATATAGTTAGGATCGTATGGTAAGTAGCCTTTTCACATTGGCTTCCTTTACTTAGTAATATGCATTTACATTTTTTTTCAAGTCTTGATTATAACGCTTAGCTTTTTAGTGCTGAATAATATTCCATTGTTTGAATATCCCACAGTTTATTTAGCCATTCACCTACTGAAGACCATTTTTAATAGCTTCCAAGTTTTGGCAATTATTTCTTTTTAAAAAACTTATTGTATTGAAGTATAGTTGATTTACAGTGTTGTATGTTTTAGCAATTATTAATGAAGCTGTTAAAAACATCTTGTTTATATATGGACATAAGTTTTCAACTCATTTGGGTAAATACCTAGGAGTGTGACCGTTGGATCTGATGGTATAAGTGTGCTTAGTTTTGCAAGAAACTGCCAAATTGTTTTCCAAAGTGGCTGTACCACCTTGCATTCCCACCACCAATATATGAGAGTTCCTATTGCTCCGAATTGTCACCAGGATTTGGTGTCATCAGTGTTTCAGATTTTGTGCATTCTAATAGCCATGTAGTGGTATCTCATTGTTTAATTTGCATTTCCCTAATGATACATGATGTAGAACATTTTTTCATATGCTTATTTGCCATCTCCAAATCTTCTTTGCTGAAGTGTCTTTTCAGGTCTTTTGCCCATTTTTAAATCAGGTTTTCTTTTTCCCTATTGTTGAGTTTCAAGAATTTTTTGTATACTTTGGATAGCATTCCTTAATCAGCTATATCTTTTGCAAATATTTTCTCCCCATCTATGGCTTGTCTTCTCATTCTCTTTTGACAGTGTCTTTTGCAGAGCAAAAGTTTTTAATGAAGTCTACTTACCAATTATTTATTTCATGGATCATGCCTTTAGTGTTGTATCTAAAAAGTCATTGCCATGTGAAGGTTACCAAGATTTTCTCCTGTGTTATCGTCTAGGGGTTTACATTTTACATTTAAGTCTGTTATCCATTTGCATTAATTTTTATGAAAGGAGTAAGGTCTGTGTCTAGATACATTATTTTGCATGTGGATATCCATTTGTTCTAGTTCCACTTGTTGAAAACGCTGTCTTTAAATCAGTGTATTGTCTGTGCTTTTTTTTTTTTTTTTTTTTTGCGGTACGCGGGCCTCTCACTGTTGTGGCCTCTCCCGTTGCGGAGCACAGGCTCCGGATGCGCAGGCTCAGCAGCCATGGCTCATGGGCCTAGCCGCTCCACGGCATGTGGGATCTTCCCGGACCGGGGCACGAACCCGTGTCCCCTGCATCGGCAGGCGGACTCTCAACCACTGCGCCACCAGGGAAGCCCTGTCTGTGCTTCTTTATCAAAGATCAGTTGACTGTATTTATTTGGGTCTCTTTCTTGGCCCTCTATTCTGTTCCATTGATCTGTCTATTCTTTCACAAATACCATACTGTCTTGATTAATTTAATCTTATTAAAAATTCTTGAAGTCAGATTTTGTGAAACCTTTACTCTGTTTTTCTTCTGTAATATGTGTTGGCAATTCTGAGTCTTTTTTGCCTCTTCATATGAACAGTAACTTGCTGGGCTTTTGATTGGGATTTATTTTACTCTAAAGATCAAACTCGGAAGAAATGACATCCTGGCAATATTGAGTCTTCCAATCCATATCTCTCCATTTAGTTTTAGCTTTTCTTTGATATCTTTTATCAAAGTTTTGTGATTGATATCAGAGTTTTGTAGTTTTCCTCATGTAGGTCTTTTTTATAGTTCATTATATCTAAGTATTTTATTTTTGCGGTGCTAAGGTAAATGGTATTGTGTTTTTAATTTCCACTTCACTTGTTCTTTGCTGGTATATAGAAAAGTTACTGACTTTTACCTTGTATCCTGCAATCTTGCTATAATTACTTATTAGTTCAGGAGTATTTTTGTTGATTTTGTTTTATTATGTCTATAGATAATCATGTCATCTGAAAAGATAGTTTTGTTTCTTCTCAATCTATATACTTTATATCTCTTCTTATCCTATTACATTAGTTGAAACTCTCGTGTGATATTGAAAAGGAATAGTAAGAGGGAACATAATTGTCTTGTTCTTGATAGCAAGTGATTTTAAAATAAAATATTTCTGTTTTATTATGTTACTGTGATGAATTACATTGGCTAATTTTAAAATACTGAACCTGGTATAAACTTGAATATGTGTGTGTGTGTGTGTGTGTGTGTGTGTGTATAATTTTATCATTTATCACCAGAATCTTCCTGAAGAGCAAAACACAGAGCATATTTAAGAGGCTGAATCTTTATAATGAGGTTCCACCTAGACTTAATCAATTTGCTGTTCTGAGTTTTAAGCTTAGAATTTAGACTTGTATCCATTTGTACTTTAGTAAAAATTGTATCTCACAAACTCAGTTGATTTTAACATGAACCAAATCTCAGTCTCCAGTTTAACAAATATGTCATCCAATCCTAAATGAGGTTACATGAATATTGGCTGGCTTGTACAAGTGAATTTAGATGAATTTAGATTTCCATTGCTCAAAGACAGACGATTCCTAGATAGGTAGGATTTTAAAGGCTTGTGTTTTGGGGCTTGGAAGTTAGAACATCAAGTGTTAGCAATCTAGTAGCATTGCATGTGATTTTGCTCAACTGGAAAACAAAAAAATTTTTTTGAGAATTTTTTTTTCTCCAACTAATTCTCTAAAAAGTTTCACATGATAGGTAATAACAACCCTATTTTTGGCACTAGAAAAAATATATATTTCTCAGTTTTAAGAAAGGGGAGTCAGATTCCTCTCATCATTTTTAGGCCTTTTTTTCATTGTAACTGAAGTCTAATTTACACAAATCTATGATATTTAGTTTTGTGTTTGATAACGTGCTAAGTTGAAAGCTTTAAAATATGTGCTGTGTGTACCAATGATAATTTACTCCATCAAGATTTTATTGTGTTTTTCAGTAACCTGGAGATACTGTTTTTAGGAAAAGTCCTAAGAACAGTCACTGCTCTTCCCACTTTATTAATTATATAGTAGGAATTTGAAATGGGATATAGTAAATTTTGGCTGTATAAAGTGGAAATTAAGTTACTTACAAACATGGTTTTACTAGTTAACAAACAGAACAAAATCACTAAATTGGAGAAACAATAAAACGCCATCCTCACTATGTTAACATTAGATCCTGTGTTCTATCTATTATATCTGGTGGTCACTCTTTTGAAAAGCAGGTGCTTCAGATGTCTATTTGTTTGCACTTAAAGTAGACAGAACCCCAATCTCAACCAAGTGTTGACAGAGCCTGTACTAATTTTAGACTACTGGTTCAATTGGTATAACCGTAATAAAACTTGCACTGAATAATCACGGAAGACGAAGAGTCTGTTTTATTAACCACTTACTCATGGAGTTTTCACTGCTTTGGCATAAATTACAAAAAAACTTTTTTCCCCCAAATGTGAGATGACCTAGATCTCAACACTTCGTTTAAATTGCAAAATGTGACATATATTCAGAAAGATAGATTATTATTAAAGGTGGAAGAAATTGTATACATATTGTCAAATGTTCCTCATTGAAAATTGAATCAAATTGCTTTCCTACCAGCAGTGCACAGGAGTGCCAATGTCTTAAAAATTTGCATACTACTTAGCCCAAATTTCACTTCTAGGAATATATCCTTGGGAAATGAGCAAAGAAGTGTTTGTTTTAGGATGTACTTGGCTGTGTTTCATATAGAGATAAAAAATTGGAATTTCAAAAATACGGCATTATTAAAATAAGTTCTGAGACATCCTTGAAAACTAATATTATGTAGCTAATCAAAATAATATTTCCAATGTCTTTTCCTCTGTTTAATTCTGACATAGAAGGTACTCAATCAATACTACTTGAATTAATATAAATATATTCTCCATCTGTGTTTTCATTCTTTCTTTCCTCAAACCATACTCAATGCTATTTGAGTAAACTCAGTATCATTAAGGCAGAAGCTGTAGAAGAGAAAAAATATATGAATGATTTTTGTGTGACAAACAATTATTATTTAAATCCAAATAGTATGACAGTGTAATTGCCTTACTGCAGATTGTTGGCAGACACAGATCTAGAACCCATTTATATCCTTGTGATTTTACCAAAATAGTATCTCTTTTCAACTCCAAAATTAAGGAGAAAAGATCCTTTCAAGTGTAGCAAATTGATGTACCACTAAAATTAGAGGCTATCCATATGTAAACAATGGTCTAATCCCTCCTGGCACTGAGCTGATGGGAAAGATTTTGCTTCATACATAATTTGTTTAGTATTCCTGAGCCCCCTGTTTTTCTTTCCCAAGTGAGGGTGAGAAGATAATTCCTATTTTGCACATCTTTATTAATCAAGCAAAACTGGGGAACAGATGTGCGATTCTTTAGCAGTTATGGGGATAGACAGAAGGAGAGCCATAATTTTTAGGCTTGTCGCTTTAAATGATGCCCATGAGACACAACATCAGAGACAGAGCCGTTGAGATGTAGAATCCAAATGGCAACCGTATATTTTAAAGGAAAAGTAAGTAAGTTGTACTTCTTTGCTGATGTGCATTCATTATGAAGTAATGTATGTATATATTGCTGTTATTTGTTGACTAGAAGCCAAAGGAACTTGCTTACAGGTTCTTCAGATTTTCTGTTCCAATGGAGGGTACAATAAACACATACTTTAGTTGAAGAAAACCATCCTTTGAGATAGTTTTAAACAACTAGTATTATTCAAATATGGATCTAGAGTTTGGAGGGTCAGGACTAATTGGCCTCTAGAGCACATTTAATTGATTCCTCAGTTATCAAGTTTTGTTTTGCTTAATAATAATAGTTTTAAACCAGTTATCTTATAAGAATAATTGTAGTTAACATAGCAACCTCAATCTTCAATAGTTAAACTTTGAAAGATTGAACTATTTAATTTTATGGAGCACCTTGAAAAATTTTTATTATTTTCAATAAATATATTAAGGGTAATAAATTTCTTGTACTAATAAGAAATACTTCAGTCATGTTTAGTACAGAATGCAACATATATTTTATATACTATAGGGGACAAAAATTAAATAATATATTTCATTTAAGGTTTCTACTTTTATGGAATTTGGAATATTTTCTTTAAATAAAATGATTAACCTCCTTTTTATTTAATGTAAATCCTTGCCCCCAGTATATTAAGTATGTCACATCTCAATCCTAAATCAAGATATAATAAGCACTCATAACTTAACAATATTTAAAATAATACGTTCTTTAGAAATCTGTATTAAAACTTTCTATGATCTATTGTATATGTTTTATAATTCAAAGTCAAGACTCTAGTTCCAAACATTTCTGCCACCAAACATTCTTTTTATTAATTTTCACTATATTTCTAAAGAGTCTGTTAGTTATATTATTATGTTATTTGCTTTCACTTTATTATTCCAAAACTACTATCAGTGAAAATTATAAATAGTTACCAGCATAACACAAAAGCCCTACTATGTGACTCACAATGCCTGGGTCCTGGGATTGCTTGTGAATAAGACAGTTTTCACGTTCTCTAAAGTTTTTGATGTAGTCAGTTTATGCCTGCCCAAAAATGTTGTACTCCAGGGGAATTCCTAGGGTATTTTGACTTTATAATTCTTCTGCTAAGTATAAACCCACACTCAAACAGGTTAATGATCTCTTGATGTTCTTCCACTTCCCATATGAAACATCCAAGGAGTTCATCTTCTTTCCAAAATAGCAATAGTTTTAATAGATTTAAAATTTGTAACTAGAGTAATGGAAATAAAAAAAAAATAAATGGGACCTAATGAAACTTAAAAGCTTTTGCATAGCAAAGGAAAACATAAACGAGACGAAAAGACAACCCTCAGAATGGGAGAAAATATTTGCAAATGAAACAACGGACAAAGGATTAATCTCCAAAATATATAAACAGATCATGCAGCTCAATATTAAAAAAACAACCTAATCAAAAAATGGACAGAAGACCTAAATAGACATTTCTCCAAAGAAGACACAGATGGTCAAGAGGCACATGAAAAGATGCTCAACATCACTAATCATTAGAGAAATGCAAATCAAAACTACAATGAAGTATCACCTCACAACGGTCAGAATGGCCATCATCAAAAAATCTACAAACAACAAATACTGGAGAGGGTGTGGAGAAAAGAGAGCCCTCTTGCACTGTTGGTGGGAATGTAAATTGATACAGCCACTATGGAGAACAGTATGGAGGTTCCTCATAAAACTAAAAATAGAATTACCATATGACCCAGCAATACCACTCCTGGGCATATACCCAGAGAAAACCATAATTCAAAAAGACACATGCACCCCAGTGTTCATTGCAGCACTGTTTACAATAGCCAGGTCATGGAAGCAACCTAATTTTGCCCATTGACAGACAAATGGATAAAGAAGATGTGGTACATATATACAATGGAATATTACTCAGTCATAAAAAAGAACGAAATTGGGTCATTTGTAGAGACATGGATGGACCTAGAGACTGTCATACAGAATGAAGTAAGTCAGAAAGAGAAAAACAAATATCGTATATTAACACATATATGTGGAATCTAGAAAAATGGTACAGATGAACTGGTTTGCAAGGCAGAAATAGAGACACAGGTGTAGAGGACAAACATATGGACACCAAGAGGGTGAAGGGAGGGGTGGGATGAACTGGGAGATTGGGCTTGACATATATACACTAATATATATAAACAAATAACTAACCAGCACCTGCAATATAGCACAGGGAACTCTACTTCACCTAAGTGTACAGTAGAAACTAACACAGCATTGTAAAACAACTATACCCCAATAAAAAATAAATAAATAAAATTAGTAAGAAGTGTTCTTTACTTTTTGGGGGTAATTAAAATGAAACATTTTTTAAAATTTGGAATCAGTAGGTCAAATCTTTAGGATTTATGACTTTAATCACAAAAACAACAGAAACAACAACAAATGCACTGGCCTTTCCTATATGGGGGGTGTATACATTTTACTTTTATTTATTTTTTTATTGGGGTATAGTTGCTTTATAATGTGTTAGTTTCTACTGTATAGCAAAATGGGGTTCCCTTTGCTATACAGCAGGTTCTTATTAGTTATCTCTTTTATACATATTAGTGTATATATTTCAATCCCAATCTCCCAATTCATCCCACCCCCCTGCCCGATATACGTTTTAAATTTACAGTTTGCCTTAAAACTTTTGGAAAAATATGTCACTGGAAAATATACTTTTGAACTTATTTATGTATTATTACACAAATATAAGATATATGATATAGTAAGTAAAATATATGATAGAAAATATAAAATAATAAATAAAAGAAGAAAAAATAAAATTATCTCTCAATTTCTCTTTGTGAACAGGGCCACTGTTAACATTTAGGTAAATTAAATGATTTTCCTTGTAATTGCTTATTTTCATACAAGGTATGATATGTTTGTGGATATTCTTTATTTTTAATATATTATATCTTGATATTCTTTCATTTAGCCATGTTACAGTAATGATTAAAAACCAGTTAAAGCAAAACTATTTCAAGAGTTTAACAGGCTAAAAAGTATTTCATATTACAATCTTTGTGAGCATTGCTATTGTGAGCATTGCTATTAATATAACTGTCTTGTTGAAACTCGGCCTCTGTTCACTGGTGCCAAATAGAAACACAGAGACAGATTTTGGGGTGAAGTAGAAAGAGTAGCTTTTATTGCTTTGCCAGGCAAAGGGGGCCACAGCAGCTAATGCCGTCAAGACTGTGTGACACACCCTGGAGGGGTTAGTAAGTAGTCTTATAGTGTTAAAGGATCAGGGAGTGATCAGCTTGTGGATATTCTTCTTATTGGTTGGTGGTGAGGTAATTGGGAGTCAGCATCATCAATCTTTTGGTTCCAACTGTTCCGGGGTCTACATGTTTGTGGGCACTAGACAGTTAACTTCTTCCACCTGGTGCTAGTTTCAGTGTCTGCAAAACAGCTCAAAGGATGTGGCTCAGAATATTATCTATAGTCCTTGAGGAAGAACTGAAGGTCCTTGACTTTGTTTAATGGCTACAGTATTATTGTTTTGTCTTGCTTGACTGTTTTCCTTTCTTTCTGCATTGTCTCACTTCTTTGATTAAACTTATTCTTTGACTAAAGTTTTTCTGCATACAAAAGGCAAGTGGAGGACATGGGTGGGGAAGGCCTCATAGGGTCCTGCTCAGTTACATTATCATAGTTGAAACTAAAGAACAGAGACATTTTTAGAAGTTAGATTTATTTAAACATGTTGAATGAATATCTCTGTGTGGTTGGGGTTGGTGAGTATGTGCTGACACATTTGGGATATGTGTGGGTTTATTTCACTGTAAAATATGTATAGTTTATCACATATAAAATTTTCTTGGGGTAGAGGAGCTGTACAGCACCTTAAGCAGAAGGCAGTGCTTCTTTTGAAGAGCAAAAACTAAATTCAAGAGCACCTCATGAATGCTGACCATAGAGAGAAGTACCATAACCATGAAGCCACCATAGAAAGAGAAGAGAAGGGCAGCTGCTTAATATTATTGTTCCTGGTTATAATCCAGCTATTTTTCACAGGAGCAACTCTACATAAAATAATCTAACCCAGTAGGAGCCACACTTTTCATTTAATATGCTTAATGTGTGCTTATAGTAATAGTAACTGTAATGATAGCTGACATTTGAGTATTATAATCTAGCCCATATTTGCATGAATTAGCCCACTTAACACTCATAAGAACCTGTGAGATAGAAAATGTTCTTTTAATTTGCATAATCATGTATAAGGTGTGTGTATACTGTTATGCAAATGAATTACATATATGTATGTGTATATCTGTGTGTGTACATACATATATATGTACACAATTAGTCATTAGTTGCCAGATTATTTTTATTCTCTGTTCCTCTCTCTCTCTCCCCACCATCAGTTTTTTGTTACTTTAAATTTAATTTTAAATATGCAAAGTATACATACCATAAAAATTCAAAAGATTCAGGGGGTGTGTAATGAAAAGTAAGTTTTCATCTCACAACTACCTTCCAGTCTCATTTACCCTTCTCAGGAATTCCCACAGTTGCCAATTCTTTTTCAAACATTGATGCATGGCTGTTAAGTGGAGCAAGAGGAACTATTCAATTCAGGTTTATAGCAGTCATTGAAAATAATTTGAAGCAAGTCTAAGATGACACAAAGAGGAAGTGAAAGACCCACTGTTTGAACCCAGGTCTTCTGAATTTGTACACTGTTAATGTTAACTGGTCTTCCACCTGACCCTATTATAAGCTACTGAAAACCCAATGAAATGAAGAAAAGCCTCAATAAAATAGCAATTTCAAAATACACATAATTATTATAAAATGTTTGTTTCATTAATCATTCAATATCTAGTGTACTGGGATCTAGTTCTTATTGTAAATAGTGCTCTGTTTAAAATTCAAAACACAGGAACACATTCTGTTCCTTCTCCCTCTCTGTTTCAGAGAATTGTAATGTGCCTTAAAACTTTTAACATATTTCACTTATCAATATGATAAATGCATTTATATTTCTTTTACACAGTAAATCCAGGTACACTATTGAAAACTAGAAAAAGAAGTGACAAAAAGTCACCAGAATTCCTCCACCCAAAGATAAACCACTGTTAATATTTCAATGTTTTTATTATTTATAGGCATATAATTTATATACTGACATACATGTCTTGCATATTTTTAAGTAAATTTATTTAAATATTATGGTGATTTAAAAACTTTTTAGCATGTACTTACATGCTAATTTATTTATTTATTTATTTTCGGTACGCGGGCCTCCCACTGCTGTGGCCTCTCCCGCCGCGGAGCACAGGCTCCGGACGTGCAGGCTCAGCGGCCACGGCCCACGGGCCCAGACGCTCCGCGGCACCTGGGATCCTCCCAGACCGGGGCACGAACCCGTGTCCCCTGCATCGGCAGGCGGACTCCCAACCATGGCGCCACCAGGGAAGCCCCAATGCTAATTTATTTTAAAGATATTTTCCAGTAACTAAGTATAGATCTTCATATTTATCTTAATGACTACACTAATCCATTGTATGAGTTACATATAAATGTAAACACCTAAGTTTATTTAGTTTGGCCCAGAATTTTTCTTTTGCGTGGTGCCCTTTTTTTTTTTTTTTTTTTGCGGTATGAGGGCCTCTCACTGTTGTGGCCTCTCCCGTTGCGGAGCACAGGCTCCGGACGCGCAGGCTTAGCGGCCATGGCTCACGGGCCCAGCCGCTCCGCAGCATGTGGGATCTTCCCGGACCGGGGCACGAACCCGTGTCCCCTGCATCGGCAGGCGGACTCTCAACCACTGCGCCAACAGGGAAGCCCCGTGGTGCCCATTTGTGATCTTGTGTTCAAAGAGATATTGGCTTCATACAAGGAATTGAGTAATGTTTTCTCTTTATTTTCTTGAAGACTTTGTATGACAGTTGCATATTTTTTCCTTAGATGTTTTTATATTTTTATGTAAAAATATCTAATCCTACTGGTGCTAGAAAAAACAGATAAGCTTATTAGAGCCTTCTTTTCTCACAGATTATAACTGAAATTTCTGGACAAAACACAACTACTTGAAAATTCTGTATCAGGCATAGTTGGAAGGAAAGTCAAAATTTGGAGAAGCTCATGTAAAGTTTCCCATTTACTTTTTTAATGCATTTTTTTCAGTCCTTTAATCAGAGGTTGATCAGTATGTACACTGCTATTAGGCAATCTGGTCATCAATAATTCTGAGAGAAATCTCCATTTTTCTTGCAAGAGGACCAGGAAAGTGGACCTTTGAAAGATGGAGGATGTAAAGGAGATCTCCATTTTTCTTCCTATCTTTTTATCTTTCTGTTATCTCTCCTGCCTGTGCCCTGAAGATAGAAGCCAGGCCTAGAGCTGTGGCAGAGGCAGCAGGCAACTGAAACTCCAAGAAAAAACTCATCTTTCTAACCAGAAGAAATGGCAGAAAAGGCCCCTGTGGACTAAATTATGTTGAAAGAATCCCCATTATTTTTCCTCTCTTTTTGTCTCATAGAATTGGTAAAAGTGCAGGCCCTATTTGTCAAGTTACACATGTGGCACCAGTGCATTGTATAAGAAATCCTAGACAATTCAATAAAATATTAAAAGTCATAGAGATTGTAAACTAAAACTTTAGAACTGTGTATCCAAAACTGAAATGATTTTGTGTGTGTGTGTGTGTGTGTGTGTGTAGGAAATCTCAAGGAATCTGTGAGAAAATTCTTACAAATAGTGAGTGAGTTTAGCAAGGTTGTAAGATACAATGTCAGTATACACTAATCAATTTTATCTCTGTAGAGTAACATCGAACAATTGCAGAGAATTTTTATATAAAATAACATTTACAGTAGGCTCAAAGAAACATGAAATATGTGTGAATCTAACAAAATATGTATGTGATCTATGCTAAAAGTTACAGAACAATGACTGAATCAGTCAAATTTAGGTAAAGGAAACAATATAACATGTTCTTGAACTGGAAGGCTCAATAATATTATGAAGTCAAATCTCTCTGACTGATCTGTAGATTCAGTATACAGGAGACCTCTTATCTGTGGTTTCACTTTCCACGGTTTCAGCTACCCATGGTCAACTATGGTATGAAAACATTAAATAGAAAGTTCCAGAAACAAACAATTTATAAGTTTTAAATTATGCACAATTCTGAGTAGCGTGATGAAATATTGTGTCGTCAGGCTCCATCCTGCCCAGAACATGAATCATTCCTTTATCCAGTGTATCCTACCCTTTTAATCAATTAATAGCCATCTCAGTTATCAGGTCAACTGTCATGATTATTGCAGGACTTGTGTTCAAGTAACCCTTACTTTATTTAATAATGGTCCCAAAGTGCAGGAGTGATGAAGCTGGCAATTCGGATATGCCAAAGAGAAGGTCTAAAGTGCTTAGTGAAATAGTGAAAGTTTTCGACTTAAGGAAAGAAAAAAATTATATGCTGAGGTTGCTAAGTTCTGTGGTTAAAATGGATCTTCTATCCATGCAATTGTGAAGAAAAAAAAAGAAAGTTGCGCTAGTTTTGCTGTGGCACCTCAAACTGCAGAAGTTACTGCCACAGTGTGTTGTAAGTGCTTAATTAAGATGGAAAGCGTATTAAATTTGTACAATAACATATTTTGAGAGAGAGAGAGAGACCACATTCACATAACTTTTATTGCTGTATATTGTCAGACTGATCTGTTTTATTAATTATTGTTATTAATCTCTTTGCCTAATTATAAATTAAACTTTATCCTAGATATGTACATATAGGAAAAAACAGTACACATAGGGTTTAGTATTATCCAAGATTTCAGTCATCCACTGGGGGTCTTGCAACATAAGTTTTAAGTTTTCCTTCCAATCCTTGCACATTACTACCCACAGATAATTATTGTTCTTCACAGAAACCATGCACATGTTTATCACATAATGATGTCCCTGGGTGAATATCAGATACTAAGCATGATGGACAAAGGTTTATATACAGATTGGTTATGCCTTCTGTCTCAATCTATGGTGTATCTAACAGATGATACTGGCCTTGAGATCTTCTATTAGGAAATTCATCTCCCAAAGAAAATTGTGGTTTAGTCACTAAAAAATAAATGATGGTCAAGGAAAACATTACTCTGTCCTCTTTTTTCTTTCCCTTTTCTAGTAGAAACAAGTTTTAAAGCTCATATTTATAGCTTTAACTCTGAGGCATATTAACATGGTATTCACTTCTCATTTATTCTTTAAACATTTGGCTCTACTATTTGGTTTGAATTGGAGAGGAAACTGTGCTTTATGACAGTGGGACCTAAATGTGTGTGTGTGTGCATGTCCCATTTAGATTTCCCTATTTAATGATGGCTTTAACAAAAATATACTCCATTTACCACAGTAGATAAGCCAAAATTGATTTCTGCCCCTTAAAATGTAAAGACTCATATAGTTAATGCAGTTTTGCTATTATTAAAGAAGAGGCCGCTATTCCCATTCAACACCTGAAATAAAAATTGAATTCATCTTGCTTCCAATGCAAAGGGGTGGTGAAATGTTAAGAAATAATTTCTCTGAAGCCTCAGACTGATAGTATAGTATAGGGTTAGAGCAGTCAGGAGTGCAGGGATTACAGGACTTCAGAAGTGGCAGTTTTTTGTGATTTATTCATTTTTAACAACAGAATTAATTACTACATTGTAGCTATTACTATGTGGCTGACTTTCAGTATAATAGGGCATTGGTTATTGACTGGCTTTCAGAAGCTTGTGTTCATTCTGATGAGAGGTTGACATTAATCAATTCTGGTGGGTTTATAGTCAGTTCTGGTGGTCATACATTCCTATGACCAAAGAACCATCAGTATTTTCCTTTTTTGAATTTGGAGCATAAAAACTATATAGAGTTTAGAGTACAGAAAACAGTTCAGACTTTCAGAGTCCATTAATAGAATCAGAAAATGGCCTGGTTCCTGGATTTGGCATTTGTAGATTAGGAAATTGAGGTGTAGCCAATTTAAAAAGATTATAAATTTACTAGTTAGAATAAATTTTTAAAAATGGTTATCATCTCATTATCTGCCCAGTACTCTGGACAGTTTTTCACCTAGTTGTGTTCAGTTCTATTCTCTTCTTAAGGAACCACATTGACAGCAGGACGTATCCAATATTGGGAGACCAGGTCCTCTGCTCAAAACGTCTTCCCCTGCCAACTGTTTGCCTGCCTCAAACTTTGAAAAAATCTAGAAATGTTAAAGTCCACCACATCACAAATATTGTCCGTTTAACTTTGTTAAGTGTTAGGTTGGCTTAGCAAGTCAAGAGCATGGAGGAGAGAAACGGCATTTTGCTTTTGAAGAACTTGGGCAAAGGGAAGTTTTGAGAACTTTTTCTGTTAAGATATCTCTATATCATTATTTTAAAAATTATATATATATATATATATATATATATATATATATGGAAAGGGCTATAATCAACATCTTGCATGTTCTTAGAGCTGCAGTGTGGTATAGTTTTATACAATAAAGGCCGTCATTACCAATATATGCAGTCATCGACATTAAAATGTTTGTATACTATAAGAATTATTTTTACAAATACTTGTTTTAAATTTATAGCTTATTATTCCATAAAAACGATGGTAGATTAATCTTTGGAATTGCAGACAGCAGCCAAAAAACCTTATTTAAACTCCAGTATACTTGAAGTGTTATTATAGCAATAGCATTATTGCATTTTTTATAACTGCTATTTTAAAATGGTTTCCATTTGGACCTGCATTTCGAGTTACATATCAAGAAGCCAGAAGCATTGTGCAATACGTAGAATTTAATAACAATGAAAGCACTCCACTTCAAAATTTGTGTAATACCACTACAGCAGTACCTGGGAAAATGTGAAACCTTGAATACAGTTATCAAAACAAGAATGAGTGAAAACCAGTGAACTCCCACAACCACATGTGGTTGGTTGGAGCATGAATAATGTATAACTCTCCCCCTGTCTTTGGTAATGACCAGAGAGAGTAGGAAGGGCCTCCAATAAGCTGATGAACTTGTTATAACAAAGTCCAAATTTTCTTTTCAGATTTCTATCCCAGTGGACCTCAGTCTTTAATGAGTTTACAAATCATGTAAAAATGATTAAAGTATAGATTTCTCAGCTCTAATTTCTGGAGATACTGAATCTGTTGGCTTAGGTTTGGTCTGTAATACTGCATTTTAGCAAGCAATCTAGATGATTTGGACACAATTGTTATGAAATGATATCTCTATTTATATTACAATACATATTTATTGACTATCATTTCTATGATGCTCTGAATGGGGAAGAATAGAAGTTGGGATAATTGGTAAGGATTTTCATCACAAAGCAAGATACACATTCTGATTTATTCCTAAATTGAGTATATTTTAGGTAGAAACTACTTACTGTTAAGTTTCTAATGTCTGTGTTTTTGACTTCCCAGGACTTAGATGCAACAGATTTAGTAGATTTTTCAGAATTAGTATGCCATTTTGTACCTTATCTAGACAACCTGATAATGAAAAAGTATTAAGGTAACAGATATTTTTACTGCCCCATTTTCCAACAATTGTTAACATCAAGGATTAACAAAAGATCAATCCTACCTTTGATCTTATATCTAAATTTCATCCAAATCCATATCTGTTGATTCACCAAGTAATATTTTTCAAAGTAAGAGTTGCAATCATTTTGAATTATCTCAGGAATAATGTTAGCAGAAAGAATGAACATATCCCCATTAAATCAGAATACAAAGTAAGTTTTCTGTATTGAATGTAAAAAATCTTTTAGACATTTGTTTGAAAAAAAAAGGTTGGAATGATTTAATTTTATCTGTAAAGCCTAAAGAACAAATAAGTGGGCTAGATTCTAAAGGGCTTTTGTTCCGTGTAAACAACTAACATTATCAGAGGTTGAAAATTATATCCTTAAAGTGGCATTATACCATAAGACTCTGACTCTCAAGCCAGAGGCATGTAATTGAACATTAGATCAAAAATTATTAATAGCTTATCATTTGTCTGGAAGCCCCAAATTCTTTTTTTAAACCTCAGTTCTGTAAGACATATCTATACAACAGTAACTAAAATGCTGCTTCTTGGAACATAAAGGAAAGTGCCTTCCTCAGGGTCCAGTTTTTGAAAACTTACAGTTCAATAGGCTTTTGGAAGTATTCCATTTGAAGGTGTATAATGTTTATGAGATTAACATTATAGGAGTAGGTGTGCTCTATTGTTTAAATAATTTGAAGTGGAATTGATCCAAATGATTCCAGCAAAGAAGTTTTAAGGAGGAGTCATTTAATTATTCTCCTGAGAAGACCTGAATTGCTTCAGAAATCTGTATTTTTGAAAATTTAGTGAGACATTGAGTTGTTTTCGGGAAGATTTTTCTGTTTTGTTTTGTTTTTTCTCCCTGCCCTATGAGGAATGTAAAGTGCTCTATCATCTAATTTCTGTTTGTTTATCAGCAGTGCTTTGGTGTTAAATCTATAGCCCAAAGTTGAAAAGAAACATTCATTCATAGTCGGAGCACATCCGAAACAAAGCAAGGTCAAAGCACAGCTCTTTTGATAATTATTGTCTTTTTAAGGACACAGGTTAACATTTCTATCCCAACTAATTTTTTTGTACTGATGAAATAGTTTTTTAAAAAATAGTGATTTCTGTGTGTGTTGTTAACTGTAATTTTCAACTGGCAAAATTGGAGAACAGAGCATCACAATCTTCCTGTAATTACCCTGTGGCAGATGGAACAACAAGAACCATATCTTCTGCCAATTAACTATTTTTTTCTTAAATTATGAGTGCTTGGCTGTTTCAATAAATGTCATGCTTCCTAAAAAAAAAAAAAGGTAAAAAAAAAGGAGTAGAAGGTGTATAATGTTTATGAATGCTTAGTAATACAAACTGAAGTTGGGGAATTTTTTTAGATGTATCTGATGAATTGAACATTACACTTCAAAGCATGAATATTAAAGAAAGGTCTTGGATTACTTTTCCATCTTGGAAAGATAGTTAAAAAGGGGTTTGACACTTGATGATACTCCAGAGTATGTATCTCAACCTCACTACACTTAACTCCTATCATTTTCCCTAACCACCAAGTGTAAATGCAAGTTTCTATTTTTTGGGCTCTGACTCCTCTGTTTTCTAAATATTCTAAAATCAATTTGATTTCTTACAATGAAGATTTGCACAGTTTTGATGAGATAATGTTGACTCGTGGAAATCATTTTTTTTAATTCTCGGTACACCATCTTTCAGCAATTATAACCAGGGTTTTCTCTTCAGTAGGACACTCAGATCCCATTAGTGGCAAACAATTTCTTGTGGGGTTATTTCTCCAGTCAAAGATAATTTGATTATAGTTACTAGACTCAAGCTAATGGTGTTTACTAATCTGTTTGCTGCAAGTGATAAACCAAAGGAAATAATGCTGACAGAAAGATATCAGCACAAATTATGAGAAGCCAGTGTACCATACAGCACAGCCTTAGCTGTTTTTTCTTTCCTCTTAATAGTGGAGGGGAATGCACTAATACACAGAAAGCCGCAGTTGATTTTTGAACGTATTACAGAGTTTTAGTTCATCACACATCATGCACATTATATCGGATAACATTCATTGCCACTTCTTGAGGTGGATTAGTATTTACACATGAATTAACAATTGTAGGGAGAGGAATGGAGTCTGAGACTGGCTTTCTGAGAACTACTCAATAGATAAGCTTTGGTGCACCTTTCTTAGTCATCCAGAAATATTGAGCCATAACAAGCAGAGCATCCAACACTCTCCTCTTCTTCAGTTAGTTTTGGCCCTTTCTGATCTGACTCATTTAAAAAAAGGCTCAAATTGGCCTTATGCATTTTACATTGGTTATCATAGCATATAAAACCTGATACATGTGTTGTCAACCATACGGGAAATGGACATTAGTTTATCTATAACTAGTTTCTAAAAATAAATAAGTAAAAATAGATCTTCACATATTGTATTACTGTAAAAAATAGGTAATAATTCAGCTCACTACCAAACATGGAAATTATTTTCTAGTTACAGGCTTTGGAATTTAATTTATTCTTCCATTTTTGGAATGGAAGATGCATCTATGATTATTAAGACTTAGATTGTATTTGAGGCAGTAAAAACACACATAGTCATGCAGCAACATTAGATTTATTTCTTTAGCCTCGTCCTAGGCAAAAGTTGCTACCTGGTTTCAGAGCAGCGATCTTTCCCCCAAAAGATGCTAGACCCATAGACTTGTGTTCAAAATGTGGTTCTGCTAAACCCATCATTTGACCTGGGGCAAATGTCATGTGGATTTTTTAAAACTCATGCTCTGGTGCCCATTTCCTCATCTATTTCATCTTTCTCATGGCAAATTAAGGGCAATATCGTGTACCGTACATCTTTACTCTCTCGATATACCTAATTGGTAGGTGCTTAGCATCATGCCTAATACATAGGAGATACATATACATGATAATTTCTTCAATATTCCTTTGTCCTCCTTTATTACAATTTAACCTCCAAAAGTAAGTCAGAATAGTTCCTTAGACTTGGTTTAATTTATCATATCTTTAAATTAAAATATTTTTCTGTTTCCCTAATAGTCAGTGCCACCTTTCCCCAAAATAGTAACTATCCATAACTTGCTGAATGGTTAACTATCTATATTTCTTGTCATTTTAACAACTGTAGAATGTCATACTGTTTATTAAAATGAAGTTTTCCATTCAGTAGTGTAAGAACAATCATATATTCAGAGAGGGTTTTATTCCCTTGAATCTTAAGATTGTAAGAAGACTCTTAAGTCTAGCTACAGGTGGATGGTAAAAACAGTATATCAATATTTGCAATCAAAATCTTTGTTTATGGAGACTAATGTATAATATGAGGATTAATAAATAGCATATCATTATTGATACAACATGTATTCATAATAACACCGGTATGAATGTTATGGAGCTTATGATGAGGATATGATCAATAGTTACATTGACTCAATGTCTATAATGTGTTAGTTGCTGTGCTAGAGTCTCAAAATGTCTTATTTGATTCTCACAACTATCCAATGAGTTAGGCATTGCATAAATTTTAAATATGAGAAACCCGTTTTGGCAAGTTTATCTGATTTACATGACAATTAGAATAGGTGAAGTGTACAGGGATAAAAGGCAAGTCTGCCTCATCCCATTGGATGTGCTCTTTCCACTGAGCCACGTGGCCTTCTATTGATAGAAGGATCATGCTTTCCTTAACTCTTTAAAGAAAGGAAGCTGTGTGTTAGTACTGTTATATTTCCGGAACCTAGCAGAATTTCAGGTATATATTAGATGTGTTCACTATCTTTTTTTGTTGTTACTGTTGGATGAGTGAGTAACTGAATGCACCATTTTATCTCTTGCATTTAGCATAAGGTCTTGTCTTAAATGATCAATAACTGTGCTCTGAAATTTTACTCATAATGAAAATAAGTTCTTGATTCAGAACATCAGTTGGATATGGGTGGAAGTCATATGACAGTACTCATGAAAAAGCCTACTGGCCAAACTCTGGTCCAGTCTCCTTCCCCTTGCACACATGTCCCTCCACCATCTATGTCAGGTGGAAGTTTCAAGCAGAACCTACCTGCAAGCACAATGACAAGGAGCATGCTGCCTTCTGATGCTGAAGGGAAGGGTCTCCTCCTATTTGGAATATTTCTGTGACATATATCTCAAATATTAATCATCATAATGTCTCTGCTGAACTTATGAAAAATCTCATTTTCTTCTAAGAATGTTATGCAATAATTATGTTTATTTTATGTTTTAGATTTATCACATATTTCATAATTGTGTACCAATAAAAGCTTAACTACAGCTCACACTGAAATACATTCCTCTCAGTATTTGTCTTGGCATATTTTACATTTTTAATAATATGATGTTTAGTAAAAATGTGCCAAAGGATCTAAATTAATTTGAGTAAAACTGATCCATAGGCAACCACCAGCTTAGAAGCACAGCAAATGTTTCTGCCAAACCTCCTTTTCAGTTTTTGAAGATCATTACTTAGGGCAAATACTTACAATAAAAATTAATTTTGAATCATATGACATAAAACGTAGATTCTTTTTCAGCATTCCATTTTGTAGAACAGTCACCTACTCCTAAATCATCATAAAATGGATTTGAGGGATAATGAGAATCTATGATTGTTAAAAATGTATCCCTGTTACGGAAAATTCACAAGATGTGGCATATTTGTTTAAATGTGTCAAACTTTGATATTTAGCTTCAACTTTTATTGAGTTCTGTCTATGTTACAGAAGCTGCTAAATGATAGAAATTTGAAGAGGCATAAAGTAAAATTCCTGCTTTCAAAAATCTCGTCTATCTTGGCAAACACTTCTAAGTACATGACAACAGTATCTGGAAAGGGTTATAATAGTGTGTATTAAAGGAAGGCTGAATTATTTTCCCTGTTTATAAGTAATCTTGAAATTTGTTAATAATAACATTATCAGCATTAAGATTATTCAGGAACTTATTGAAACATTCTATGTTCCTTCTTCATTTTTCTCTTATCTACATTTGTAGTCTCCACTTTCTGTCATATATTTTCTCTTTCATGTCCTCTATACCTTTTATTTCCCTATCATTCTCTTTTCTAACCTTCCTTTACTTTATTATCTACTATGTTATCTTTCTTCAGCATATTCATTCTTGCTCTAACTTGTTTCTTTAACTTGCAAGAAAACCATTGCTTCTGTAAAATTGCTATAGTTATATAAAATGATAATCTACATAGGACATAGAACAAAGTAGTAAGAAAACAACTGAGATTAAGAGGCTTGCTAAGTATCAGACGCTGTGCTAAATGCTTTACATATATTATCTCATTTCAACCTCGATTAGACAGAAGTAGAGATTATTGCTGTCCACAGTTTCCAGTTAAGGACACTGGAGCACAGACCGTCACATGTAGCAGGTCAGACTATGCTCTGTGTAATCCTGAGGAATGCCACTTACATAGACTAGGATGTACAGTAAGATGGCTCTGGCAACTCTTCAGTTTTTTTTCCTTGGCAGAGATGATCATCAATCACAAAGCAGAGTGAAGTGTTTCGGAGCCGTCTGTGAGGCAAAGTTTGCCCAGAATCAGGTCCTGGCTCCACCACTTTCAAAGTGTGGGCCACGGGCATTGAGAGATCAAACAACTTGCCTTAGGTTCCTCATCTGTACATCGACATAATAACAGCTGCTCCATAGACTTGTAGATGATCTAATTAAAGCGTTTAATATGAGTTGAGCACTTACAACAATGTCTTGTCACACAATAAACATTTTATTACAATGGTGCGTTAGTAAATGTTTAACAACTGGCTCTGCAGAGTAAGGTGGAGAGGGCCTTGTATTGTAGTGTTTGGTGGGTGTAAATAATACCACTATGGTCAATTTCAAGCTCCAATGTGGCATCACTAAATGTATTGGAAAGAATTGCACAGTAGCACTTGGAACACAGATTTTCACTATATAAATAAAGGAGATGTAAATAACCTCAAGTGCATAGATATTATTAAAATGTAGTAAAAATAATTAGGAGGCAATAAATTTTTGTATTTCCTTACCTTTGTTTTTTGTGGGGTTTTTAAAACATCTTTATTGCAGTGTAATTGCTTTACAATGATGTGTTAGTTTCTGTTTATAAGTGAATCAGCTATACATATACATATATCCCCATATCTCCTCCCTCTTGCATCTCCCTCCCACCCTCCCTATCCCACCCCTCTAGGTGGTCACAAAGCACCGAGCTGATCTCCCTGTGCTATGCGGCTGCTTCACACTATCTGTTTTACATTTGGTTGTGTATATATGTCCATGCGACTCTCTCACTTCGTCCCAGCTTACCCTTCCCCCTACCCGTGTCCTGAAGCCCATTCTCTATGTCTGCATCTTTATTCCTGTCCTGCCCCTAGGTTTATCAGAACCTTTTTTTTTTTTTTAGATTCCATATATATGTGTTAGCATACGGTATTTGTTTTTCTCTTTCTGACTTACTTCACTCTGTATGACAGACTCTAGGCTCATCCACCTCACTACAAATAACTCAATTTCGTTTCTTTTTATGGCTGAGTAATATTCCATTGTATATATGTGCCACATCTTTATCCATTCATCTGTTGATGGACACTTAGTTTGCTTCCATGTCCTGGCTATTGTGAACAGAGCTTCAGTGAACATTGTGGTACATGATTCTTTTTGAATTATGGTTTTCTCAGGGTATATGCCCAGTAGTGGGGTTGCTGGGTCATACGGTAGTTCTGTTTTTAGTTTTTTAAGGAACCTCCATACTGTTCTCCGTAGTGGCTGTATCAATTTACATCCCACCAACAGTGCAAGAGGGTTCCCTTTTCTCCACACCCTCTCCAGCATTTATTGTTTGTAGATTTTTTGATGATGACCATTCTGACTGGTGTGAGGAGATACCTCATTGTAGTTTTGATTTGCATTTCTCTAATGATGAGTTAGAGATGGATGTTAAGCATCCTTTCATGTGTTTGTTGGCAATCTGTATACCTTCTTTGGAGAAATGTCTATTTAGGTCTTCTGCCCATTTTTGGATTGGGTTTGTTTTTTTTTTTTTTGATATTGAGCTGCATGAGCTGCTTGTAAATTTTGGAGATTAATCCTTTGTCAGTTGCTTCATTTGCAAATATTTTCTCCCATTCTGAGGGTTGTCTTTTCATCTTGTTTAAGGTTTCCTTTGCTGTGCAAAAGCTTTTAAGTTTTATTAGGTCCCATTTGTTTATTTTTGTTTTTATTTCCATTTCTCTAGGAGGTGGGTCCAAAAGGATCTTGCTGTGATTTATGTCATAGAGTGTTCTGCCTATGTTTTCCTCTAAGAGTTTGATAGTGTCTGACCTTACATTTAGGTCTTTAATCCATTTTGAGTTTATTTTTGTGTATGGTGTTAGGGAGTGTTCTAATTTCATTCTTTTACGTGTAGCTGTCCAGTTTTCCCAGCACCACTTATTGAAGAGGTTGTCATTTCTCCATTGTATATTCTTACCTCCTTTATCAAAGATAAGGTGACCATATGTGCGTGGGTTTATCTCTGGGCTTTCTATCCTGTTCCATTGATCCATATTTCTTATTTTTGGGCCACTACCATACTGTCTTGATTACTGTAGCTTTGTAGTATAGTC
Organism: Mesoplodon mirus; assembly: GCF_964341445.2. Classification (NCBI taxonomy): domain Eukaryota; kingdom Metazoa; phylum Chordata; class Mammalia; order Artiodactyla; family Ziphiidae; genus Mesoplodon; species Mesoplodon mirus. The sequence continues at coordinate 25,019,371 of NC_138995.1, read as the reverse complement.
TGAAGTCAGGGAGGCTGATTCCTCCTGCTCTGTTTTTCTTTCTCAAGATTGCTTTGACTATTTGGGGTCTTTTGTGTTTCCATACAAATTGTGAAATTTTTTGTTCTAGTTCTGTGAAAAATGCCATTGGTAGTTTGATAGGGATTGCATTGGATGTGTGATTGCTTTGGGTAGTATAGTCATTTTCACAATCTTCTTCCAATCCAAGAACATGCTTACCTTTGTTTATAATACAATTGTGCATTTATCTTGTTTATTTTTAAATTAAGGTTTATGTTTAACCACCGGTTCACAGAATTTCTAATTATATAACGGTTGGCTCTTGAAAGTCTATACAGGCACACCTCATTTTATCGCACTTCACATTATTGTGCTTTTCACAAATTGAAGTTTTGTGGCAACGCTGCATCAAGCAAGTTTATCAGCACAACAGTATTTGCTCACTTTGTGTCACTGTGTCACGTTTTGGTAATTTTTGCAATATTTCAAACATTTTCATTGTTGCTATATTTATTATGGTGATTTGAGATCATTGATCTTTGGTGTTACTACTGTGACTTGCTGAAAGCTCAGGTGATGGTTAGCATTTTTTAACAATAAAATATTTTAAAATTAAGGTACGTACATTGTTTTTTAGACATAATGCTATTGCAGAGTTAAAAGACTACACTATAGTGTAAACATAATTTTATATGTGTGGGAAACTTGGAAAAAAAGTGACTCCCTTTATTGCAGTATTTGCTTTATTGTGGTAGTCTGGAACCTACCCTGTTATCAGTGAGGTCTGCCTATACAAGTCAGCTACAACATACCACTGGTACTTTAAGAGTGTTTAAAAGAATAATAAATAATAAATAAATAAATAAACAAGCTCAGTGTAGATTCATAATACATCTCAGTAAAGCACTCCCTATTACCAGTGGATCAAATTTTCAAATAAGGTGAAAAAGTGTTTTTCATCCTTGTCTATGGAGTTATCTTTGACTTATATAAGTATTTAACTTAAACTTTCTACACTTATGAGGGAAGATTAAAACATGATAATGACAGAATTTGGGTAAATATCACATAGCTAGTCAGTGGGAGACTCTGCTTTTGAACCCAACTTTCCTTTATTTCAAGGGCTATGATTTAAAAATTTTTTATTATTATTATTTTTAATCCCACACTACCTCGAGACATAGGAACAAGGACATGAATATGTACTTAGATGCAGAGCCATTTTCTAAAACACAGAATTAACTATGGCACAGTTATCTGTAAAAGCATGACATAATCAAATATGAAAAAAGCTATGACTTTTCTAAGGTCTCATAGCCACAAGCACAATCTCAGCTCTTCAGTGATTTTAAAATAAGGGTAATATAGGTTGACTCATTAATTTTCAAAAAACATACTACCCTATCTGGGGAATTAGCTGGACAATTAAAAGGGAGGGGAAAGCTAATGATCAATCTTTCTTTTCTCCCTAAGTTTAACATAATTTAAAAGAATAAACAGCTTTCCACTTCAGATCCTATTGCATTCCCTTCCTTGCAGCTAAGTAAGCAAAGTTTGTTCATCAGCAGCTTTGCCAAATATCCTTTTTTCCAGTCCCCATGGAGTCGCAAGTTGGGTTCCCAGGAAAGCTAGCTCTAAAATGGAATTTAGTTTGCAGGAAGTTTATATTAAGGAAAACTTGGGATCAATACCTGCAGAAGGGAGGACACAGCAGGAGTGGACAGAGGGAGAGGTCAAAATGTGATGCATGTGTAATAGCAGATGTGCCCAGCTTCTCGGCAAGTTCAGAACTAGAATGACCCTTCAGAATTGTCCCAAATTGAGGCAGGATGTTCAGTTGTTCAGATTTATGTTCCCTCGTCGATCTGTTATGGTATGTGTGACTTTGATCAAGGTGGCTTTCTGCACCAGAGGTAATTGCTGAAAGGGCTGAGAGCTGAAAGATGCCTGCTGACAGACACCAGCAGTGGGATTAACAGGTCCTTTAGTGAGGAGGGATCTGGGTGACATATCAGAGTGTCTGGTATCTGTCATCATATTCCAGTCAGTCCTTACACTGGCGATGACTGCCTTTCATGGCCAAACGTATTTTCTGTTTTTCCTCCAACAAAACCCTTTCTCTATACCCTGCTGCTCTTCTTTTCACTGTCCCCTCATTTCTCCAGTCCTTTTTCTTCTGCCCAACTTTTCTTCTTCTCATTTCCTGACCAAATACTAATCTCAAGACATGCAAGATTTGTCTGGCCCATTTTGATTTCTGAATCATCCCTGCAAAATCACATTCTGTAGTTTCAAAGATAGTCTCAATTGCAAGTAATTATACTTTTTCCCCCCATGAAAAGGTATTTTATTAAATATATAGCAGTAAAACCTAATTTGCATTTCCTTATGAAAAATTTTTATATGTATCAAATCAAAAATGATAGAGTACTTTTAAGGCTATGTCATTGACTTTACCATTATGCAATATGGCCATTATAGTTCACACAATATTACCAATAAATAATTTCATATCCAGAACTAAGATAAATTTCACAACTATTGTCAGGTAAGCCTAGATTATAAACCATTCTCAGGAAAAATAAGATGTTGTCCTATACCTCCTTTGTGTCATGAATAGCTCCTAGAACAATACTAGACTCACAGGAATAATTAAAACAATCTCTTTTTAAATTTATCAAGTTTCTATTAGGACTATAAAGTGACACACAACTGAGATTCTTTCTGTTCACAAGAATGGACTCCCAAGCAGAAGAATCTCTAAGGGTGATTTTCTGATTGTTTTCTCAACAGTAAGTGCAAATCAGGAAAAATCTCCTGATAGGCCACCTTCTGACTACTTTAAAGAGAGTATTTCTCAAAGAAAGAGTGTCAAGATGCATTTCATGTATATTAGTGCAGAGTCTTTTGAGAAGAAATAGACTTGTACTCTGGTGAATCCTGCATCAGTAACAGCCTTTGCTCCTAATGCTAGCAAGGGATTAAATGTCACTCTCCCATGGGAAGTGTCCTTGGTGTATTTCAATATGCAGCATATCCTGACCAAGATGGTTTTAGGAAGTACAGCTCTGCAGTAAGCTGACTCTCCTGCCCTCTTACAACACAGAACACATTCTGACAAACGGTGGAGGAAAAAGAAAGAGCATTAACAGTTTGTTCAGCTCCAGAGCTGAACGTATGTAATACCTCCATTATTTTCCTGACAGATCTGGGATGTGGGCAATTATGAAGTCATTCAGTGTGATGAAGATGCACCAAAAGTGGCCTCTCTTCTTAAAATGGAATATTAAGACAATGTAAAATAACTCTAATCCTGATAGAAGCTGTACTACCATTTCAAAAAGTTCTCTGTCATATTTTAAAAGCTAGAATTCTCTACACCGTAAAATACTATAGTAGTTTCCAGTTTATGCTTCCTCTATATGGTTTATTTGCTTACTGTTTAATATTCTTCGTGAGGGTTGAAGTTGAGCAAATATACAAAAGAACTTTTGAATGTTCCAGCTCCTCCTTTTTGAAGGTATTTAAAAGTTGGGTTGTGCTTACAAAATTGTAGTAAGAATTGAAAGCCCTTTTCTTTGGGTTTTCTTGCCATGTCTTAAAAGTTTCAAATGTACCCTGGAGCTGCCACTGGAAATTGAATATTTCATGAGAAAGAACAAGACAAAGTGAAAAGATTAAAATTAAGATACTTCCCAAAGTCCAATGTTGCAATTTCAAATGCAGTTTAATATGATAAACATGCATCTATATTGCAACACTTTTCTCCTCTCTATAGAATCTTAAATTGGTATCTTTGAGAAACCTTGGTTGAGAAGAATGCATTTTTATTTAAATATATTATACCTAATATATTTTGCTACTCATATGCATTCAAAAGGAATTTTTCTGTTGTAGGATAAATTGTAATTCAGATGATAAACTTTTGGATTTCTTGTTTTTATAACACCTAAATTATGCATATTTTTGTCAATACAATCCATCACATAGTGGTATGTAAAAAATAATGTTTCAATATATAGCAAAAAATATGTGTTCTGTCCAATTTGATTATGCAGGGAACTCGTGCTCCTTAGTGGAACATTTTCCAGTATCTACTCAACAGTTTACTATTTAGTACTGAATTTGAAAGGTTTTATAGAAATTAAAAAATAAATATTTGTGCATTTGTGCACGAATGTATGTGTGTTTAACCCTAATTCAGTAGATGGTTGGTCAAGTTTAAAATGTAGAGGCTAAATTTGGAGAAAGTCATTATTATTAAAGTGGAGAAAACATTTATGTTCTCAACATAAACATAGGAAAAGTATATGAAGAATAAGTAAACCTAATTTGATTATGTATTCTACCCTTTGAGGGAGAACAGCAAAGGCTTGTTAAAAGATAAATGTAGATTCCCTTTTTGTTGTTGTTGATTGTGTGTACGTCATATTAATGGTTTGAAAGATTTGAGTCACTGAACTAAATACATTTAAGTTTAGAACTCCGTTTCTTTCCTAACTAGGAGAATTTAGAAAACAGATATATGGAAAACCACATAAGATAGTTTGGAAATATTTAAGTTTTGATTTGTTTGAGGAAGGCAGAAGTAACCCAGAATTTTCCAGGCATTTGCATCAACTATTCTGAAACCCAGAGGTTCCTACGTTATATTTTCAGTGATTAATCTACTGAGGCTTTGCCATGTATTAATCACTATTGTTGGATACTGAATAGTTTTGGTTACAAAAAGTAGACCCTACTCTGCTTTAAGGGAAAAGTGTATTATCAAAGGAATTTGCAGAACTTCTGGAATTCCCTAAAAGTCAGACTTGGAAGCTATAAAGTAAAAACAAAAACAAAAAAACCCAATAAACCACAAGCAAGGAATTCTGGAAAGGAATTTAGTGATGAGGCTGAACTACAGCTTAACCACTCTTAGGTTGCTGCACTTTTGGTTATGTTGGCTGTACCAGTATAATATAGAAGGATGGAGCTCTTTTTGTAGAAAAATCAAAGTTCGATTAGACATAGATTCCAAGTACAAGTGTTGTGTATTTTGATATCAGACACATATCTGTTTACTGGATTCCTGAGGTTAGCTATGTATGATTCTTTTCTCAAATATAAATAGAAATAAATCAGAAATAAGTATTATGAATTCCCAAAATATACTTTTTAAATAATAATTATCATAGTAATATTAATAGTGGAAGCTACCAGTTATTGACTACTTACTGTATACCATTTGTTCTTGGTTGATTTGCGGGTCAATAATTAGTATTAGGTAAAAGTACAAAGTGAGAAAGATGATTTGAGCTTAAGCATAATGTATCATGTTTAATGAAATACACATAAGCTTGTTTCAAATACTTCTTGCTTTAGTGCCAAATATTGGCTTCAACATTTTTTAGCTGTGAACTAAGTAAATCTTATTGTGCTGAGCCTCAGTTTTCACAACTAATAAGGAAAACAATACCCGCCTTGTAGGAGTTTTGTGATTGTACGGAATTTAATGTAAGTGCTCAAAAGAATGTAACACAATGTTAGAAATGTTTATCATTAGTTATCATTATTCCAGAAGAAGGTCCAATGATTACAGCAGAAGAAAATGTCCAATATTAACCCAATAAAATGTAGACATGTTTCCCTGTCTGGATTTTGATGATGAAATTAATATCCATGTCTGTGTACTGATTTTTGAGGTAATTTTCTACCCAGAATGGTAGGGAAAGTATAAGATAAATTAAAGGCCTATGCTGTTTAAATCACCTGGTATTTTTTGAGTAAGAATGAGAATAAGCGAGATGGAAAGATTAACATTAGTGTACAGATAGATGAAGACTCTGAAGCTTAGGACGTGTTAATTGACTTTGCCAAAGTCATGCAACTAATACATGAAAGAACTTTGGCTAAAATTCCAGTCTATATAATTTAGCATCCAAACTCCTTACCTAACTGTGTGGGTCAAAGAATCTAAGGATATACTGTAAGGAATAAAGGTGGGGTCCCATTTAGCAACATACTAAATGCACATCAGAGTTATATATTAGCTTTGTCTTAGGTTGGAATACTCCAGAATCAGATTGTGGGACAAAGATGTAAATTTAAATAGTTTATTTGCAAGGTATTCCCAGGAAGCACCCACAGGGAAATAGAGAAGTTAGGGAAATGAAGAAAACCAGTAAAGTGTGTGTTAACAGGCAGATTACCACTGTGGATAAATGGGGCTCAGTCTAGCTGGGGAAACTCTGCAAGATAGTATGAAACACACCTCAGAGTTCCACCACTCAAAGACAGGTGTATCTGCTATAGCTTTGGTGTAAGACTTGTTCTTCATTTGATAATAGTTGATAAATTTTTGATAAAAAATAAGACACATTTTTAGTTTTTTAAGCAACTTCTGTACTGTTCTCCATAATGGCTGTACCAACTTACATTCCCACCAACAGTGTAGGAAGGTTCCCTTTCCTCCACACTCTCTCCAGCATTTATCATTTGTAGATTTGTTGATGGTGGCCATTCTGGCCGGCATGAGGTGATACCTCACTGTAGTTTTGATTTGCATTTCTTTAATAATTAATGATGTTGAGCACCTTTTCATGTGCTTTTTGACCATCTGTATGTCTTCCTTGGAGAAATGTCTATTTAGATCTTTGCCCATTTTTGATTGGGTTATTATTATTATTATTTTATATTGAGCTGCATGAGCTATTTGTACATTTTGGAGATTAATCCCTTGTGATTTGCTTTGTTTCCAAATATTTTCTCCCATTCTGAGGGTTGTCTTTTTGTTTTGTTTATGGTTTCCTTTGCTGTGCAAAAGCTACCATATGACCCAGCAATCCCACTCCTGGGCATATACCCAGAGAAGACCATAATTAAAAATGATACATGCACCCCAGTGTTCATTGCAGCACTATTTACAATAGCCAGGACATGGAAGCAACATAAATGTCCATCAACGGAGGAATGGATAAAGAAGATGTGGTACATATATACAATGGTACATATATAGTCAGCCATAATAAAGAACAAAATAATGCCATGTGCAGCAACATGAATGGATCTAAAGATCGTCATACTGAGTGAAGTAAGACACAGAAAGACAAATACCATATCACTTATATGTGGAATCTAAAAAAAAGGGTACAAATGAACTTTTTATAAAACAGAAGTAGAGTCACCAATGTAGAAAACAAACTTATGGTTACCAGAGGATAAGGGTGGGGGAGAGATAAATTGGGAGATTGGGACTGATATATACGCATTACTATATAAAAAAATAGATAACTAATAAGAACCTGCTGTATAGCAGAGGGAACTCTACTCAGTACTCTGTAATGGCCTATATGGGAAAAGAATCTTAAAAAAAAAAAGAGTGGGGCTTCCCTGGTGGCACAGTGGTTGAGAGTCCACCTGCCAATGCAGGGGACACGGGTTAGTGCCCCGGTCCGGGAAGATCCCACATGCCGCGGAGCGGCTGGGCGCGTGAGCCATGGCTGCTGAGCCTGCTCATCCGTAGCCTGTGCTCCGCAACGGGAGAGGCCATAACAGTGAGAGGCCCGCGTACCGCACAAAAAAAAAAAAAAAAAAGAGTGAATATATGTATATGTATAACTGATTCACTTTGCTGTACACCTGAAGCTAATACTACGTTGTAAATCCACTATACTCCAATAAAAAACTTTAAAAATCTAAAGTTATTATTGACATAACTATGATCAGCATAGGGTGTTCATACACTAGACTCTTAATGTTAGTCAAATTAATGTTTGCCCATGTTATAATCAAAGGGGATCTAGAAACCAGTCTGTCCTGTGAGCCAGCTGATGTCCTGTTGTGCTGAGGTTGGTGCTGAGTTTGGTTCTGGCTTCTGGACTCAACCAACTATTGGCTCTGACTTTACTCTCTATCCCATCCTAATATCTGCCGCAAAAAGTATTCTAGAGGACACTGGGCTAAACTGGGAAGGTGTGAACTGGCTAGATTAGGGAGGGAGATAGGTGGCAGACTCCTCAAATCCATGATATCCTAAAACAGGAATGTCCTCAAACTGGACTGTAACCTCAAGGAAGGTGTTGGAGCAGTTGATGGCATTGTGTGTGTGTGTTTGATACCTATAAGCACTTCCTTTGGTATCTTCCTACTGTGCTCCTTCTGTACCATATCTCTCCCTATTTGCTCAGATATCATATTCCCCAGGGAGTAATAGGCAAAAAGCAGGTAATCAGCTAAAGGGTCCTTTCAGACTCTACAGTTGGACTGAGTTTGGGGGGCTGACCTTCAGGAGTTGCAGGACCTGAGGGGCCTGGACCCAATTCACAAGCCACTTCAAGTCCACAGCTGAGATGGGCTTGACTCCTCCCAGGTTGCTTGGTATATGTTGCTGGTGACAGGAACCAAGGCCAAACAGGGCCAAACAGTACAGAACTGTTTCTGGGTCAATACCTGGGTCCATGGTCGGCAAGTCAAGTGGGTGGGAGCCTGCCTTCTCCAGTAGCTTCTCTAAGTGTCTCTCCTTGGTCTTGGGCTGCACCGAGGTTTCACAAACTCCTACTTGTATCCTAAAGCTCCCACAGTACACTTTCGTCTTTGCACTGATGCCAAATTATCATTGTTAAGGGGCGATACAAGCAGATGAGCAGGGGACTTCTCTGGTCATCTTGCTGACGTCACTCCTCTCACGTGAAATACCTGATTGTTCCTTTAACGGGACAAGTATACTCCCAGCCCAGGTCTTTAAATTTTCTCCCTTTCTCTTTCTTCTTCCTGAAACAGCCCTCCCAGGATATCTATAAGAAGCGTGTCCTCGCTTCATTCAGGTCTCTGCCCAAATGTTATCAGGGAGAACTTCTGGATTAATCCATATAAAAGAGTACTCTGTCACTTTCTATGCCTTTACTCTGCTTTTCATATAATTTACTTATTTAATATTGATGCATTGAATTTCTTCCTATACAAAATTTAAAATCTGTGAAAATGTGGAATCTGTATCTTGTTTTCTGCCATATTCTGCACATTGAATGAATGGATTTTTTGTGTGTGTGAGGAGTAAACAGAATAAACAAAATAACAATATTACCATGGTGCCAGTTGCCCTGTTCAAATTGTGCCTCTTTTTTGTTTAAAGTAGGGAATAGCCTTATAGCTCTTGGGCAAAATCTGGCTCCTCACCTGTTTTTTATAAGTAAAGTTACTGTAATACAAGCACAGCTGTTTGTTTATGTTCTGTCTATGGCTACTTTCCCGTTACAGTGGTACAGTTGAATCACTGTGACAGAGACTATGTAGCCTACAGAAACTAAGATATTTATCTATCTGCCTCTTTGTAATGAGATAATGATACTTATTATCTGCCCCTTTAGAGAAAATGTTGACTTTTTATCCACCAAGGAATGAAATGCAGGAGTGGACTGACTGAATGAAGAAGGTAAAAATGAACAAATGAGTGAATGAATGCATGAATAAATAAGTGAATTAGTGACTCTCAGGCTTACATAGATAATGATAACAGCTATTAATGTGAATTCCTATTTGACTCTTTGGAATCAAGTTCAAAGTAAGCAGACTTCTCAATATTAACAAAATGTGAAGTTTTATCCCTTGCACATTTAAAAATAAGACGTTTATACTAGTTGAGTATTCAGGCCCAGAAGTTGAGAATTTGCCAAAGGTCACAGAGGAGGTCAGGTGCAGAGCTGAGGCAAGGTCCAAGGTGTCTCCATATGTAGCCCGTGTCTTTCTCAAATATATATCTGGGTGTCACTGACAAAAAATAAGCCATTTCAGCACTTATCCTAGAAGTCAGTTAAAACTTGCATTATTGTCAAAATGTTGTTGGCAATACTCTTTTCAATTGGTAAAAATGGATATTTTATTTTATATTTTTACAAATTTATTTATTTATTTATTTTTGGCTGTGTTGGGTCTTCGTTGCTGTGCGTAGGCTTTCTCTAGTTGCGGCGAGCGGGGGCTACTCTTCCTTGTGGTGTGTGTGCTTCTCATTGCAGTGGCTTCTCGTTGCGGAGCATGGGCTCTAGGCATGTGAGCTTCAGTAGTTGTGGTACTCAGGCTCAGTAGTTGTGGCTCGCGGGCTCTAGAGCACAGGCTCAGTAGTTGTGGCACACAGGCTTAATTGCTCTGCGGCATGTGGGATCTTCCCAGACCAGGGCTGGAACCCGTGTCCCCTGTATTGGCAGGCAGATTCTTAAACACTGCACCACCACAGAAGTTCTAAAACTGGATATTCTAAACAGAAGCTTAATTTTTAAATGTTTTCTTTGATGAGGTAAATGTGCTTTCATGACTAAGCTCTAGTAAATGAGAGTGGTATTTTTGTATCTTCTTGATAAATTGTACACACTGGAAAGCATTCCCTACCCCTCCCTTTGAGTAGACTGATGTTTGGGCAATTTTCGTTACTTCTAGGCAAAAGAATGCAGATTTTTCTCTGTCTACCCAAGTGAGAAAATATCAGTGTTACTGTATAGAAGAAATAAGTTTTTATTTAAAAAGGAGCATTGTGAGAGGAGTCAGGAAGCTGGATTCTATTCCTGTAGTGATCTTAAACAACTGTCAAATACACTTTTTAAAATAATTACCATATTTGTTTTTATTTTCAGTCAACATACAGTATAATCCCTGGTACACAGTTGATATTCATAAACACTTGTTGAGAGAATATATAGAAAACATAGAGTTTATGGTTAAAAAAGAAAAAGAGGGGAAATTTTATGTACGAGATAGAAACTTGCATAATTAAGAGGAGGTTAATAAGCCTTACAAAACAGGTCAAATGTGTTTTGTTGTTACTGTGTTTTGTTATGTTTTGAGGTTTTAAAGGCATTTAGGTGGAGCTACAGCTGTCAACATTTGCTTACGGGGAAAAGGATCAGGGCACATCCATGAGAACATATGGAAAATTCTCCGTTATTTAAACCATGGTAAAGAAGAGACTAAATATTACAACTAACCACCAGTCTAAAAATTACTCAAGTTACTGTGCATCTAAAACACCACTATTATATCCTCTGAAGTGGTGAATGAAGTCAGAGTACTTCTGTAGAGTGAAAGGAAGGAGGGTTTTGTTGGTCAGAATTCTTACGGTTGCTAGTGAGAGAAACCCAACTCAAAATAGAATAAGTGGAAAGAAGTGGGGGTGTGTTGAAGTTTACTGCCTTACGGAACTGAAAAATACAGATTTGTTCTTGTCTTCAGAACTGGATGAGCCCAGGTGCTCAAATAATTTGTCCGAGAAGCTCTGTTTCTTCCTAGCTTAGACCTGCTTTACTTTGGGTTGACTTTATGCTTAGGGAGTTCTCTCTATGTGGTAGTTCCAGGCTCATTTAATCAAGGAAAACATGTGACACTCTCTTGTCCAATCATTCTTTCAGACGTGAGTGTCTGGCTAAGGCAGGAGTAGAGCAGATGCATCTGTTTTCTTTGGGAATAAAAAAGCAGCTTCCTCTTGGAAAACTAACCCTCTTAGTTAATGTGATGATTCCTCTGGATATGTGGAACAAATATTCCAACAATTTTGATGGAATTTTCAGGACTTCCGATTTCTGATCTGGTATGTAAGAAGCTTAGAAGCATAGACTAGAATACCTCTCACTAGAGCCAGTAGCTCAAGTCTTTCTCACAGAGATATGGCCATATTGATTTGAATGAAGAAAAAAAAAAAAGGACATTGGAGAGTAAATGAGCTTTCTTTCCATTGGAGATAAAAAGTGTATCTATTTCCCCAATCTGCATTCACACACTTTCTTTTTTTTTTTTTTTTTTGCGGTATGCGGGCCTCTCACTGTTGTGGCCTCTCCCGTTGCGGAGCACAGGCCCCGGATGCGCAGGCCCAGCGGCCATGGCCCACGGGCCCAGCCGCTCCGCGGCATATGGGATCCTCCCAGACCGGGGCACGAACCCGTATCCCCTGCATCGGCAGGCGGACTCTCAACCACTGCGCCACCAGGGAGGCCCCACACACTTTCTTGATGCCTTCTTCATTTTATTGTAATGTTCTTTAACTCTTTTTCAAAGCTGTATATCAAAGTTCTTTTATCTTTTTATTTTATTGTTTTTGAAAACCAAGATTCTTTAACATGTCTTGTATTAAATTGAACAATCTGAGTAAAATTCAACATGCATGAAAAAATTATTCTAAGTCTGAGGATGGAGAATTCAAAATAATGACTGAGGCTTTTTTCACTTTGATTAACTATCAGTGTGTTGAGGACCATTTTTCAACTATTGCTTCTTTAGTCATTGTTCTTAAAAGTAGTATTATCTTTAATTAAGGTGATTGACCTGAATTAATATTTTTATACATTTCACTAACATCACTCAGGAATAAGTAGCATAAATGTGGTATGATTTCCGTCTCAACCTCTTTTCCTTTTCTTCTGTTTTAAAATTGCTTTAATTCTCTGTTTACATGCTGCATTAGTAGATATGGGTTAATTCCGTTGTTTTTTTCCTTGTCAATCACGCCATATCCCAGATTGATGATGTTAATTCCACAGGATAAAAGAAAGCACTGGACTGCAATTTGGGTTTTACAAAACACACACACACACACACATTCCACATGTGATAGAAGTAGACCTGGGAATCTGGCAGGCTGTGTTATTGTTCTTGAAATGTTTAGCATATTTGCAGATATTATGCATAATGCCGTAATAAGGTGATCACATATTCAGGTAACCAGGAAATGAGAGAAGTAACTAAGTTGAATAATAGAAATAAGATTCAAATGCTTCATTATAATCTGGAATGATGTGCCATATCCCTATGAATTTCATTTACATTTTCACTATTTAAGGCGGTGACAGTAAGCCCAGAAAAACAAAGCAAATATAGAGGATGGGGGAGATATCATTTAAGAGGTGACCCTGTGGAGAAGAGTTGAATGTACGTCAGTGATTTGATGTGGCTACCAGGGAAGCTGAGTATGTCTCAGGCCACTGTTTTTAGATATTTTGGCTCTGATTGGGATGGAAAAATGCCTGACACCATGAATGCCTGACTCCAAGAATCATTCCTTAAATAATAATCTGATAGAGTGAAACACTGGCAAAGGAAGGGCATTAATTAGTGAAGGAACTCAAAAATAACTTTCTTGGGTTTTAAAAAATTTGTTTAGAGAGAGGGCTCAGCAATAAGACTGCCTGAGGTCAATTCCCAGGTCAATCCCTTGGGGACTTTAGTTTAGTGAATGGGTCAGAATATATAAGAATCTTGGTGCTTCAGATAACCCACATACTCAGTTTTCCTCATCTGTGAAATGGGGAAGTTACATTCCCCAGAGAGTGTTTGTTGGATGAAACATGAAAATGCATCACATATACCTAACAAGTTTGATATGGTCAGTGAAGGTTAGCTCCTACTGTGTTTTTTTAAAAATAAATTTATTTATTTTATTTTTTATTTATTTACTTTTGGCTGCACTGAGACTTCGTTGCTGCATGTGGGCTTTCTCTAGTTGCAGCGAGCGGGGGCTACTCTTCGTTGTGGTGCGCAAGCTTCTCATTGTGGTGGCTTCTCTTGTTGCGGAGCGTGGGCTCTAGGCATGCGGGCTTCAGTAGTTGTGGTGCACGGGCTTGGTTGCTCCGTGGCATGTGGGATATTCCCAGACCAGAGATCGAACCCGTGTCCCCTGCATTGGCAGGCGGACTCTTAACCATTGCACCACCAGGGAAGTCCCCCTACTGTGTTTTTTCTTTTCATTATAATAATTATTGAAGAAAGTTAGGGAAAAATGCTTCTGAAAAATATAAACAGCCTCAGAAAGTTATGTGCCCCTCGAAAAATCATTTCAGCCCTTGAAATTGCCCACAGCAGCTAATAGCAGCTACACCAGTCTCACCCTTTAACCCAATATGCTGTACTCATGTAATTTTTTATGTATACTTTGACATGAAAAATGTTGGGAAGCATTTTGAAGATAAGAAAAAAAATGGTAAAAATAAGTTATTTTGAAATAACACTGTAGCATTCGTGTAAGGAATGATTTGGTTGGGGATGGTTAAGAGGAACATGGGTTAGGATGGTGAGTTCTTAGTATAACTTCATGTCAATATTATTGTAATATTCAAAGTAGTGGTAAAGGTGACAGATATGGCAGGTTTGAAATTCCATTGGTGGTGTTTGTATTATTCCACTACAGCTTTTACAAGTGGACTTCAGTTCATCCCAAACAGGGAAAAAAATCATATAATCCAGGATTAGGTAGTTCAGCAACTTCTTAACTCTCAACAAGTTATTTAAGGCACATTCAAATGTAGAAAATACCTGTAATAGAATCTGGCTTGTCAGCTTCAACTGAGTTTACTTATTCACTCTTTTTTTTTTTTTTCCCAGAATATGTGATCTTGCGGTCACTGCATGTAGCATACCAGCCATATGTATTTAAGCAATTGAATGAGAAAGGGGAACTTAAAATGTCCCACTGCTAAGTACTAGGTGCTTTAGATGTGTGATCTGATTCAATAATCACAACAGCTGAGGAGTCAGACCTCTACTGTAGTGTGTTACTTACTCAAGGATCCCCAGTGAGTAGAATAAGGATTCAAATTCAGGGCTGTCTGTCTGATTCCAAACTCCATGGTCTTTCCTTTAATCATGCTTCAACCTATGTTCAGTAAAACTTTACAGTTTTAGACTTTGTCACCCACTGTGCAATAACAGTTATCCTGTGGGAAACACATTTATACTGTAAAGAGCAAAGAGGCATGTGCTTCTGTGTGCCTGTGAATGTGAGTTTGTGTGTGGTTACATGTGTGAATTTCATGTTTTCAGTGTGGAGTGGATCTGATAGAACATTGGGCTCAATGAAATTCTTGAAATTATATCACCAAAGCATCCACCTCTCACAAGGGCAGCAGCAGAGAAATGCCTACAGAGGATAGCAATTAGCACTTTCTAAAATAGTCTAATTAGTAAAAACAAAACAAAACAATTTCACTAGCAACCAAAATAGGCTTTTCATTTTAACCCCTTATTAATAGTCTTGTTTATAAACACAGTCCCTCAGGATCGTTTCAAACCGAGGTGGAAATCAAAAAATCAGAATATTCATGATTCATTGAAACAGCTTCAGATGTTTAACCTTTCTAAAAGTTACTTCTAACATTCATCACCCAGCAACTGCAGCTGAGTGATAAGGAAACAAGGCAGAGACTGGAGAAAAGGAGATTATCAACTATGAACAGTTAATTTGAGTACTTCTCTCAAATAGAGTAGGCAACATATGTTGAGTTTACTGTCTTATACCTAAATGCCAAAAGAATATTTTTGAAAGGAGAAGTACAGCCATCTCAAATTATTTTTTTCCTATATATATGTTGATTTAAAAAAATTTATTTAAAATTGAGTCTAAACTGGAAGCACCTTAGTCCCCATGCTCTGGTTTCTTTCTTTCTTCCTTTTTTTTTTTATAGAATTCAAGGCTACTGTCTCCTTTCTCTCTAATATTATGGTCAGTCCCTCACCACGCTCTGCTGGCTGCATACGGTCTCCATGCTGCTCTCCTCCACAACCTCAGACATGAGGTCCACCTCTGACCACATGCAGTTCAGTAGACTCTGAAGAGCCAGGTCTAGCTGGGTCTACGTTTTCATGACCTGAGACTTCAGTTTGTGTAGTAGGTGCTTTGAGCTTTTTCAGGAAAGACTCAGTCTTCTTGGTTCTCTTACTTGGAGAACCTAGGACTAGTCTGTGCAGTTGGGTACGCTTCGAAGTTCTAATCCTTTGGGAGATCTTCCTTGAAGATCTTGAACTAGACCTCTCAAAATTTTGAGATAACCTAGACTACTTCTGCAGTAGAACTAAGGCTGGAGTTTTGTCGGGGGAAAACTGTATCCTCTGTCTACTGGGTTGTTCTGGCCTTTTCCCTTTTTCTCACCCCTAATGGCTCCATAGAAAGCTAAGGACCAGGAGAAGGATGATGTTGGGGTCAACTTATCCTTCCCACTTCCGTGGTTATGGGAATGCCTTTTGGAAGTTGTGACTTTTTCCTTTATTTTTCTTTGGGATTCAGTATTGTGTTGGAAGACCATCTGGCTATCATCCTGTTCACTCATATAAACTGTACTCTGCAAGGTGGAGTTGAGGGATCCCATTATAGAACCTTTAGCTGTTTCTACAGTAGGCTTGCCCATCTCTTGCAAGTTGCTTACTGGTGAGAGACTGGAAGTTTCTGTTGACATGCTTGAAGTATCCTCTGAGGGCAAGAATGTGTAGCACTTGCAACATACATGATAAGACTCTACGGTTGTGTTGGAAGCACCTTGCCTGGCCACGTTGGTTCTGCTTCCTCCTGGACCATGAAGGCTGACCCTGCCAGCACTCTGTTTATTTGTCCTGAGTCTGCATGTTGAGTTTCTTCCCCCACCAGCATTACCAAAAGAGGTGGCCCCAAAAAGGGACCATGTGAAGGCTCCTGATGTTGACCTGATCTTGATTTCCTTCTCCAGGAAGTTCCACAGCCTGGGCAGAGTGGGAGGAAAAACAAGCAAATTAGAGAGGCAAGTGAAACCAAAAAGGTCTGGTCCTCTTGCCTCTGTAGCTGAAAAACTCAAAAGCTTATAATTAGAAGAACCTTTGAGATTATCAAGTGCAGTCTCCTGTTTATGCAGAAATTCCCTGTATAAAATCTGCACATAACAGTCTTGGGAGACAGATTATGGATCAAAGGAAGGACTTGCTAATAGTTAAAAATGTCCCAGACTGCCTGAATTTGAGTAGTAAGTATTCAAAAAATACTTTGGACGGTCAGGATGCTCTCTAGGGCATAACAACATTGGGCATGAGATTAGAGGAATTGACATCTGAGGAATCTCTGGAATTCAGCCTTGAGGAACATTTGGAGAAGTACAAGTAGCCTCTGTGATGTGGCAAGTCCTCCAAATGGTGGTTTATATGGTCCTGAACACTTCTAAATGCAAACCATTTTGTAGAAAACCAAAGGCTTTGCAAGACTAGCTTTTAGCTGCTCTCCCAAAGCTCCTTGGTCTTGTTTTCTAGAACCTCTGCAAAGACTTACTACTGAGCTCTTGGCCTCTGTCTCAAACACAGGCTTGTCTGTTATGTTGTGTCTGCAGCTGGCATGGCCTGGGTGCTGCTGTAACTCTCCACTGATAGTATCAGAGGTGAATGAGGGGACTTTTCCATTAAACAAAAAGATATTTTGTGTCTGAAGTGGGGCACAGCTGAAAGGCAAAAAAAGAACAGCCAGTGGCAAACTTCAGCCAGAGCTGCTGCTTTCCAATATGAGGGACACATATTTTACAAACTTTATTGTATCAACCTGATTAACTCTAAGGTCTTATTAAGCTTGTGGCCTCTTGCCTGGATGTCACATCCACGTCTGGCATATCCTTCATAGCTTGTGGCTAATCTAGCCAGCATCATGGCAGTAGGTTGTGCAAGGCTATGGCTGGACAAGGTAAGACTCGATGCCCACTGTCACCATTAGGACATGGCTGTGCACATCGATCACATCTCTTTTGCTGATCTTGGTTACATTTGTTCTCAAATATCAGTGTGTTCTTGAATACAGTATATTCTCTTGTGCAGTTGTCGCTGTAGTTTCCCTGTGGGGGTATTAAGCATGTGCACCGCAGGGCTGCGTCAAGGCTTGTAATATGGTAATAGGGATTTACTGCTCAGGGCTATCTTTATGCGGACAGTTCCTCATGGCTCCTCTACACTTCCCTTACCACATCTCGCAGGGCTCCCATGTTCCTGCTTCTCTGGCAGATGGGGGAGTAGCATCCTCTGCTGTGGCTCTCAGCCTAAGAGCCCTGGAAGGGAGGGAGGTTCCTGAGTGACTAAGGATGATTTGACACCTTTCTGACTTGGACCCAGACCATGCTGCATAGGGCTTGGAGACATGGGCATACTCAGGAGGGGCTTCTGCAAGTCTGACGCCCCTAGTCATCATGTCTGCTTTAGATGCCTCCAAGGGAGCTGCTGCTGTTCTTCCTCAGGAGCCTCCAACTGGGCTTAGGCCAGCCCACGGGGCCCCTCTTACCCAGTCCTGCTCATTGTGACCTGTAATCACCACACATCTCTTTGTCTCTGCTCCCCAGCAGCAGCCCCTTCAGGACAGCACCTCTGCCTCTGCATGGCCAACTGGGAGAACCCACCTGGGGTGTGAGTAGGGGGGTAGGCTGAGTGGCTAAATCGGTCTTTATGAGGTACAGAAATGGGCTAGACAGCAGAGATACTAGCCAAACAGATAATTGAAGGTAATTTTACCCCACATTTTCCTTTTGACATAAAAATGAAAGGCAGTAGGGGGTCAGGTCCTAGTATTAATTAATGATAGAAGATTGGCCTCTACTGTCTATTTTATCTAGTTTTATGTATTCTATTAAAATCATAATAGTATAATTTTTATGTCCAACAGCAATGATTGTGTATGCAGCAGTGGATGAAAGAAACTTATTTCTTTGCAGGTAGTCTCTGAAATTTGAAGAAAGCAAGCAGAAATCTCTGTGGAATATTTACTAAAACTAAGTCAGATGGGGCAGAATTTATTGTGGAATTGGAGACACTGAGCACATCAGATGGATAGAAGTTCGGTATCCGAGTGACTTACAGCTTATCAGCTATGTCAGGTACCATGAAGTTATCCTCACATAGCAGTGGGCTTCTCATTTCCTGTTATTTGGAGAGTGCAGAAATATCTACCAAGGGTGAGTGCATTCCTTTTGGTTATTTTGATTGCTTTTCTTCAAGATGTTTATATTATTTTTCCTCCATGTGAAATATGTATGTTATACCTTAAATGACTTTAAATGACTTAAGGACCTTAAAATTGTGTGTGTGTGTATATATGTATATATATATATATGTGTGTGTGTGTGTGTGTGTGTATGTATATACACATATAAAACACTGTCCATAAAGTTTGATGTTAACAAACTCAATTAAATATAGCTACTCTACTTCACAGTTGAACACTATGTGCTAAAATATAAAAATGATACCTTTCTTTCATCCTATGCTACTGTTTACACTTTTCCTCAACTGCTTCCATCAAGTGAATGATTTTGAGCAAATGATTGTCAGTCCAAAGAACCACAGGTTAAAGCAGACAAACGGTATATCTGGTGCCCTTCCTCCCAACTTGATCAACACAATAACATTGCCTAGTTATCAGAGCAAGGTTCTGAGACAGCCTGTACTCAAACCCCAATTCTGTGCCTCCTAACTATGGGATATTAGGTAAGTTTCTTAAACTTTCAGAGCTATATTTTCTTACCTGTAACATTGGCATAATGGCATTTGCTTTGTGGGTGTAAAGTGAGAATTTAATAAGCTACTGCAGAGGAAGCTTTTAGTTTAGGGATTGATGTTTAATATGTTCTTACTAATGAGTTTCAAGTATACCTTACACATAGCCAGCAATCTAGATAAAAAACAAAAATTTCTAATTGAACAGCTATTTCAGTCTATTTAGGGCATTGGATATTCTGATTACTTGCCCTGTGTAGACATAGGTAATATACAGAGGTATTGCCAACAAACTCCGTTCTATTGTGGAACAGAGATCCTGGGAAATACGTAGCCCCTTTCTACTTAGTTTTGCCCTGACCTATGTGGCAGGCGATCTGTTGCTTCACTCACAGAATTTCTGCCCACTTTTGGCTGAGGAGAGGATAGAACATAGCAGGCATTTTTATAAAAGCCCAAGTGAGAGGTATTGGAAGGAGGAAAAACAGCCGGTGAACTGGACACCGAAGAATCAAAGCAGAGAGCAAATTTCTAACTGAGCTTTCAGTTACATTCACAGGAGGGAGTCAAGAATTAGAGACAAGAGAATGAGACTGAACTCTTAATGAGCTCTTAGGAACTTGGCAGCTTTGCCATGCTGTATTTCTCTTATCACATCAGCATTTATCGAATACCTACTTTGTATTAGGTCAGTTGTTGCAAAATGGGAATAGAAAAGTAAAACTAAAAAGTATAAAATTGTTTCAAGATAGTCATAGGGGTTGGGTAGGGATAGATAAATTACTGGTTCACAATAGGTGGATGACAAAGTTATCTGAGAGTGATTTACACTAATTTATACAGAAGTGCAGCAAACAGACATCCTGGAAAGCCACTCAGTATAGGAGAAAATTTAATTGTAAGTTGAAGATAGCAGAGGAGTAACTCAGGCAAAGATGGGACATGATGGTCATTTCAGACCAAGGGAACAGCTTGTGCAAAGGCCAAAGGCAAGATTGACAATGCAGAGACTATTCAGTAGTTCATGTGAGATTAGCATAGAGTAAGTAATAAAACTTGTAAAAAGTAAGACTGGAGAAGAAAACAGGATGGACATCACTGAGGACCCTGAAGTTCTTGTTAGGGAGTTTGAATTTATGCTGGGTACAGTGAGCTATTAAAAGGAGATGAGTAACTCCATCTGAGTGTGCTTTAGAAAATGATCTCTAGAAGGGAAGACCTTCAAGATGGCAGAGGAGTAAGATGTGGAGTTCACCTTCTTCCCCACAAATGCATCAAAAATACATCTATGTGTGGAACAACTCCTACAGAACACCTACTGAATGCTGGCAGAAGAACTCAGACCTCCCAAAAGGCAAGAAACTCCCCACATACCCTGGTAGGGCAAAAGGAAAAAAGAAAAAACAGACACAAAAGTATAGGGATGGGGCCTGAACCTCTGGGAGGGAGCTGTGAAGGAGGAAAAGTTTCCACACACTAGAAGCCCCTTCACTGTCAGAGATGGAGGGTAGGTGGGGGGGAAGCTTCGGAGCCACTGAGGAGAGAATAGCAACAGGGGTGCAGAGGCCAAAGCGGAGAAATTCCCTCACAGAGGATTGGTGCTGACCAGCACTCACCAGCCTGAGAGGCTTGTCTGCTCACCCTCCAGGGTGGGTGAGGGCTGGGAGCTGAGGCTTGGGCTTCGGAGGTCAGATCCCAAGGAGAGGACTTGGGTTGGCTGCGTGAACACAGCCTGAAGGGGTTAGTGCACCACAGCTAGCCGGGATGGGATTCCGGGAAAAAGTCTGGAACTGCCTAAGAGGCAAGAGACCACTGTTTTGGGATGCGCAAGGAGAGGGGATTCAGAGCACCACCTAAACGAGCCCCAGAGACTGGCGTGAGCTGCGGCTGTCAGCGTGGACGCCAGAGATGGGCATGAGACGCTAAGGCTGTTGCTGCAGCCAACAAGAAGCCTGCGTTCAAGCATAGGTCACTATCCACACCTCCCGTCCCGGGTGCCTGTGCAGCCCACCACTGCCAGGGTCCCGTGATCCAGGGACAACTTCCCCAGGAGAACACACGGCGCACCTCAGGCTGTTGCAACGTCATGCTGGCCTCTGCCGCTGCAGGTTTGCCCTGCATTCAGTACCCCTCCCTCCCCCTGGCCTGAGTGAGCCAGAGCCCCCTAATCAGCCACTCCTTTAACCCCCTCCTGTCTGGGCGAAGAACAGAAGCCAGAGGGTGACCTACCTGCAGAGGTGTGGCCAAATCCAAAGCTGAACCCCAGGAGCTGTGCGAACAAAGAAGAGAAAGGGAAATTTCTCCCAGCAGCCTCAGGAGCAGTGGATTAAATATCCACAATCAACTTGATGTACCTTGCATCTGTGGAATACCTGGATAGACAATGAATCATCCCAAAATTGAGGCAGTGGACATTGGGAACAACTATAGATTTGGGGTTTGCTGTATGCAACTGACTAGTTTCTGATTTATATGTTTATCTTAGTTTAGTTTTTAGCGCTTCTTATCCTTGGTGGACTTCTTTACTGGTTTGGTGGCTCTCTTCTTTTTCTTTTATTACTTTTTTATTTTAATAATATTTTTTAATTTTTAATTTTAATAACTTTATTTTATTTTACTTTTTTTCCTTTCTTTCTTTTTTCTCCCTGTTCTTCTGAGCTGTGTGGCTGACAGGGTCTTGGTAGTCTGGCCGGGTGTCAGGCCTGAGCCTCAGAGGTGGGAGAGCCGAGTTCAGGACATTGGACCACCAGAGACCTCCCAGCACCATGTAATATCAATCAGCAAGAGCTCTCTCAGAGATATCCATCTAAATGCTAAGACCCAGCCCCACCCAACGACCAGCAAGCTGCAGTGCTGGACACCCCATGCCAAACAACTAGCGAGACAGGAACACAAACCCACCCATTAGCAGAGAGGCTGCCTAAAATCATAGTAAGTTCATAGATACCCCAAAACACACCACCAGACTTGGTCCTGCCCACCAGAAAGACAAGATCCAGCCTCATCTACCAGAACACAGGCACCAGTCCCCTCCACCAGGAAGCCTACAAAACCCACTGAACCAGCCTTACCCACTGGGGTCAGACACCAAAAACAACGGGAACTATGAACCTGCAGCCTGCGAAAAGGAGATCCCAAACGCAGTAAGTTAAGCAAAATGAGAAGACAGAGAAATATGCAGCAGATGAAGAAGCAAGGTAAAACCCCACCAGACCAAACAAATGAAGAGGAAATAGGCAGTCTACCTGAAAAAGAATTCAGAGTAATGATAGTAAAGATGATCCAAACTCTTGGAAATAGAATGGGGAAAATACAAGAAACGTTTAAAAAGGACCAAGAAGAACTAAAGAGCAAACAAACAGTGATGAACAACACAATAAATGAAAGTAAAAATTCCCTAGAAGGAGTCAATAGCAGAATAACTGAGGTGGAAGAATGGATAAGTGACCTGGAAGATAAAATAGTGGAAATAACTACCACAGAGCAGAATGAAAAAAAAAGAATGAAGAGAATTGAGGACAGTCTCAGAGACTTCTGGGACAACATTAAGAGCACCAACATTCGAATTATAAGGGTCCCAGAAGAAGGACAGAAAAAGAAAGGGACTAAAAATATTTGAAGAGATTATAGTTGAAAGCTTCCCTAATATGGGACAGGATATAGTCAAGTCCGGGAAGCACAGAGAGTACCATACAGGATAAATCCAAGGAGAAACATGCCAAGACATATTAATCAAACTATCAAAAATTAAATAAAGGAAAAAATATTAAAAGCAACAAGGGAAAAGCAACAAATAACATACAAGGGAATCCCCATAAGGTTAACAGCTGATCTTTCAGCAGAAACTCTGCAGGCCAGAAGGGACAGGACATATGGCAGGACATATTTAAAGTGATGAAAGGGAAAAACCTACAACCAAGATTACTCTACCCAGCAAGGATCTCTATTCAGATTTGATGGAGAAATTAAAACCTTTACAGAGAAGCAAAAGTTAAGAGAATTCAGCACCACCAAACCAGCATTACAACAAATGCTAAAGTAACTTCTCTAGGCATGAAACACAAGAGAAGGAAAAGACCTACAATAAAAAACCCAAAACAATCAAGAAAATGGTCATAGTAACATAACATATCTATAATTACCTTAAATGTAACTGGATTAAATGCTCCAACCAAAAGACATAGACTGGCCGAATGGATACAAAAAGAAGACCTGTATATATGCTGTCTACTAGAGACCCACTGCAGACCTAGGGACATATAAAAACTGAAAGTGGGGGGATGGGAAAAGATATTCCATGCAAATGGAAATCAAAAGAAAGCTGGAGTAGCAATACTCATATCAGACAAAATAGACTTTAAAATAAACACTATTACAAGAGACAAAGAAGGACACTGCATAATGATCAAGGGATCAATACAAGAAGAAGATACAACAATTGTAAATATTTATGCACCCAACATAGGAGCACCTAAATACATAAGGCACATGCTAACAGCCATAAAAGGGGAATCGACAGTTGCACAACAAAATTAGGGGACTTTAACACCCCACTTTCACTAATGGACAGATCAACCAAAATGAAAATAAATAAGGAAACACAAGCTTTAAATGACACATTAAACAAGATGGACTTAATTGATATTTACCGGACATTCCATCCAAAAATAACAGTGCTTTCTTCTCCAGTGCTCATGGAACATTCTCCAGGATAGATCATATCTTGGGTCACAAATCAAGCTTTGGTAAACCTAAGAAAATTGAAATCATATCAGGTATCTTTTCCAACAATAACACTATGAGACTAGATATCAATTACAGGAAAAAAATTGTAAAAAATACAAACACATGGAAGCTAAACCATACACTGCTAAATAACCAAGAGATCACTGAGGAAATCAAAAAATACCTTGAAAAAAATGACAATGGGGCTTCCCAGGTGGCGCAGTGGTTGAGAGTCCGCCTGCCGATGCAGGGGACACGGGTTCGTGCCCCAGTCTGGGAAGATCCCACATGCCACGGAGCGGCTGGGCCCATGAGCCATGGCCGCTGGGCCTGCGTGTCCGGAGCCTATGCTCCACAACAGGAGAGGCCGCAACAGTGAGAGGCCTGCGTACCCCCCCCCAAAAAAAAAAAAGGACAATGAAAACACGACAGCCCACAGTCTATGGGATGCAGCAAAAGCAGTTCTAAGAGGGAAGTTTATAGCAATACAATCCCACCTTAAGAAACAGGAAACATCTCGAATAAACAACCTAACCTTGCACCTAAAGCAATTAGAGAAAGAACAAAAACATCCCAAAGTTAGCAGAAGGAAAGAAATCATAAAAATCAGATCAGAAATAAAGGAAAAAGAAATGAAGGAAACGATATCAAAGATCAATAAAAGTAAAAGCTGGTTCTTGGAGAAGATAAACAAAATTGACAAACGATTAGCCAGACTCATCAAGGAAGAAAGGGAGGAGACTCAAATCAATCGAATTGGAAATGAAAAAGTAGAAGTAACAACTGACACTGCAGAAATACAAAGGATCATGAGACATTACTACAAGCAGCTATATGCCAATAAAGTGGACAACCTGGAAGAAATGGACAAATTCTTAGAAAAGCACAACATTCCGAAAATGAACCAGGAAGAAACGGAAAATATAAACAGACTAATCAGAATAACTGAAATTAAAACTGTGATTAAAAATCTTCCAACAGGGGCCTCCCTGGTGGCGCAGTGGTTGAGAGTCCGCCTGCCGATGCAGGGGATACGGGTTCGTGCCCCGGTCTGGGAGGATCCCATATGCCGCGGAGCGGCTGGGCCCGTGAGCCATGGCCGCTGGGCCTGCGCATCCGGAGCCTGTGCTCCGCAACGGGGGAGGCCACAACAGTGAGAGGCCCGCATACCGCAGAAACAAACAAAAAAAAAAAAAAAAAAAAAAAAAAAAAAAATCTTCCAACAAACAAAAGCCCAGGACCAGAAGGATTCAGAGGTGAATTCTATCAAACATTTAGAGAAGAGCTAATACCTGTCTTTCTCAAACTGTTCTAAAGTATAGCACAGGGAGGAACACTCCCCAACTCATTCTATGAAGCCCCCATCACCCTGATACCAAAACCAGACAAAGATGTCACAAAAAAAGAAAACTATAGGTTAATATCACTGATGAACATAGATGCAAAAATCCTTAACAAAATACTAACAAACAGAATCCAACAGCACATTAAAAGGATCATACACCATGATCAAGTGGGGTTTATCCCAGGAATGCAAGGATTATTCAATATATGCAAATCAATCCATGTGATATACCATATTAACAAACTGAAGGACAAAAACCATATGATCATCTCAATAGATGCAGAGAAAGCTCTCAACAAAATTCAGCACCCATTTATGATAAAAACCCTCCAGAAAGTAGACATAGAGGGAACTTGCCTCAGCATAATAAAGGCCATATATGACAAACCCACAGCCAACATCATTCTCAGTGGTGAAAAACTGAAACCATTTCCACTAAGATCAGGAGCAAGACTAGGTTTCCCAGTCTCACCACTATTATTCAACATAATTTTGGAAGCTTCAGCCACAGCAGTCAGAGAATCAAAAGAAATAAAAGGAATCCAAATCAGAAAAGTAAAACTGTCACTGTTTGCAGATGACATGATACTATACATAGAGAATCCTAAAGATGCTACCAGAAAACTACTAGAGTTAATCAGTGAATTTGGTAAAGTAGTAGGATACAAAATTAATGCACAGAAACCTCTTGCATTCCTATACACTAATGATGAAAAATCTGAAAGAGAAATGAAGTATACACTCCCATTTACCACTGCAATGCAACAAAAGGAATAAAATACCTCAGAATAAACCTACCAAAGGAGGCAAAAGACCTGTATGCAGAAAACTATAAGACACTGATGAGAGAAATTAAAGATGATACAAACAGATAGAGAGATATACGATGTTCTTGGATTGGAAGAGTCAACACTGTGAAAATGACTGTACTACCCGAAGCAATCTACACATTCAATACAATCCCTATCAAACTACCAATGGCATTTTTCAGAGAACTAGAACAAAAAATTTCACAATTTGTATGGAAACACAAAAGACCCTGAATAACCAAAGCAATCTTGAGAAAGAAAAACAGAGCTAGAGGAATCAGGCTCCAGACTATACTCCAAAGCTACAGTAATCAAGACAGTATGGTACTGGCAGAAAAACAGAAATATAGATCAATGGAACAGGATAGAAAGCCCAGAGATAAAACCATGCAGCTATGGTCACCGTATCTCTGATAAAGGAGGCAAGAATATACAGTGGAGAAAAGACAGCCTCTTCAATAAGTGGTGCTGGGAAAACTGGACAGCTACATGTAAAAGAAGGGTATTAGAACACTCCTTAATACAATACATAAAAGTAAACTCAAAATGGATTAAAGCCCTAAATGTAAGGTCAAACAGTATAAAACTCTTAAAGGAAAACATAGGTAGAACACTCTATGACATAAATCACAGCAAGATCCTTTTTGACCCGCCTCCTAGAGAAATGGAAATAAAAACAAAAATAAACCAATGGGACCTAATGAAACTTAAAAGCTTTGCATAGGACAGGACACCATAAAGAAGACAAAAAGACAACCCTAAGAATGGGAGAAAATATTTGCAAACGACACAACTGACAAAGGATTAATCTCCAATATACGAGCAGCTCATGTAGCCCAATATCAAAAAGACAGCCCAATCCAATTATGGGCAGAATATCTAAATAGACATTTCTCCAAAGAAGATATACAGATTGCCAACAAACACATGAAAGGATGCTCAACATTACTAATCATTAGAGAAATGCAAATCACAACTACAATGAAGTATCACCTCACACCGGTTAGAATGGCCATCATCAAAAAATCTACAAACAACAAATACTGGAGAGGGTGTGGAGAAGGGGGAGTCCTCTTGCACTGTTGGTGGGAAGGTAAATTGATACAGCCACTATGGAGAGCAGTATGGAGGTTCCTTAAAAAACTAAGAATAGAACTACCATATGACCCAGCAATCCCACTACTGTGCCCATACGCTGAGAAAACCATAATTCAAAAAGAGACATGTAGCACAGTGTTCATTGCAGCTCTATTTACAATAGCCAGGACATGGAAGCAACCTAACTGTCCATCGACAGATAAATGGATAAAGAAGATGTGGCACATATCTACAATGGAATATTACTCAGCCATAAAAAGAAATGAAATTGAGTTATTTGTAGTGAGATGGATAGACCTAGAGTCTGTCATACAGAGTGAAGTAAGGCAGAAAGAGAAAAGCAAATACTGTATGCTAACACATATATATGGAATCTAGAAAAAAAAAAAAAGGTCTGATGAACCTAGGGGCAGGACAGGAATAAAGACACAGACGTAGAGAATGGAGTTGAGGACACAGGGAGGGGAAAGGTTAACCTGGGATGAAGTGAGAGAGTGGCATGGACATATATACACTACCAAATGTAAAATAGATAGCTAGTGGGAAGCAGCCACATAGCACATGGAGATCAGCTCAGTGCTTTGTGATCACCTAGAGGGGTGGGCTAGGGAGGGTGGGAGGGAGACGCAAGAGGGAGGGCATATGGGGATATATGTATATGTATAGTTGATTCACTTTGTTATACAGCAGAAACTAACAACATTGTAAAGCAATTATACATATGTGTATGCTAACACATATGTATGGGAAAAAAAAGTTTCTGTAGAACCTAAGGACAGGACTGGAATAAAGAGGCAGATGTAGAGAATGGACTTGAGGACACAGGGAGGGGGAAGGGTTATCTGGGACAAAGTGAGAGAGTCGCCTCAACATATATACACTACCAAATGTAAAATAGCTAGCTAGTGGGAAGCAGCCGCATAACACAGGGAGATCAACTCGGGTGCTTTGAGACCACCTAGAAAGGTGGGATAGGGAGAGTGGGAGGGAGATGTGAGAGGGAGGGGATATGGGGATATATGTGTACATATAGCTGATCTACTTTGTTATACAGCAGCAACTAACAGAACAATGTAAAGCAATTATACTCCAATAAAGATGTTTAAAAAATAAAATAAAATTTAAAAAAAATGGAAGTGAACTCTGGCTTGAATGAGGACAATGGACTGTGGCATATATGGATTTAAGGAGGGAGAGGATTTTAGTGTCTTAAGGTCTGGAAAGCTGGTGGAATACTGGACAGTAACCAGAGCCTGAAGAAAGAAAATTATGAATGGGTTTTTGAAAGATGAGAGTGATGATCCAGTAACTGTGAAATTTGATCCTTTTATTCTATGACTATATCCCAAGATTTGTGAATGTTTAAAAAGGGAAATTCAATCCTTCATTCATTTATTTGTTCCTCCATTGAACCAACATTGAATAAATACTTTTTGCTGCAGAACCTGTGCTAAAGGTGGCAGATATGGGAATGATGCCAAATACCATGGCTTGAAACATTTCATTGTATTTTTCATATTGGAATAGACATATTACAGTGTTGTTTAGCCAGGCCTATAATAGAGGTACGCTAAAAAGTTGTTGTTATACTTGTTGTGTCCTCTTGAACAATGCCAATGGAACTGGATGGCTTCATTCCATTACTCTAAAGAATCTAACCATCTAATCAAGTACTTTGCAAACACAAAGTTTGGCAAGCAGTCGGACTCAGGTTCAGCTGTTCACTGCTCAGAAACCAATACTCAAGAGGCAAGTGTTGGTAGAAAGGAAAGTTGCTTTAATCTGAAAATCCAGCAATCTGGGGAGAAGGTGGACTCGTGTCCCAAGACCAACTCTGAAGATTCTGCTCAATCATGACAATCTTTAAAGGAAAGAAAAGGGTGAAGAATCCCAGTGAATCATCAAGGCAGGATATTGGATTCTGCATCATTCTCCATTGCATGCAGACTGGCTGACTCTTTCTTCAGGTGTTATCCTGCCCACTTGCAATCTCCCTGCCTGCAGGATTGCTAAGAGGGCTGTTGTGGGGTAGAGAGCTAGTCATTCTTTAACTACTATATTCTTCATACTTACTTCTTTTAATCTAGGAAAATAATCAACAGGTTAGGCAAGGCATGGTGTGCATTCAAGAGAGCATAAGTCAGGAGTTAGGTTAAATTCCCTACTGACCTCATTCCTATAATTAGGTTTTTTTAAGGTTAGAGGGGAACAAAAATGGGCAAACATGAAGAAGCAAAAGATCTGGTTTCACAAACACAGATCAAAAAACAACATTAAAAAGAAATATGGAAAAACAAAACAAAACAAAGGGGCCAGTCTAAATAAAAGGCAATAAGCAAAGGAAGATTTTCCTCCTGAGTGCTTCACTCCATTTTTTTCTTTTCCTTTCTTCCTTTCCTTTCCCTTTCCCTTTCTTTTCTTTTCTCGCTCCTCTTTTTATTTTTCTTTGTTTTATTTTTCTTCTTTTTCTCTCCTATATATTTTAAAAGTCCTCAGAATTTTCTGACACATTTACAACAAATCTCTCAAAAACTTCTTCTTGTGTATGAATAAGTATCTTATTGTCTCAATAATTTGTGGTTAGTTTTGCATAAGATACAGGTCAAGTTTCATAGGCTTTAGCTCTAAGTAAGCAGTGACAAATGAGTCTCAAAAAATAACTGTGATATATTAATACTATCATAATTTTTGTGCCTTATCAATGATATAAAAGAGTGCAATTAATTTCCAGTTCCTTATTGGGTAGAATCTTAATTCATCCCCATGAATATTTAAATGGAAAAACTGCTCACTCTTTCTGGCCTACCAAAAAAAAAAAAGTAATGGAGATATAATTACAGTTAGGTGACATAAGCTTTTGAAAATGGAACATAACAGATAGATGTCTGACATTCACTATTTGTGTAAACTTGTGATCTTGTATATCTTGCTTGACATTTCTGAGCTTTGAATCCCTTCCTTCTAAGGAAAAATATGAATTGGTAGCTCATAAGAGTATAATGAAATGCATATATTATAGTTCATGTAGTACAAAGCATAGTCTCTGGCGTACAATAAGTGCTCAGTAAACGGTAGCTATCATTACTTAATAATCTAGGCTGATTTTTTTCTGGAAAGCTTATCTGATGGAATGATTATAGGCTATAAAAAGATTTCAAGAAAATTATTTCCGTTTCCACAAATAATTTTCAGTGAAAACATCTTTGAAGTTTTACAAAGTTACCTCTGTTATACTATCTGCAGGTTAATTCCAGTGAACGGAGAGAAAAATAATAACTTCAGGTTTGTGAAGCTCCCTAGTGTCATAAAATGAATCAGTGAGTTTGTTGTACATCGTCTTTCTCCTGCTCATTATACCTACCAATGGAGTGAGACAACTATTAGAATCTAGCCTGATATTCCTCTTTAAACTAAAAGATATGTCCAGAATGAAGGCTAAAGAATATTTAAGAAAAAAGTTCAGTAAAGTTCAGATGGTCAGTTTCCTCAGGTTTGCTCTTTCTCACCAGTAGAGATTTCTTTCTTTGACATGTTAAGCAGTGCCTCCAGGAGGGAAATAAATTAATTGCAACTTCCTCAGAGAAAGGCATGTTCTGAGTCTGAAGCTCCTCACTGTGGTTTACATGTTCCTTAGGGTAATGTCCTCCAATTAAAAAGTTGTTTAGAGAGTTCATCTGAAACATTAAAAAAAAAAATTACCCAGTAGCAAGGACCTTCTGGGATTCTCAGACTGAATTTGAAGAAATGGATTTTAAGAAAGAGCTTATTAGTGGTGAGTTATGCTCTAATATCACTTGGTTAAATTTGCAGATTTTACCCATTTTCATTACCAACTGCCATATTATTCTGAGTCTTGCATAAGTGTGATTTTATGTGGTAGATCATAATACAGCAGGTTTGTATGATGCCTGTACTTCAAACTTAATTAAGAATTGTTCTATGATGTCAGGCAATGAAGTCGTTGCGATAAATAATAAAAAGTAGAGTGGGAGAGGAATTGAGATAGATAATCAGGGAAATAAAAATATGTTTTCATTTGGAAATTGATGAGGGTGAGATTGATGAGGAATCAATTTGGAAATTGATGAGGGTGAGACGCTGAAACATATACAGGGAGAGAGGTGTTCCTTGTAATAGGAGCAATAGAAAATAAAACCTTATGCTCACTGTGATGAAACAGTAGAGAGGATGGAAAAGAAATAGACTTCTCTATGCTGGCTGAAAGTACAGAAGGTAGCCTGTAGGAAGCCTGTCCACGCTTTTAGTTAGTCTCCCAAACAGTCAAGTGTGTATTTGGATCAAAGTAGTAATTTTAATGCTCAGCAGTAAAAGAAAAAAAAATACTAAATATACTAAAAAATACTAAGTACTAAAAACTACACATGAATGAATTTCATGGATGCTATCTATGCTTAGCAAAAAAACCACACACATAAGAAAACATGTCTTTTGATTTCATTAGTGTGATTTTCAAGAATAGAGAAAACAAATTGATGATGATACAAGTCAGAATATTGGTTACATTTTGCGGGGGGCAGAGCTCAGTTTACCTATTGGAAAGATGTGGATTGGAGCCTTCTGGACTGGTGGAAACTTTAAAAAATCTTGATCTCTTAGTAGGTAAATGATTGTAGACATTTGCAGAGATGTATAGAGAGGTACATGGTATACTTTATTCTGTGTAAGATATATCTGAATTGGGATAAACAAGATTAAAATTGTAGATTTAAAAAATCAATTTCTATATTTTAGTACACATTTTCTGCTTTGAGTATTCTTAGCACTGGTGTAGTCTTTCAGTTTGAGCCTTACAACAAACTATATGAATGTTTCATGACTACATAGAATCTTAGGTGTGTCTGTGTGTTTGTCATTTGTTGAGTTAAAGGAAAAACAAGTGAGCATCTGTTTATTGCCAAGCAATTTATATTTATTATCACTTAATCAGCATAACTACCCTATAAAGTTTCTAAGAGAGTAACCTCCACCCAGAATGAGTGAGGTTAAAACGTAAAGCTAGAAAAATCATACAAAACATACATAAATCTCAATCCAGACTGAAACCCACAGTTTCTTCCACTGCTGCCTCTCTGTATAGATGTCAACCAAATAGTTTAATAATATTCTCAGTCTATGCATGGAAAGAGAGAATTTAATTTTGTTCTCTTCACAGATGGAAATATTACAGTATTTTAAAAGTTGACATGTTTATCATTATTTGTTTACTTCACTTTCAAATCCCTGCTTGAGGCAAGCAGGGATTTCAAGAGAATTGGTTTGGATGGTTAGCCCTCTGGTAGCATGGGGTTATGGGGTTAGTAAGATGATTCTTTTTTTTTTTTGGTCAATATTATTAATGTCTCTAATTAGTTACATTTAACTTCTTGCTAAAACTCTTAAATAATTTTCAGCCTGGTGGGCATAGAAGCTCAAAGGCATGAAAGCCTGCATTTTTAGGGAAGATTACAGAAATTTCAGTGTGTACTTACTCTATTTTGGTTTGGTCGCAGGAAAAATGGGGAAAGAATTTTTCTCAAATATTTGATAGACCCCTTGATTAAAGTAAAATACAGACTAGGGGGTGATAGACAAGTCAGAATGGAATAAAAAGGGTTCCTCTGACAGACACCTCTTCCATTTTGAACCAAACATATTTTAACTTTATCACTTCTGCCTTCTGGGCCTAATTCCACTTTCTGAAGTCACCTCAAACAAGCCACATTTTAATACCCCACAAGAGGGTTTTTTATTTTTCCTTGAAGTCCATGAAAAACAAGGTAGTTTGTATCATCAGGGTGAACGATTCTGAGTACTCAGTCACCAGTAGTCTTCAAGCAGAGACTAGGGAATCCTTCTGCAGCGATTGCCCAGCAGAGATTTAAGCAACCTGTGTAATTTGGTAAAAACCAACCAAACAAACAAACCAAAAAACCTTTTGTGATATATTGCCTTATAAGGGAAAGAGTAGGAAGGTAAAAATCTCATATTTTAGTGTTCCAGTCCTTTCTGGAAGAATGTTCCTTGGGTAAAAATGGAGCTCCCTGGGTGAAAATATATAGCATAGTAAGGATTTGTTCATGCATTTTATAGCTTTACTCATACATAGCCATACATTTCTTAAGGAGAGTTTGAGCTATTCTCATCATCCTTCACTGATGCAATAAGACACTAAATTTAAAGTTGATCTCATTAGCTTCTTCCACAATTGCCCATAATTCTGCAGTACCACAATTAACCTTGTAACATTATATGTGCCTTCCTTTATTATGTAAAACATTCTTGCAATGGTGAGCACACTTTACCTTTTCTTCTCGCCTTTCCCTTAGTGTATAGCATTTATGCAAAATTATGTTATTTGATTTGTCATGGCAGACACATGGGAGGAAGGGATCATGTGATAGACTTGGTGCCAATATAGCATGACAGATGTTACAAGAACATTCATTAAGTAAAGATAAGGAATATCCCAAATGAAATGCATCAATTAAAAGTGAAGATGGCAATGGTTAAAGTAACCTTTATTTTCCCCACAATGACTTGGGCTACTATGGATATGGGGATGGGAGTTCTTAAGAGTAGAGGCCTCATTAAAATATAGCAATACCTAAGGCTGTTTTCTCTTTGTTCTATTAGCCTTATTCAGAGTGTGTACTTTTTAGATAGGTTTGGGGTATCCATATTGAAATTTCTGTGAGGTTCAGAGAGTATGGCATCAGTAAAACCTTGTAAAATTTTACAAGTCATATTACCCTAAGATTACAAAGGAGATGCTGATGTTAACAATAAAATGGAAATTGATTTAGATTTCCAATATGCAGTGACATAAGAACTTTATTTAAAAGCAATATAGGGGAAGTATAAGCAGTAAGTATAAAAAAGTACATGGCATTAATAAGAGCAATAATAATATCAAAATGATACCTCTTGATACTAAGTTTTAGATGATCTGGGTATTGTCATAAATACCATTATATTTGTGAAAATTACATTTTCTTGGCAAAAGAAGTAAAATAAGTCATAAGTATATATGCATTCAATTAATTTCAAACATCCTACCTCCCTCTTATAAACAGGGTGATGTGCTATCAAAGGAAATAAAAATTAGGAAAAAAATGGCTTGGCATCACTGAGCTCACATAGCTACAGCTGCTCAGTGAAAAGACAAATTACTTTACATTGAGTATTCTCACAGTTTGTATGCATGTGTTCTTATCTCTAGCACAAGGTATCAACAAAACTGACCTTATTTATTCTCCGTCAAAATTCAGAATCTGTATCCTGTCACATGAGTGTAAGCATTGTTAACACACACAGCGTTATTCCAACAACAACAAAAAAATCAGTGAGATCAACAAAAGAAGCTTATTTTTCATTTAAATGTGATTCTAGGGACTGAGTAATCAAAAAGGGTCACTGGGCAGCTGGACTGTGGGCTGTGGATTGCTTGTGGTCCGTGCCCTGATGCATTCTTCCCTGCCTCTTGGGAGAGCCTACTCTCCAGCCAGACCACAAACCAGTTTGCAGGAGAGGCTGTGCCTGGAACATCTTGGCCAGGTTTCTTTTCTCTAGAGATAGAGAAGCTTGGAAAAAGGCTCCTTTGACCTACCTCCAGAATACTGGAAAACACTGAATAAGCTTTCAGCGGGACTCAGAGCTATTGACTAAAATTTACTCCATCATTGCACATGACCCATGGCAAGATTGAATTCTAATAAGGAAAAGAAAAGAAGATCATATCCGGTGTCTGAAGGACTTTATATTTGTTTATTGCCTTTAGCTTCTTAATTGTAAACTTACTGTGGAAAACACAGTTGAGTATGAATGGAAGCATTGGAAACATTTTAGTGAAGGAGAAGGTGCAGTATGTCTGCTATTCCTTTTATTCCAGTAGATTTGGTGGGGGGAGTATTTAATTTAAAGTGTTAATGCTTCATATATTATTTGTAACTACCATAAGCAGACCATGGTATTGGTGATGGCAGTGATCATTGTCTTTTTATTAGCATCCATGATCCTCTCAAAGTTTTTCTCTCAGGATGCTTTTGGATCTGTGCTGCCTACTTCATTCATACTTTCCTGGACTGAGATCTGGCTCATGGATTTCAAAGTCTTGACACAAGAAACAGAAGAGAAGAACAGAGCCCTGATGGTTCAGAATGCTTCAGGGAGAGTAACACCTAAACAACCTGCTGACTTTTAGGGTGGGTGGCTTCATTCTGCACCTGATCTTGAAGGAGGCTTCAAGAAGAAACTGAAGAAAAACAGGACACTGAGAGTTATGAGTGTTACTTTTGCTGAATGTGAAAACTCTACATTGAAGATCATTGAAAGTAAGAAAAAAGTCTGGAGAAGGTATCTCTTTGTTGAAACAAGAGAAAATTTTAAAAAGGAGATAAAAATGTTTCTAGGGACATATATCTAAAAGAATAAGGCTTTGCCCTAAATGGCTTAGTTGTAACAGCATCTACAGCAGAGGCCAGCACACTTTTTTAGCAGCAGGCCAGTTAGTATAGATTTTAGCCTTATGGACCTAACAGACTGTCACCACTACTCAACACTGATATAATGGCATGAAAGCAGCCATAGACAGTATGCAAATGAATAGGTGTGATTGTGCACCAATAAAACCTTATTTATAAAAACAAAATTTCGGGCTTCCCTGGTGGCACAGTGGTTGAGAGTCTGCCTGCCGATGCAGGGGACACGGGTTTGTGCCCCAGTCTGGGAAGATCCCACATGCCACGGAGCGGCTGGGCCCGTGAGCCGTGGCGGCTGGGCCTGCGTGACCGGAGCCTGTGCTCTGCAACGGGAAACAGCAGTGAGAAGCCCACATACCGAAAAAAAAAAAAAAAAAAAAAATTCAATCCCATAAAATTTAGGTTTTCACATACGGAATAGCTTAAAAATTTTTTTTTCAACTAGTTAAAAATATAAAAAGCATTTGTAGTTCATGGACTAAGACAGATGACAGGCTAGATTTATCCCATGGGCCCTTGTTTGCTCATTCCTGGTCTATAACTGTTTGAAAAGAATACTGCAAAGTAAAAGATACAAAATAAAATTGAAAATAAAGAGTAATTTTGGACCTAAATTTAAATTATCCTCATTTAGATGGTGTTGTCTTCAGAATTTCACATGTATTCTTTCAAATAATATTTGACACCTTCAAAGTATTAACTTTTTCAGTTTTGACAAAGACTTGTTTAGGATGTTTTCAATATTTATACTTTTCTGCATTAAAGCCAGTATATTTACAACTCAGTAAATTGAGTACTTAATCTATGCCAGGCATTGTGCTTGGGGTGGACATAGAGAAGTAAGGCAATATTTCCTGTCTTTTTTTTTTAATTTTATTTTATATTGGAGTATAGTTGATTAACGATGTTA
This sequence comes from Mesoplodon mirus, assembly GCF_964341445.2. Lineage (NCBI taxonomy): Eukaryota > Metazoa > Chordata > Mammalia > Artiodactyla > Ziphiidae > Mesoplodon > Mesoplodon mirus. The sequence continues at coordinate 24,982,789 of NC_138995.1, read as the reverse complement.
TGTTAGTTTCAGGTGTACAGCAAAGTGATTCAGTCATATACATGTACATGTATCTGTTCTTTTTCAAATTCATTTCTCATTTAGGTTATTACAGAATATTGAGCAGAGTTCCCTGTGCTATACAGTAGGTCCTTGTTGGTTATCTGTTTTAAATACAGCTGCGTGTACATGTCAATCCCAAACACGTAAGGACATATTTCCTGTCTTAAAAGAGCTTTTACAAAGTGCAAGGGCTTCCCTGGTGGCACAGTGGTTGAGAGTCTGCCTGCCAATGCAGGGGACACGGGTTCGTGCCCCAGTCCGGGAAGATCCCACATGCCGCGGAGCGGCTGGGCCCGTGAGCCATGGCCGCTGAGCCTGCGCGTCCGGAGCCAGTGCTCCGCAACAGGAGAGGCCACAATAGTGAGAGGCCCGCGTACCGCAAAAAAAAAAAAAAAAAAAAAAAAAGTGCAATTTGGTGTATTGTGTCCCTACTTCCAATTATTCAGTGACCTCCAACTGTCTCAATCTAAAGTTCCTAATATGATTTACATTCCTCTTCTAAACCTGGCCCTTGCCCTCCTCTTCAGGTAAAACTTAGGCTACTGCCTATGTCTCAATCTATAGGAGGCTTTTTTTCAGCTTATTAAACACAATATTCTCCTTTTCTACCAGAAATCTTTCAGTGTGCTTCCTTCTAATTGCAATGTACAATTGTATATTGTACAATGTACAAATTGTACAATGTACAGTCATCTGGCGAACAACAATTAATCCTTAAGTCACAGTTTAAGTATTCCAGAGGGCTTCTGTGACCTCTAGATAAGATTAAATCTCTTTTCTGTATGTTTCTATAGCACTCTGTACATTCTCTTTCAATTTCCATTTGTAATTAATGAGTTAATGTGTATCTTCTTGCCCCCACTCTTATCCTAACACTGCAGGACAAGGACATTGTCTGTCTCACTCAGGATTTTAGCCTCGAAGTAGGACCCAGCATAGGGTAGGGAACATGAGAACTGCTCAAAGGTATTTGTTGAATTGTGCAGTATTCAATTAAAGACGACCCCTCAGCTTAATGGTACAGACCACTAAGTAAACAAAATATATTCCTAGAAACAAGACGTTAACTGTGCAGTCTCAGAACAGTCTGCAGTGTGGAAACCTGTCTTAAAATCATCGTGACAGAGTGGCATTCATGGAATTGATAAGACCTGGTCAAGAATCAGTGTTACAAATTTTACTGCATTAAATAATGTCATAAGAATAATCATTTCAAATTATAAAATATTTTAAAATTATGAATTTTGTAAAATTATAGAGGTGTACTCTTACTTTTCTCTGACCAACATTTCAGATACCACTACCAAGTTATATACATTGTTAAGCTTTTGTTGTGTATCATTGCAGACAAGTTCCCATGCATTTAGGAAGCTGTTTTTAATGGCAATATAAAAGGTTGATAAGAATCAATTAACCTTCCTTTTAAGATGATGTCCATTTTAAGATAGAGAAATTTTTATCACGTTAACTACTTTTTGTTACATTTTTAATATTTAACCTGAAAAGTTTCTGGCCTGATGATCGACTAGCTTGAAGAAACTAAGAACTGTTGAAAAGAATCACATTTATATGAATTGCAAAATTGGGAGGAAAGGACTAAAATGGCTTACCTGTTTTTTTTCAGATATGGCTGGCCTTTAAAAATATAAAATCATTCTTTTGGAAACTTCTTTAGAGATAGTAGCATTTTGAATATATTTATAGTGCCTTTGAATAGTATTATATAGATTTTATGTGGTTTTCTTCATATCTGTAGGTTAAGAAAATGATTAGTATAGTTGCTATGCCTTGCCACCATCCAATAATATTTAAAAAAATAATCATGTTGATATGTAGATTTTATTCATTTTAAGCCATTTACTTGATGCTCCAGTTTGTGCATGTTTTTTGCTTATAAGGTTTTATTATTTACTCTTTGATTAAAAAAACTGATAACTTTAAATAAATGTCTGTGCCTATAAACCCACATACTCAGAGAAGCCATGTATATACAAGTGCAGTTTGAGCAAATAAAATATATTTTTGATTATACCAATAAAATCATTGTCATTTAACATAGGATGATTTTAAGCTGAAGAAATGTATCTGCATGCTCTCGTCAAGAGTATTCAGTAGTTATAAAGAAAGTGAGGAAATTGAAACCATTTTGTTTACTTATAAAACCTCTAAAGTAGAAAGATTAATAAATGAAATCTCAGAATCCTCAGGACAGCATTACCAGTAACTAATAATTATAGAGTTCTATTTCTTTTTCCTGATAAAGGATTAACTAGATGTCCATTTCTTATCCATTTATTTAAAAATACTTTAATTTCATTGTTCTCCTTAATATCCTATAACAGTATATTAATCTATTAAACAATTGAAATTTGAAAAACTAACATTTACAGGTTTGACAATTTTCAAAAAAAAATTATAGTAACATATTAACTAATATATGGATATAACTCACAATGAAGTGGAAAGTAAGTATTCCAGAGGGAGACACGACACTTAGTTAAGGAGCAATTCTCACTAAATGTCCAGACTTCACATTTCAATATGCTTTATTTGCTTTTTGCTTATATTTGTAAACACATTCCATGAAGGAAACTATATTATGCTGATATTTCAGAATTTGATGAGACCCAAATATCATTAGATAAATAGGCTTCTGGTATTCATTTTGAAAAAAAAATATTTTAATTGTTTCCCTGATGAGAATACTGAAACACCATGCTTTAGTAATTTTCCCGAGGATAACATGTGGACGTCAGTGGTAGCTAAGCTATTTTGGCTTTCTTCCAAGCTTCATCTCCTCTTCCTAGTATCAGATCCTGATCTTTGGACACAAGTTTAGGCATGGGACAGAGTGTTGTGTAATCACAATATACTCCTGGCAACAGTGATTGGTGCAAGAGGTAGGCACATCACCCAAGCATGGAGAATGACTGTTCTTCCTTAAGGTCAATATATGGATACTAGGAGAGAGTTTTCCATATCACTGGGATTTCTAAATTGTCCTATTTTCTATGTCCTATTTTTTACCATCTGGAGAAAATTTATAGAAGAGAAGAGAATTAGACTATTACTCAGAGAAATGGAGAGAATCATATAGAAGAAACATGGGATGAAGGAGATAGAGTTTTATCTGGATGTTTTGAGTTTTCACAGTCTGTCTCTGAGACTCCTATTCCCGTCTGTTTTTCTTTGATTTGTGTAGGCTACTCCTATGATATTACTGGTTAATTGAGCCAGAGAATTCTTTAAGATTCAAATGAGGTTTGAAATGCACATTATCCTACTTCTTTAAGTCCATGCTCTTTAAAAATTTTATATTTATTTTTTTATTATTCTTTAAAGACTTTATTTTTTAGAGCAGTTTTATACTGACAGCAAAGTCGAGCAGAATGTAGTTTTCCCATATATCTCCCCCCAAAATGCACAGCCTCCCACACGATCAACATCTATGTTCTTTTTATACATTATAGTGATGCTAAGTTTTTTTTAATTTAAAAATTAGTAAGTTTTTTAAACCATAAGCATAAGCCAAATTAATTCAGATTGGCCTTGTTCCTTTTCAGATATTGCCCTCTGTGTGATAGCTGCCTCTCAACTCTAGAAAACAAAGAGAAATTTGGATGCATCACATATTACTTTAAAGCTTTCTGTGGATATCAGAGAAGGGTATATAGTCTAATATTGGAAAATAAGAGGCATAAAACTGAAGACATTCTTGAGATTCCTTTGTAGCCAAGGAGTGGATGAATAAATTATAAAGGAGATGTAAAATAAAGGCTTGAAAAATTAATGGAGGTATAAGTGATCAAACTATCTGTGATCTGACATGGAATCATATATCAGAGGAGCAACAACCATTTGTGTCACCAGAAGGTGCCAAGCAACACTCTTTTATGGTAACACCACTTCAAAACACCCATATTTATAGCATGTTTTACAACTGTATATTAAGTGCATGAACATATACAAGATAACATTTTTTAAAAACAAAGCTACTAGCTCATTAGTTTGATTAATTATAAAATGACTTTCTCCCCACTAAATTTATAACCTCCTGATATTCTTAGTACAAAAAACATCAGGAAAAATTCCCAGTGAAAATAAGTAAACGAAAATTTGTAGATATTCAGTATTTGGTGATTCAAACAAAGCCCAGTACTAATCTTGATAGTTTTCACAGAGAGCTCACAAGTGTTAGATGGTGCATTGGCATTGGAGTTCCCCTCAGCTCTGACTTCTCCAACAAATACATCAATGCAATGAATGTTGAATTTTTATTTGAGCAAAGCAGAATGTCAGTGCCATTCTGACATTGATGAGGAGACAGTATACTGATGATTAGCCAGCATGGAACAACTGTGGTGTAGGTGTATGTATGCCTGCTGGTGTGTGCAGTGTGCATGGTTACCTACAGAGTTCCTTCTTTTTCTAAGAATACTAAGTCTAAGATACTAATACCTGTGAATGGTATTTGAGCCAAATCAGGAGGATCGACTGTGAGTTAGGAATCTAGAGCCAGCTGTCTGGTGGTAAATGAAAATAGGTAGATATTAGAACTCTGAATATCAGGTCCAAGCTGGGTAAAATGAAAACTTAAGGGCCAAAGTCTAGATTCAAAGCCAGGAAATCCTGGAATCTTGCAAATGAAATAAAACTGGGTTCCAAATGTTGAGCAGTAATCAGTATAGAGGCCACAAAGAACAAAGCTTTAATTTGGGTTCTTAGGAATTGCAATATGGGTGACACAGATTCAGGTAAAACCAAGAGTGTTCCAAGGAAGAGAAAGAGTCAGGGACTTATAAAGGCAACAGCCACAATGTTGTTAAAGTTGTCTTGCAAGAATCATGATTGACTTTGATACAAAAAGAAAATATTTGTCCTTAAGGGATAGGCTGTCACAAGTTACTTAGGATAATTGTCTGATAAGTAGATAGCCTATCATGAGTTATTTAGGGTAAAGATCCAATAAGTATCTTGAGTTTCTAGAATATGGTGCTGATGTTCTGGATGCCTGCATTAAGACAATAAGTGGTCAAAAGTTCTGATTACATCCAGACTGAGATGTGTGTAAGTCTCACTTCCTCAATGGCCTCCCAGCTCCATTTCAGAAAGCTCTCTTAGTAATATGAACCGTACTTTGACATTCCTTTCACACAGAGGTCTAGAGTCAGGGAGTACATAAATAAGAAAGGTTAGCTGATTGTGGGTCAGATTTCAGACAATCAGTCGCGATTTGTTTTGAGGCACAGCAGGATTAAAAACCTGAATGTACAAATCATATTCGGGAAATGGAGAGTATGCAAAGTTTTATGATTAGGTGTGTTGGGGAAGGGAATATGCAATGGATGAAACGAGTCTACAGTTGAATCTGTAAGTGGTCCACATGTCTGGTATTTAACTGTGGCAATATGAAAACAAAAAATGGGCAGGTCAGCTTCATCAACTTTTTTTATTCTTTTGATTTTACTAACACTGCCTCAGGAATGAAAAGAGACCATGGAGTGCAAAACTGTTTCCTTGATCAAGCATTCTGTCAGTTTTTTTTTAATTTTATAAATTTACTTACTTACTTACTTATTTATTTTTGGCTGCATTGGGTCTTCATTGCTGCACGCAGGCTTTCTCTGGTTGTGGCAAGCAGGGGCTACTCTTCGTTGCGGTGCGCGGGCTTCTCATTGCAGTGGCTTCTCTTGTTGTGGAGCACGGGCTCTAGGCATGCAGGCTACAGTATTTGCGGCACATGGGCTCAGTAGTTGTGGCTCGCAGGCTCTAGAATGCAGGCTGAGTAGTTGTGGCACATGGGCTTAGTTGCTCCACGGCATGTGGGATCTTCCCAGCCCAGGGCTGGAACCTGTGTCCCCTGCATTGGCCAGCGGATTCTTAACCACTGCGCCACCAGGGAAGTCCATTCTATCAGCTTTATTATTTTTTTAACATCTTTATTGGAGTATTATTGCTTTACCGTGGTGTGTTAGTTTCTGCAGTTCTATCAGCTTTGATCATACTTCGATGTTGAAAATAAGTCCAGTCCATTTGTTTCTCTCACCTATCTCTTGATTTCTAACTGTTCCCTTTTTGAGCTATCTCGAGTGAGAATTAATTTTTACTGTGCCTTCTCATAGACTGGGGAGAAAATGTCTTCATGCATGAAATTTCTGCGATTTTTTTCAAAATCTAGACATTGTTGATTCTCAGTACTCTTTCAGCACTTAAATCTTTGAAGGAAGGAAGAAATGTTACAGAACAGGCACTGAGCATCAGGCAGGTAGCACTCTGGGTTATTGCATCTTCTTCTTTAGGAGAGAAAGAAAGAGCTGATTTTAAGTCCCTTGGTAAGATCAGGTAAGAAGTCTTTTCCCCTTTCCTCAGCCCCAAGTCCCAGAGAATGTGTAGATTATATAAGAAACATCTAAAAGAAAGTTCGACCAATTCAAATAAAGAATAATTCATTTTTATTTAATCCTGAAGGAAAGTTTTGCTGAAAGGTTTGACGAAGAGAGCAGCAACATTTTGTTCCTCAGCAAAAATTTTTAAAAATTTTTAAAAATGCATCTCCTGATACTCACGTACACTATGGCAATAGAAGAATGTTAAACAGGGAACACGAAATATAATAGGTACCACCTTATCTGTTTATATAGCTTAAGTGGATCAAATGAGATAATGAAGATGAAAGCTCATATATAATCTCCTATATAACAAGATTGGTGTCATTAACCTTCAGATGACTCAGTTTCTTAATCAATCAAATGGAGATAAAAGGCTTATGCAGAGTCACATCTCTGATATATTAGCAATTTAGGGGATGAAAAATAATTTTGCTTCTACCCTTCTAGGTTCTTGGCTGAGACACCCCTGTAATAAAAAGACACATTAACAAAGGAAAACAAACAGAAGTTTAATAACATGGGTCTTTTTTCTATCTATAATAAGTTCCACATTCACTCTCATACCTTAAAAAGTCTTATATCCACTGACATCTTACCATATTATATATCCAGCATTGATATTTCTCTGGGCTGTATATACAACTTCCTCTGTACATCTCCACTTGGATTGCTAATAGATACTTCAAAAGTAACATATTAAAATCTCATTTTTAGATTTTTTCCCGAAGCATAATCCTTCTTCATGCCACACCATGTCAGTAAATGGCAATTCTACCTTTCAGGGGATTGTAGTCTTAGAACCTGAAAACATCACTGATGTATTTTTATCCTTCACACAACACATCTCTTCCATAAGCAACTCCTGCTTGTTATACTATTAAAAAAATCTGAAGTTTTACTACTAATCTCCTCCTTTATTACAATTATCCTTCTTCAATCCATCATCAGTGGTATCTGGCTCACGGCAGTCATCATCTAGCTGGTTTCCCTGCCTTTAGCCCCAGGGTATGGGTTGCGTTTTAACTCTTACTAAGATCATTATGACTCTGCTAAAAAAGTTTTTTTCATATTTTCCAAAATTTATGTTATGTACTGCCTGTAGTCAAGTGAAAGAAAATCAGGTTTTGTTTCATAGTCTGTTTACAAACCTTTATAAAAAGTCTTTTTTCAGCAGGACTGTCGTTAGAGTGCATATCAAATTTATAAGAGTCAGTATTAAAATGGAGACTACCCAAAGGTGTTTTAGAAGGATGGGGATGGGTTTGAACCTGTGACATGTAAGAAGCCACTAAGTGAAAGATTATGCACAGACCGGAGGCAGGACTCATAGAGGAAAATGTCAGCAGTTTCCACATGAGCCAGTTAGTATTGAAAAGTAATTCAGTTTATCCTAAACAGCAAAATTAGGTCATTTATCAATTGAGTGGAATTAAAATTTTTCTTTATATTGATCTATGGCTCCTTCCTGACGTGCATGTAACATAGTGGATTCCTCAACACTAAACATGTTCCGTAGATAACTAATTCTCAACCACTGGAGATATTCTCATGCACTGGAATAGCAGGATGTTTAAGCTGAGATTTAAGCATTAATACTGGATCAGACAACATACAAATTTCTTTCCACTTTTATAATCAAATGTTAATTTCTTTCCACTTTTATAATCAAATGTTAATCCTTAGCTATGGTTACTGTAGAAGCAAGTCATGTGTCCCACACTTGCTTTCAAAAAGCTAACTATCTGGTTGTTAGATCAACAGAGACATTATAATACAATAAGAATTGTGATCATGTATTAGTTTTCCTTTACTTCCGTAACAAATACCAACTTACCTAACAGCATAAGCAGAACAAATTTATTACCTTATAGCTCTAAAGGTCATAAGTTTGCCACAAATCTCACTTGGTTGAAATCAAGGTAATAAGAAGGCCACATTCCTTGCTGAAGGATATAGAGGAGAATATGATAATATTAACATAGTGAAAACGTGCCTCGTTGCACTACAGAAATACCCTAGGGATATTGGCAACAATTATGTATGGAACTTTAATAAAGCTAGCACTATTTTGTTTGTTTTATAGACTACAATAAGACCTTCAATGTAATTTAGTACGTTCTTAATATTTTCAATGACTAGGGACAGAATGATCAACCCAAGCTATAATCTCTGCACTCAGTTGGCTTATATAGCAGAGGGAAATAGAGGTAATTAAATGAAGACCATTACAGAGTAAGATGCGAATGGAGCACAGAACAAGAGAAAATAATGAAGACTGGGCTATGTTTCCAAAGAAAACAATATGAGGTAAAAGGAAGGAAAATGATACTCCAGATAGAGAGAGGAGGATCTGTGAAGGGTGGAAGGTGACAAAGTTTGTGTTTCTTCAAATGGAAATGAATAGCCAGTGTAAAAACTGCATGATAGGGGAGGAGCATATCAGTAAATGTTGAGAAGTAGATTAAGGATAAAATAGTGTTAGGATTAAAGTTTACATGTATTATTTTGCCAAACATATATGTAGCCACTGAGTAACACTTATCAACCTAATCATTTTGCTAAAATATGGCCTACATTCCGTGTTGATCCCAATTCTGGGCTACTAAAGTCACTTAGTTCAGTACCAACACTATAAGATATAATTGCACACAGTACAGAACAAATTAAAATTTTACTTTTATCTTCAGTCTAAATGGAACTTACAATCGGGTAGACTTAATGGCTTCACCTATACCATCTATTCATTCATTCACTTACTCATTCTTCAGATAGGCAAGGATGTCAAAATAATCAGAGACACTATCTTTCTCACCTCCCTTGAGGATGTGATACGTCAAATAACCTACCATAAAGGTAGCAATGAGAAAATTCATGTAAAATCTTTAGCACAGAGCTTGACTCACAGTGAGCCTTTTTTTTTATAACGTAAGAGAAATTATTGGTAATTCACTCATTTGCAGATGTAGAATGGAAATAAATATTAGAAATATAAGAGACATGGATTCAAATTGGAATACTAGATCAACCATTTATTTCTGTGTGACCTTGGCCAATTCTGGCATTCCTTTTAAGTCTCAGTTTTCTCAATTTTAAATGGGGACGATTATATTGATTTTGCACAACTGGTTTGAGATTTATAATTTAGATATACATATAGTAAAATATATTATTCCATTTAATTCATTTAAATTCAAATGTCAATATATGGCAGATTTTTTTTAACTGACCATTTAGCACATTTAAATTTATTTCCTCTTAATTCTTTTCAATTCGGTCATCCACAGTATCAAACTTTATCATTTAAATGGATGATAGGCAAGGCTTTATAAGAGGTTATTACAGTCTTTTCAGATGCTTGCTTTCATAATGATAGATTATCACTATATAGAGGTTAAAATGAATGATGCAAGAAAGTTGGCTCCCTGTGGGAGTTTCCAAGAAACTGTAAGAATATATCCAGGACTGGTTTCATTCAGTACTAAAGATACATTACTACCTGTTAATGTATCTTCTTTTTATCTCATTTGATGGACCATTTATTTTATATAGGTTTTCATTTACTCACTAAAGTGGTATGCACCATTAGCTTGGACCTCTAAATAGATAGCAACATAATAAGCTACCTGCAGACAGTCTCTGGAGTCCTCCCACACATAGCCAGAATTCAGCCAGCAGAATTTCATATTCAGTATGGGGTCTTTTGATTAGACACAAGTTATATTATTGTATTTTTGCCTGGTTCTAATAGTCTCTGTTGACAATCAGGATGACAGGAACTCTTGATGAAAAACATGCAAGAATTGTTTGTTCAATTATGTGTTTCCCCCTTTCTAACTTGTACTTATTTGGCCTCAAAACATCCTATTAGTAATCTTTGTATTTAAAATCATAAAATGTTCTGTGAAAATTCCACTGAAGAATGATATTTTTACAATAGATTTGTGAAAAATTTTTAAATAAGAAAAGTAATGTTAGTCCATTTTGGGACTTTTGAAAGTTGCAGGAATATATAAAAGCAAAATAGTGCTCCTTCTTTTTTCCCACTAGTATTACCATGTATTATTAAATAATTTACTCTATATTATTTTAAAATAATTTTATATTATGGATATGTAGTATTATAACTTTGCAATCCACATTTTTGGGTTTTTGTTCAACAGAATACGTGTTCCCATGGCAAAACAAAACAAAACCAACAAGCACGCAAAACAATAACTCAACAACGAGCCCCTTTTGTATAATATCATTCTATACTCCCTCCCTGTCAAAGAAAACCAGAGCCGGACAGATATTATGGCTATGAAGGCAAATTTTATTCAGGACTCCTGCAATAGGGGAAAAGAAACCCCAGTATAGACCTGCGCTGCCATTCCCAATACAACAAAGACAGTGGGAGTGTATAGTGAAGGAGAAGGTGGGTCTTTGGCTGAAAAATTAGTAAAAGGAAACATCAAGTCTGGGAGAATTCTGGCTAAACTGACCTAACAGGATTCCTGTTGAAGGCAGACCAGGGTGATCAGATACCAAGAGTGGGGAGTGAGGAATTTTGATTAGATGTAGAGGGGGACCATATATCAAGGTTAGGGGATTCTTGATAAAATGACTTAGCAAGGTTCTTGCTAAAACTGCATTTTACAAGGACATAAACAGATGGGCCTAGGAGAAGGTTTGTGAGGAGAAGTTTGGTCAAGCCAAGAATCTTTGTCACCCCAAAGAGATCAAAGTCAAAGTAAAAATACAACACAAATACAATGTCACAATTGTCTATTGCTGTCTTTTTCTACTATTCCTATTATTTTAGAGTGCTGTGTGTCAATTACCTCTATATTTAAGTGCCTGATTGAAATATCTTGTTTTATTCTCCAATCAGCTCTATATATTCAGATGTATTATAGTATTATCTTTCCCATTTTACAGTAAGGAAACTGTGTTTTGAGATGTTAAATAACTTCCCTACTGCCCGCTCTGCTAGTAAGAGTAGGGAAAGTATGACTTTAGACTTCAGAGTCAACTGCTACAAGATCACACCTACTATATTGGATAATTAAAATCATCATAGAAAAAAGATGACCAGCTATTTCTTAGGTTCTCCTTTCCGATGAAACCTTTCTTGACAAAATGGCAACCAAATGTACTAAGGTTGAGGGACTATAGGTTGGGGGCTTGTAAGGTAAGTCATTGACTCTGGAATCTTCTTCTTTTGACTGGCTCATATTGTAACGTAGTTTGGTGAAGGACTGGAGTAGTGGTACTAAAAAGAGAAGCCCAGGGGAAGCAGTGAGGGTAAAGCGCAGGAAAGGGTACTCTGACTGTCATTTGTCATTTTTCAGAAATCTAGTTTGAGCTGAGTGCTCTGTTAATCATCCTTTTGTTACAGCCCTTTACATTTGGGAAGAATCTTCATATTCATGGCCTGATTTAATCACTACAACAAACCTCTAAAGAACGTATGATGCTCCTCAAATTACTAATAAGAAATTGGGTGCTCAGAAAATTAAATCACATTGTCTGCTGTCGCAGTAAAGAAACTTTTATTTATCCAGCAGTTACTTAATTTAGCACCAACTAAGTACCAGGCAGGCTCTGTGTTAAGATGCTGAAGGAGTTCCTGTTAAACTGAGAACTTACAGTCTTGTTAAGAGTCATGGGAATATCATTCAAATTATTTCATAATTGCCTCGGTTATGGTGTTTCTGTTTTACAGAACTATTTATAGTAATTGCCATTTCAGTTAAACTGTGACATGATTGCCATTCCCCCCCTCCCAGGGACTTCATACAAGGTGTACACTTGTGAGGTTTAGAGAAAAACACTGATGACATTAGCTGAGCATTACTTTAAAATTCTTTCAGAGGTGATCTGACTTTGGGGGTTTGAATTGAGATCTGTTAGAGGCCTATACATTAATACTTTTAAGCTGTGTTGCAACTACCACAATAAACTCTATACTTTTTCTCTTTAGGCTCTTTGTGGTCCCAGATGTGTAGCTTAGCAGCCACAATAATGTCAGTACCTAGAATTTTTCATATGTAAGTGGTTCTTACTAATATTAGTGGCTGAATGCAAATCAGGGACTTCATGGCACCTGAAATTTTTAATTCGAAAGCAGTATAGGTCTTTGGGTCTGAATTTCATCATCTGAAAATGGGAGCCAAACGTCAGCTAAAGGATAGGTCTAAGAACACCTAGATAATCAGTGGAGATATTGAATGCATCATCTTTTTCACCTCTCTAGTCATCTTTTCTAGTCCTATTAGGTGCTTTATATTCTGAGCGTCCCCTTCTTTCTTAAAAGAATGTTCACTCCAAATAAAAATGCACTATTTATCCTCAGCCTTTTTTTCTCTCTCAAAACTACATTTCACATGGCTTCCTAGCTGTTTGGCCCATTGAGAACCCTGGCAGACCATCAGACGGAGGTAGGAGAATAATGTTGGGTTACTATTGTATAATAAAGAATTTGTTCTTTATCTGGAGTTCTTAGGAGGAAACTTCTAAAACCTTGGACTTTTTGTAGTGGTAGGAGTATCTTTGTTATTCACGGTAGGCCCTTGGGACCACCCCTGAGTTTATGCTAATAGAGTAACTAATGGTGGGCCCCTAGAAAGGTGAACTTCTAGATAGTCAGGATGAGGGATGGCCTCACCTGAAAGATCAACCATGTGATTCGAGGGTTGGATCTTTGAGCTAAGTGATATGAGCCTGATCCTGTGACCTCCCTGGAGAGAAGGAGGACTGGAGATTGAATTCAGTCATGTGGCCAGTAATTCAATGAATCATGCCTATATAATGAAAGACCAATAAAAACCTTGGCCACCTGAAGCTTGGGAGAGCTTTCTGGTTGGTTCCTGTAGGGTGATAAGTCCTGGTTCCACAAGGATAGGACATGGTAGCTACATGTTTAGGACCCTCTCAGACTGCTCACTATGCATCTCTTTTTTTTTTGGCTGGTTGTGATTTGTACCTTTTATAATAAAACTATAATGATAAGTGGAGCACTTCCTGAGTCCTTGGGTCATTTTAGTGGATTGTCAAAGCTGAGTGTTAGGGGATTCCCCCCAATTTTCAGCCTGCTGGTCAGAGTGTGGGTGGCCTGGGAACACCAGAACTCATGGCTGTTGTCTGCTGTGAAGGCACTGTGTTTTCACCCTTTAGAGTCTGCCCTAACTCTGGGTAGTTAGTGTTAGAATTAAAATGCAGTATAGCAGATACTAAACTGTTATTCTTTGCCCAAATATACATACATTGTTACACTGTTTGTGTGTGTCTATCCCTAGCTTATGTGTACTTTTAGTTTTGAGGGATGGCATCTATAACTTTCCTTGCAGGACTGTCTTAAGAATAATAGAGCTACCTTGACCTATATGATGGGTTGATTGTAACTCCCTAAAATTCATATATGGGATCTCTCTTCATTAGAATGTGACTGTTCCAGAATATAGGACCTTTAAAGAGGTGATTAAGTTAAAATGAGGCCACCAGTGTTGCCCTTAATTCAATCTGAATGGTGTCCTTATAAGAAGAGAACATTTTGACACACAAAGAAACACCAGGGATGCTCACACACAGAGGAAAGACCACGTGAGGACACAGCAAGAAAGCGGCCATCTGCAAGCCAAGGAGAGAGGTCTCAGAAAAAACCAAACCTGCCAACTCCTTACTCTTGGACTTCAGCCTCCAAAACTGTGAGAAAATACATTACTGTAGTTTGAGTCTCCTGGTCTGTGGTATTTTGTTATGGCAGCCCTGGCAAACTCATACAACCATATGTGCTGAAAAATGGGAAATGCTTAAGAATGTAGGTGCTTATGGTTGATCCCTAACTAGTGGTCAACTAGCACAGAAGTAGGAAAGCCCAGTTATTTTGCTCTGAGACAGTACAAATTCTGAGGCATAATTTATACCCCATACTTCCCTGCAGGGTCTGCTGAAGCTGGAACTTTGCCTGAAATTGTACCCTTGTTTAACTTCTTTCCCCCACAACATTATTGCTTTCTTCTGGGAGCATTTTGTTAATAAATCACATCAGTGTGAATCCTAGTTTCAAGATCTAACTTTTGGGTCATCCATTTTGAGAGAGAGTATTCTGCTGTCTCCTTTCCTATGGGATCACAGTAGGCTGGCTGGCCCTTGATCAATATGTATGGCCCCCTCTCAAGGTAGTCACATTGTGCAACTCTTCCTTCTAGGTGTATTAGCCTCTCCTTCTGGCCATTCCTCTGAACCTAGAAGTGGTAACAGCTCTGTTGATGCAAGTTCCAGAGTGCAGCTCTATCCTCTGCGCTTTCCCTACACTGAGCTCACATTACGTCAATAGAAAAATGGAAGGTTAGGGCTTCCCTGTTGGCACAGTGGTTAGGAATCCTCCTGCCCATGTGGGGGACACTGGTTTGATCCCTGGTCCAGGAAGATCCCACATGCCATGGAGTAGCTGGGCCCATGTGCCACAACTACTGAGCCTGTGCTCTAGAGCCTGTGAGCCACAACTACTGAAGCCTGCGCACCTAGAGCCCGTGCTCCGCAACAAGAGAAGCCACCGCAATGAGAAGCCCGAGCACTGCAACAAAGAGTAACCCCTGCTCGCCGCAACCAGAGAAAAGCCCACACTCAGTAAGGAACACCCAACGCAACCAAAAATAAAATTAATTAATTAAAAAAAATGGATGGTTAAGGTTCATAGGAAAATCTTGGTATTTATAATCATCAACTCTAATTACAAAGTCTTACTTTAAAAATTTTTGGTTTTGCTATGTTTATGTCTTAGTTAAAAGAAGCATAGTAGTAAAGTAGGTAGTATATGGTTTCCAAAGCTCTGCCACCTGACAGGTAAATGACCAGGGATAAGTGCAAGATATTTCAGCACTCTGTATATCAACATCTTCATCTAAAAGAAAGGGATTATAGTACTACCTATTTCATTTTTTTTCTTAAACTGAGTTAATATAACCAAAATATTCACACTGGTAAGTGCTCAGTAACTTATAACTTCTTTTGTTATTATTGTCTATTGAAAGACTCTATTTCTAGAGTATTAGAATGTGTTTAGTAGAGTATTTTAGAGTATTAGAGTATTCTTGAAAGTATTGGTAGGAAAGGCCCTTTCCTCCTTCTAAACTTCTTTATATTTCCCAAAAAGTGAAAGCATGCATCTTCCCCCTTCTTTCTTCAAGAAGATGTCCGTTATTGATAAATCTAGGAAAATAAATCCTATAACGAAATTCTCAGAATAAGGTCAGGAGACAGACTTTACAGTATTATTCTTCCAGAGCAGAATATACTCTAGTATTTGGTCCTGTAGAAGCTTGCATTTTTTCAACACTTATTTGTATGTACGACATTGATCTACGTTCTAGGAATATGCCAGTAAATAAGACAGATAAAGTCTAGGGTAATCATAACACACATGATACAAGGACACAGTGGAAAGTTTGTAAGACTGTCACTTTTTCATTTGCGAAGGTGACTGGGCTGGGAATTGTGGATTCTTTTCATATGAGAAGTCAGCAAAGGCCTCCAGGAAAAAGTGGCATTTGAGAAAGGCCTTGACATCTAAAGAAAAGCTAGTCATGAAAGGGGACAGGGTGAAGGACTTTCCAGGTAGAGAAAACAGCAACTGCAATGACCCTGACATAGGGGAGGAGAAGGCAATAAACCTTCAGAGTTTCCTGACCCACATAAAAGAGTTTTCTTGACATATTCCTTATATACAAATAAAGCAATTCACTTTACATTAAAACGAGCAAACAAAAGACGTTCTGTAAAAAACTATTTGAAATTTTCCTCCAATGCTCTCTATGTGAAATGGGTTCATCAGATTACTGACAGAGAGAGCTATCCCCATAACTTGCCACAAATTTACTTATAAGTACCTAGAATTTCAGATATTTGGACATAATTGTTTAGAATAATGTTGAGTTCTCAGGAATACCAGAGAAGCACAATGAAGCCAAAAAGGAAAATAAAATGTCAAATAGCTGTTCACATTGGCCGTGAAATAATTCCTAGACAGTAAGTTTTGAAATATACAGCAGGTCATTCAATCCACATTCCTCCTCAGATCTGTGTTCTTCTCCAGTTTTGTACAGATAAATTTAAAATTTTCCCAGATAAGATTTGGCTCTGAGCTTCTAAATGTTCCTCAAAGATAACATTGAAAAATTTAATTATGCTGCCTTTTTTTTTTAAAAGGAAAACCTTGCCATAATCAGTGGAGCTATTTTTAAATTGCAGGAGGGCAGGAATGAAGGTACAAATTAATGAGCTGATGTCATATTAATGTAGTCTTTTTGATCTTGTAATCACGAGCTCTTTACAAATCATGTTTGGTTTCAGGATTGTGATTTGAGACTCCTTGTTGCAGACATATAATTTAAATACCATTAAAGGAAGCTCCAGATGTTTCAGGGGAAACATTTCTTATATTTAAGAATGAAATGACAGAAGACAATTTTGTCTAACTAGCTGTGTGCCCATGGGCAATTTGCTTTACCTCTCAAGGCCTTAGATGCTTTATTTGGATTGATTGATTCCTAGGGCTTTCAGCTTTGGCATTATACAAAAATTGTCCATGATTGATAAATCTAAGAAAATAAATATTTAAATGAAAGTTTCAGAATGTCAGGTGATAGACTTTGAAGTATTACTTTTAAAAAAATTAGAAAGTCTAGGTTACACAATTTTGGGGGGAGGGGGGATGGTGTCTTGTCATTCTACTTTAAGGTTCTTGTTGCTTACATGCTAATGTGTCCACAGAAACTAAACTTCAAAATGTAGGTCACACTGCTTTGTGATAAGGGTGCATTGGAAGTAGGACCTTTATTAGTTTTATGACAATTCTTTCTAAATCTTCAGGATCCCTTGACTAGTTAGGAAAGCTTTTACAACAAAAACGTTTTTGCTAAAAGTAGGGGGGAAAAAGTACAACAAGGAAAAGAAAACAATCCAACAGCAAAAATCTTGACATTTAAAAGTGATTTGAAAACAAAACAAAAATCTGAATTATAAAAAAGCCAGATCAAAATGATTGCACAGTCAGAAATAATTCCTAAGAGAGAAGTCAAAATAACATTTTTAGTTTTTCAGAAATGAATGTTTTTGTTCTTCCCTGAATATTCTTCATTAGGTAGAGGCTATTTATTGAAGGTCAGGAATTTTAGCTTAAATGCTAGAACAATTGGATGGAACTTGTAGTGTGATTTCTTCAAGGACTGCTCAAGGAATTGTTCCTCCTTTGTGGTTTAAACACTTTCAGTGGTATTTTTTTTAACGGATGTGGTTATGAATATTTATAGTGTTGCCAAACATGAAAAATAAAATGTTTCGTTCCAGCTCTAGAATGAAATGTATGTGATGCTTTTTGGAAGAAATAGTAAATAATTTTTTATCTTTGAAATTGAAGTCTGGATTATTTTTGCCATGTAAGACATGCCATTGAATGGTTTCATAGTAGGTTTATTAATTTTTTTTAATTTACATGTCTTCAATTATTCTTGATAAAAGTCACCTCTAGTGATGGAGTCCATTTTTTCACAATTAATTCCATTAAAAATTTTAGGCTTTCTCTTCTTAATTGAAAACAGAATTCTTGGGTGTCCAAAAAGCTGAGCAGACCACAGGTAGCTGAATACAAAGTTTAAAAATTAGGTAGGCTCTTAGACCAGATCATATTGCCTACATCTTTCATATTGCCTACATCTTTCAAATTCTGATGCTGTCTTTCACATATACTGTCATAGTTTTACTGACCAAGGGGCCATATACTTTTCAACAGCCTCAGTTCCAACACATAATGTTAGTTATAATCTGATCAAATGCCTATAGCACTTGGTTACAGGCACATGTCCACTTTATAGAGGACAGTATTTTTGCCTCCAGTTCTAATTTCTGGGTTTTCAAGGCTGAGTTGTAAGTGATGCTTTTCAAAGAAATTCAGTTTCATTTTGTGTAATAAGGCTGGTCGCTCTAAGTAGGACTAATTGCTGGATCTCATGGATTTTTCTACTGGGAGGGAGGACAATGGAGGAGAATGAATATACCAGCATTTATCTTCTATCTGTCAGTGATTCTACCACAGAACATTAACTCCTGCCTCTGCTGCTGGGTTTTGTATATGTGGGAGAAAAATGGGTTTCCCCTGTACCCCACACATCAGCATCGATAAAGGAAGTCAGGATAAGGAGTGGTAGAAACATGGCACCGGCATGCAGGTTGCATTTTTATGGATCTAATTGGAGCCCACATAGAACTGGCTTCAAAATCAGGAGATAGAATAAGTGACAGGTTGGTGTTGAGTGAATGAGTTGTTCTATCATATGCAGTCAACTCTGCCATTTTAAAATCCATATAAGAAGAAAGGTGTATGATGTGTGTTTTATTTCTAATTTTATTCTCTTTGAAACTGTTCAAATATAGCAATCCTTTCTCAGTTGTGGATTTCTAGGTCACATACATAAACTGTTTATACTTCTGCAACAGCAAGTGTCCTAGATTAGCCATGCATAAGCAATTCCAAGTCAAAGTTTATGTGTTCCCAGTGCCATGGCCATACTGTCTCATAAATACCACTTTGAGTTTGTGACCTTTTGAGTCTCTCATATCCATCTTCCAACTTTTGATTACTGCTCCCCATGAGATCAGTCTTACTCATAATTCCACAACAAATGTGTTAGTGCCATATAATTGTTCAGCTCTTAAACATCACCAATAAATAGCATGCCCACTCAGCAATTTTAAGATATTATTTCCAATTTAATATGTGTCAAATAACTTTAGTTAGTTATTTAATCAATTTAATGCAAAACCTCTATTTAAGGTGGCATGTAAATATGAGCACTGTCAAAAATTAAAATAGCTTGAAAAGTAAAGGAGTTGGGAGGAAGAGACTTAGAGTCAGAAAATAGAAAGCCAAAAGAAAATTAGTATGCCAATTCAAGTCTTCTTTCTTCCTCTTCCTCCTCCTTTTATTTCCTCTTTCTCCTTTTTTTTTCTTTTAGATAAATGTGAGTTATACTCCTTATTATCTTAATTATCACACTTTTAATATACTTTGTAAAATATAAAAGGTTTCATGAGTAAATATGTAATGGAATAATTTCTGGCAGTGAAAACCAAACTTCCAAGCTTTTATTCAGTTAGCCCTGAATTTATGATGTACAATAAAAACTGTTGTGGGAATAACCCTGACTCAAAATATGCAATTCACAACTTAAAGTCCTGACCACATAGCTGGAAATGTTACCTAAGCTAAGGCAAAGAATGATGTTTACCTGAACTTATCTGAATGAATTCTTCCAAAGAAGTTGTTAAAGTTAGTCATTGTTGGAATTTCAGTAGTGAAGTTCGGTTACCCAGTAGGAAATATTTTTAGCAATCTGGGATAGGTGGAGAGTGGCCATATCATTAGTAATGTATGATTTTTACCGGTGGCACAATCATTTTTTTAAGTGAAATTTGATGGGAAAAAGGGAAAATAGAGGAATCCTGCCCTTATCTGGAATCATAATGAAGAAAACCACAGCATTATCAGTTGTTCCTAAAGTCTTGGCAAGGAGTTGCATCATGACTGAGACCCAGGCAAAGAGACCCTGTTATACATGTTGCATACCTCCAGTGTAATCCCTACATTATTGGAATACTATCTAACATCTTTTAGTAGTATTTGGTTTTAGTAATCTTAAACCATACTCTTGCTACTGTTATTCAAGTAAAATTTTGAAGTAGTTGAAATCTATCCAAATTTTTCTTATGTTACTTAGAGCCAAATACACATGAACTCTTCTTTTTTTTTTTTTTTTTTTTTTTACCCTTCCAGATTACTTTTATGCTGTTTTAAGAAAATATAAATAGGGGTATTGATGGGGTTCAGGACACACTACCCCAAAATATGGCACTTTGATTTATTAAACATTTTAAGCTGAGTTTGAGAAAATGGCAGAAGCAAGGATGGTCAGTTTGACCTTCCTATCCTTCTCCCCTGAAATAGGTCATAAAAGCCTCTTGTGAGAGGTGCCCTCTCTGTACCCATACCTCCTTATACCCCTGTATACCCAGTTTCCATTACTTCATACTCCTTAACCTATCACATTCCTTCAGGACTGCCTGCTCTAAAAATACTCAAGTCTGTTTGTTAGAGTCTTTATTTCCTTATGAAGGCTCTTATATCATGTAAAACTTAAGTAAATTTGTATGCTTTTCTCCTGTTAATCTGTCTTTGTCAGTTCAATTTTCAGACCCAGCCAGGGACCCTAAGAGAGTTGAGGAAAAGTTTTTCCTCCCCTCCAGCATCAATAAAGCAATATTTTTGTGAAACCAATGGCTGATTATGTAAAAAGATTTAATACTCAAATGTCAACGGTGTAACTATCCTGCATGAACTTTAATATAATGCCTACAGGTTACAATCACTCTGAAACCATAAGTTTTGAAATGACTTTAAAATATTACTATTAGAACACAGAGGCTAGCCTGGAAAACTTACACTCATCTTTCATGTGGAGAAGTCTGAAGTTCATAAAACTTGTAAGTCTGACTTGCTTTAGCTTCTAAATTCCCTACTATTTATTCCTACACAGTCTCATCATTTACCCCCTAGTAAAATATGGGAAGAAAGGAATTGTTCTTTTTTTTTTTTTTGACCAAAAAAAAAAAAAAAAAACTAAACTGAATTTTTAGGAGCAGTCTTCCCTCTAAAATTTTATACCTCGTTTAACTCAGAACATGGAAAATGGAAAATATATTATTGTGATTGTTCAAAACCTGGAGGCCATTTTATTAATTTTCATATTCATGTAATTCTCCTACCCTTAATTTAAAAATAAAGTTTCTCTTACATCAAGCACTTTTCCTCTTTTTTCTTCCCAGATTTCCAAAAATTAAAGTTTTGCTACTTTATTGCAGATGTCTACTCAAATTCATCTTGAAATTAAAAAATATTTTCATTTATTATTCTATCAAAGATCTAGAGTCAAAAGAATTATTTTTTAAGGCTTATCAATCCATTAAGATAAACTCTTGCAAACACCAATTTAGCATTTTTTAATATTGTGGGAAGATTGATGTAAAGGAGACACATTCTTTGTTCTTTTTTTGTTTTCTTAATAAGTAATAGTACACTGCTTAATACTTCAAGAAAATAGGAAAATTACTGTTTCTTAAAGGAATAAGCAAACATCATAACAAAATATATTTCCTTCACTCACTTGGTGGGGGATATTGGGGGAAATGAGAGAGAGGGGAGGGCATTCTTCTTCTCCCAGCCAATAGAGCTACTCTTAATCTCTTAAGAAAAGGTGACAATGAAGAAAACACTAGTTTTCACTTGCCCCTTTCAGTTGGATAAGGACTATTCTCATCTTCTCATGACAGAAGGCAAAGTTTAGATCTCAAGGGGAAAAAAATCAATGAAAACCCTCTTTATGAGGTTTTTCCTATGCAGATAATCCAGTGTTCTATGGAAATTAAGACTATGAATTGCATTAGAATTAAGACCAAATAATGCAGGCTGCATTTGAATTTTAAATCTGCACATGGTTGCCTGCATTTATTGCTAAACTTTAGCTTATAGAAGAGCAGATGGTTCCCTGTGCTCCAGATCACATACTGTCAACTACTTATTTGATCATCTGCATTGGGTTTTTGATTTAAATAATTGAGCTTTTGCAGTCAGTGCTTCTGAAATCTGACCTGCTTCTTGTGGCTTTTCCAATTGTGGAGACCATTTTTAGCTCTTGAGCAAGGCCCATTTATACCAACTTTTTGAATATAGCTAATCCATGAATGGGAATTTAAAAGAAAGTCCTTCAAAATATAGAGTCTTCCATATTCAGTTTCAAATAATTAACTAAATAACACTGCGCTTGATTTAATAAACCATTATTCACAAAGAAGGAAAAATGGATTAATTGGTTTCCTGATTTGCTTCTATGGTAGATTATTTGCAAAAGTGGCCCAATCATTCTCCTCTCTGTATTTACTCCCTTTTGCTCTGTGACCCTGAAGCTTCTCCTCTAGAGAAGGAGAGTGTTTTTCCTCACCCCCTGAATCTATTCTGGTCTCATTACTTGTTTTGATTAGATTCTACTGTACATGTTAGGGACATTGTGACAATTTTGGGCCCATTGGATTATCCAATTAAGATCAGTAGAGCCAAGTACCTGACCACAAACATTTGTGGGAACCCTTCATAAGAACAACATAACTGAGCATAGTCTAAATTGCCACTCTACAAAAAATAAAAGCTAAATAAATTGTTATCTTAAGCCATTAAGCTTTGGTGGTATTATATAACGGTAGCTAACTGATACAATCTCTATTTTATTTTCCACTGAGCATTTTTTCCCATATGGCTTAGGAGTTCAGTCATGGGCTTAAACCTAGCAGATCTTTACTTTTTGCTTAACTTGACAAAAAAAAAATGTTTTTTAACCCTTGTGTGCTTCTACTCATTCATTCAGTGAACAGATATTTAAATAAGCTTCTACTATATGCCATTCACTGTGCAAGGCACAGATAGAGTGGTGACTAAGGTTAAAACCTATTATTTACAGTAATTTCATTCTATAAAGATAGAAATATCCATGTCTTGCAATTGCTACAAGGAGTAAAGTAGGTGATGAATATATAACAACCGAGCATGTGAATGCCATTTGTACCAAACCCTACCACTTCCCAGTCTTTTTCAGAAAAGACACATTCCCTAAGGAATGATCTCTGATACAGCTTTAGAAAAAACTGCCATTCACCAGAAAAGAATAGAGTCAGACTAAGTGGGACTGAGGTCTTGATTCTACCATTATCATCTATTACTTAATCTCTCTAAATTCTGTTTGCTACTCAACAAAATAGAGCTAATACTTCTAAAATATATTTATTAGTATAAATCTGGACTCTTGTCCTCAGTTTGTCATAGCATTCCATATTAATTCTGAATCTCTCCAGTCACTACCATTTCTAATTAATATTCCAATAAACTGAATCAAAATCATAAAATGTTGGTTAAGTTGTTCTTGACATATTTTTCTTTAAGGTGCCTAAAGCCTTGTGACAAGGGCCCCCTTTTGTTGGAAATGTAGTTGCTTCTGTGAGGACTGTTAACGGAGCCAATCCCCATGTGAATTTCACAGATTGCTTAGTTGAACTGAGAATATGATCAGAACATCCAGGAACTTCAGATCATTAGTCATTTCATGGGGGTGGGAAGCAGATGGCTTCCCTAGTAGAGGGGTTTTCACCTCCCATAGAATTTGGGCACCCTTGCAGAAGTAGGCCTAATTGTTCAGAGAAGCATGTTTGAGTTACTTTCAACCCACATTTGCAATTCTCCCTTTTCTCATGATGCATGTATGTATATATGAAAGGACTCCCAAAATAAGAAGAACTATCACATTTATCCAAGCCAGTCATCATATGTATTGGGTAAGAGTGCAGTAGTATAAAGAGTGTCTAAATATGCTCTGTTCTCTGGAAGTACTCTAAAGAAAAAAAGTATGTATCATATACACAAACCATATAAACTAGTTTTTTTTCAACCTTGGCACTATTGATATTTGGGACTGGATAATTGTGAGGGGCTGTCTTGTACATTGCAAGGTATTTTACAGCACCCCTAGTCTCTACGTACTAGTTGCTAGTAATCCCCTCCACCAGTTGTGAGGATCAAAAATGTCTCCACACTTTCCAAGTGTGCAGTAATTGCCCTTGGTTAAGAACAATTGATATACAAGTATCAGAATATCATAAGGAGAAAGGAAATGCATTCATATTCAGCGTGACCGAATGGAGGAGGGTGATAAAAGACGTGGAGTCCAATTTCATTTTCTATGTATTATTACAGATTTGTGATTCATTTATCTGTCTCTACATACAAGGCACAGAGCTAGGGGGAATGAGGAGAAGCAAAACCCTGGTCATTTTCTCCCTGTGAGAACAAAATCTACCAAAATATCTCATCAAATATAGTTCTATCATGTTTGGCAGTGCACCACCACCAATAAAAATGGTGCAGAAAACAGGGCTTCCCTGGTGGTGCAGTGGTTAAGAATCTGCCTGCCAATGCAGGGGAGACTGGTTCGATCCCTGGTCCAGGAAGATCCCACATGCTGTGGCGCAACTAAGCCCATGAGCCACAACTACTCAGCCTGCACTCTGGAGCCCGCGAGCCACAGCTACTGAAGCCCGTGCGCGTAGAGCCTGTGCTCTGCAACAAGAGAAGCCACCGCTCACTGCAACTAGCAAAAGCCTGTGAGCAGCAACGAAGACCCAATGCAGCCAAAAATAAACAAAATAAATAAATTTATTTAAAAAAATATATATATATATACAGAAAACAATAGTACTGGGTTTTAAAGAGAGTGTGAAGTTATGAACATCCCATAATGTTACTTCTCTAAGTTTCCATTTCCTTATTTATAACATAAGGGGCAAAATATGTGCTTCATCGTTGATTGCTATGCAAATTAAATGCTGATAAATAGATAAGTAGAGTATATTTTGTAACTAGGTAACTGTGCATTTTGTATATCACACTTGGCATAGTATCTAAAATATAAGAAGTCTACAACAAAATTAACTATTATAATAATATTATAATTTCATTTTATTCTGGCTAAACAAAAATATTAATGAGAAGGAGCCTTTGAGTAGAGCTGGAATAGCAAATGCAGATGAGGAGGCATGCAATTCAAGGAGAAGGACAATAAAAACAATGTACAAAGGCACAGAAGTACATTTCAGAATTGAACAGTATGTCCTTCAGTCTAATATTCACACTTTTTTTCTAGTATTATTGAGAACAATTTTTAAAGATATATCTTATACTTGACATGCTCCTTTAGTCTTGTTTCTCTCAGTTCCCCTCACTTCCAATCTGTAGGTGATTGCATCTCACCTGGAATATGGCAAGAATCTTTAGCAGTGAAAGTGGAGCTGGGCAGAAGCTTAATTGATGAGGATTTTTCCGTTCTTCCTAATGTATAAAACATTTCTTTGAGTCTGAATGTGAAACAATTGGACTAAGGAAGGCAGGAGAAAGATTCAGATTTGGGGAGCTTGGTATCATCCAGGCTAAGTTGGTGAGTTAGTCCACGTACAGGAGAATTTGCACTGTTGACCCCAGTCCCTCATACTACTCTTAGGGAAACAAAAAATGTAGTTGTTGAAAATATAGTAAGAATGTGATGCTGTTTCCTGTCCCTGACTTGTTGACTGCCAGTAAGATGGTATAAAAGAACACTTACACGAGGAAGATTTGTTTAAGTAGCTGGTATCAAGTGAGCCTGAAGTTTTATAGTTAAAATTCATCTCTGTATAGTCTCATCTATATAAACCTTCATACATGCTTGCATATATACATATATATTCTTCTATTTTTCAATCATATTACCACATTAAATGAACATACATAAATCAATATCTAGAATATATCAAAAGGAAACTTTATATTATATTTGTATATTAATAACTTATTATACAGAAGAAATATTTTTATGGAATGTAAGTCAAATTTCAATTTGATTTCTTTAAACTCTGAGACAAAGAGACATTATTTTCTCTAGTAGACCAATATCCTCTTCTTTACAAGTCCTGTTTTATTGTCCCCATAACCTCTATTGCTTTTTAAAAGTTTGGTGATGTTGATTGAGTCAATGTAATTCTTCAATTTAGATATGCTTAATATTGAATGTCAACCACAGCTATTCAAATACTCATATTACTTAAATTCCCTGATTCTTTTTTTTAAAATTAATTATTTATTTATTTGTTTATCTGGTTGCACCAGGTCTTAGTTGTGGGAGGCAGGCTCCTTAGTTGTGGCATACATGTGGGATCCACTTCCCCGACCAGGGATCGAACACAGGCCCCCTGCATTGGGAGTGCAGAGTCCCATCCACTTTGCCACCAGGGAAGTCCCAAATTCCCTGATTCTTAGTGTGTCTTTTCTTCTATACAAAGATGACAACATTTCGTCTCAAAGTTTCATTGTAAGGATTAAATTAAATAATAAATGCGTAAAGAATACCTAGTGAAACATCAACTTCATAATAGGTGCAAGATACATGGTTCTCCCTATCTTCTTTACCCTTAGTGAAGAGGGAAATATAAATCAATGTCTAATGACATGTAGGAGTAGAGAAAATTACATTTTCACATAAGCAAGTTTCCAATAATTTATTATAACTTAGGGACAATTCTGTTATGGAAACACATTTCAAATTATAATTTGACTTCATATAGCCTGGGAACACTAAACCCATCATAAACCACAAAAACAAATATTTACAAAGATGGATGCACAAGAGCATTTCCATTACCACTGCATTTCCCCAGGGGACTCACCTGACCTGGAAAGGTTTCTATAAGTTTCTAAAATGAAATAAAGTATGTGAATTTCCTCCAGAAGGTATCAGAAAACATTTCCAAAATGCTTCACTGTAAGAAATAGAATCTAGTCCTTTGATGCTTTTGTGGTACACACCATGTTGTGGTGAGGCCAATTTGTAGACACACATACTTACTGCTCTGCTCTTACTTACATAGAGAACTCAGAATCATTTTATAAAGTGAAGCCTAATAAACAATTGGAACAAACCAATCATAAGCTTTAGTCAACTTTTGCCTCACTGTACTTTTGCATTTCTGTTTTCTCATCTTGTTCATCTAATTTTTGCATCTGTTAATTGAGCACCTGATTATTATAGTAAATATTTCTATAATTATGAACTAAATTTGACTTTGTTGTAATACTTACCCATCATGATCCCTACTCTGATGACTTTCACGCACATAGACCTCTGTGCACATGACACAACATGCTACCTTTCACTACAGTTCCTATTCATGTCTGTCTCAAATAGTAGGTTAGCAATTTCTGCTAGATTTGGGGAATATTCTCAGATTACTTTTTTGGCCATTTTATCCTTAGAATGTCTAAAATGTAGCAATTGAATATCTATACAGTAACCATCACTATAGTAGTTTATTGCATATATCCTTATTGAAACCACAGCAAAAGACATAGCTATTATTAGCACCATTTCAGAGTTGTAGAGCAAGGAAAATTAAGCTTCAAGAAGCCAAATAGCCTACTCAAATTCACACAATTGATAAGAGAAGTTGTGCCTGACTCCAGTGTCTCTAATCTTTCCACCATTCCTAGATCAGGGAGAAAAAGAGCAAATCAAAACCTGATGTATAGAACATATAACTGAATTTAGAAACTGAAGCTTTGCTGGCTGATAATTCCAGGTTCCATTATGAATGATGAGGAAGAAATGCCTTTAAATTCCCATCAAGTTTAAAATCTATATGTACAGCTGCATGGCAACAGCAAACTTTATTTTAATTTTCTTTTATTTAGGTCCATCTCAAAGGATTTTGACATGAAAATAAATTCTCTAAAGTTAAGCTGAGATAGAGTATTGAAATATAAATGAAGACACATTGGAAAAGAAATGGAAGTACAGAATTGATTTGTGCACTTCCATCTTTGGTTTCCCTTCATTAATTGTTCTGTCTACTCTTGTTTTTCACAGTATGCCCCACACCAAAATCTATTCAGAATGTGCCTTGACAAAGATGGCACTTTTAGTACAGACCTATTCAATTCATAATAATGTGTCTCAAGATCATATCTGGGGGAAGAGGATTGTGGAGGGATGAGGTCTAATGAAGGTACTTTCAGGCTAAAGGGAGAACTGGATAGACAGAAAAAAAAGCCAGGTGCATTCAGCATCAGGACAATGAATCACTGTGAAACAGACAGATTTTTTTTTTCTGTGATCTTAAACACAGTATTGTGTGTGAGTAACTAGGTCCAATTCAGTCAGGAAGCCATAATCAAAAAGAGAAGCTGGAAAATGCGAGCTGAGTACCAGTGAAAAATGTGAGCATGGAATGAGGGAGACACCAACAAAGGTGGTCTGATAAATTCTCTAGAAACTGCAAGTATAATCACGCTCTTTCAAGTTTACATGTCTTTGGTGGAGTACCACTGACAGCCTGCAGCTGAGACCCTTTCATCGTCACTGACAGTATATTTGTGATCCTGCCATTGTCTCCCTGTCCAGACTCAATTCTAACACAATCCTCCTTACACTTTATGCTGTAGCAAAATTGATCTGCTTAAAGTTCTCCAATGCATTTTCTTTTTCTCATTTTATGACTTTTGCATATGCTGCTTTTTCTGCCTCAAATTCATGTCTCCTACCTATCCTGTCTCAGTCAAAAGTTTCCTCTACTGGGAAACCTTCCTGAGACTCATTCAGGCAGATATGAAGACTTATATTCTCTGCTCCTAAGATGTCTTATATTAATTTCACATACAGTAGAGATGGCATTACATTGTATCTGAAGATGATATGACTGTGATGGGTCTACATCTGCCATATTCCTGCCATACAAAGTATCATACTCTCTTGAAATAAATTTTTACCTGTTGGTCTATCCTCAGATTATAGTTTAGTGTCAACTGACACTATGCTCCAATGCTCTCCTTCCTTTTCCTAGGACAGACATCACTAATCTATCTCAGCAGGTTTCTTCTGAGACAGGAGACATGGTTTCTTAATCTTTCACAATCTAGCACTCAAGACAGGACTATCAACCATAGTTGATGATTCTAACAGTCATTATAAATGTCCTACCAGTTAGGCCCAAACTACACTATTTAATATTAACATATATTGTACACTTATTATGTCATTATGCTATTTTATGTAAAGCTATTTGCTATACCTAGCCTAGAAAAATGCCAAACACGATTTTGCATTTGACTGATTAAATCCTGTGGTGATTACATTATTGTTTAATCAATATCTAATCAATATATCTTTCCCGAAGTTCTTTTTAATTTCTCTTCCTCCTACTTTTCACATAAGCACATTGATTCTTAACCAGTCATGTCTTAAAGGCACTCTCCATCACTTGCAAAATGGAAAGTTGCAAACATGTTTTAGACATGAGACATTACATTTTTCAACATTAATTTATTTATTAGTTGTATCGAATCTTTCTTCCAAGAGCAGTGGGAAGACCATGGAGTTTCCAGAACATCAGAGCAGTAAAGAATCTTCTACAACAGCAGGGATGTGTTCAACTGACAGATTGCCTCCTCTCTATGGATACTGTGTACATGCCATTTAAAAGTTTAGTATATTCCTAGATGGTAATCAAAACTCTTGTCCAGCCCCATGTCTAGATAGATGTTCTACCTAGCCAGCCTTAAGATGACATCTCTGAATTTGTGCATTTTAGAGTGAGTAGATAAGGCCTGTATATGTGATCTATATAAAAAGAGCTCCTCTGCTTATGGACAGTCTTGATGTGGGATTGGAAAGCATTGTCCCTAGACCACATGATTTTTCTTATTTCCACTCTTGGGGGTGAATTTGTCCATAACTCCATGTTTGTCCTATTTTATGATGGCTAACAACCACCAAATAGCTAAGAAATTCATTTGTGCTCAGACAATGACCACCAATAAGAGCTCTTCAGAGAACTGATTTTGAGTATAATGTAGGTCCATTGCTTGTATTAATCAGTGAACCAGTGATTCCTGTAATTCCCTCTGGTGTTTTAAAGACAAGGGAAAAAGATTACATTCACTACAGATGAGGTATAAAATCTGGAGGCTGCACCTTGTGCAAAGTGGAGATTTGTATTTTTCTTAAAAAGAGAGAATATATATATTTCATCTGGATTAATAAAATTACCTATCTCTACTGAGTAAAACCACTACATAATTACCCAACATGTTATCCAAATAGTTTGGTTTTTTAGCTAAAAAAATATAATTTTATAAATAAAGAAGATGCAATGTGGAAACAGATCATGTAAATTTCTGAAAAAATTTGAACTACGTATTGAATTTCATATATACTTCGAAGGGAGTGTGAATATGTTCTTTGAAAAGCAGAATTTTACTTTGGCCCATTGTGATTATCTTTTCCATTGATGTGCTCTCTAAAACTGTTTAATTATGTAGTTGTTAGAAGGTACATCCTGTTGCCTGGAGGAAAATGTAATTATTAGGCAATAATGCAAAGACACGATTCAGAATACAATACCAAAAGGTTTTTATTTTTCCCCCCCATTGGATCCCCAGTGGGGCCATTTAGACACCAACTCATATGGTCATTACAGATTCCCTTTTGCCAGGACTATGTCCCTTGTTTCTTCCAAGTTTCATCCTACTCCATCCAACACATACTTCTTGGTTTTCCTCACCTTACCCCTTTACCATGAGTTATTTTCAGCCACTTGGTTCTTTCTGTTTTTTTCCTTGATAGAGTCGAAAATGTTTTCTGTTCTTCAATTTCCTCCAACATTATGTTTTTATAAGAAAAATTTTTCTTTTGCTTATATCCACCCCTTCTTAATGGTACAAATCTGGTACAAGCATTCCTATAATCCAAGCTGTATATGATCCCAAAATTGGGGTGAGAGGAGAGAGAAGATAGGAATAAACACCTCAGAAAAATAGAAAACAACCCTAAACTTCTCCATCATAAAGTCTAGTAATAGCACTGATTACATGCAATGCATCCACTGTGATTAAGAATCTATAGAACAGTTGTTTCTCCCTTATATCAATCATAGTATGTTAATGTTTCTATGATTACAATATATTATTATTTCAACTACTTGAGAATATAGTAATGTTAATCAGTTTCAAGGTAATTCAATATCCTCTGTGATAAAACCAGCAATTTAAAAGTAGCTAGTGTCCAATAGGCACCTCTCAAAACTTCTGACACAGAAGTTAGGCTGATTGAATGACATCACTTGGCAGCAGGAAATAGAACATTGACTGACTCTGAATTGGTGTTTTTCCCTGCTCTTGAGGGTTGGCCAGTGCTCAAGAATAAAGAAGGTGGATATTTGGAAGCTTGGAGAGTCTGAAGCAATATATTTTCTAGAGCAAAATAAACATTTATTTTTTAATTTAGTTCAACAGAGTCATTAAGCCAAACTAGACAAGCATTTAATTAAGTAAAAACCTAAAATAATATCTTTATAGGATTTCTATCATATCTAAAGATATAAAGAAATAAACAATAAACCATGTACTAGTCACATCAATTTTTTTTTTTTTTTTTTCTTTTTGCGGTATGCGGGCCTCTCACCGTTGTGGCCTCTCCCGTTGCGGAGCACAGGCTCCGGATGCGCAGGCCCAGCGGCCATGGCTCACGAGCCCAGCCGCTCCGCGGCATATGGGATCCTCCCAGACCGGGGCACGAACCCGTATCCCCTGCATCGGCAGGCGGACTCTCAACCACTGCGCCACCAGGGAGGCCCCACATCAATTTTTTTAAACAAGGAAATAGAAGGGATAGAGTGATTCACCTTATCTACATGGATAAGGAAAGTCTTCTTGAAAACAAAGGAACAAACTCATTGTCCGATGTATATATAGAAGTCAACTGTGTATACAAAGCAATAGAAGAGGAAGACATTTGCTAATTGCAGGTCGTGGGGATAATAGGTTCCAAGGTATAGGTATGGCAAACATCAACTTGCACTGTGTGAATTCGGAATTATTTGAAAATGAAGTAAGGAACGGACAGCATATGGAAGTATTAGAAAATGTGGGGAAGAAAGGATTATGATGAGAGAGAGACAGAAACAGAGACAATATGGAAATTAGGTGGGAGTCAGGGCGGTATAAACTTTGGGCTTTATTCTTTATGCTGTTGTTGATGGTGGTGATGATGATCATAATCATTGGTTGCTACAGAATTATTTGCCTAAAGAAATTCTTCCTGGAGAAACAACATGGTGGAGCTGTGATTGATGTTGAGTGGGGACTGTTATATCCTGTCTTAGACGTGACCAGTTCCTTCCCTCTCCAACATCACCGCCATGCAAAATCTCCCACTGACTATCCCAGAAGCATTTCCTCAGATCTGTTAAACTTCTGCAGAGCACAGTGTAAGACATCCTACAGAGTAAAAACATGTTCAGATTTTCAACTCGCTGGAGAAAATGAGTTGAGGAAGGAAAAGAGAGAAACTAAAGGAATGTAAGTCCAGTTATTTTTTTAGAGAAGCCCCAAGGAAAGTTATTGATAATCTAAACAATAAAACCAGTGTGTCAGAGGTAGAAAGAAAAAGGTGGATAATAAGCAACATGCATGGAATTTGTGGGTTTTACTTTAGTGAAATTTTTGCAGTGGTGTATAAGAACTAAATAGAAGAATCTAGGCTATCTTTGAGGTTCCTGACTTGAGGTGACTAATAGTGTTACTAACTTACTTGTTTGCCCTGTAAGAGCTGAGCATTTCCTTTTGTTATTTTTTTGTTATTTTTCTGCCAAGAAAAATCAAAAATCACTTTACTGAATGCAACAAATTTTGCATATTGATTTATTTTATTTTATTGGAATACATTAAAAGGCTTCTTTTTATTGAGCAGAAACTGTTGTTCACCACAGATTCTGAAAAGATTGCCAGGAGGCATTTGTGTATTTAATGTTCCTTCAGTTCAAATATACTTAATCATAATTAAACTCAGTTGAATGGCTTTTAAAAGAAGTTAGCTGTTAATGTGATTGGCAGTTTTCTGTGCCTTTGACAACATCTTATGAAATAATGCCTGGGTGGTGTGCAACACTGACAAATGCCAAAATTTATCTTCTGTGATCTCTACCTAATGTAATGTGATTATGTTGAATCCTCTGTTTTCAAGAAGGCATGTTATTACTTCCCATTATCTGAATAAGAATGATAAATGTTCAAGGTTTTCATTAAGTATAAACAATCTTGAAATTAGTATTCTTCAAATACTTTTGTTAAAAATGAAGGTGAATATTGTTTTGTAGGAGAAAATAAACAGAGACACATAATACATCATTTTTTCTTCAAAAGTGGTATTAAGTCATTATATAACAAATGTTTCAAATTCATAAAGAGGAGAAAGAAGATAGTGAGAACGTGGTACCGCAGACATTACTTTGGGGTCACAAGCAGCTTGCTTGTCACCACTAGATGACAACCTTGCATATTTGGTAGTCACTAGCTCTCTGGTTCTTTTCTGGTGGGATTTAGTATAATTCACCATATTTTCCAGCATTTCCCAAAATAACATGAAAATATAAATACCTTTGAAAAAAGCTCGCATCACGGTTATTGGTTGTTCTCCATTATCAATGGTATTATTTATGTGAAGTAGAAATGTTTTCTCAGAATATTAGTACAAATAGATTTTTAATGTTCTCTACAGTTTTGAACAATTTGGTTTAATTTCTGATTTTTGTGTCTCAACAAACATTATGAACTTCCATGTAATTGCTTTTATAGGTAAGGTCTCTTTCTGTGATGTTTTCAACTTTAATGCTTCTCAGCTTATACAGCCACAGCAGGTTGCTTTCTGCTTTGGGGAAAGAAATGTGACCACTAAGATGTTACTGAATCTACATAGCCACCTCTCTTACATTAGGATTGAGTTCAACTGATGGGTAGTGATTTTTTTTTTTTTTTTTTTTTTTTTGTGGTATGCGGGCCTCTCACTGTTGTGGCCTCTCCCGTTGCGGAGCACAGGCTCCGGACGCGCAGGCTCAGCAGCCATGGCTCACGGGCCCAGCCGCTCCGCGGCATATGGGATCCTCCCAGACCGGGGCACGAACCCGCATCCCCTGCATCGGCAGGCGGACTCTCAACCACTGCGCCACCAGGGAGGCCCGATGGGTAGTGATTAATTATGGAAATAATGACATTGCTTTTCTTGTAACATTCAATGTAAAACCTGACCTAGGCTTTTTTTCATGCCTCATGCTAATTAGGCTTTGGATAAGAGAGAACTTAGAGGACAAATATAAGGAGCAACTGGCCATGTTCTTTGTTTACAGAAGGGACACTAGCATATACATTGATTTATTAATTCATCTACTTAGGAAGCCATTTTCAGCAGCAGCCAAAAAAAAAAAAAAAAAAATCTTAAAGTCCTTCTGTATCAAAGGTCCTCAACTGGTGAGGGTTTGACCTTCTCCCCCCAAATCAAGGGCATTTTTTGATGGTCACAACTGGAGAAGGATGGCAGCTAGTGGGTAAAGTCTGAGGATGCTGCTGAAAATCCTACAGTTCACAGCACAGCCTCCCACAACAAATAATTATCCAACCCAAATGTCAATAGAGCCATGACTGAGAAATCTGTTTCTATCTGCCTCAACTTTTCACTCCCAAAGAAGACATGTTTGGCATGTTGTCTTTTAAATTCTCTTGTTGCCATGGTCCTGTGTGCTTGCTTGTGTGTGTGCGTGCATGTGTGTGTGTGTGTGTGTGTGAAATAGAGATAGTATTTACTATATTTCTGGGTAGTTTTTGTGACATTTAAATGATAAAAATATCCAAAGCATTTAGAAGAGTACTTGGCACATGTTTTATGTACTTCCCCTTCATATTTCATTTTAATTATTAAATCTTTTTTTTAAACAGAATATGCCTGTAGCTTAGGCCATGTATTTTCTTTTTTTAAAATTTATTTATTTATTTATTTATGGCTGTGTTGGGTCTTCGTTTCTGTGCAAGGGCTTTCTCTAGTTGTGGCAAGCGGGGGCCACTCCCCATCGTGGTGAGCAGGCCTCTCACTGTTGCGGCCTCTCTTGTTGCGGAGCACAGGCTCCAGATGCACAGGCTCAGTAGTTGTGGCTCACAGGCCCAGTTGCTCCGCGGCACGTGGGATCTTCCCAGACCAGGGCTCAA
Source organism: Mesoplodon mirus (assembly GCF_964341445.2). NCBI lineage: Eukaryota > Metazoa > Chordata > Mammalia > Artiodactyla > Ziphiidae > Mesoplodon > Mesoplodon mirus. The sequence continues at coordinate 24,947,668 of NC_138995.1, read as the reverse complement.
ACCTGTGTCCCGTGCATTGGCAGGCAGATTCTCAACCACTGTGCCATCAGGGAAGCCCCTCAATTATTAAATCTTAAGATGGTCTTCACTGTCCTCCAGCACATTGGTCACAATGCACCATGTACTTATTTTTATAGAAACTTGTCATAATTGTACTTTCATATTTATTTGTGTGATTCCATATTTGATATAACTCTCATCCCACATTAAATGATAAGTTCCGATATTTTAGTGGCGTTCTTATTTTTGTTCACAATTTTGTCCCAAATATCTAGCACAGTTCCTATATGATTTCAGGTGCCTAATAAATATTTGCTGAATTTGAATATTGGTAAATCAATGAGTTGATAAATTATGGAAACCATAGACTATAAGAAAGAAGAAAAGTTGAAAGTGTTCCTGGTGAATTTAAGGTTCTTGCTTCATTGTGATAGAATTAAGAGACAAAGTGATAGGTAAGAAGTGGATTTATTTAGAGAGAAACACATTCTACAGACAGAGCATGGGCCATCTCAGAAGGCAAGAGGCCTTGGGAGAAACACACTCCACAGCAGAGTTTGGGCCATCCCAGAAGGTGAGAGAGCCTCAAAATATGGCATGCTTAGTTTTTATGGGATGGGTAATTTCATAGGTTAATGAGTGAGAGGATTATTCCAATTATTTCAGTAAAGGGATGGAGATTTCCAGGAACTGGGCCACTGCCCACTTTTTGACCTTTTACAGTTGGCCTCAGAACTGTCATGCTGCTGGTAGGTGTGTCAGCACACTAATATATTACAGTGAGCATAATGAGGCTCAAGGTCCGGGCCTCCCTGGTGGCGCAGTGGTTGAGAGTCCGCCTGCCGATGCAGGGGATACGGGTTCGTGCCCCGGTCTGGGAGGATCCCATATGTTGCGGAGCGGCTGGGCCCGTGAGCCATGGCCGCTGGGCCTGCGCATCCGGAGCCTGTGCTCCGCAACGGGAGAGGCCACAACAGTGAGAGGCCCGCATACCGCAAAAAAAAAAAAAAAAAAGAGGCTCAAGGTCCACTGGAAGTCAAATATTCCGCCATCTTGGACCTAGTTAGCTCTAACCAGTTTTTGTCATGTCCTATGGCTCTGTCATTCTTTTAAAGGTTGTGCCCTGCCCCCTTCCCTCCTGTTTCAAAAGGGGAAGGAGATGAGGGAACAGGACCACAGAAAGATTAATCAATCAATAATGGATATATTTTAAACATTTAGGTAGTATAAGAATGACTCTGTCCTGGGAACCTGGAGACTTGAATTCTAGTTCCAGTTTAGATCTGTAATAATTTCATGAGTGATGGCAAATTTCATAACCTCTGAAACTCAACTTTCCCATTCTGAAGTTTGCAAACTAAGCCCTGATCGTTTTGAGAATCAAATAATAAAGTAGATAAAGGAGTTTCTGGGCTGGCATGTAAGGAATTTATAAGTTGCCACTCCATCCTAAGACAAGCGAAAAGCTGAACAAACTGAAAAATCAACAACTTTTATAGGAGCCATAAGAGAGAGGAAGACACAGAGCAAACTGTGGTCCCCAAGACTGGAGAGAGAGATAAGCTGCTACAGGGAGTCCTGGTTTACCAGGGCAGAGACTCACAGGCAGAAACCACTGCAGAAACCAGTGTCGGCTTAGGAAAAGCTGAAATGTAATCAACAAGTTGCTGGAGGCTCAGTGTGGATAAGACCAAGAGTTAAAAGCTATAAGAGTACCCAATCATAGGGGTGCTCCCACAGTATTGAGAGATTTACCTCCAGGAGCTCAACCAGTTTCCCACAGTAAACTGGAAGAAAAAAAAAAAACCAAAAAAACTGGTGCTTCCAGCAGGAGGAGGGGAAAAGGAACCATTCTGAAATACAACAGAGTACTCTGTTCTTATTAATAAGGCCTGCCCTCAGGGGAAGCTAGTTAATCAGAGCCTTAACTTCTGGGGTATTACAGGAGCCTGACTGACCTGGAGGAAGGGAAATATGCAACTTCCACCCCCTGAGCCATCCTGTCTCACGTAAGAGGAGAGAAAAAAACTTAGAAACACTGGTGAAGTTGAGTGTCCAAAGGCATAGGCTCAGTAGAAGACTGAGGTCTAATCATAGGACTATAGAACACTTCCTCTCTCCCCGTATATTATTGGGTCAGCCAAGAAGTTTCCGTAACATCTTACGGAAAAACCCAAACAAACCTTTTGGCCAACCCAATACCATCACATTACTAAAGGCCAATTTACAGCAGGGTTTTTTCCCCCCTATAAATCATGTCCTACTATGAAGAAAAAAAAAATCACAAGGCATACCAAAAAGCAGTAAACATAACTTGAAGAGACAGAGAAAGCATCAGAACCTGACATGGCAGGGATACTGTAATTATCAGACCAGGAATTTAAAAACAACTATGATACTATGATAAATATGCTAAGGGCTCTAATGGATAAAGTAGACAGAATGCAAGAACAGATGGGTAGTGTAAACAGAGAGATGGGAATCCTCAGAAAGAACCAAAAAGAAATGCTAGAGATCAAAAACACTTAAAGAGAAATAAAGAATGCCTCTGATGGGCTGATTAGTAGACTGGACCTGGTGAGGAAGGAATCTCTGAGCTTGATGATGCCTCAGTAGAAACCTCCAAAACTGAAAAAGCAAAGAGAAAAAAAGAGTGAAAAAAAAAAAAAAACCATAATAGAATATCCAAGAACACTGAGACAACTACAGAAGTGTAACATACACATAATAGGAATACCAGAGGAGAAAAAAGAGAGAAAGGAATAGAAGAAATATTTGAAACAATAATGACTGAAGTTTTCCCCAAATTAATGTCAGACACAAACCACAGATCCACGAAGCTCAGAGAACAGGGTAAATGCCCAAAACAAACAAACAGACAAAAACCTACATCTAGGCATATCATTTTCAAACTTGAGAACACAAAAAAAAATTTATGAAAGAAGCCAGAGGAATAAAATACCTTACTTATAGAGGGGAAAGATTAGAATTACACCTGAGTTCTCCTTAGAAACCATGCAAACTAGAAGAGAGTAGAGTAAAATGTTTAAAGTGGGCTTCTCTGGTGGCACAGTGGTTGAGAGTCAGCCTGCCAATGCAGAGGACATGGGTTCGTGCCCCGGTCCAGGAAGATCCCACATGCCAAGGAGTGGCTGGGCCTGTGAGCCATGGCCACTGAGCCTGCGCATCCGGAGCCTGTGCTCCGCAATGGGAGAGGCCACAACAGTGAGAGGCCTGCATACTGCAAAAAAAAAAAAAAAAAAAAAAAAAAAAAAAGTATCAAGTGTTGGGAGAGAAACAAACAAATGAACAAACACAAAACCCCCACCAACGTGGAATTCTGTATTCTATGGAATTATCCTTCAAAAGTAAAAAAGAAATAAGAACTTTCTCAGACAAATAAAAAATGAGGGAATTTGTTGTCAGTAGATCTGCCTTACAGGAATGTTAAAAGTTCTGTAGAGGGAAGGAAAATAATATAGTTCAGAAATTCAGATCTATCTAAAGAAAGGAAAGCATCAAAGAAGGAATAAGTGAAAGTAAAATACAAACTTTTATTTTTCTTATTTTTAATTGACTTAACAGATAGTAGTTTTTTGTAAGAATAATAGAAATGTAGAAAACAGTAACTAGTATGGTAGATATTAATCCAACTATACCAATAATCATTATGAATGACAATGGTTTAAATATACTGATTAAGACAGAAATGATTAGAGTGGATCAAAAAAGAAAACTCAATTATATGTTCTTTATAAGAAACTCACTTTAAATGTAAACACATATATAGATTAAATGTAAATGGTTGGAGAAAAATATTCCATATTAACACTAATGAACGGAAAGCAAGAGTAGCCATATCAATTTCAGAATCAGCAGACTTCAAAGCCAGGGAAGTTAGCAGGGATAACAAAGGGCATAGCATGAAGATTCAGGGATCAATTCTCCAGGAAGACATAACAATCTTTAATGTGTATATGCTTAACAAAAGAGTGTAATACTATTTGAGGGAAAAACTCATAGAACTGTAAGGAGAGATAGGTGAATCCACTATCACAGTTTGAGACTTCAACAACACTCCATCAGAAATATATCCAGCAGGTAGAAAATCAGTTAAGGACACAGGTGAACTCAACACTACCATCAATCATTGGATATAATTCACACCTATAGACTATTTCATGCAGCAACAGTGAAATACACATTCTTCTTAAGCTCACATGGAACATTCACCAAGATAGAACACACTCTAGACCATGAAACACACCTAAAACAATAGAATTCATACAATGTCTGCTCTCAAACCACAATGGAACTAAAGTAGAAGTCAATACAGTAACAGAAAGTAACTGGAAATTTTCAATATATGTGGAGGTTAAACAGCATTCTTGTAAATAACATATAGGTTAAAATAAATATCAAAAGAAATTTAAAAATATTTTGAACTAAATGAAAAAGGAAATATAACTTACCACATCTGTAGGAGGCATCAAAAGCAGTGATTAGAGGTAAATTTATAACATTGAACACATATATTAGGAAAAAAAAAGAAAAATCTAGAATCAGTAATTTAAGTTTCCTCCTTAGGAAAGTAGAAAAAGACAAAAATTATATCCAAAGTAAGCAGAAGAAAAGAATAAGAATTAGAGCAGATATCAATAAATTGAAGTCAGGAAATTGATAGAGAAAATCAGTGAAACTAAAACCTGGTTCTTTAAAAAGATCAATAAAATTGATGAGCCTCTATCCAGATTAACTAAGAAGAAAAGAGAGAAAACACAAATTAACTAATATCAGAAATGAAAGAGGTGGCATCACTACCAATCCTACGGACATTAAAAGGTTAATAGATGAATATTATGAACAGTTCTTACTTACAAATTTGATAACCCAGATGAAATGGCCCAATCCTTGAAAGACACAACCTTCCAAAAATCACACATGAAGAAATTGAAAATTGGAATAGGCTTATGTCTTCTAAAGAAATTGAATCAATAATTAACAACCTTTTAAAACAGAAAGCATCAGACCAGAAAGAATAGATTCACTGGTGAATTCTACAAAACATTTTAGGAAGAAACTACCCAAATTTTCTACAATCTCTTTCCTATACAGAAGCAGAGGGAATAGTTTCTAACTCATATTAACCAACATTACACTAGTACCAAAACCAGACAAAGACACTATAATAAACAAAAACTATAGACCAATATCTCTCATGAATTTATATATCTAAATCCTCAACACAATATTAGTACATGGAACCTAAGAATTGTATAAAAAGAATAACACACTGTGACCAAGTGAGATTTATCCCAGGTATGTATGGCTGATTCACTATTTAAAAATCAGGAAGATAATTCATCACATGATCAGGCTAAAGAAGAAAACTCTCATGATCATATCAATAGATGCAGAAAAAGCATGTGTCAAAAGCCAAATTCTGCTTATTGAAAAAAACAAAACAAAACCCTCTCAGTGCATTAGGAATGGAAAATAATTTCTTTACCTTGATAAAGAATACCTATGGGACTTCCCTGGTGGCACGGTGGTGAAGAATCTGCCTGCTAATGCAGGGGACACGGGTTCGAGCCTTGGTCCGGGAAGATCCCATGTGCCGCGGAGCAACTAAGCCTGTGTGCTACAACTACTGAGCCTGTGCTCTAGAGCCCACGAGCCACAACTACCGAGCTGACATGCCACAGCTACTGAAGCCTGCATGCCTAGAGCCTGTGCTCCACAACAAGAGAAGCCACTGCAATGAGGAGCCCGTGCACCACAGCGAAGGGTAGTCCCCGCTCGCCACAACTAGAGGAAGCCTGCACACAGTAACAAAAACCCAACACAGCCAAAAATAAATAAATACTAAAATATTTATTTTTATTAAAAAAGAAAGAATACCTACAACTAACATCATATTTACTAGTGAGAAAATAAGCTTTCCCACTAAGACTGGGTAATAGGCAAGGGTAGCCCTCTCACCATGTTACCATGCCATTTCAACTTTGTACTGGAATATCTAGGTATTGCAATAAGACCAGAGAAGGATATAAAGGTATATAGATTGGGAAGGAAGAAATAAAATTGTGTCTGTTCACAGATGAAATGATTTTCTATGTAGAAAATCTGAAAAAAATTGACAACTCCTGGAATTAATAAATGCTTATGGCAAAGTTGCAGGATACAAGGTTAATATACAAAAGTCAATCACTGTTCTAAACCATAATGGAAAAGAATATGAACAAGAATATATATGTGTGTGTGTGCTTGTGTGTGTGTATGTATATATATATATATATAACTAAATCACTTTGCTGTACAGCAGAAATTAACACGTTATAAATCAATTATACTTCAATAAATTTTTTTAAGAAGTCAAAAAAAATCCTTTCATCCAAAAAAGTGAATTGCTTCTCTGTATACCAGCAATGAACATGTGGAATTTGAAATTAAAAGCACAACACCATTTATATTAGCATCCCTCAAAATGAAATATTTAGCTTTTAATTCTAACAAAATATGTGCATGATCTATGTGAGGAAAACTGTAAAACTGTGATGCATAAAATCAAAAAATAACAAAATATGAAAAAATGTTCCATGTTCATGGATTGGAAGACTCAGTATTGTCAAGATACCAGTCTTCACAACCTGATCTGTTGATTCTGCAATCCCAATCAAAATCCCAGCAAGTTATCCTGTGGATATTGACAAACTGATTCCACAGTTTATATGGAGAGGCAAAAGACTCAGAGTAGGCAACACAATATTAAAGGAGAAAAACAAAGTTTAGAAGACTGATGCTATCTGACAGGAAGATTTACTATAAAGCTACAGTAATCAAGACACTATGATGCTGATAAAAAAAAAGTAGACCAATAGATCAATGGAATCGAATAGAGAGCCCAGAAATAGATCCACAAAAGTATAATCAATTGATCTTTGACAAAGGAGCACAGGCAATATAATGGAGCAAACATAGTCTTTTCAACAAATGGTGATGGAAAATTGGACATTCACGCGCAAAAAATAAGAATCTAAACACAGACATTATATCTTTCACAAAAATTAACTCAAAATGTATCATAGATCTAAATGTGAAATGCAAAACTGGGAAACTCCTAGAAGGTAAATTAGATGACCTTGGGGGTATGGCAATGACTTTTGTCAACAATACTAAAGGCATAATCCATTAAATAAATAATTGATGAGCTGGACTTCATCAAAATTAAGAATCTCTGCTCTGCAAAAGAAAATTACAAGAGATTGAGTAGACCAGCCACAGACTGGGAGAAAATGCTTGCAAAAGACACATCACAAAAAGTACTGTTACCCAAAATACACAAATAACTCTTAAAACTCAACAATTAGAAAGCAAACAAAAATGTTAACAGATACTCTACCAAAGAAGCTACTCGGATGGCAAATAAACATATCAAATGATGTTCTACATCATATGTCGTCAGGCAAATTAAAACAACGAGATACCACTAGATACCTAGCAGAATGGCCAAAATTCCAAACAAAGGCAATACCAAATACTAAGGATATGGAGCAAAAAATGTATCTTTGACTATTGATGACTTCAAAATAATATTGTGGTAGATAGAATAAGATGCACACAATATTTTGCAGATTTTTGTGTCGAGAGATAGAATTTATTTCCCCGCGCCTTGAATATGAGCTGGTCTTAGGATTTGCTTTGACTAATAGAATGTGGTAGAAATGATATAATTAGACTTTCAGAGTCAGAGCTGCAGATGCCTTACAGCTGTGGCTTCTGTCTTTTTGAACCATGACCGTAATGCTGCAAATAAAACTGGGATGAAAGACCACGTGGAGAGGGAGGCCAGGTAATCTCAGCCATTCTGGCTGTCCCAGCTGAGATCCCACACATGTGATAGAGGCCACCTCAGAACATCCAGCTCCAGCCAAGCCACCAGCTGGTTGAATACACATGAATGTGTCCAGGTGAGATCAGCAAGAGAATTGCCCAGTCAACTCACAGAATCACGAAAAATCGTAAATTGTTGTTGTTTTAACACAATTAGTTTTGAGATAGATTTTACACAACAATAGATAACTGAAAATTATTTTCAAAATTAGCCTACTTAATAAATGAAATATTTTAAAATACGGACAAGATAGAAGGGTATTTTAGAAAGGTACTTTGAAGATAAAAATACTAATACAAAACCCCTGGTTTTGTAAGCCTCTTTCTTTATAGGGTAGAAAAGAGAAAAAATGTCATCAAAATGCAACTTGAGATAAGATTTTGACAGAAAGGCTTGGATTAAAAATGAAATGTACAGTCATACTATACATGCATATTTATATGCTTGTCACGACATAAATGCATATAGATAGCTATTTTCTAACATATATATATATATAGGGTGTTTTGACAGATGTGACAGATATGTATACTTATATATCTATTGCTGTTAGTGTTTTTTTTGTTTGTTTGTTTGTTTTTGCGGTACGCGGGCCTCTCACTGCTGTGGCCCCTCCCATTGCGGAGCACAGGCTCCGGACGCGCAGGCTCAGCAGCCATGGCTCACGGGCCCAGGCGCTCTGCGGCATGTGGGATCTTCCCGGACCAGGGCACAAACCCGTGTTCCCTGCATCGGCAGGCAGACTCTCAACCACTGCGCCACCAGGGAAGCCCGCTATTAGTGTTTTTTAAAACTAGTGTGAGGGATGCTTATTTTCTGCATTTCATTATGTTTTAGTCATAGTATACCTGAAGAACAGCTGCATCATTTTTTTAAAATAAGCCAACCGTTTTACTTTCCTGTTAACCTCTGACAGTGCAAAGTAAAACGATTCATTAATACATACTTTATGATTATTTATGACATGCTAATTAGATGTGTGATGTGCTAATTATTAAGAAAATGCACATCAGAGAATCTCCAGGTGTCTTTCTGCTGCCTCCTTTTCCCCCCAGGTGTAGTTGTTCTCCCCGTGGAAGAATGCTGGGGTACTACACCATTTCTTCACCGCACTAAAAGAAGTTCAAGAATAAAATTCAGAAACCCATTATACGTTTTAGTTAAAATAGATAGCAAAAAGGATAAGAAAGTAAAAATTAAAAAAGGTTTAATGTAATGGGGAATTTAATATTCATAACATTTTTTAAATGAAAAAAATGCATTTGTAATTTTTTTACACAATGCAAAGAATATAACCATAATGTTGCAAAAAGATAAAAGTAAAAACTCTGCAAAAAGATAAGACAATGATATATCAACATATACCTGTAGCATAACACTTATTTAATTTATCTTTCTCTTCATTTGGTTATTTTTCCAAATTTAAACATAAATAGGTATGTTTAATTAAAAACATTACTAGTTTGTGAGTTGAGAAAAATGTAAAATAGATTTTTTAAAAAGCTTTTTACAAAAATATGCATTACTTTAATATTGATAATAGTAGCAATAGAAACAGATAACATTGATCATTTATATTTGCCTGGGACTCGGCTAAAACCTTTATCATCTCACATGGTTATCTGAATTCTGTGAGTTTGGTGAACTATTTTAGTGATTTCCTAACCAGTTCACCTACATCCACCCTTAACCCTCTCCAATCATTTTCATGTTTAAGTGATCTTTCTGACACAAAGTTCTAATCATGTCATTCCCTATCTTTGCTTAAAAAGCTTGTATTGCTTTCCATTATTCTCAGAATCAGGGCAAAACCCCTAGAAGTAGCCTCCAGAGTTAGGTTTGGTCTGGCTTCTTCATAGCTCCTTAGTCTTACCTTTTTCAGTGTCCTCCCTTGCTTTCTGCATTACAAGCATCCTGGTTTCCTTCAATCCTTGAGACTTGTCAGACATCCTCCTGCCCCATGGTATACTTTCACCTATTTCCCTCCACTGGAATTTTCTTTCTGTATCTTTGTGCCTTCAGATCTCAACTAAAATATCATTTTCTCAAATGAACAAACCTAGATTTTCCTGACTTTCTAAAATTCCTATTATGTATACTCTTACATTCTTATAGACACTTATAATTCTATTTTTAATATTAATAATTTTAGAAATTTTAAATTTATTTTTCTGGTTACTTAATTAACGTTTATCCACTGCAATGACTATAAGCTTCATGAAGCAAGACATTGTTTGCTGATATTAATGAGCTTTTCCCCAATGGCTAGCAAAATATTTGGAAGATGATAAAGAATGAACAAATATTTCTTGAGTAAATACAAACCTAAGTAAAAGAATGAATTAAATAATGAACACTTTTCTGAGGTTGGCTAGTAGTATATTTGAATCAAGTGTTATAAGTATTCTAACCCTTGTTTCTTCTCAAAGTAGAATTTAAATAACACCTAGTTGAAAGTGATATCAACTAAAGATTTTTGTTTTATTTTAAAGATGGAAGAATTTTACAAAATATTGGTTCAGAAAGTTAGTGAGGGTCCTGGTAGAAGTATGGATGGTAAATTCAGATTAAAACAGAAAAGGAATAGTCAATACATGTTTTATAGATTTTTTCTTAAATTTCAGGGGAACCAGAGCTTAGGTTTTTCTAGGTAATGAGATATAAAACAAAGGAGATTTTGGAGTAAAAATTCAAGGCTAGTTTATTGGCAACAGGTTTCATTAAGGAATGCAGCCCTTTGGAGTCAAGAATCTATCATTCTCTGATAAATATGAGATATTGTCCAGTTAATATGGAGTAGGAGTCCTACTAAGATTGTAAAAGAGAAATTGAAAACCAAAGTCATGGATAGAACATAAAATACCAATGTTCCCTGTTTCTTGGATTCTCAGCATATTTTGATGAAGCCTTTCAGGAAAACAAGATGAATCACTGCACCATCTATGATTGTGCTTACAAACTTCCCTATTTCATTGGTTTGATTGGTCACTAGCTAGTGGCTTGACTGAATCAACCCATTGTTTGATAGTAGAGACCTGTCAGTTTAGTAAACTATTAAACAAATTAGAGCATGTATTTCTGTAGCAGCATATTTCCTGGCCAAATAGAGACTAGAAAAATTTGGGATGGAGAAAATACTGGAAAATATTCAGCATTGGCTTTAAAAAGCAACAAAATCTAGGAAAAAGTAAAGTTTTTTCAAGCCTTTCATGCTTAATTTCCCCTTCATCTTTGCCCTTGATGGTCTTAAATAGGTTGCTTTGCTGCTTTACCATTAAAAGTCTAGGTCAACTGAGAAATAACAAATACAATAATAACTGACTGTAATCGTTACCTAAGAGAATATGGGTCCACCATGGGTGGTATCCAGGAGAAAAAGAAGGTGAGGTTTAAGATAATAATTGAATGTTTGAAACATGTAAGCCAATAGAGATAATGTCATTATTTTAAAAAGAGAAAATACTAGGAGTCAAGTCTAGTAGATAGAAAAGTATTTGCAAAAGTGAATATTTGAAGATGTTGTGGCTGATTCCCAAAGGAGTATACATTTGGTGAGCATGAAAGATTGACAGTTGTAATTAGGCATGGACTCTGAGAGAAGAATGGCCAGTTACAGGAAAGAGATACTCTTCCAGGGAAAGGAAGAGTCAATATTTGATAAACTTCATTTATCTTAGATTGCCAGACAGTTGCATTGATAGCAATTCCCAGCTGGAATTTGAAAACATGAAATGTGAGATCAAAATGTTGACTCAAGTTCCACTATTCCCTATCCATATTGCCTTGGGCAATTATTAAACCTCTCTTTGTTTCAGTTTCCTCACCTGTAAAATAGAGATGAGAGTATATAGTAATGCTTAACTCATAGAGTTCTTGCTAAGGATATATTAGATAATGTTTGTACAGTATGTACACATGCTTATCATAGTTTATGTCTGTAGCAGAAACTGTTCAGTTTCATTTATCTACACTTGGCCCTTGCTGTTCCTGAACGCACCAGCATGCAGGAAACTCTATTGTCTTTTTCTGTTCCCAGGAAAATGATTGGCTCTGAGGAGCAGTCCTCACCTAATGACTTGATAGGAATTTATGGTTAAGTACCCCATTTCATGGGGTAAATTAACTAGCAAATTTATGGCTCGGAGAAGGAGCTGATTTTTTATTGTCCTCATTCTCTACTGGACTTTGTGATATGGCTCAGAAATAAACCAATTAGATATGCAGGCTTCATATTTTTTCCAGGGAATTTTTTCTTAAATTTTTGTTGTTGTTCTTGTCTTAGCCTGAGATCCCACTAAAAAAGGCTCTGAACTGTTCTGAAGGGTTGCTGGTCATTTAACTAAGTAGATTATATTTTTCCTTTCTGCATGATCCTCCACTGTACTTAGTGGACATGAAAATTTCCCCAAACGATTCAGACAGATAAGGCTTACTTGGAACATTCACTTAATGGGTGCCTCTAGAGGTGCAGTTAAAGCATGCAGAATCAGTAATACATAATGACCAGGAATCCAGGTATTATCATTTACCTTATTGCTTGTCTAAACAGGGGAACAGGTGTCTAATGTTGCTACGTTAAAAAACTTTGGGGGGGGGCCTCCCTGGTGGCTCAGTGGTTGAGAGTCTGCCTGCCGATGCAGGGGATGCGGGTTTGTGCCCTGGTCCGGGAGGATCCCATGTGCCGCGGAGCGGCTGGGCCCGTGAGCCATGGCCGCTGGGCCTGCGCGTCCGGAGCCTGTGTTCCACAACGGGAGAGGCTGCAGCAGTGAGAGGCCTGTGTACCGCAATAAAAAAAAAAAAAAAAAAAAAAAAACTTTGGGGGTTCACAAGGGATAAGAACCTCTGACTAGGAGGTACTGAAGGAACAGGGAAAATAAGTGTTAATGATTGGATAGAAATGTGTCAAGAAGGGAAGTTTAAGAAGTAAGACACCAAAAGAGTTGATAGCATATACAAAAGGCCAGGGGTTTTGAAACTTTGTGCAGAATCCAGTGGGACTAGAACACAGGCACATGTGTTAAAACATAGAAAGAGATCAGGCTGGAGAGATGGATAAATTTGTCCTAAGTTCATGCTAAGGGAGTGGATCTCAAACATTAGCACACATAAGAAACACCACTTGGAGGGGTGTTCATTGCAGTGTTATTCACAATAGCCAAGACATGGAAACAACCTAAATGTCCATCCTCAGATGAGTAGATAAAGAAAATGTCACACACACACACACACACACTTGAATATTATTCAGCTATAAAAAGGAAGGAGATTCTACCATTTGAGACAACATGGATGAACTTTGAGAGCATTGTGCTAAGGAAATAAGTCAGAGAAAAACAAATACTGTAGTATCTCACTTATACATGGAATCGGAAGAAGTCGAACTCAGAAACAGTGGATTTGTTGTTACCAGGGGCTGGTTGGGGGCAGGGGGTGCAGGGAAATGAAAAGATGTTCATCAAAGGGTACAAATTTCCTGTTATAAAACGAATAAATTCCAGCGATCTAATGTACAGCTTGGTGACAGTAGTTGACAATACTGTATTGAATACTTGAAAGTTGCTGAGAGTGCATCTTAAATGTTCTCACCACTGCCAACCAGCACAACAAAAAATAGTAACTATTGAGGTGATGGATGTGTTTACTAGCCGTATTTTGTAGTAATCATTTTGCAATATATTTACCTGTATCCAGTCATCATGTTGGGCACCTCAAAGTTACACAGTGTTGTATGTCAGTTATATCTCAATAAAGCCAGAACAAAATTAAAAAGAAGCAAGTCCTGGAGGGTTTGTTAGAACACAGATTGCTGAGTTCTATTCCCAGAGATTCTGATTCAGTAAATTGAGAATTTGCATTTTTAACAAACCCCTGATTGATACTGGTGCTCCTGATCCAGGGACAAGACTTTGAGAACCACAGTCCTAAAGCAATATTTGCATTTTATCCTGAAGATATTGATACTGACAGATGTTAATTTTAATCACGCTCTCCAGAAGTGTATGGATTATTTCTAATCCCTCTTTTACCATATCTTCAAGGTTTCAAAACTGTTTTTATGTGACAGCTAAGTCCACTTTCATCCAGGATAAATTTAGCTTGTTCTGTGAAATATTCTTAGAGCCCACAGCTATCAGAACACTTACTATCCTGAGAATGCCCTAGTTTATTTTAAAATATGACTAAATAGAGTGCCAAAAACGTAACCTGCTGTTTTGCATGTGATATGGCCAGGAAAGATTGTGAGGATATGAAGTTTGCCTTTAGACAGACCATATGCTCTTACTGATGTTGCCTAAATGCATATTATCTGATTTAGCAAGAACAAACTACTATTTAACATCATACTTGTTTCCACAAAATCCCTGGGGATTTCCCTCTACAGGAGATTACTTGATGGCAATTAGGAGGTGAAAAAGTAGCTTTTATATTTGTGATAACAAATGGTTTTGTTTACATCTACATTTCCAACATCTAGAGAAATGCTTGGCGCGTGGAAGATGCTCAAGAAATATTTGCTCAGTGAATTATTGAATGAATAACATCTCACATGTTTGCAAATTTCAGCATGGCATTTAAACAGTATATAAAAATCAGATTTTTACCCCTAAGTGTTGCTCTAAGAAATGGCTTCATTGAAAGCCCCACTGCATCCATACCCCTTTCTCATTCTACTCATACAGATGCTTACACCAAGTATATTCAAAGATTCTGTCTCCTTGCTTCTTAGATGATAATCATAAAAATAATAGAATTTGGCAGCCATCTCAAGTATTCTGTTAAATATATTAAAATGTCAGTGATTTAGGTCAGTGATCTGGCGTCTCTATATCTTTCTCCTTGGTCCTAAATATAGACCCTAAGTAAAATGAGTATGTTAAGAAAGTGAAAGTAAAGGAACCAGCATTATGTGTGTTTGTCTTATATCAGGCAGATTTAAAAATTTTTATTTCTCACAAGAATATGTGAAAAATATTTCTAGTCCCAACATATTAATAAGGAAACTTAGATTGAGAGACATTATGTAGATTAGTCACAGTAATATAACTATGAAGGAGAGGATTTGAGTGGAAAGAATAAGTAGATTAAAGATGCATTCCTGTCATCTATGTCTTAACTAGTATGGATAGCCCATCTATCCAACAGGTTATGAATGGCTATAAAAATAAAAATGAGGGGCTTCCCTGGTGGTGCAGTGGTTGAGAGTCCACCTGCCGATGCAGGGGACGCGGGTCTGTGCCCCGGTCCGGGAGGATCCCACATGCCGCGGAGCGGCTGGGCCCGTGAGCCATGGCCGCTGAGCCTGCACGTCCGGAGCCTGTGCTCCACAACGGGAGAGGCCACAACAGTGAGAGGCCTGCATACCGCAAAAAAATAAATAATAAATAATAATGTATTTAGCTCTGCTTAGCTCTATCCAAACTTCTCTGATTTTCTTCTAGATTCCCTTTTATTCCTGTTCAAGTGCACGATTTTTTTTTTTTTTTTTTTTTTTTTTTTTTTTTTTTTTTTTTTTTTGCGGTATGCGGGCCTCTCACTGTTGTGGCCTCTCCCGTTGCGGAGCACAGGCTCCGGATGCGCAGGCCCAGCGGCCATGGCTCACGGGCCCAGCCGCTCCGCGGCATATGGGATCCTCCCAGACCGGGGCACGAACCCGTATCCCCTGCATCGGCAGGCGGACTCTCAACCACTGCGCCACCAGGGAGGCCCCAAGTGCACGATTTTATATTTAAGATTGTCACTAATCTGTGGTTTCACTAGGATGTGTCTAGGCTACAATTTATTCTTACTTATGTTGCATTGTATTCAGTCAGTTTCTGTGAGCTAAAGACCAATGCCTTCGTTCAATTGTGGAAACACAAATTTATATCTCTTCTTAAATGTTGCTTTTATACACTTCCTTCCGTTTCCTCTTTTTGAAACACTTGACAGATAGATTTGGAATCTGCAATCTGTCCTCCATTGCTCTAAACTTCTCATTCAGATTTTTAAAATATTTCTTTGCCATTTTAAGTTGAGTTCTGGATGAATTCTTCACTACTCTCTTTATATCCCCTCTTCTTTGGATTTCCTCCGCATTTAAGTCACCAAAGAGCATTGAGCAGAGTTTCCTGCGCTATACAGTAGGTTCTCATTAGTTATCTATTTTATACATAGTAGTGTATATATGTCAATACCAATCTCCCAGTTCATCCCACCCCCCCCTCCCCTTTGGTATCCATATGTTTGTTCTCTACATCTGTGTCTCTATTTCTGCTTTGCAAATAAGTTCACCTTTCACTATGCTTTTTAAAATCACTAATTTTCTCATTAACTATTCAGAGTTACTCGTTACATACAATTATATAATCAATTATATTTGTTATATACAATATATAGTATATATAAAATAATTTCTAAGATTTATAATTGTTAATTCCCCTCCAACTCTTACCTCTACCAGTTTCATTTCTGCTTTTTATTTTATTTACAACATCTAATTATTTTATGTGTACGTCTCTCCATTCACCTATTTAAACACATTGTACTCATCTTCCTTTTCTGAGTCTCTAGTAGAGCACCAAGATGTAATAAGGTTTACAAAATATTGTTCCCCAAATTTTAACAGTTGTCTCTGTTCATATTTATAATAAAGACAGAGGGTTTTCCACCAACAGGCTCATTTATTTAATACAGTGTTCTTATTTTCATTTTTATTTTATAATTTTTTTTTTTTGTGGTACGCAGCTCTCACTGTTGTGGCCTCTCCCGTTGTGGAGCACAGGCTCCGGACACGTGTCCCCTGCATCGGCAGGTGGACTCTCAACCACTGCGCCACCAGGGAAGCCCCCCATTATTTTTTTTTTATGTTTAAAAAAAGATTAAAGTTTTAGATAACAGTAACATAACATATGTTAAAACGTAACAGTAACAAGCTG
The DNA here is from genome assembly GCF_964341445.2 of Mesoplodon mirus. Classification (NCBI taxonomy): domain Eukaryota; kingdom Metazoa; phylum Chordata; class Mammalia; order Artiodactyla; family Ziphiidae; genus Mesoplodon; species Mesoplodon mirus. Next base: position 24,930,859 of record NC_138995.1, on the reverse strand, counting down.
GAAATTTCCCAGTGATGGAAATATGATAAAATGTGTGTCATGTTTTAATCAAGCTTAGAAATACTAAATGGCTAGATTTGTTAGAAAGATTTATAAATAATTATATGTATATTTTTAATGTAAGTTATTCATTAAAGAATAGAAATTTAAACTTTACTTTTAGATGGAAATACAGAATACAGAATACAGAAGAATACTGAAAATTTTAAATGAACAAAGATGTAGGAGAAAAAATGACAGCAAAGAATAATAACAGAAATTTTAAGTCCAAATATGCAAGCAATTATAAATATAACTAGCATAGTATCACCAATTAGAACCAGAAATTATCTGACTGGATTTTTAAAATATCCAACTATTCTGTGTTCATAAGAGACACAATATTGCAAATTACACAGGAAGACTAAAATAAAAGGTTGGGAAAAAACTATCTATGCAAACACTAAACAAATACAACTACTATGACAATACTAATGTCATAATGATTGAATTTTAGAAAAAAGCATTAAATAGAGATGAAAGAGGTGAAACTCCTATGTTCACTAATGGTAAATTTTTAAGTTGTATATTTATAAACTAGAAATACTGTTAAGGAGTTAAAATGAATAAAATATATCAACATGGATAATAATCCCATATAATGCCGTGCATTTAAAAAGGTAGCAAAATACTACACACAGTATTTTATAAAGTTAAAAGCATTCAGAATACCAAGAGTATGTGTGTACATGCTTGAGAATGATAAAACGCCAAATTTAGAGCAATGGTTACTCTGCAAACAGGGACTCTTGTAAAATTTTAATTACAAAAGATTCAAAAATACTCTTATAAAACCTTAGAAATTAATATATAGAAATAAAAGTCTAATAGAGCAGATGGAGATAAAATAAAATCTATTTTAAGAATGAACGCCTTGTGAATATGGGAGTGTGTGTGCGTGTGTGTGTGTGTGTGTGTTGTGGATGGGGTAAGGGGACATTTGCTATTTGAATCTTCAGCTCATGTCTCGCCTGAGACTAGGACACTAACCCATAATTAGCAATCCAGGCCACTAGGCAGACGAATGAGGACATTGATATGCGAAACTCCTTTCTTTAGAGGTTTCAACTCTCAGAGGCAATGACTTGAGCTTTGTTGGGCTTGTTCAGCCCTTTCCTAACCCTCCTTCTGCTCTGATTATTCTCTGCAGCTCAATCCCATTAGTCACCCTCCTCACGGAGCTCCCAGGCGATCACACAAACCCAGTTTGCATCTGTCAGGCTCTGCCTGAAAAAGTCTGAATTCATGCAAATGTCGCTTCTCAGCCTGTAAAACCCAGAGAGGGGCTCTCTCATTCAACAGATGGGCCACAGGCAAATCATGAGGGAAGTGGCCCTGGCCTTTTCCCGTTTCAGTAAAAGGAAATTTTAGCAATTCACTCTTACCTCCAAAAGCTTTTTTTTAAAAAAAATTCAGTGGCACTTACTAACTTAGATGGTTTATATATAGAACAATGACAGCCTTATTCAGATGATATCAGTAGAGAAGTAACATGGCAGTTAGAAAAAGCTCAGACTTCGGCACCAAATCAGTCACTTGACGGTGGATTTGGAAGAGATGGCTTACCTCCTAAACTGCCTGCTCTTCAAATCTTACTGGTCCTGCCCAGATTGACTTTGTTCCTCCCCCTAGGCACATCTTGCTCCAGACTACCCCCTCATTTTGTTTCCCAGCCACAATGGCTTACATTCCCTTTTTTGCTGTTTCTTTCCACAGTGTCTTTGCACAAGCTTGAGGCTCTGCCTGGAATTAGTCCAATCCTAAACCCCACTCCACTTCACTGTGTTAATCTCTACTCTTTCTTCAGATTACACTCACTCATCAGTTTCTCAGAGGTGCCTCACTAACAAGTTACCTTTCCTCTGTAATATATCCTCAGAGCAACATATGCATCTAACAATATTACAGAATTACTTTTATTTCTCTGCTTATTTTATTAAAGTGTCTACCACATAATGATGTAAAGCTGGAGTGTAGGGACTATGTTTATTTTGTGCTTCTAGCACCTCATTGCTCTCTAGAACCTCTAGAGTTCCTCACTCAAAACTCCACTGTTACTTGAAGCCCCAATATGCTGTCAGGCTTCTGCCAGTCCTACCAGGCTGAGAGCATGGGGATAGTAGAGGACCAAGAATAAAGGACTGTTCTGTTTCCACATAGCAGAATGATGCCACAGATAAACAATAGCTTGAATTTTTTCACTATGGACATTCCTGATTGTTTTTTTTTAAATAAACTTAAAACAATGTTTAGAATAGTTTTAGATTTATGCCAAAGTGCAAAGACAGTATAAAGTTCCCATAAACTGCACTAAGTTTCTTCTATTATTAAAATCTTACAATGGTACGGCCTATTTGTTATAACTAATAAAACAATATTGACATGTTATTGTTAGTTGAAGTCTGCGCTTTGTTAATATTTCTTTAGTTTTTATCTAATGTCCTTTTTCTGTTCCAGGACCCCATCAAGATACCACATTACAGTTAGTCATCATGTCTTCTAAGTATGCAGTAGCTGTGAAGATTTCTCAGTTTTTGTTTTTGATAACATTGATAGTTTCAAGGAGTAGTGGTTAGGTATTTTATATAATGTCTTTCAATCTTGGTTCATATGATGGGTTTCTTACAATTATACTGCAGTTATGGGTTTTGGGGAGGAAGACCATAGAGATGAAGTGCAATCTTGTATCATATCAAGGATACATGCTGTCAGGATGACTTACCACTGTTGATATTGATGAAACAGGTTTTCCTGTACAGTTACTCTTTCTCTCCCCTTTCTGTACAATGCGTTTTAGAAGGAATCACTATGTGCCATCCCTACTTAAGGGGTAGGGAGTTAAGCTTCACCTACTTGAGGACTGAATATATAAATAATTTGAAATTCTTCTGCATGGGAGATCTGTCTCTTTTTCCTTAAATATTTATTTATTCAATCATTTTTTATATTGGTATGGACTCATGGATTCTCATTTGTTTTCACTATGGAAAACTTGTTATTTTTTCCTAAGCTGTGTAGCTCAGAAGAGCTAACAGGGCCATTCTTATGTGTACTCAAGAGTAACATTCCAAATAACTCCCAGGTCCACAGTATCATAGCACCTCAACTCTGTTCAGTATAACTTCACTCCATAGCACATGAGAACATATCAAGACATGCTGACCTCACTTCATAAAATATGTATAATTCATTTCCCCATAATGGACAGAGGAGTTTTTAGCCCCTTCTTTTCCTTTTCTTTGATTTTCCATTGCTGCATAACAAACTGCCCCCAAACTTAGTGACATACATCAACCGTTTATTGTGCTCCTGAATTCTGTAGATCTGGAATTTCAATAGGGCACAGAAGAGAGGAACTGATTCTGCTCTCCTACACCTGTGATCTCAGTTGGAGGATTCAAAGACTGGGTGGGGGTAACTCCATATCGATGGGTTGGAATCACCTGAAGACTTGTTTGCTTACATGTCTAACAGTTTAAACTGATTGCTTCCTGTGAACTTAACTGAGTTTGTCATTCAGAACAGCTGCATGTTGCTTCTTCATGTAGTCTGGGATTTCTCATAATAGTGACTGAATTACAAAGATGAGTTTATCAGAAAGACAGACAGAAGTGGTGCCATCTTTCATAACCTAGCCACAGCTGTTGCAGTGTCGTTTATTTCTATGATACCCTACCAGTTGACACAGTATCAAATGTACACCCAGCTTCTAGAGGAGGGAACAGATTTAATTTCTTGATGGGCATGGGAAGGTTCTGGAGAAGCATGTTGGATTATTAATAGTCTTGCACTCATTTTTGAAAAATAAAATCTGCTACCCTCTCCTAGGATCACTTACTAGGACCACTTGGGATTACCAGGTGCTATAATTCTGAGTTTATGGTGGCTATTGGCCAAAATGTCTGCAATTGCTTAACTCTCTTTAAACAACTGGTCACTAAGCTTGGGCCATTATGTTTAATCTATTCCCACACCTTACTTATTATGGCTCCTCTAAGTCCTCATTCACTTTTAATATCTACTGCTCCATTTCCTTCGAGCCCTAGAGTTTTTTTTATCTAAGGACACAGTTAGGCAAAACAAACAAACAAAAAGTGGCATTACCAATAATTTCTAATGATGGTCCAAAAGAAATGGGAAAATAGAGTTTTTTCAAGAAGTTTTTAATTGGAAAAATACAGCCAGTGTATGGAAAACAAAGGTCTCTGACCAGAGAAGTACAATAGACACGTCAGATTGGAGAATGATAAAGAGAATTTAGCCTACCTTCACCTAGAGAATCTTCCTGCGAGCAAATTAGCTTATTGTCAAGAAGAAGCAAATCTTGATTTATAATATAGTATTAATGACTGTGTGAAATAAAATTGGAGTGGAACTGTGAATATAAATAATCCAGGCTAGTGAATCAATGCCAGTAAAATGGTTAGAATGCAAATATCCAGTTTCTTATAACCCAACCAGGACTTATTTCATATAGAGAATTAATAGTAAACTGTTTATATAAATCAGAAGAAATGTAGCACTTTCTAAATGGAGACTAGCTGTATGGATATTCCTTTTGCCTCACAAATCCTTGTTCCTTTGCTTCCTACTGATACTGAAAACACATGAAGAGCCATATACTTCAGCAGTGATGTTCCATGTTATTAATGTTCCTATTAAAGTCAATTTTAAGAATTTCCAAATGCTGAATCTGCACACTTCTTGAATTAGTGCACGTACATGAATTGGAAATGAGCAATCGTGCCCGGTTTGCACAATAAAGGCCGTCCTTCTTAGTTTAGAGTTACCTTACTTGCCTGAGACCACTTAGGATTGCTTTTCCTAGGTATATTTATTCTGCATTTTTGTAAGAGTTCTCTGTATTTCTTCACAGTGTTTATCAAAACTTTGAATTGTATATTTGTATATTTAGGCATTTAATAATTGTTTTTTTCCAAAAGACTGTGGCCTTAAAACTCCACCATGAAAAAAAAAAAAAAAAAAAAAACTCCACCATGAAATACACAATATGTGCTTTTGTGTGTGTGTGCATAAATACACACTCTCTGTACATGTATACATACAAATAAATAGTACACACATGTATTTGTATGTGTATGTATGCGAGAGAGAGACAGAGACAGAGAAGGTGAAGAGAAGAGTGGAGTATCCGGTAAAAAGTAAGAGGATTTTTTTCTAATTTTCTTTTGTTTTATAGTTCATAGAAATCATTCACAATATAGGCATATATATTGCCAACAAATTAAGATTTTTATTCCCAAAATGTAATATATTATTTATTGCCTTTTGTGGATAAAGAATCCCTTTTAATAAAATGTAATGCCAAACCTCTTATAAGTGAGAATGATATATTATTACCATAGATATATGAGAAGTTTCAAGTTTGGTTATAATATTGTTGCAAAAATTTTTTGAGTTAATTTTCATATAATTGGTTTGAGATTCATTGTCAATATATTATCTCAGATTATTCAATAAAAAGTATTTTATGTTGAAAATACAGAGATCAGCCATCTGGAATGTTTTATTCAGTAACACCCAAACACCTTATTATTATCCAATGAATAAAATTCTTAAGTAACAGCTTTAAAATCAATAAAGTCTATATTTTATAATCATTGATAGACTGCTTTTAACATTTTAAGATAATATCTAATTTCAAATTTTCTCAAATATATAAAAACAATCTTTTTTACAGTATTATAATGATATATGTACATATTTTAAAACATCCATATGTATTAATTTATGTATTATCTTTCAGAATAGATTGTATAAGAAATATTTAGTTAGGACTGAACATATCTAGTTAGGATGGAAAATGCATTGCATTTGGTACGTGTATTAATACAGAATATTTTAAAAATATTTAACCTGAAACGATTTTGTGAAAAACAAATGGAGCTTCTGCAGAGTTCTCAGTCTGCTGAACATTTTCCGTTCTCCAGGGATCATTTTAATTTAATATATTTAAAATTTTAGTCCTATGACAGTGCCACAACATGAGCAATTTTATTGAAATAGAAAGCAAAGAACAAAAATATTCAATAATTATTTTATTGATGTGAAGGGAATGAATTATTCATGATTTCAAAGTATCTGTGAATAATTCTAATTACCTGCTTTTAAAGGATATGAGACCCACTGAAAGTATATTAGCAATTTTGATTGAACACCTGCTATCCAGTAGTATGTAGCAGGCATCAGAACCAAAATCCTCTGTGTGTGTGTATGTGTTTGTGTGTGTTTCTGATTTTCTAGGTGATCATTATATACTGTTCTTTGTTGTCTTCTGATACAATGCTTTGATAGTTGTAAAAATAGATCATACAAGGTAATAAAGCCAAAGTAGTCCTAACTCGAATGCATTATGCATTTTCTAACAATCTGTATTCATTTACAGCTATGAGACACATTTTGAAACATTGTAAATGCTTCCTGAGAAGGTTTTCTAGGATAGGGACTCATATACCTCTACATTCTCTTCAGTGACTGGTGGATAAAAGCAGTGTTATGCCTGCCACTAACGAGCTGTTTGGACCCAGGCTTTTTGGATTTACCATCCCCACCCCCATCTGCACCTGTGATTCGCCTGCTAATATAGTGATAGCACCATCATCCACCTAGTTAATTGGCCAAACTATTTAACTCAAAAATTTGAGTGTCAAACTTGACTTAAGGAAGCAGGCAACATCTAATCAGGCAGGAGTTCTGGGCTATTCTGTTGCCTTTATCATTTAAAAAATTTCTCTACTTCTTTCCTGTCCCTCTGCTACTTGCTTAATTCACCAGCATTTTCACCTGGAATTACACTGAAATTACAGCCAGTCTTTTTAATTATATCTGTCTTCTATCACCTCTTTTCACAGCATTTTCCATATCATATTCAGGGTGTAAATTCAGTATACTAGATACTTATCATTCCACATTCCTTTCTGAATCGTTCACATTATATACCACTGGCTTGAGGAAAGTCTCTTAATGTATGTCTTACAATGTCTACAATTTCTTCTCTAAGCTGGACTTTTTCTATCTCTCCGCATTTGTTGCTTAACATCTTTCCCCTCAAATTCTATGATCCCATTTTATTAAACACCTTTCAGTTTTCCCAGAGTACCATACTTTCTTCCAGATGCATACACTTGTTACTTCTTTTACTGTGAATACCCTACAGATAATACTGCACTCTCTCACTGGTGAAGAAATATGCTTGGGAACTTTTCCCAATATTTCAACAATAGTGCTTCAGCAACAAAAATCTAATCCTAACATTGGTCAAACATCTCATCTGTACCAGATAATGTAGACATTTTATATTTTTGTCTCTAATTTTCACAACCATTTGGCAGTTAGGAATTTTATCCCCTTTTCCAGTCTGAGTCTTAGTTTAATTAAATCCCCAAATCTGGGGTAGAACCTGGCTATGGACCTAATAAATTTCTTTTTTTCCCCTATTGCTCCACACTGCCTTCTGCTTAACTGACCACATTACAAGATGTTTATGTGTATGTATATTACACATATATATCTTGTACTGTGTATATATATATACATACATTATATGTTTGTATATATTGTATTTATATTTATAATATAATTATATATTATAATCCTGCCAAGGACATGAAGCATCCATTGTCCAGCATATCCTGTGCATCAGTCACTTAGTAGCCATCTCTGTTATCAGAGCCACTGTCTAGCTATGTCAGTGCTTGTGTTTAATCAATCCTTATTTTAACTAATAATGGCCCCAAAGTGCAAGAGTAGTGATGCTGGCAATCTGGATATGCCAGAGAGAATCTGTTAAGTGCTTTCTTTAAGTGAAAAGGTCATAGTTCTTGACTTAATAAGGAAAGAAATATGGTAAGAACAAGTCTTCTATCCGTGAAATTGTGAAGAAGGAAAAAAAAATTTGTGCTAATTTCGCTCTTGCACCTCAAACTGCAAAAGTTATGGCTATGGTGCATGCTTAGTTAATATGGAAAAGGCAGTAAATTTGCAAATTAATATATTTTCAGAGAGAGAAACAGAGGCACCACATTCACACAACTTTTATTATAGTATATTGTTACAATTGTTCTATTTTTAGTTATTGTTAATCTCTTTCTGTGCCTAATTTATAAATTAAACTTTATCATAGGTATGTATGTATAGGAAAAAGCATAATACATACAGGGTTTGGTATTATCCATGGTTTCAGGCATCCAGTGAGGATCTTAGAATATATTCCCCACAGATAAGGGGAGACCACGGTATACAAAACTTGTGCTGAAATATTCAGAGGCAGTAACTGTACATCAAAAATATCCCTTTGAAACAATCAATGTGCAGTTGAAAAAGGTAACAAATTATTTTTTCATCCTATCCCATTTTAATATATTATACAGCTACAATCCAGTTAAATAAGTAGTTAGCAAATTTTGATGAACTATTGGGTTTTTCTAATGTCAGAGGACAGGTATTTGAGTATTCAGTAGTTCCATTAATAGCCCTGCTCAGGTTCATCAATATAGATATAGGGTCAAATTTAATTATAGCCTCTCATAATAGAAAATTAACACTGGGCTTCTCTCAAAATTATCGGAATAAGAAAATCTCAGTTTTAGGAATGCATTTGTGTGACCATGTGTAAATAATTTAAGCTTTTTGATCTCATTTTTTAATCTTTTAAAATGAAAGACTCTAATAAGGGAGTGTTTAAGTAAATTATGGCCTGCCCATACATTAATATACTAAGCACATTTTGTACTTAGGCTAATGAAGTTTGTAGAAATTCCTGAGTATATAATATTATACTTAAAACAATATAGATATATGCATACATTAATTGACATAATATTACAAATTGTTCATTATTATGTCTTTGAGTGATGGGCTTATAGACAATTCTTCTTTTTATTATTTTTTATATCTTCTATGTGGAATATTTAGTAAATATTCTATTTATGGTTGAGAAATAATATTTCATTAATTAAATTTAAAAATTAAAGATTTTCAGTTAAGATTTGAGAGTGTGAGGGCTTGATAAGGAAAATTTGTTGTTCTTTGTTTCTGATAGTCATAAAAATTAATATTACCACAATTTTAAGATTCATTATAGAAGGATATCTTTATCCATCTTATCATAACCATTGTAATTTCCTCAAGTTATAAGCTATCTCATGGAGGATTTGGCCCCAGAGTTAAAACTCTTAGTCTTCAGGCTCCAAAACAGATAGTAATGAGTATCAAGACAGTCAGTGGAAGCCAAGGAGATCTTTTAATGAAAGTAATTAAAAACCCAATTAATGAACAGATATCTATTACAAGAACATGGGGGAAAAAAGATGATATTGTCACTATATTTTCTTCATTCTGTCTCTTTGAAACAGAAAAATGTTAGAAAATGCGTTCCTTATCACCTCAGATCTGGAATATAGCTTCCCCACCCCTTGGGGAAGAGGAGATGGATAATATATAATAATTGTGCACAAATGGCTAGAGTTTTTCATTATTAACCCTTACAATAAAATCTTTTCTGTATAGAAGAGAATTCTGCGTATAAAACAGACTTTTAATTTCATTTTAAATGTTTTAATTATGAAACATTTTAAATAAAGAAAAAAATCTATAACTGAGATGACCAATAGAAATATTATGCACATCATATATGTGATTTCACATTTTCTCAGTCACATATTAAAAAAGAAAAAAGAATCATGTAAAATTATTTTAATGCAATATTTTATTGAATCCAGTGTACTAAAAATATCATTTTAACATGTAATCAATGTAGAATTTTTGAGATATCGTACACGTGTGAGGATTTTTGGTACTGTCTTTGAAATCCAGTGTACCTTTTGTACATGATTATACATGTAATCAATGTAGAATTTTTGAGATATCTTACATGTGTGAGGATTTTTGGTACTGTCTTTAAAATCCAATGTACCTTTTATTCATTTTGGACTAGTGTCATTTTGTGTACTCAAAACAGCTAGTGGGAAGCTGCAGCATAGTACAGGGAGATCAACTCGGTGCTTTGTGACCACCTAGAGGGGTGGGATAGGGAGGGTGGGAGGGAGGCTCAACAGGGAGGGGATATGGGGATATATATATGCATACAGCTGATTCACTTTGTTGTACAACAGAAACGAACACAGTATTGTGAAGCAATTATACTCCAGTAAAGATCTATTTAAAAAAAAATAACCACATGTGGTTCAGGACGATCATATTAGACAACACAGAATGATAAAATAACTCACAGTCATGTGTCCATCACCCAGATTTAAAATATTTTGGTTCTTTAAAGAAAAATATGTGTAGAACAAGGTGGCAAAATATTAACACATTACAGATAAAAATGAAGCCTTCAATCACCTGCTTCTGCCAGACACAAATTGCCTTTTAATTTCAACCTCCATGGAGTTAATCAGTACCTTAACGTTCATGTATCCTTTTATTCTTTTTATATTTAGGGTTTTTGTTTGCTTGTTTGTTTAAAATTTTAAACAACATTGACATTGTTGGTTTTGTGGCTGTTCCAGTAAGAATGATTTCAACTACTAGAAGCAGAAAGCTCACCCTTAATTGGCTATATCAATAAGGGGACTCTGCCCTGAAAAGACTTTGCTCACATAGCTTGAAGTCCTAAGTATGGCAAATGTAAGTTGGTTCATTTAGCAGCTCATGGTTGTGATGAAGGCCAGTTTGTTCTCTTCATTGAAGTCTAAAATGTTGACTCAAGTCTAAAATATTGTTGGTTACAGTCTGAGCAAAACATGGTTTTTGGTAGCAGCTGAGCCTACAATATTCCCTGCTAAGGTCCAACAGTTGAGAAAAAGTGGCTTCCTGGGAATTTCCCTGGCAGTGAACATGAACTCTTCCAGAACACTTCAGCATGCCGTGTCCTATTTCCTTTGCAATGATTTGTTCACATGCCCTTCCTGAACACACCATTGCCAAGGAGGAAGATTATACCCTTAGTCCAGTGAGATCCTTTTTGAGGCTGAGTCAGTCATTAAAACTGGGTTACTGGCCATTAATTGGGAGAGTGATGACAGTAGTTCGAAGGAGTGAACCATGATGCCACCACAATGTTTGTAATGAGAGTCTGGACTTTCTATTTGCCAGCCACTCCCACCCAAACGGTGGTCATATCCCTTCTCTAGTTATTAAAACAACAAAAATAAACATTGTTTTTAGCTAACTCTCAGAAAAGAGAGCACCAATTCTCTGTGAATCTATTCTATAATTTTGAAGAAATCAGTATTCTAGGTAGTACCAATTTAACATTTTGGTTATCACATGTGATTAGGTTTAAAAAAAAAAAGCATTTAAACAATGGACACTAAACTGCATGGTCTTCCACAATTTATCTTTTGAATCCTTTTGTCTGTATCTATAAACTTCCATCTTCATGCCTTTGTTCATACTATTTTTACCTCAGTATCCATTCCTGTTGTGTTTTTATCAGAATTCTATAAGTATTTTGAGATCCAGGTAAAATAACAGCTCCCCAGTGAAGGCTTTTTCAGTTGTAAACAATGACATCTTCCTCACAGAACACATTATTAATACTTCTTTTATAGTTCTTAACTATAATTTTGGGCAGAATGTGAAGTTGGGCACTTGAACATCTATTTTCTCAAGTTGCTGACTGTGAATTATTCATTGTCCTGTCCCACATGTTTACTTGAAAATGGTAAAATTCTACTAAATATCTTCCAAATAAATAGGGTTCAGCATGAAGATATTATGATCAATGCAAATATTTGTCTTATCTATCTTTGATAAATGAGAAGTGATCAAGTTAAAGTCATGATGCCTACCCACACATAGACTGAGAGTTATAGTTGCATTTGAATTTGGTGATGTTTCCTGTGGATTATTTACAAGAATGACTGAAGTTATGAGATTCCAGAAAATGCATGGGTCAGGTAATAAAAATAACTCAATATTACTTTCAAGAAGGCCCGTGCATGTTTTTTTTGTCTTCTATTTTTTTAATTAAAAAAATTTTAGAGTATAGTTGATTTACAATGTTACGTTAATTACTGCTGTACAGTGAAGTGATTCAGTAATACATATATAATATACATTTTTAAAAAATTATTTTCCATTATGGTTTATCATAGGATATTGTGCATCATTTTTAAATGCCATAATCAGTGAATGAGTGTGTTTGACTTGGGAACCAGTGGTAGAGTGGTGATAACTGATTGTTTGAAAATCCAACTTTGAAATTGTGATTTATTACATTGTTCAAAATGGCAACCAGTACAACTCAAGAAGAGAGTAATGTGTTACTAACCATTTTTAACCTGACAGGCTTTCAAAGTGAATGTAGGAAATGGTTTTATAAATACTCTGTGGTCTGGGCTTTTCATCCTCTGAAAGTACAGTTTACATAAAGCATTTCATTAATTAAGATTGTGATGAAAAAAAAGTTTGTGTGTTTGTTTTTAAGCAATAGTATAATCTTGTTCTCTGGTTACAGAAGTTACAAAATAGTATTTTGTTTAAATAACACCACCAAAGTTGCTGTTATTTCATCAAGTGATTATTACATAAAATATGATTTCACAGAAAAAATGAAATTTGGATAATGCAATTTTTAGAAAACAATTATAGTATACTTAAAAAAATCATGATATACATTTTTACAGTAATGCCTAGGCTTTGAATAAGCTTATGGACAAAATCAAAGACCAGTGGGAAGTAGGTGACCAGCCTTGAACCTTCCTTTTGGTCTATACCTAGGACAGGCATGCTATGCTAGGGCTTTGTATGAAAAAGAGAGCAAATATTGCTGGCTTCTATCCAAACCCCCTCTGTCTCTGTTCATATTCTTATCTTTCCAACCCCTCCCATTGTCAAGATCCACCATTTTTTTGCCACAGTCTGTGATTAGTATGTTCATTTTGACACCTGCTTGACATTTTCCAGTGGCCAGGACCACCAGAAACTCACCAGAATAATGAAAAGTTGTTCTTCCTTACCCTGCCTAGATACAGCACAGTGAATACATGGCTTGGCAAAGATACAGTATATTTGTGCAAATGAGATATCAGACTCTCCTTTCTCTAGGTGAGCCTAGACTTGCTCTAGACCCTACTTGCCCCATTGCCAGTGGCTCTGAGATAATAAACAATCTGCAAACCTGTATGTGGCAATCGTACCACTTCCTGACCCTTATCACTAGTCTCCTCAACTTTACAATGTTAGTTTTCCTCTTCTGAAAAGATGCTTTTGTTTGAAAAGTCTTCATGATTACTGCCCTGCTACAGGCCATGTATGCACGTCTTGATTTTTTTCCTCAACCATTTTCTCAAACTTGTCTCTCACAGAGTCTCGTTTCCTGACATACATTCTCCCATCTGCAAAATTTTAATCCTTAAATTTTTTTTTCAAAAGTATCAGTACATTTATTGTGAGAACACAAAGATTGAGAAGAAGGGTGAGGAGAGTTGATGTTGGAAAAAGAAGGAAGAAGTTAGATTGTAGAAGCCAGTATACTGAGTTGTCCCACAGTAGGGCCTCAGATTATATATTTATATTTTTATTAATTTATTTTTTATGGAAATATAGTTGATTTACAATGTTGTGGTAATTTCTGCTATACAGCAAAGTGACTCGTTAATATACATATAGACATTCTTTTTTTATATTCTTTTCCATTATGGTTTATTCAAGGATATTGAGTATAGTTCCCTGTGCTCTACAGGAGGACCTTGTTGTATACCCATTCTATATAAAATAGTTTGCATCTACTAACCCCAAATTCCCAGTCCATCCCCCCCAACCTTGGTAACCACCAGTCTGTTCTCTATGTCTGTGAGTTTGTTTCTGTTTAGTAGGTAGGTTCGTTTGTGCCATATTTTAGATTCCATATATAAGTGATATCATATGGTATTTGTCTTTCTCTTTCTCACTTCACTTAGTATGATAATCTCTAGTTGCATCCATGTTGCTGCAAATGGCATTATTTCATCCTTTTTTATGGCTGAGTGGTATTCCATTGTATATATGTACCACATCTTCTTTATCCATTCATCTGTCGATGGACATCGAGGTCTAAATTTCTATATTTGCCCCATCCATTGGTTAACTCAGAATATTTTCTATTGATGTCTTAATGCAAATAAAAAAGCATGAAAACATTTATACCAAAATGCTTAGTGTTACTCTAGTTGACGATTTTTCTCTCCTTTTTAAATTCTTTTTCAGTTTTTCTACAATGAGCATGCATAAATTAGGTAATGCATTTAGAAAAACAACTTCAGTTTCTAAAAATAAATAAGTAATAATCATTCTTTTGTTTTTTAATGCCTGCAACTTTCTTTACACTCCAAGCAAGAGTTTTTTGGGGTTTTTTTTTTCATTTTTCTTTTTTCTGTTTTAATTGTGAGATGACACAATTTAGAGGTGGGGGTACAATTGTTAAAGTTACAGGTATGATCCCAAGTCACATCCACCTGTCCATAGAGTTGAAGTGTGTTACAATGGAGGCATGGAAAAGGAGGTTTAGAAACAAATTATAACTCCAGTGGGCAGGGAAGGGTCAGGTGACTTGACAGAATTCTCCAGTTTCTCACACTCTGTGAAGGAACCTCTTTCCTCCACATAGTTTCTTCCTTCATCTTGGTATTTTCCAAGCGACTTCCAGTTATCTGTAACCCAGGATTTCAACATTTAAGTTTAAGGTCTTTCTCTATCTCTCTCTCATCCTGCCTAACTTTCCCTAAAATGTCAGAAACTCCTCAGCAGTTGTCTTCATGTCCTAATATGTTTGGGCACTTTTCATGAGGATATGTTTTCAGTTATGAAGCCGATTAGTTAATGTTTACCTAATACCAAAAGCAAAAACAGTCAATTAAGAATTAAGAAAGAAGAAGAATAAGAGGAAAAGAAAGAGAAGGCAGAAGAAGAAGGAGAAGAAAAGAATTTGTTTTTGGTTCTGGCAGAGAATATATGTCTGCTGAAGTAATTGTCCATTATCCAGACTTCCACTCTGGTATTACACTGGACAAAAGTTAACTAAAGTAGTTTTCTTATTACAATATTATGTTGGGAAAAAATTACCCTCTTTTATCCCTAGCACTTATTTGCATTCTTTTCCTTCATTGGCTCCTAAAAATTGGAGATTGAAGGAGAAAGAATCCTGAGAGATAGGTCTCATTTTTAATCAGAGTAAAATCTTGGTAGCAGGTTCAAATGAACTCTTTTCATGATTAATGTGATTTAGCATGCAACTGCTTCATCTAAGACTTTTATTATACTTAATACCATATGGTCCTTTACCTTAAGACACCATTTATTGAGTACCTATTGTTCACAGATAATAGGGTGACTGAGATTTCTGGAGGACCTTATAGGATAATGGAGAAACAGTTATGCAAATATGTCAATCATATTAAACACAATAAATGTCATGGCAGAGAACTGGATAGGGCACATTGGGAGTCTAGAGAATGGAAGTCACAGTTCTTTCCTTAATACCGCTTAAGAACTTGTGCAGGAGATGGGGATTAGAGACATGAAAGCACAATCAGCCTTTGCATCTTTTGTGCTGAGATTATACTGTGATGCCATTATTTCTTTGTATCTTCATCCAGAAACTTGTGGCTAATTTATATGCTTGATTGAAAGGCAGTAAGAGCCTGTGCATGCATGCAGTGGATAAAAACCTAGTCCTGCCAAAAACAAAACAAACCAAATAAAATTTTTAAAAGAGAAAGAAATGAAGAAAGAAACCTGAGCCCTACAGTGGGCACAAAAGCTTAGCTCTGCAAGAATGTTAAACCCTATTTTATTTCTCTGCCACTGAATTTAAAATGAGATTCGAGAAGGACTGTGAGTGTTGAGAGGAGTGAAGCAATTTCAAGTGACAGAGTTCAAAGGAGGTGGTTATGCATTTCTAAATGGGGACTGAATCTCTTTTAGAGATATTTTGCACTTAGAAATATAGAGTTCAGTGGAGACCATCACACCTAACTTTCTGGAGAAAATGGCCTATGCAGATAGACCATATCTTTTACTGAAAGCCACAGTCATAGTAATTCTAGGCTTCATTCATTTGACATTCCACAAATATTTATTGAATGCCTACAGTTGGCTAGGCGCTGGGAAAACAAAGCATAATATTTCAGAGGGATCCGTGTGTACTTTATAACCCCAAATGGTATTTGTTACCAAATCTTCAACTATAGGCAAAAAAAGCGAATTCTGACTTTGGCTATAATTTGAAAAAAACCTCAGATAAAAGAATAGCCATATGGGCTTCCCTGGTGGCACAGTGGTTAAGAATCTGCCTGTCAGTGCAGGGGACACGGGTTCAAGACCTGGCCCGGGAAGATCCCTCATGCCACGGAGCAACTAAGCCCGTGAACCACAACTACTGAGCCCACGAGCCAGAACTACTGAAGCCCACGTGCCTAGAGCCCGTGCTCCGCAACAAGAGAAGCCACTGCAACAAGAAGCCCACGCACCACAACAAAGATTAGCCCCCACTTGCTGCAACTAGAGAAAGCCCGCGTGCAGCAGCGAAGACCCAACACAGCCAAAAAAAAAAGAGAGAAAAGAATAGCCATATACCTTCATAAGTAATTACTGCTTAAAGCAAATAATGACACAAATATAATTTATATTTATTAATAGAGGGGTATCTAAAGGGAAGCATGTATTTTTCTGCAGATACTCCAGAAGAGATACTGCTCTATACTATGGCTTGATCAACTGTTTAATAAAAATGTGAGATGCTTATACAAAAAATATACCATAACTTTGGAAATAGATATACAGAATCAACCTAAGACTGAGTTTTCAATCAATAGTCTCATCAGAAGTTTTTGTCAGCTGCAGTCTGTTAAGTTTTGCTTTCATTTTACTTTTAAAATATTTTAGAGGACAGGCAGAGTAAGCATTGTTATCAATATTGTACATAAATCCTGCATTTGCGATGATACAAATAGGACATATGTATCATTATTTCTAACTGGCATCCCTGACTCTTTGGACTGGTAAGAAGATCCTCAGTTTTGCTTTGGGAAGTCAGCCCTACATCTTCCCTTCTTCTCTCCCTTCCCTCTTACATTATCTCCTTCCAAATGGTCCTTGTTAAACTATCTTGTATCAGTTTCTGACCTACCTCACTCCTTCCTGTGGTCATTTACTCAGTTGAATAGTAAAAATACTTCATTCCCTGGCAGTAATGATTGTGTCAGAGATGGGCACATAATCCTAATTGGACCACTCACAATGTTCTATAACATTTGTTACAGAAAAGCTAACAGACAGGTCTGTCTTTCCAAAATTGCAAGCTCTAAGAACTAGATTAAGTCAGAAGCTCTCTATGGGACACAATATCTGCAAAATGAATTTGTATCAGCTGCAAGTTATACAGCTGGTACTCTTTGAAACAGAGGGAGATGATGCTTGCAAGTGATGGGAACATGATATGAGAACCCAATTTTGTACTCTTCATCTGTTACCTCTGCTATTCTTTGTATTGGATATATTGTCCAGCAACTCCCCATCCCCCCACTCCTTCCTTGGAGACAAAAATCTGTTATCAGCTCTGCACTTCTATGCTGTTTCCTCAGCATCCCTAAAAGAAAGAGCATGTATCCTTTTTACAGTTTCTAGGTGGTTCTCATAATTTAATATCATAGTCCTGTCTTGGGAAATATTTTTATTCCAGAACCAATCATGGTGGCTAGAGGGCTGGAAAAATTCACAGATTAGCCACATTTACATTATGTGTGCAGTTCTGATTCTGGGGCTTGAGATCAAGCTCACTCACACCATGTGGATAAAGATCAGGGAAGTGGTAATTTCCTAAAGGTAAAGAAGTTGCTCTTCCCAGAAAGGGAAAGGCATAGTGAATAGCAAACATAACATCAGTCCATGTTAGAATCCAGCACAGAAGGAAAAAAAAGGAGAGAGAGAATCTGATCTTTGGAAACTAAGACCCGGATTCAACTATGTTTGAAACTGTTTATGGATATCAATCAATTTTACTTTGTTTGAACTAGGTTTTTATTATTTGAAATTGGGAGTCTTGTTTGATATAAGGCTGAAAAGATACATACTGATAAATTTTCTGAGGTTTAGAGAAATAACTTATTTGTTCTTAGTCATACAGAGGATCTATGCTCTGATTAGTCTTAGTTTTGCTGTTTACATACTTGCTGAGTCAAATGTGCATCATGCTGCTACTCCTAATTTCAACTGTTTTTATTTTTCAAATAACATACTATTATATATATTCAGTTTTTAATTACATGCACTTTCATGGTTTACGCTTGTCTTTTTCTTTGGAATGGTATCAGAAGATGTCTCCTCCCTAAAATTAACATTTCCATTCCCTCTGACTCATTTGGAAGAACCCCTTCAAATCAAATATTGAAAAATGGAGGTGGTGAAGGAAAAGAGAGAAGATTAATAAAACACTTTATTTTATTACATCAGAATTGCTGTGTGGAAGGAGTTGTGTTATTCTATTTATTGTATATCCTTTTGGTGGGTCTTACTAAGGTTCCTCAGAAGAAGACACTGAGAAAAGAATTAGTGCAAAAGGGATTTGTTAAGAAAATGCTCCCTAAAAAGACAAGTAAAAAAGGGGATGAAGCAAGACAGAAGGAAAATAAGTCAAGAAGGGGTATAATTCAGGCGAAGTCCCAGACTCAGCCTGATCCTCCTGGGAAGTTCAGAAGGATAAATTGCTTCTGGGTTATCCCCACTTGAAGAAAGGGAGCTGAGCTTCAATTCTCCTACTCTAGTCATTGGGTAAGGTGCATATTTCACTGGAATGTTGTGTGATATGTAAAATTCTAGACACTTCTCCCTCTGTAGTTCAGGAGGAAAAAGTGACTCCAGTAGTTACAGGGCAACTCTCCCAGTAGTCACAGATGCAGCCATCAGAAACAAAAGCACCCATAAGCTAGAGGAGTGTTTCACAAAAACAGTAAAGATATCTGAGCACAGCTAGAGAGAATACTGACAGTGTCTCTAAATAATAATGATGTAGGAAAAAACAAAAACACTATCTGTGTGTAAATCTATACCATGTATACATTTGTGAATAATTCTTTTAATTTAGTATGAGTCTTTTTTTTTTTAGTATGAGTCTTAATGGGTGATATTTTTTTTAAAAAAACCTGCAAGTGGTGCTTATTTCTTCAATTTATATTGTTAAAGAAATCTGTTGATAACTTTAAGCAAATTCAGACTTTGGCATTAACTCGGTGTACAGCATCAGAAGATAGCAGAACTCTTTTTCTTGCTTTGTTCAAGGTACTAAGCATTTGGCTGTATTTGTAAGATGTGAGCATTTGTAAGATAGTCACATGTCCCAGAGGGAGTGTTGGTGAAGGATGTTCTTAAACAAAGGCATTTTGGAACCTCAGTAAATTTGGTGTTTCTACTGAGATCAGCTATTATGAGCTCCCTGGGTGGTTGTGGTCCCTGAGAGGTTGTCATGGGACAACTCCACTTCCTATCTTCTGAAATCTCTTGGAATACATCTTCCTGTGGCTTCAGATTGAGAGCCAACTGTAGTCTCTCCATAATCCAGAAAATGAATGTAGAACTCTCTGTTTTTAAAAACACAGAAATATGACCTGGTGTAGTTTTAGTTTTTTTCTTATTGTAATCTTCTCCCTGCACCCCCAACTTCATCCTCTACCTTCTAAATCTTCTTTTTTTAATATTAAAATTGTCCTTGAACTTCAATTTGACTTCTTTTCCTGTGGGTCTTCCAAGAGCCTCTAAATTCTGTGTGGTACTTTTTATAATATATCATTTACATGTATTTGGATAGTTTTCTATATTTTGTATATTTATTTAAAATGGTATATTTTATCAAATGATAAGCAGTTGTCATTTCCAAGACTGATATAAATGAGGGAAATGAATATCAAATCCAGACTCGTGGAAATAGAGGGGAGCAAAAATTGGGTAAAGGAGATGACCCTAAAATTTTGGCTTATTCATATCTGTGTACAGGGTAATCGGATTGAATTGTATTTGCAGGTGCTCTGTAGTAATATTCCCACATTCACCCACATGCATTCCCATCTCCCATTTTGCCGTATCTAAGATTCCTAAAACCTAGGTTTCTTAGAACAGTAGCTACAAATTTAGATTTAATGTGACTAATTATGAGCTAAAAGTGGTCATGTATGGTTAAAAGATAGTTTTAATATATTTATTTGGCTTAGAAAAATTAAAAGTTGGCACCAACCGTCAAACCAAAAATTTATCTGAGAGGTGACACAATTGCCCTGATATGCAATTCTTCCTGATTACCATTTTTCCTTTCAAATAAAATGAAATAAGATAAAAGAAAAATGTAAGCGATTTTTTTTTCTTTTGATCTGAAAAAAACCATCTGATGAATTTCATTCTGATCATCTTACAGAGGAAAATTAGAAGTTGACATCACTGCCCTTGGCAGCAAGGCAGCATCTTTACCTAATAAACCACCTTTTCACATAGGTATAAATAACACTATATTTTACTAGCCCGAAACCTTGGTTTTGAAAGACAACAGACTTGAGTTCAGTGTAGAAAATTCAGAATTGGTCTCAGCTGCTCCAGCCAGAGTCATTTTATCTCATAATGGGAATGGCATAATGTTACAGGAGAATCAGAACATAATTATTCACTATGAAGTGGTTTGGCCTATGATTAAAATAAAGGCTTTACCCAGAAAACTTAGAAGCAACAAGCAGTGTAGCTCAAATTACAAAGTTTTTGTAAGGAAAAAGCTGATTCATCCCTGGTATCCAGGCAATAGAGTGAGTTGCTCTATGAAGCCATATTTGGTCCAGAAATTTTGAGCGCTGTGTTTTAAAAATATTCATGATAATAATTTCACCTACTGTTCAGTTTCTACAGAATGCCAGGCACCATGTGAAGGCACTTCCATTTATTATTTCTAGTAATCATTAAAATTCTGTAAAATAACTAAAGGTATTAAGTACAGATCATCAGATGTTCCTATCTTAGGTATTTACCCAAGAGAAATGAAAACATTTTTACACAAAGACTTGTAGGTAAATATCTGTAGCAACTTCATTCACAACAGCTAGAACCTGGGGTAGGTAGAGAGAATATAAACATCTATCTATAGGTAAATGGATAAACAAAGTAAAGTATATCCTTACAGTGTTATACTACTCAACAATAAAAAGCACAAATAGAAAACCAGAACTAGTGACACAGACAAAATATGAATAGGTTTAAAGAATCTTTATGCTGAGTGAAAGAAACCAGGCACAGAACTTCCCATTTAAGTGAAATATGAACTAATCCATGATGTCAAAATGTCAACCAGTGGTTACCTGTGGAGGAAGGCAGAGGAGGGTGTGGATGGCAAAGGGACATGAGAAGGCATTGTTGGTGCTGGAAATGTTCTGTATCTTGATTTTGGTGGTGGCAATGAAAGCAATGCACTTTAAATGGATGTAGTTTATTATAAATAAATTATTTCTCATAAAGTAATGAAGGAAACAAAAGAGATGAAGAAACCAAAGTTGAGAGATTTTTCTAAAGTCACAGTACTACTAAGCAGCACGAAAAGTGATCGGATTCTTTTTCAGTTCTTTCTGGCCCTAAGTCTTTGGCTCTTTCTACCCCATCAGATGTAAAAAAGTAATAATTCTTGAAGAAGCTTTCTTCTTGTTTCCAAAATTATAACCATTTCGTATGTTAGCATTTATTATGCTGTTAAGTTACTATTCAGAAGTGTTTGAAGTTACTTATAGCATTATAACTTTTAGGTACAAGATATAAAAATAAGACTTATTTTGATAACTCATCTGTGACAGGAAGTCTAGAAATTTTATATGTGAAATTTTAGAAGAAACTAAAGAAGAGGGTCACATTATATAAATAAAATATGTGTTTTCTTTCATGTTTTGTTGCTAGAAATATGTTGAATATGGTATATATCTTTAGGCTATTAAAATAAGTGTTTTGAAATTAAATACATAGTTTTCCTGTTTAGTTAGCTCCATGGTGAATATGAACATTCTTTGATCCTTTTGTAATACGTGCACACATACAGATTCAGAGTGCCCTTCTAATCCTTCTCTCTTATTGAATAGATACAGACACTGAGAATACACAATTTTTGGCAATATGTGCAATGACAAATATGAAACGTTCAATAATGTTTAAGCTACAAATAAGTGAATGAATATGGAAACAACTTTTTGGAAATTTCCTTTAATCAATAGGAAATTATTAACTAATCATTGCCATATAAATGGGAGGTTTTTTTGTTTTTTTTTTTTTTTTTTGCAGTACGTGGGCCTCTCACTGTTGTGGCCTCTCCTGCTGCGGAGCACAGGCTCTGGACGCGCAGGCCCAGTGGCCATGGCTCATGGGCCCAGCCACTCTGTGGCATGTGGGATCTTCCCAGACTGGGGCACGAACCCATGTCCCCTGCATCGGCAGGCGGACTCTCAACCACTGTGCCACCAGGGAAGGCCCTGGGAGGTGGTTTTGAGACGACCTTTATGCTTTTAGTGATTCCTTCCAATTTGCATTTATTTTATATAGATGAGACAGTTCATTTTATTAGTTTATACTTATATGATGAACTAATGCATGGGTAACTTTGGTTTCCTACTAAGGCATTCTTGCAACTCTGAGTAACAGTGAATAGCTAAATAACATAGGGTTGTTAAAAGCAGGTAAAAATGGCTGAAAGAGAGTTGTGAATGGGATCAAATTGAAAGGCAGTACTGACTATCAAAGCAAAGATTCACCCCAAGACGACCTATTTGCCATAGTGTAACATTCTATCATACTTTTTTATTCCACTCAAATGCAAAAGAAGTTGGCATCAAAAAATAGGTGTTTTTATATTTTGTTTTAGTATTAACAAAACCATCTGCTGGATTTAATCTTGATCATACAAATGCAAATTAAGGAATGCAGGCCCAGACTTTGGAGTGAGGTGACAAATTTGCCAAAACACACACACACACACACACACACACACACACACACTGAAAACAGTTTTCATGCAGGTGTGACTAACCCATGTATTAGCATATGCTTTTTTTGTTCAGTTATAAGATTTTTAATATACGTCCCCCACACCCAATTTGCAATATGGGTAAAAGCTGTTCCCCTCTTTCCATCAAAGTACATTTATTGTTTCCTATTAATATAAGCAAATTCTAATAATATGTTAAGGCTGTGATATTAGAGAATTCTCTCATCACTCAGTTATAAAGCTATTGAAGTAATAGTTTATATCACTGTCTCAAATGCTGACTCAATAGTGAGAATGCTGATTCTTAGAACAGTTTTGTTCAGGCCTGCTGACATTGCTAGACACATGATGGAAATGAACAGGGAGTGTTTCTTCCCATCCCCAAGCTTTTCAGTGTCATTAATGTTTAGGTTACCTTGTACTTTATGTATATTGGGCTTAGCATGCCTTTGATGGCAGTTACAGAATTAGCACCTTGAAGTGTACAGTGAAGTTAGTGTAAAAGAAATGTAACAGCATTCGTCTGACATATCTGTTGCCGTCCCCCAGCCTAGAAAAACACCACATCAGAGCTGAGGAGTCTACATTTAGAGCTACCATCACAATGTAAATTAAGGATAAGAGACAACTGAGCTTAGAAGGGAAGAATGAGCTTTGGAATCAGATGGACTTCCTTTTAAACTTCAGGTCATATTCTTATTAGCTGTAAATCATTAGAGTCAATGTAGGTAACTATTAATATAATATGAGACTATTTTCTCCTTTATTCATTGTCAATACTAATGGTACCTAGCTTCCTGAATTGTTGCAAACGGATCCTGTTAGCTGTACCAGGGGCAGTGAAATGCATTTATGATACAGCTTTCAGATCCTTTATTTACTGCTGATAAATTTACTGTTTACTTAAAACGTTTATATTCACAACTGTTATTAACACCACTAGTGATAATGATATCCGGTATTTCTCTAATGCTTTGTAGTTAAAACAAACATCTGAAAACAGCCTTCAGATGTTCTTTAAGCCCAAAAGAACTTTGATATTATACTAATCTTAGGCTTGAAAATATTGAGGACTAGAGAACATAGCCTGATTACCTAACGAGGAATAGCTACTACATGGTGGGTTTGCATCTTAACACGAAATTTCTCACTTCAAAGTGAATGTGGTTCCACTGTCCACACAGTCTAACACCCAGATTTCAGCCCAAAACTATGCTGTTGGCTTGATTCCCATCAGATCTGGGACTCAAATTCAAGTCTGACTGACACTTACTGGCATGTGACACTGGACAGTAATTAAACACTCTAAGCTTACTTTCCACATTTGTAAAATTGGGTACCTATATCATATGCATGTTATAAGTATCAAATGGTCTAAAATCTATGCAACTGACAGGAATTGTTGCAGGACCCATGATGCAGCATCTCCTTATTCTTCTGAAGTAAATTAAAGTATAAGTTTCCATTTGCCAAAACTGACAAGAAACTTAATAGTAGTAATTGTGTGGCCCCTTCTACCTTCCTTAAGTTGTATCTGGAAACTGAGGAAGTCATCATTCTTGGCCCTTGTTTAGATTCTCTACCATAAGATGGATAGCCTTCCAGTCGATGGTATTCCCTCTCTACCAGCAAGGTCACAGCGACTCCAGTGCTCTAAAAGTCAGCATAGTCAGTGTCCACTTGTACAGGCATTTATGCAGCGCCAGCCCTCCCCCACCCCAACACACACACACACACACACACACCCTACCATGACCATGGACATACAAAACCACATTATCAGGGAACACTTCTCTCTCTTCAATGTTAAAGAACACAGCCTCCATCCTTCCTTTCTTCCCACTGTAATCTTTCTTTGGGTCTATTGCTGAGGCCACAGACTAGAAGACCTGTGGGCCAGACACAGCATGAAGACTGGTTTTCTGAGAGTCACAAAGTGTTGGCTCATACTGTGATTAAAAATAATAATGTGTTCCCAATCATTAAATGCAGAAAATTTCACAATTTCACATTTCTTCTTGAAAAAAACATGGACTCTGGCATCACTAGGCTGGTATTCTGGCAATGCAGCCACTGACTGAAGCTGAGTAATGGCTTTGCTTCCCCCTTCCACTTGCTGAAGCCCCATCATTGTCCTCTTGACACTGAGGCTGTAGTTCAGTGACTATTTATCATCTTGATTTCCCCCTTTTGCATTTTTTAACATTCTTTCTTGCTCTTTTAACTTATTTGACTTAACAGTCTACCCTTAGGGATCTGTTTGTAAACACTGAGCTTTAAAAAATAAAGCAAAATAACACTACTATAATAATAAGCTGTCTCTTATTCTTTTTTTTTTTTTTTTTTTTTTTTTTTTTTGCGGTACGCGGGCCTCTCACTGCCGTGGCCCCTCCCATTGCGGAGCACAGGCTCCGGACGCGCAGGCCCAGCGGCCATGGCCCACGGGCCCAGCCGCTCCGCGGCATGCAGGATCCTCCCGGGTCGGGGCACGAACCCGTGTCCCCTGCATCGGCAGGCGGACTCTCAACCACTGCGCCACCAGGGAAGCCCTCTTATTCTTTTATAACACTTACCATGATACATTTATAATTGTTATTCTCTCCAACCAGATCATAGCTTCTAAAAGTGCAGACTCTGCCTTATTTTACTCATTTTTTGCGCCTAGAATGGTGACTGGGGCATAGAAGGTCCTCCATAACTTTTTTTGGAGGGGGGGGTACGCGGGCCTCTCACTGTTGTGGCCTCTCCCGTTGTGGAGCACAGGCTCCGGACGCGCAGGCTTAGGGGCCATGGCTCATGGGCCCAGCCACTCCGCAGCATGTGGGATCTTCCCGGACCGGGGCATGAACCCGTGTCCCCTGCATCGGCAGGCGGACTCTCAACCACTGCACCACCAGGGAAGCCCCTCCTCCATAACTATTTGAATGAATGAATGAAATAAGACCCTATAACTCTTCTTTGGAAGTAATGATACAAATTGTTAACATCACTTGGCTCTTTAATGATAAAGAAATTAACATAAAATTTAAAATCAGGTTATCCTACACCAAAAAAAATGCAGTAAGTAACCCTGTTTAACATGCTACATTGAGGTTGTTTATTATTTTTATCAGTATTATTATAGAGTTCCCTACTTACACAATTAACATAGATAAATCAGGTATAATGTGTTGGAACAACAATAATAAACTCCCCCCCAAAAAAAGATAAAAAACATTAATAGTACAATTTAACCCATTGTTTGCTCTCAGAGAATTTGCACCCTAGAGTGAAGAAGAAATGGGATGTTTAATCCACAGTTTCCACAGTCAGATCTCATCCCCATGTGCCCCTCATAGTATGAACAGCTCACTTTGCTTATGAGAATCTATCTAGTATTTAAAAATACAAAATTATTTTAAACAATTAACATTTTATAAAACAGCCCCAAATTCAAGCTGTTTAATCTAGTAGTAGCAGTGGTAGAAGATGTAGTAATGGTGGTGATGGTAGTGGTGGTGGTATTATAATAATCATCATCACCATCATCATCATGTTGAAATAAATTTCTGGACCCAAATGGAGCTGCTTCCACCTGGGTTCTATATTAACAAACAAAACTTAGGTAACTTTGGTGTCCCTGGAAAGACTCTACTTGACCAGAAACAAAGTATATCTGCTCAGTCAATCCCCAAATGCCAAGCCAACTCTGGGCTCTATACTTACATGCTTGGTCCTTATTCATTTTCTATGTGTCTCTTCTTTGTTCCTGTAAAAGCTCTCTGCCTTCTGCCCCATTCTGCAGTTCTCTGGATCCTTGGGAATGGAGACTGCCCGCTTCATGAAGTATTAAATTATGTTTATATCACCTAAGTGGTCTTCTTTAGTCATTTTTAGCAATAATAATGTGTTGCAAGAAAAACAGGTAGCTTGGGTTATTCTGTACTTACATAGACATAGTCCCCGCTCTTAAAGAGCTCACAACCTAGGGCTTCCCTGGTGGCGCAGTGGTTGAGAGTCCACCTGCCGATGCAGGGGACACAGGTTTGTGCCCCGGTCCGGGGAGATCCCACATACCGCGGAGCGGCTGGGCCCGTGAGCCATGGCCGTTGAGCCTGCGCGTCCGGAGCCTGTGCTCCGCAATGGGAGAGGCCACAGCAGTGAGAGGCCTGCGTACCACAAAAAAAAAAAATAATAAAAAAAGAGCTCACAACCTAGAGATGAATGATAAATATATAAACAACCAACCATAATACAACATGAGGGGTGGTAGTCTGCTAAAAACAAAGGATTCTTGGGAGCACCAGAGCAATCCTGATTAGTTCTACCTAGAGGTTGGGAAAAGTTTCAGAGCAAATAAACATTATAATTACACAAATATAGGTGTATAATCCCCTAAATATTCAAATACATATATGTATATTTATAATTACCACAAGCCATTGTGAAACAGTATGTTGATGCCACATTTATTTTCACTATATATGGCTGAACAGTGGGTTGCTATGACAACATAAATTAATAAAGGGCCTTTCTATCACAAATCTTAACTTCTCAGGATGTGGATACTTCAGTCATCCTCTAATTGTACATTTTATCTTGAGAAATAAAATCGTATCATGTGCTGAATTATGTGTACGGTCCTCTTTATCTTCATTTACAACTAAGATACACTTCTGTTTTAAGAAGCCCTTCTTCCTTGGTATCATCTTCTTTCTCATAATATACAAAGAGAATAAATCATGAGGATATTTTTTTTCAGAATAAACAAAGGGACAAATAGCATATTCCTGTAAATAAATGATGATGCTTTACTCCTTATTTGTCAATACAAATGCTATGGTTATCATTGCATCATTAAGGGAACTTAAAAATATTTATTTTTTCTTCTTTGTAGTTACAATTTTTAGTTTTAATTAAAGATGGAAGAGTTGAAAAACTGCTGGTCAGGGAAACAGTGTTTCCAACGTTAATATTTCCACCATCTTCCTTGATGAATTTTAAATGTATGTAAGATTATATTGGGTTTTGAAATTGCTATGACATATATTTTCCTCTAGTGCATCATGCATAATGTCTACCAGTATAACATAGCCCTAGACACTTCATTATACACTGATCAAATCATTTGTAAACTGTATAAATGATCATTGAACTATCAACTTTATGGGCACTCATGCACAAATAATTTCTCTTGGGACATAACAGCATTTTCTTCTTTATTAGAAAATGAATAAGATTTATTCTGATTCCTAACCTGCAGCCTATCATCAGTGTCCACTCTAATCACCAAACAAGTATTTATCCCTACTGCATTTCTTTTGGAGCTACCGCTCAACATACTGGGCAGCA
Organism: Mesoplodon mirus; assembly: GCF_964341445.2. NCBI lineage: Eukaryota > Metazoa > Chordata > Mammalia > Artiodactyla > Ziphiidae > Mesoplodon > Mesoplodon mirus. The sequence goes on along the minus strand of NC_138995.1, from coordinate 24,902,493 downwards.
TGATAAGGCCTCTTTCTTCAGAGAGCTTGTATTTGTATGTTTGTTTGGGTTTCCCTGAAAACAGAGACTGAGTGTGAACTTGGCTGTGGGTAATTTATTCAGAGATACTCCAAGAACATAAACGGAAGGGGGGGGGTAGGTTAGTGATACAGGGGCAGAAAACAGTAAAGGGTTAATTATTGAACTAATTATTCTTTCGGTTTTAGGAGCTCAGTCCCACTGGGGCCTCTCTCAAGAAATTTATAGAATACATGTTGAAATTGTCCTTCCAAAGTATAGGGAGATGCAGGACATACCTTTGGATTCCTGTCCCTGTTAGTTGAGTATTACATCTGGTGGAGGCTTGGTTTCAGAGAAAACCAAGAGGCAGAAACTCCTCAAAGAGGCAGAGACTCCTTCAGGTGGGAACTTGGGCTGAGTGCAGGGAGCTGCCCACTGTAAGTTGGCAAAGTGAGGAGAGGCTGTCCAGCTTTTAGCGCAAGTGTTATATACTTTTCTACGACACCAAATAGAACACTCTTTATGTCAAACACCTTTATAGATAGAGTGATATTGTTTTTTTGATGATGAAGAGATCAGGTACAGCTGAGGTATGGTGGGAGTTTCTAGGAATGCACACAAGATAAATCTGAGTCTGAACTCCCCTGCTTAGAAACTCTTCAGCAGGGTAATAGTCAAACTCACAAAATTGCATCACAGGCCTTCAACAACTGTCTCTTACACATCTCTACTAAATCTTCAGTCCCTACTGCCTTCTCCTAGACATATGTCTTATTCTAGGAATATCAAACTATTTCCCTGAACATATAAACCCTGAATGTATTATATTATTTGCAAAAGCTGTTCTCTTTTCCCAGAAAGACCTTCTCTAAAGGGTTTTATGGAAAAAATTTACATGATTTTTTAACATCTTTATTGGAGTATAATTGCTTTACAATGGTGTGTTAGTTTCTGCTTTATAGCAAAGTGAAGCAGCTATACATATACATATATCCCCATATCTCCTCCCTCTTGCGTCTCCCTCCCACCCTTCCAATCCCTCCCCTCTAGGTGGACACAAAGCACTGAGCTGATCTCCCTGTGCTATGTGCTGCTTCCCACTAGCTATCTATTTTACGTTTGGTTGTGTATATAAGTCCATACCACTCTCCCACTTCGTCCCAGCTTACCCTTCCCCACCCCCCCCGTGTCCTCAAGTCCATTCTCTATGTCTGCGTCTTGATTCCTGTCCTGCCTCTAGGTTCTTCTGAACCAGTTTTTTTTTAGATTCCATATATATGTGTTAGCATACGGTATTTGTTTTTCTCTTTCTGACTTACTTCACTCTGTATAACAGACTCTAGGTCCATCCACCTCACTACAGATAATTCAATTTCATTTCTTTTTATGGCTGAGTAATATTCCATTGCATATATGTGCCACATCTTCTTTATTCATTCATCTTTATTCATTCATCATCATTCATTCATTCATCACTTAGGTTGTTTCCATGTCCTGGCTATTGTAAATAGAGCTGCAATGAACATTGTGGTACATGACTCTTTTTGAATTATAGTTTTCTCAGGGTATATGCCCAGTAGTAGGATTGCTAGGTCGTATGGTAGTTCTATTTTTAGTTTTTTAAGGAACCTCCATACTGTTCTCCATGGTGGCTGTATCAATTTACATTCCCACCAACAGTGCAAGAGGGTTCCCTTTTCTCCACACCCTCTCCAGCATTTATTGTTTAATTTACATGATTTTTAAGACCCAACTCAAGTGCCACCTCTACTTTTAAAGCTCCTAGTGACCCACCAAAGTAGGTGAATCTCCCCTCCTCCTCCCCATTCACTTGGCAGCATCATGGGAACAGGTACATGCATTTGCAGCATTTGAAGGTTATTACAATATTTATTAATGTTTGTGTCTCCTTTAAACTCTTAAGGACTATAGCAATGCCTCGTATTCTGTATCCTATGGGTCTAACATGGTACATTATACATAGTAAGCAATTTACACTGAATGGATAAGTAACACATGCAGCCATTTAAGACTATATAAATTCTTGTGTAATCTGTCAGTCTGTAATTGCTCTTTGTATTGCAGAATATATTGCAGAGATGTGTGTTTTACTCTAGTTTGATTTTTTCCAGGATTTATTCACCATACTTCTTAAATAAAATGTAAAAATATCGATAAGGATGCAGAGAGTCACTTCTGTAAGTTTGATCTCTGTTAACGTACATGTCTGAAAATTGTTTTTCTATAATATTTTTCTTCAGCGGGTTATGGCCAGTTTCCTGGAATGCTCTAGAAGCATTGCTCCACATCTTTTAAATTCTTTGATCTCTGGAACTTCTCTGAATATTAACAAGCATAAGAACAATCATAGAAGCAGAGACTGACTTACAATTCATGCATCTGATGTTCTTATTTGAGTGCTCTTTTAAAATGTCCATCTGTTTACTTTTTGGCATCTCAAAATACACTAATACAGAGCATTGATGTATTTATATACAGGGCAATGGGGTTTGGTTCATTAGGATACTATTAGAATAAAGGGCTGGTTTAATCTCTGTGAGAGTGACAGTTGACTAGCTTCACTTAAAAAAAGGCCATCACCAATCTGACTAAAACAGTATTATTCTCTTATGACTCTTCACTGAATTTCATCTGTGTCATTGGCAAACCCAGGCTACTATATTGATTATCTGCAATGGAGCATTGAAGAAAAATTGTGTTGTTAGTGGAACTGGATCAGGAGTAAGTGCCAAATGTAGATCTGGGTCACAGAACATGAAAACATTATAGACAAATCTTTGGATTTTAGCATCTTGGTGTGATAAATATGAATGGTGAAACTAAATTAATTGTATATTTGATGAGGTGGTCAATCGGCCCTTATTAGAATTTCTAAAGAGGTATCCTGTAACCTGCATTAAAATGGGTAGTTTATTCCTGCTTGAAATCTATCAACTCAGGATATCAACAAAATTAAATGTGAATTTGACTACATTTAGATATCAATGCAGATTTTTATGGTAAATTATCTTGAAATTAAAACATATGGGGATGCACTGAATACAGAAAGACTTTATAATAATCCTCTTGGTTCTGATAATTTTCCCTCTCCTTGTTGCTCTTCCTTTATTTTCTTGGTTCTCTAGTCTTTCTCTATTTCATTCTCAAGAAGAGAAATTTGGTTCTTCTCAGATTATGCTATTCTTCTCTCTACCCTACACCCCAGCCAGTGCAGCTAAGGTCTGGTAGCTTCCAGAGAAGCTGCAGAATTCTACCTCCTTAGAATTTTGTGAAGAGGGAAGACAGTTATTCCTTATTATTCATTTGTTTTATTTCATCTTAGTTGCACACATGCATGTGTGTGTGTGCATACACGCACACACACACAACTTAGTGATCGATATCAAGGGATTCATACATTCTGTGAAGTTCACAAATGAATTGCCTGCTCAGTAATAAACCATGGAAGTATTCCAGCAAAGTAGCTTCTGTAGGATGAATTCTAATTCAAATATTTTAAATTCTCTATCTTAGAATTGTGAGAAAATTTTCAGATCAGCATCTATCTGCTGTAGTAGATTTTGCATAGATTCAAATATCCTGGGAAAACTAAGAATAAGTTACTTGTTTGAGAACTATAAATCCTTTTTTTTGTAGTCTTTGAAATAAGTTTAACATACTTATAGTCTAAAAGGCTGTTTTAGTAAAGTTAAGACTAAATGTGGAGATTTCAAACATCTCATTCTCATACTATTAGCATGGGGCTAAGGGAAAAGTATGTGTCTAATAAATACTAATGCCAGATGTAAATGATAATGTTCCATAGGACACTGATGTGGTGAAGAGAAAATGGTATTTAAAGTAAAACAGAAGGACTTTCTCATGTTACACACTGCTATGTGAACTTATTTAAATTGTTTTGCCTATTTAATCTGGAGATAACACTTATGTCACACAACTGTGCAAGGCAGGAATAGGAAAATTAAAAAAAAAAACTGACCTAAGTGAATGTTATAGCACAATACATATCACGTAATAGACATTCAAAATATATTATTTCCCCCTGTTTTCAAGAGCTTTGCTTTTAAAGATCCAAGGTTTAAAAACTTCATTCTAATAATAATAAAAGGTAACATTTACCATCTACACAGGATTGTATTTTAACATCTAATTGCTTTATGCATGAAGGACAAAATGAAGACCAATTCACTTCAGAGACTGCAGTCTATTATTTTGAGTGTTTTGGGAGAAACAACTTTAGTTCCCTGAGGAAGACATGACTTTTGGAAATGAAGACTAGCCATGGGGTGCCATGTCTGTAGAACTGATGGATGATCAATCTGGGTCCTACAAATTTGAGGGAAAAAGTAATGAAACTCATCTCAGAGGGAAGTTCTGGAAATATTTGGAGCAAAGTTAAGAGCCATTTGAAAACAAGTGTAGCCTCCCAAACTGATGATAGCAGCTATAATCACACTGTCTCTCTTCAGATCTCCTATTTTAAAAATAATTGACACATTACATATGCTGCACCTCAGGTATTTTTTTATTACTTCTGGAAGCACTGCCCTTTCCCCAATAACTATTTTTTCTTTGGATCCTGCAATTTGACAACGGTCCAATGCATTTGGTCATATTTTCTTGCTGGTGTAGAGTTTTGACCAGTCTGCTCTTTTTTTTTTAAGGACAGGAATCACATACCCTCATTTCAAAGCTCATATCTCACTTTCAGCCATATCAGAGTTCAATTATGTGTTCCCACGCAGAGCTGATTCCCAAGGATCCCGCTGACACCAGGAGGGCTGGCCCAGGACCAGTCGAAGGCTTTTCTATCCCATAGATCCAGAGCTACTGCCCCTTTTCCTTCTCAATAGACTGTACACATTTTCTTTTAATATCTCAAAATTTAAAAGATTAGATCATGCTCCTTTACTCAGACAGTGTAATATTGGCCTTCCCTCTATAGGAGTGTGCTTCTAGGGTTTCCAAGTGCCTTTACAACCCCTTTAAAGAAGGTACGCTAAATTATTCCAATGTGATTTATGTTCCTCCTTATGCAGTGAAGTGTTTACTTCTTACACTACATTTTTTATTTCCCTTTTTTTGTTCATTTAAACAAACAAACCCCAAAGTAGTCTTCAGTGGGTTACCCTCTTTGATCTAATGTAAACAGAGAAGCCAAATGCACATGTGTATGTGGGGATATTTTTGTCTTGCAGTTTGCATCTTGTAATCATGGGGCAATTTTTTTCTGCCATCCAGCCTGCATTTGCAAGTCATCCCTCAGCCTCCCATGATCTACATCAAGACACAAATGTTGGGTTCAGACAAATACCTGTTCTGCCATCATGAGTAAATAAGAACTAAATACAAAATAGGTGAAAGTTAAAGAATTCCTAGTTTGAGAATGTAGTCTCCAATCACAAAAGAAATCTATGCTAAAATGCAATGCAAACTTAGGCCGAAGGATAAAACTTCTCTTCCTGGCAAGTGTTATGGTAAGGAGGGGTAGAATGAAAGGGGGTTCTTCTTGAGCTACTTGTTCAGAAAGTCTCACATTCCATTTGAGTTTTTTTCTTTGAATATCTACTCCCATATATTTAGACTGAATTCCTGAAGGCAAAAAAAAAAGGCCTAAATTGCCTCTGTCAATTACCTGAGTAATCAGGTACAACCTGTAGATTTCTTCATACAGCAGTAACATGGTGCCTGCCCCATATTCGTGATCAGAAAATACCATTGTTCTTAATTTCAGGCAGTGTCAGTTCTCTCTAGGCATTATACTGGGTCAAATTTAGAGGAAGAAAAAAGTGTCGGAGAAACACCTCTATCATGTACTTTAAGCAGCAATATGGCAGAGATGCCCAGACTATAAAATCACAAAGAAGGACAAAAACAACTGTTTATTTCATCCCCTCTCCCCCCAGTGATGTTTCTCATTGTCCAGAACTTTTTACCTACTAAATATTTATTGAAGGAATTAAAATAGATTTGAATCCTAATCCTGCGCTAACTAGCTGTGTGGGTGAGAGTTAAAATCTTAGAGACACAACTTCCTTCCAGGTTAAAATGTTGGTGTTATAATTAAGTTATTTTATGTAAATTACCTAACAATATCAAGGAATTCAAGTGGCCAATAAACTTTAGTCAACTTTTTTGCCACTTAATAGGCAGTTTGGAAAAGGTTTGACTTTAGAATACAAAAGACTCTAGCAAAAGTGACATTTCAGGTCTAGCCTAGAAATAGCATCTCCCTTTTAAATCAAGATAAATGATGACAGAGTTTGGTTGTTTTATTGGCTATCCCAGCGCACATAGCAAATATTTCTGAGTCAACAACTAAGCAGGGATATGCCATTGTGTGGTAAAGGATAAAAATAAATTCATTCACTGGTCTATGTCCCTCCCTGCTGAGAAGGACGAATGATTTTCTTGGGCAATGTTAGTCCAATATCCAATATAAAGTTAAATCAACCTCCTCAGGTCATGTTGATGGAATATAGTGCCACTGTCACCTGTCTTTAGAAGGAATTTGAGTATGATGCCATCAAGAACTGAATTTAACAGCTAAAGGATGAGCAGTTATAAGACTATTCTCACTTCTAACCCTTGTGTAACTTGGACTTTTTTAAAATGATGATTGACCTTTTAACAGAAAACCAGTGATTAACACTGAAAAACAAGCATTCAGTAAAGTTTCAGAGGTAGACAGATATTGCTCCATATTTATATCTACCTATAGATACAGATATTGATACTTATCTATCTTGTGGTTGTTTATAATAAAATATTAGAAAAAACCCTAAATATCTTACAGTGGAGGAATAGTTATCAGCCACGGCCCATACGTTTGATTGAATATGATGCATTCATTAAGAATAATAAAATCAAGTACCTCTAGCAACATTGGGATTACATAAGAGAAAATATTAAATGAAAAAAATCATGTTAAAAATAGTTTTCCTAGCACAGGGAGATCAGCTTGGTGCTTTGTGACCACCTAGAGGGGTGGGATGGGGAGGGTGGAAGAGAGATGCAAGAGGGAGGAGATATGGGGTTATGTGTATATGTATAGCTGATTCACTTTGTTATAAAGCAGAAACTAACACACCATTGTAAAGCAATTATACTCCAATAAAGATGTTTAAAAAAATAGTTTTCCTCATAAGCATAGCCATGTGAAGAAAACAGAAAGTCTATAAGAGAATATGCAAAATTAATAATAGCTCTGTTAGAAGATTGCTGTTTTCTGGATATCATTATTATGGTATATTGCTGTTATAATTCAAAATTTAAAATTACGTCACCATCAACCCTCAAAACAACTCTTCTAAAAAACGAATCATAGCTTGTAAATCTATGTATTTTACAATGGTATATATCACAGTGTTTTTTGTACTAATGAAAAATTCGGAACAATCTTCAACATCCAAAAATATCTGGTTAGTTTAACAAATTAATGCATATTCAATAGAAGGAGTAAAATAGAGGAATAGAAAGAATACTGGGGAGACATTAAAGACCATTGTTTTCAAAGATTATTTAATTACAGTAGGAAAGAATAAGTAGGATAAAAAGGCAGACGTGGAGTTATAAAGTGCGTCATTATATGCACCTATAATGGAAAATTACTGGAAGTATATAACATATACCCAAGCATTAGCAGAAATTATCTATGCCAGTTTATATTGTTCCTTACTCATTTCCATATTTAGTTTTCTTTACAATAAGAATTTTAATCCCTTTAAAAATAATAGTAGGAGGAAGCACTCTCTGAAGAGCTTACACCCTTCAATAATGTGTTTCTTAGGTTAGGCCAATGTCACTTACAATACATTCCCATCCCCCTGACCCATGATTCTTTTATAACCCATTTCAATCCCTCACGTTGTGGCAGACATATAGTAGAGGCCAAGAATCATTTTCTTTTGGTTGGTTCTTAAGTAACTCAAGGGAGGGGATGTTAGTCTCTTAGAACTAGCAACCCCATGCCTTTGTGAGATTATTTTGATGATTTTATAAGTGACTCGAATACATTTATCTGTCTCAGTCTTCACTGTCTCCTGTTTCTCATTTGTCCAAGTTTATCTCAAAGGGAGTTCACTCCCTGAAATTTAGGATGTGCCCACTGTCTCCTTCAGCAGTGGCTTGGGATGCCAGATCCCAAGCTTCATGTTGTAGCATTTCATTCAACAACAGAAGTGGTGGGAGAGGCCAGAATCCTAGGATATGTGGCTATCCAGCTTTGTTGCAAAGAAGCAGCTAAAGCAGTGGGTACCCCTGTGTCAGACTGAATCAGCCTCAAGTAGAGGAACAATCTTCTGCGGGCCTGGTGATCATGGCACGAAGCAGATCAGAGGAAGAATATAGGAAGTGTCTAATACACATCCTACGAAGATAGAGACCATGTAGAGAAGATAAAGACCATGCCTGGAAGAGGTGTTGTCTGGGGTTAGGTTCTCCCAAAAGCAAACTGTGAGACAAATATTTGAATGCAAACAGTTTGTTGAAAGGGGGTTGCAGGAAGCACCTGTGAGAGAATTGAGAAATGAGACAGAAGGATAAAATCCATAAGGGTGCATTATTTGCCTGATGTTTGTGTTAGCAAGTAGAGCTTTGGATAAACTGGCTGTTATCTAGGACATGAGGCACTGGGTTGTTTATCAACTAACTTTCATCTGTGATTAATTGGAGGTTGCTTGCTGGCACTTCCCAACCTGCCAAGCATGTGGGCTGAGCAGCCACTGACAGAGGAAGTCCCTTTTAAAAAAGTGACCTGTGCTTGCAGTTGGAAGCCAGTGAGTGAGCATACATACTACTGTACTGGTTAACAGTGAGGAAATGTGGGACATATCAAGAGTACATGCTTCAAGAAGAACTATAAACAAGGATCAGAACATGCAGATCAAATTATGATAGATCCCCAAATCAAGTGGAAGTAAAAAGGAAGCATTACAAATTCTTGAGTAATATATCAAGATTAATCTAAAGACAGTCTCTAGAATGGGTAGTAGGGAAAATCATAGAATTAGGTAGACCATCTCTAAATAAAGTAAACAGTAAATGCCCCGATTGCCTACATGAAATAACTACTCTGCCTTCCCCACAACAACAAAAAAATCAGAAGGGTTAAAAATATAAAGGCAAACAAAAATTTCCTGAATGAACTGATCACCAGGGGGAATAATTCTGTTTAATGAAAAATGGCACTGAAACTTCACATTGAAAAACTCTTCTTTACATAAAAATCACCAAAATAATAAGCAAAACAATTAGGCAACATACATTTTCCATATAAAGGACAAGGTTGATAGCACCACAATCTATAAAACTCCTTCATTAGAATGTAGGGCTTAGTCAAACTTCCTGGGTTAGAATCTTGCCTTCACCATTTAATTGGCGTGGGACCTTAAGGTAATTACTGAAATATCTCTTTCAGAATCAGTTTAGTTCTTTGTTGTTGTTGTTGTTAATTGGCTTCAGTCGTGTCTACTGCATAGGATTGTGTGGACACTAAATACGCTTCTACATGTGAAGATTTTAGCACGTGGTGGGCTCTGAGTAAATGTTAGCTCTCATTACCTACTACTATTATTTTTACCACCAGCACTAAACACCACCACTCTTCCCACTACTATCATTATCATCATAGTTACTGAAATGACTGCAATCACAGAAAAGCGAACACTTAGTAAAATCTTATTCTCCCATTCCCTCTCGTTTCTCTTCTCTCTCACACACACACAACCAGAAACAAATGACCCCAAAATATTTTTGAAAACTAATTAGAATTTTTTAAATGATGAATTATATAAACAAGATACTAATCCTTAACTATCAAACTTTTTAAAAAAAATAATAATACCATATTATAACATCTGGGGAGAGAAGTATGTTTATTGTTTTGGGGGGAGGTTATTGACTCTTTATTTTTGTAATTTAGCACTACATATCAGTTGAAAAAGTATCCTTAAAGAAAAAAACTACAAAACATTTACAGACATTTATTTCTAAGATTATTCATCACAGCAGTAAATATGACAGTCCCAAATTGGAAGCTGCATAAAAACTTACCAAGAAATGTTTGGTTAAAATTATATGTTCATATGATGTATACTAAGCAACCATTAAAATGACATTTGGGAAAGATATTTAAAGACATGAAAAAATCTTCACAGTGTGTTGTAGGTAGGAAACTTGATGGATAAAAAATATCCAACCTCCATATAAAAAGTCTGTATAATAATCAAGAATGATAATAATATTTTAAATGTGTTATGTGTGTTAACTTATTTAATTCCCATAAAATAATCTGTGGAACAAATACTCTTACCTTCTGTGTTATATAGTGACTTCTGTAGCTAAGACAACAAAGGTTATACAATTAGTAAGTTACATATAAAAAACTGAAAAGGCATACCCACGATCATAATGAATATTCAAGGTGGTGATAGTGGTGGTGGTTGTGTGTGTGTGTGTGTGTGTATGTGACAGAGAGAGAAAGAGATTTTATATATATGATATAATAGGAGTCTGATCATTTTTTACATTATCAGAATTTCTCCAAAATAATATATGTTGCTTTGCTATTCATAGTTGTTAGATTATAAAGCTGTTAGATAGAAAGGCAGTAGAAGAAATAAAGTGGAACTTGACAGTGCAAGAAACACTCTCTGTTTTTGATAAATATTATAGTAGGTTTTTAGCTGAACAATAATGGTTGTGTTACCATGATAGATTTTTGTTTCCTTTTAATATCTGAAATGTGATGAATTAGCATATGGAATGTGCTTAATACCTAGCACAGATTATAAATAAGAAAAATTCTATGGTTTCAGTGAGCTTCTGGACTAGTAGACGTGCTTTGTTTCTTCAAGTTGTAGAAATGTAGAGAAGATGGTTAGCTTTTAATCTGGGAATTCATGAAGATTTTATGGGGAAAGGAATACTGGGAGTGGGTTGTGGAAGATTTGGATAGATCACAAATAGCTTTAAGATAGAAACATGATTTTACAAGCTGAACTTATTTTAATATCATGAAAAGTTCTAAATTTGTCTTACTACTAATATTAGTAGACCTCATTTCTTTAAGAATTCAACTTCCAAGTTTTATTCCATGTACTAAATAAAACGAGCCTTACAATTCTGGTTCTTCTAAATACTGATAACCCTGGGTAGTGGTGTCCTACTGTCTTACTGCCATGGAGAATTAGGATCTGTCAAGGTACTCATTGGCATTCATAGCTCTACTCATTATTTTTATACATTTATTGAGCTCCTGTATAATGTATTTGTATATATTGAGCATTATGTTCAAAACACTATGTTAGGTACTGTAGCATACTAATGAACAAGACAGACGCAAATCAAGAACCAAGTTTCTCCTCTTGTAGAATTTCAATCCATCAATTTATGAAGTTGGTTCCAATGGCAGTAAATTATAGGAAATATTCAAGTTTGAAAAACATGCATGTTTTATATGCAGCACCAAACTAAGCTTTTATTAAAGGACATACAGACAGAACTGAACTCATGACTCAGAAGTAAACATCTAATTGCAAACAGTATGAAAGATGAAGTTAAAGTAGAGAACAACATACTCTGTGTTGCACAAAATATTGCAGAATAAATGAATAGGGCATTCCTTTTTCAATTTTAAATGTATATGATTTTGAAAAGCACATTCCTAGATACAACTATTAGTGTTTCCTTTTATTCTAGTTGCAGGGAGCAGAGAATGTAGAACACTTGAAAAAAAAAATCTATCTCACACATTTATCCTCAAAGATACTCTACAATTGTCTTAACTCCCAAGATGAAAGGGGAAAATATTGTATTTTGATGACATATGCAAGGCTTCAGGGGACCACACAATACAGCACAGGCTGTTAGAGAATTCAGAATATCATACTGAAGGTGATTGGAGAAATAACGAACTCTGCATTGCATTTTGTTGACAAAAAACCAATGCCTTTTAAATTTTACAGAATAAGTTCAGAAATATATATATATATATATATATATGTATGTATATATATATATATTATGTGTGTAATATGTGTATATACATCATATACACATAAACATTGCAATACAAAACTTTCCCGTAGAAGCTGTATGTTGTTTAAAAATCAGCCCATTTGTGAGGGGCAGGTTCAAGATGGCGGAGTAGAAGGACGTGCTCTCACTCCCTCTTGCGAGAACACCAGAATCACAACTAACTGCTGAACTATCATCGACAGGAAGACATTGGAACTCACCGAAAAAGATAGCCCATATCCAAAGACAATGGAGAAGCCACAATGAGATGGTAGGAGGGGCTTAATAACAGTAACATCAAATACCATAACTGCTGGGAGGGTGACTCACAAACTGGAGAACACTTATACCACAGAAGTCCACCCACTGAAGAGAAGGTTCTGAGCCTCACGTCAGGCTTCTGAACCTGGGGGTCCGGCAACGGGAGGAGGAATTCGTAGAGAATCAGACTTTGAAGGCTAGCGGGATTTGATTGCAGGTCATCAACAGGACTGAGGGAAACAGAGAGTCCACTCTTGGAGGGCACACACAAAGTAGTGTGTGCATTGGGACCTAGGGGAAGGAGCAGTGAACCCATAGGAGTTTGAACCAGACCTACCTGCTAGGGTTGGAGGGTCTCCTGCAGAGGCGGGGGGTGTCTCTGTCTCACCGTGAGGACAAGGACACTGGCAACAGAAGTTCTGGGAAGTACTCCTTGGCGTGAGCACTCCCGGAGTCTGCCATTAGCCCCACCAAAGAGCCCCAGTAGGCTCCAGTGTTGGGTCGCCTCAGGCCAAACAACAGGGAGGGAACCCAGCCCCACCCATCAGCAGACAAGTGGATTAAAGTTCTACTGAGCTCTGCCCACCAGAGTAACAGCCAGCTCTAGCCACCACCAATCCCTCCCATCAGGAAACTTGCACAAGCCTCTTAGATAGCCTCATCCACCAGAGGGCAGACAGCAGAAGCAAGAAGAACTACAATCCTGTAGCCTGTGGAACAAAAACCACATTCACAGAAAGATAGACAAAATGAAAAGGCAGAGGACTATGTACAAGATGAAGGAACAAGATAAAACCCCAGAAAAACAACTAAATGAAGTGGAGATAGGCAACCTTCCAGAAAAAGAATTCAGAATAATGATAGTGAAGATGATCCAGGACCTCAGAAAACAAATGGATGCAAAGAGCAAGAAGATGCAAGAAATGGTTAACAAAGATCTGAAAGATTAAAGAACAAACAGACAAAGAAGAACATTACAATAACTGAAATGAAAATTACACTAGAAGAAATCAATAGCAGAATAACTGAGACAGAAGAATGGATTAGTGACCTGAAAGACAGAACGGTGGAATTCACTGCGGCAAAACAGAATAAAAAAAAAAAGCATGAAAAGAAATGAAGACAGCTTAAGAGACCTCTGGGACAACATTAAACGCAGTAACATTCACATTATTGGGGTCCCAGAGGAGAAGAGAGAGAGAAAGGACCCGAGAAAATATTTGAAGAGATTATAGTCAAAAACTTCCCTAACACGGGAAAAGAAATAGCCACCCAAGCCCAGGAAGCTCAGAGAGTCCCATACAGGATAAACCCAAGGAGAAACATGCTGAGACACATAGTAATTAAATTGGCAAAAATGAAAGACAAAGAAAAATTATTGAAAGGAGCAAGGGAAAAATGACACATAACACACAAGGGAACTCCCATAAGGTTAACAGCTGATTTCTCAGCAGAAACTCTACAAGCCGGAAGGGAGTGGCATGATATACTTAAAGTGATGAAAGGGAAGAACCTACAATCAAGATTACTCTACCCGGCAAATATCTCATTCGGATTCGTTGGAGAAATCAAAAGCTTTACAGACAAGCAAAAGCTAAGAGAATTCAGCACCACCAAACCAGGTCTACAACAAATGCTAAAGGAACTTCTCTAAGTGGGAAACGCAAGAGAAGAAAAGGACCTATAAAAACAAACCCACGGCTTCCCTGGTGGCGCAGTGGTTGAGAGTCCGCCTGCTGAGGCAGGGGATGTGGGTTTGTGCCCCGGTCCGGTAGGATCCCACATGCCGCGGAGCGGCTGGGCCCGTGAGCCATGGCCGGTGGGCCTGCGTGTCCGGAGCCTGTGCTCCGCAGCGGAAGAGGCCCATGTACCGCAAAACAACAACAACAACAACAACAACAAAAACCCAAAGCAATTAAGAAAATGGTAATAGGAACATACCTATCAATAATTGCCTTAAATATGAATGGATTAATGCTGCAATGAAAAGACACAGGCTTGCTGAATGGATACAAAAACAAGACGCATCAATATGTTGTCTACAAGAGACCCACTTCAGACCTAGGGACACATACAGACTGAAAGTGAGGGGATGGAAAAAGATATTCTATGCAAATGAAATCAAAAGAAAGCTGCAGTAGCAATACACATATCAGATGAAATAGACTTTAAAATAAAGAATGTTACAAGAGACAAGGAAGAACACTACATAATGATCAAGGGATCAATCCAAGAAGATATAACAATTATAAGTATATATGCAGCCAACATAGGAACACTTCAATACATAAGGCAACTGCTATCAGCTATAAAAGAGGAAATCGACAGTAACACAATAATAGTGGGGGACTTTAACACCTCACTTACACCAATGGACATATCATCCAAACAGAAAATTAATAAGGACACACAAGCTTTAAATGACACAATGTACCAGATAGATTTAATCGAGATTTATAAGACATTCCATCCAAAAACAGAAGATTACACTTTCTTTCTCAAGTGCACATGGAACATTCTCCAGGATAAATCACATCTTGGGTCACAAATCACGCCTCAGTAAATGTAAGAAAATTGACATCATATCAAGCATACTTTCTGACCACAACACTATGAGATTAGAAATCAGTTACAGAGAAAAATGTAAAAAACACAAACACATGAAGGTTAAACAATACGTTGCTAAATAACCAAGAGATCACTGAAGAAATCAAAGAGGAAATCACATAATACCTAGAGACAAATGACAACAAGAACACGATGATCTAGAACCTATGGGATGCAGCAAAAGCAGTTCTAAGAGGGAAGTTTATAGCTATACAAACCTACCTCGAGAAACAAGAAAAATCTCAAATAAACAATCTAACCTTACACCTAAAGGAACTAGAGAAAGAAGAACAAACAAAACCCAAAGTTAGCAGAAGGAAAGAAATCATAAACATCAGAGCAGATATAAATGAAATAGAAACAAAGAACAGTAGCAAAAATCAATAAAACTAAAAGCTGGTTCTTTGAGAAGATAAACAAAATTGATAAACCATTAGCCAGACTCATCAAGAAAAAGAGGGAGAGGACTCAACTCAATAAAATTAGAAATGAAAAAGGGGAAGTAAAAACAGACACCGCAGAAATACAGAGCATCATAAGAGACTACTACAAGCAACTCTATGCCAATAAAATGGACAACCTGGAAGAAATGGACAAATTCTTAGGTATAACCGTCCATGACTGAACCAGGAAAAAACTGAAAATATGAACAGACCAATCACAAGTAATGAAATTGAAACTGTGATTAAAAATCTGCCAACAAACAAAAGTTCAGGACCAGATGGCTTCACAGGTGAATTCTATCAAACATTTAGAGAAGAGCTAAAACCCACCCTTCTCAAACTCTTCCAAAAAATTGCTGAGGAAGGAAAACTCCCAAACTCTTTCTATGAGGCCACCATCATCCTGATACCAAAACCAGACAAAGATGCTCCAAAACAAAAAATATTATAGACCAATATCACTGATGAATATAGATGCAAAAATCCCCAACAAAATACTAGCAAACAGAATCCAACAACACATTAAAAGGATCATATACCATGATCAAGTGGAATTTATCCCAGGGATGCAAGGATTCTTCAATATATGCAAATCAATCAATGTGATACACCATATTAACAAATTGAAGAATAAAAACCATATGATCATCTCAATAGATGCAGAGAAAGCTTTTGACAAAATTCAACACCCATTTATGATAAAAACTCTCTGGAAAGTGGGCATAGAGGGAACCTACCTCAACATAATAAAGGCCATATAAGACAAACCCACAGCAAACATCATTCTCAATGGTGAAAAACTGAAAGCATTTCCTCTAAGATCAGGAACAAGACAAGGATGTCCACTCTCACCACTGTTATTCAACATAGTTTTGGAAGTCCTAGCCATGGCAATCAGAGAAGAAAAAGAAATAAAAGGAATACAAGTTGGAAAAGAAGAAGTAAAACTGTCATTGTTTGCAGATGACATAATACTACACAGAGAATCCTAAAGATGCCACCAGAAAACTACTAGAGCTAATCAATGAATTTGGTAAAGTTGCAGGATACAAAGTTAATGCACAGAAATCTCTTGTATTCCTATATACTAATGATGAAAAATCTGAAAGAGAAATTAAGGAAACACTCCCATTTACTATTGCAACAAAGAGAATAAAATACCTAGGAATAAACCTACCTAGGGAGACAAAAGACCTGTATGCAGAAAACTATAAGACACTGATGAAAGAAATTAAAGATGATACCAACAGATGGAGAGATATACCATGTTCTTGGATTAGAAGAATCAATATTGTGAAAATGACTATACTACCCAAAGCAATCTACAGATTCAATGCAATCCCTATCAAATTACCAATGGCATTTTTTACAGAAGTAGAACAAAAAATCTTAAAATTTGAATGGAGACACAAAAGAACCGGAATAGCCAAAGCAGTCTTGAGGGAAAAAAAATGGACCTGGAGGAATCAGACTCCCTGACTTCAGTCTATACTACAAAGCTACAGTAATCATGAGAGTATGGTACTGGCACCAAAACAGAAATATAGATCAATGGAACAAGATAGGAAGCCCAGAGATAAACCCACACATGTATGGTCAACTATTCTATGACAAAGGAGGCAAGGATATACAATGGAGAAAAGACAGTCTCTTCAATAAATGGTGCTGGGAAAACTGGACAGCTACATGTAAAGGAATGAAATTAGAACACTCCCTAACACGATGCACAAAAATAAACTCAAAATGGATTCGAGACCTAAATGTAAGACCGGACACTGTAAAACTCTTAGGGGAAAACATAGGAAGAACACTCTTTGACATAAATCACAGCAAGATCTTTTTTGATGCACCTGCTAGAGTAATGGAAATAAAAACAAAAATAAGCAAATGGGACCTAATGAAACTTAAAAGCTTTTGCACAGCAAAGGAAACCATAAACAAGACAAAAAGACAACCCTCAGAATGGGAGAAAATTTTTGCAAATGAATCAATGGACAAAGGATCAATCTCCAAAATATATAAACAGCTCAATATTAAAAAGCAAACAACCCAATCCAAAAATGGGCAGAAGATCTAAATAGACATTTCTTCAAAGAAGACATACAGATGGCCAAGAAGCACATGAAAAGCTGCTCAGCATCACTATTTATTAGAGAAATGCAAATCAAAACTACAGTGATGTATCACCTCACACCAGTGAGAATGGGCATCATCAGAAAATCTGCAAACAACCAATGCTGGAAAGGGTTTGAAGAAAAGGGAACCCTCTTGCACTGTTGGTGGGAACGTAAGTTGATACAGCCACTATGGAGAACAGTATGGAGGTTCCTTAAAAGCTAAAAATAGAATTACCATATGACCCAGCAATTCCACTACTGGGCATATACCCAGAGAAATCTATAAGTCAAAAAGACGTATGCACCACAGTGTTCATTGCAGCACTCTTTACAATAGCCAGGTAATGGAAGCAACCTAAATGCCCATCGACAGACAATTGGATAAAGAAGATATGGTGCGTATATACAATGGAATATTGCTCGGCCATAAAAAGGAACAAAATTGGGTCATTTGTGGAGATATGGATGGATCTAGAGACTGTCATACAGAGTGAAGTAAGTCAGTAAGAGAAAAACAAATATCATATATTAACACATGTATGTGGAACCTAGAGAAATGGTACAGATGAGCCGGTTTGGAGGGCAGAAATTGAGACACAGATGTAGAGAACAAATGTATGGACACCAAGGGGGAAATGCGACAGGGAGTGGGGGTGGTGGTGTGATGAATTGGGCAATTGGGATTGACATTTATACACTGATGTGTATAAATTGGATGACTAATAAGAACCTGCTGTATAAAAGAATAAATAAAATTAAAATTTAAAAAAAGCAACCTATTTTTGATTTCAATTTAATGGTATTGTTGAAAATGATATTATATGACAATGAGTGTCAAGTAGGACATTTCCATTATAAAACCCACTAAAGATTCAGACCCCTTTTCAAGCTAGGTATCAGATGTGAGACAGCAGAAGTGGCATAAGCAGAGGGCAGTGAGAGCTAAAATGTGTTGTGAGGTGGGTTCAAATGATTAATAAAAATTAAAGCCAGTTTGAGCAGTGCTTACAAAGGTTTGCATCAGCTTAGAAAGGATTAATGATCTAGTTGAGAAACACAAAACTCCATTTCCAGTAAGAATCCAGTGGGTGTGTTCTGCAATGAATTTGGCTTCTCTGGGAAAGAAATGGTTCCATGTATACATCTGCGGGCATATGGATTGGGAGACACAGTATCTTTTCCAATCTCTCTCTGTCTCTCTCTTTCTCAACTCTCCAGATGTAGTCTATATACTATTTGTCACAGTCTCCTCATGTCCTCTAATGTCTCTGCTTGGGTTTACAAACTCAAATGCAACAAGTGTCAAGCAGGTATCGTAAAAGAGTGCAGTGGGCCAGATGGGTGAGCTGTGGAAAACTGGACAGTTCATACCCCATCCGAAGGTGGTAGCAATTAGCCTATGACCTCTAATAATTTGATAACACTTCTCTCCATTTACTAGGTATATGGCCTTGGTTGTGCAAAGCGAGATACGTATCTAGCTTGCGTCTCAGTATCCACATTTGTAAATTGTAACAATATTAGCGCCTACCTCTTAGGGTTATGGTTCACTCATTCAATATCTATGTATAAGCCATCTACTCTGACAGACACTATGGTAAGGGCTGCACAAATAGCAGTGATCAAAAAGGCAAAGCCCCAGCTCTCTGCAATTTATATTCAGGTGGGAGTGAAGCAACTAGTACTTTTTTAAATGATGGTAACATGTAAGATGTCAATTATTGAAAAAAAGCTATGTGGGCAAGTAGATGGATAGGGATTTACTATTTTAGCAGGCTTTTTATTGTAGAAAGGGATAGGTGTTTGCATTTTTCTACAAGCTGTATTTTATATAGACTGTTAGCTCTGTGAAGGAAGCATTTGAGGAGAAAAGTGAATAAAGTAAGGGATCAAGCTGTGAGTAGATCAGACAGGAAGAGCATTGCAGGTAAAGGCATCCACTACAACACCTCTGACACTGACATGGGCTTAGGGTGTTTGAAAACAGCATGGAATCCAGAGCCTCTAGAACAGTGGGAGAAAAATTGAGTTGTGGATGAAATTAAAATCACGCAGCCCCTTTCAAATGATTAAAATGATTTTGTTTTGTACTTTGGAAAAGATGGGATGGTAGGGGACAGTATTGAGCTGAAGAGTCACGTGATGTGGCTTGAGATTTCAGTGAGTCACCATGGTTGTGGCTGTTTTGGGGAGAATAGACTCTGGTGGGGCTGGGAGGGGCATGGAGAAAACAGAGAGACCAGACTGCAGCTGATGGTTGCTTGAACCAAGGTGGTAATGGAGAAGGAGTTGAGAAGTGGTTAAGTTCAGGATGTATATAAAGGTAAAGGCAACAGTATTTACTCCCAGGGGATATAGGAGGAGTTGAAGATGAAGCAAAGATTTCTGGTCAAGTCACCTGCATACTGGAGTAGCTATTTACTGAGTTAGGAAAGGCAAGAGGAGAAGCATATTTTGAGCTTGGGAAATCAAGAATTCATTTGTATTAGATGGAAAACACAGGCTAACTGCTTTAAACAGCAGCTGGCATATATAGATGAGTAATAAAGATTAGCTGTAATTATTATCACTATCTTCATTTCTATTGTGACATTACTGAAAGAACATTGCTATCATGCCTTTTGCTTTTTCAAGAAAAACTGTGTTTTTTTTCGTGAAAAAATATCCTGATTTCAAATGTCAAAACCATAAAGCTCTTATTTTAGCTTCAGCTGAAGTGGAAAGTCCTGTGTACACATTGATGATATCTCACCTAGGCACCTGCTATGTCTCACCTTCACTGCCTTAGATCTTTTTCTGAAGCTATGGGAACTTGTTCAGTTCTCGAGCAGTTGAAGCCTGAAAATATAGAAAGTTTAATTCCTCAGTGGCATCCATCAACCATTGGGGTCCAGGCTTTGGTTTCAACCAAGCTTTGATGGATGAATTTGAAGGGAACATGCAGTTCTTCAGAGGGCAGCTAACAAAAATGAGTCCAGTTGTTCAGAGTGGTTAATACACTTTATTAGCTTTTCCTCTGTCCTTATCTGATTCTGCAACCTCACTCTGAGTTCCTGTGATCACCTCTAACATAAAAATGAACTATCTGAACCTAAGTTCCTATTTTAGGCTTTGCTTTCAATGGAATCTGTACTAAGACAACAGTGAATAAGAAGAAAATAATCTGAAAGTTAAAAATACACATAATGCCACCAGCTTGCTACCAATACTCATGTCATTATGTATGTCATTATTCCATGAGGAGTTGTACTCTGCTTAACTTATTGCCCTACCCATAACTCAAGGCGGAAAAAAATCCCCACTTTTGTCACAGGGTTTACATGATCATAAAGCATGATACCTTTATCATTTGAATAGATACAAGGTAAGTGGCACGAAGGAAGAAAGACATATATACAAATTTGGTCTAGTTCAGATCTCCAGAAAAGAAAGTAGGAGGTAATATTAAAGAAGTATCCCCTTATATGCAAGGCATCAGATTAAGTCTTATGTAATATTTCACTGAATATCCCCCATCATTAACCTCGGGAGAAGACATACCTTACACTTCAGATGATAAAGAAGGACATACAAGATGTAAACTGTTCAATATTACACAGCTGGTTTGTAACAGACCATATCTGACATCTTAGCCTACAGTCTTTTAAGTCCATAAGGCTACAGACTCTATGAGATTTAATTATTATCTTGGGCTTCCTTGCTTTGATCAAATGTCTGTTAATTAAAAAAAAACCTGTAGGGAGAGATTCAGATTTTATGCGATGAGGAAAATTCTAGAATTCTGGAAATTAAATTTTATCTCTGGTGGTAAAAAAAAAATGATAGAATAAAAAAAAAGATGAAAAGTAGGTGAAGATGTAATTGTAAGCCTGGTCTACTTTTAGAGTTTTGCCTTATAATGGGTTGGAAAACTTTCAAGAGAAATGTTTATGACTGTGAATCATTCAGAATACTTTCTTCTTATTCCCTAAGTCATATAGAAATTTGCCTCTTAAAATATTTTCTATCTATTGAATCTGACGTAAACTTTTTATCAATTTAAAGTTACCCTTTTCCTCTTGTAAATAAATTTTCAGGAAACATTGATTATGTGAATCCAGAAAGTCCCTTGGGATATCCCTATGGAATAATGTTTTATTTTGAGCACTGAATATTTTTAATATAAATCTAAATTCAGACACTAACCTATCGGTTTTCCACTGGATTTTATTTGGTTTTAGTAGTCTCCAATTAAATCCCAATTAAATGCAATGTGTTTCTATTAATTTAATTATATCTATCAATAGCAGCCATTAATTTTAGGTACTTTCAGTAAATTTTTGGTTGAATCACTGTATTGCTAATTCCTTTCCATAAATTTCAATCAGTTTCCAATTTAGTCTATATGCCTAATATCAATATTATATACCAGTATCTGGGTGGGGGGGTGGCAGCGGCTTTTGCCCGTAACTGAGCTGAGATGGGAATGAATCTATCTCATTTAAGTCAATGTGATGCAGTACAATGCACAGTCTCCATAAAAGTCAATACTTCTATGCTAAGCATCACTACTGGCTTTCAGTTGCTAAACCTGTTCAACATAATTCTAATTCAGCAAGACTCAGTGTTTCTTTGTGATTCTGCCAAGTTTCAGAACCTGTTACAAACACTTGTCTTTGGAGTTATCCATTGCCCATGTTTACTAACTTTTCAAACATGAGGAGCAGCAATGAGTCCCAGTGAAGAGAAAGGGGCTCTGGAACCAAACTGCCTTGTTTTGGATCCTGCCTCTGCCAATTCTTTACAACGTCACTATGGTTGGGCAAACTCCCTAACACTTTGGCGCCCCAGGTTTCTCCTGCAATAATAATGCCACTGGGACTTTCCTGATAGCACAGTGGTTAAGAATCTGCCTGCCAATGCAGGGGACACAGGTTCGAGCCCTGGTCCGGGAAGATCCCACATGCTGCGGAGCAACTAAGCCCATGCGCTACAACTACTGAGCCTGTGCTCTAGAGCCCTCGAGCCACAACTACTGAGCCCACATGCCACAACTACTGAAGCCTGCGTGCCTAGAGCCCGTGCTCCGCTACAAGAGAGGCCACCACAATGAGAAACCCGCACACCACAGTGAAGTGTAGCCCCTGCTCACCGCAACTAGAGAAAGCCCATGAGCAGCAACAAAGACCCAACTCAGCCAAAACTAAATAAAACAAATAAATAAAAAATATAATAATGCTACCTACGATTTGGGGTTGTTGGCTGAATTAAAACATTTAGAAGAGTGTGTGACCCACAGAGTTTTCTCAGTTTTAGCTGCTCTTACCACCATGGTTGATGGTTATAAAAACTAATGTATTTTATGAACTTACCATGTGACAGACTATTCTTTTGTGGTTTATATCATTTTATCATTCATTATATACAGAAACCTTGTAAATGAGGTACTAGTTTCCTTGGTTTGCAAGTAAGCCAAGGCTCAGAGGATCCGTTTTAAAGTCCCTGTTGTTATTCAATGATAAAGATAAATTTGAACCAGGCCCATTAAAATCAAAACCTAGCCTGATTCTATAGGGTTGTGCTGTCTTCCACTATTGGAATTTTCCTTTATGGGTCACATTTTTACTGTAAAACCTTACTATTGCAATAACATGTTCCTGGACAAAAAATTATATTTATATATATATATATATATATATATATATATATGATATGGATATAGATAAAGGTATAGATAATAGAGATAGAGACAGAGGCGGAGACAGAGAGATGATAGAAATAGAGATCTGGGTCATTGTTTTTACTATAGTGAGGAAATAATGGTTTTGGAAGAAGAGTAAGGGAGCCTCATAGAACTTTCCCCATCATTAAGATTAGGGGGATGACATAGCTAACAGCTTCACCTTCAACAGCTAACAGCTTCACCTTTAACAGCATCATTAGGGAGATCTAAATTAGATAAATCAATCTGACAAAATTTGGGTTGAATAAAATATATACAATTTTATAAAAATACACAGGGAGGGCTTCCCTGATGGCGCAGTGGTTGAGAGTCCACCTGCCGATGCAGGGGACACGGGTTCGTGCCCCGGTCCGGGAAAATCCCACATGCCGCAGAGCGGCTCAGCCCATGAGCCATGGCCGCTGGGCCTGTGCTTCCGGAGCCTGTGCTCTGCAACGGGAGAGGCCACAGCAGTGAGAGGCCCGTGTACCGAAAAAGAACAACAACAACAAAAATACACAGGGATGTACCAGGCTTTTTGTGAGTTGTCTTGAATGTATTATAGAACATACTAACTGTTTACCTACAGATATATCTGCCTTCATCAGTGATTAAAATACATTTGTAAGCTAGAGATAACAGTAGAGGTCAAAGGAGAAAAAATAGAATGGGATATTCTACCAAGTTTGTGTGGACAGGAACATCAGAGATTTAATAAGAGTTCAAAGTCCTTAAAAAAGGTGAGGTTAGGACCAAGAAGGTAAAGTACAAAAAGCAAATCTATGTCCAGATGTATGGCTGCACATAGGCTGTGGAGGCAGGTACTGAATACTTGGTGGAAATGAGTATGAAATGTGAATAAACTGGGAATAAAGTAAGGAAAATCCTGAAATTGGTTTTTAATAATTCTGTTGGTCCTGTGGTTTTCTATCACCTATTTTTAGATGGTGATGTGATAGGAAGCTATGTCCTGGCATCTTAAAATTAGGATCAGTGTGACTACAGGGAAATCAAGGCAGCTCCTTAGTCACTACAAACTTTAATTGATAGCAGGTGAAGTTTGTCATCTATAGTAAGTACTTAATGAAGATTTATTGACTACTCAGATGAAGGCAATGGACAATGATAATGGACAGTGATAACTTTCTGTCACTATTAAGTAGACTCGGTGAAAACTGGACGATTTAGTCCCTGTCTTTAAACAATGTATAGGTCTGTTTCCTCACAGTTTGTATACATGGGTAAATAGGTGTCTTTTGACAAGTTCTCTGGAGATATAAACAAAATGCTTGCATTACATATAAACTACTAAGATCTTTGGTTTTTTATTCTTCTTGGGGGATTGTAGTACTGGTGTTCATTAATAAATGGTTGTTTATTATTGAAAATTTAAAATGGTTTGAGGAATGTATGTTAGAAATTTAAAAATAACACATTGCCATGTTTAAAAATGGTAATTACAATTTGCTATTATAATGTTAGTTTTTAAGTGTTTGTTATAACATAACAATGTCCGGTCAAGTAGGAAGAAAAGGTAAGATAAACAAATATAAAATAATGAGAACAACACAAAATCCAAAAACCTAACATAAAAATCTTTAGCATGCTACAAACATAGTCATTCTAAGGTCAGGTTCTATGCTATTTTTGTGCATGAGGCTTTGTTTCTTTTTAACAAATAAAAATTCATAATATTTTCCCCTCCCAAATTATCCTTTGCTTGCCTAGAAATATAAAATGTCTTGAGCAAAATTAAAATAGTAGAGAAGAAATGGGCAAATCTTGAGTAGATCACCTTGGCTGAGATTGAGATGGGAGTCAAGACTAGTTTTTTAATAGATAAGGAATAGTTTATGAAAGTGACAACTGCAGCCCCAATCAGAATGAGACACTTTATTTTTATCCTTATTCATAACTTAAATTACAATGCAGAGTAGTTTTTTTCAGCAGAACAGTTTAAATGAACTGATATTTTCCCCAATTCCTTTCCATGTATATCCCCATGAACTGTGACTTTTTTCTCCAATATTCCATGATTTTGACTGTTGTAATATGGCAGTACCATTAGAGCTTTAAAACTGGATCAAACCAGGACAATAAACCATGTGTAGGAGAAGTAGCATTTTGTTTTCTTGCAAGAGTCAAGTTTGTGTTCCTAAAATCATGAAAAGTATCTTCTGAATCAATTTAAAGACCAAGCTGGAAATTGGAAAATAAGTAATGGAGATAGGAAGAGTTGAGAGAAGAGGTGGGTTGAGGGCAGAGGTTAAGTAAGGCTATGAGAGTGAAGTCTCTGATGGGAGGACTCGTGAATGCTACTAGCGCTTATCTGTACTGTGGAGTCAAGCTGGTGGCTTTATAGGAGCTACCCTGCACTACACAAATTGCAGCCATTTAAAGAACAAAGAACAATTCAAGGAGTTAAAAGGAAGAAGGAAAATGCATATGAGACAGGTATGAGAAGAAGAAATTTAAGACAGTCATGGAAGAATTAGCTATCGTGAATTTATTTCTTATTCCTCTACTGAATATGCTGGTAATGATACCTTGAGTGAGATTAATTCTTACACCTCTGCTGAGATTCACTAATCCTGTACTGCTCTGGTATTTGAAACTAGGTTTCCTTGCAAAAAGATTTTGGCTCAGTTGCTAAATGCATACCATTTTACATTAGGAACAGTGTAAATAATTCAAGATTCTTTAGTGCATCTGTCAGAGGACTGAAGAAGATTTGAACTTTACATGTACATAAATGAGCAAGGATGGTAGGTAAGAAGAGAAGGTCCCTGATCCCTCGATTATGTCTTGGCATCTGATAGCTGTGTAGGGCCAGTATTTCCAATTATAAGACAGAAATGAATCCATATTGATCTCTAATCACTCTTGAGCATCCTTTGGAAAAATGATATTTATTCACAGAGGAGGTACCATTCAGTCTAATAATTTGTTTCAGGTGAAAAATGAGTGTGGCATCAAATTATACTAAGCTCTGGGACAATGCAACTGTTTTATTTTCTCTTTTTTCTCAGCCAGGGTGAATATTGTTATTTAAAACTCTATTACCTCTCATATTTAGATAAAACCAATGTCATATAAAGTAGTTACATGTATTATAAACATAATCTATATCTTTACTATCTGTCTCTCCCACTGAATTAAAAAGGCAGGAGTTTTGTTATTTATATATCTCACCCCCCATACCATGGGATGCATATAGTAAGATAACAATCAATGTTTGTTTAATGAATGTTTGAAAAAATTCTATTCAAATATCAGGAAAACAGGTGTTCCTGCACTAATTCTATTGGCTTAATGAATTTAATTGCATATATCTTTTACTGTGAGCCAATTCAAATCCCTTTTGGAGGAATGTAGAGTATAAATTATAAATTAATGAAATTTATAGTGATTTATGGATTCATGTTCCCATAGAAGACCAAATGTTCTACATTTTCAATCATCTCTATTATTCCAAGGACTAATAATCTGGGATTTCTGTTCATACTGTGTTCACTTACTGAGGTGATTCGGGCAGAAAGTATCATTGAGGTCATTGTCACTAACACCAACTGTCTCATCTGACCAATAGTTTACTTTGGCTCCCATTAAACTTTTGAACTTCTGGTGAAATATCAGGAAAATTGTGAGTATGATCTGGGCACATGCTCCCAATTTTGACCTGAGGAATTAAAACTAACTGCAATTTATATTAGATATGCTCAAATATCTTCACTCGTTAATTCATCAAAATGTAGACTTGTTTCTCAAATACTAATTTTTAAATTCACATTAAATTTGCAGAGACATTTAATCCATATGCTTCTTACTGTAACTCATCATTTTGTAGGCGAGAACAGGTCTAAGATCAGGACTATTTTTTGACTAAGACACTTGGAGTGTTTTTAATTAACATTTAAAACTTTTTTTTTAAGGCAGGAAGTTATGTTTGACAAAGTTAAGGCCAAACACCAAAAGGTTAGTGTTTTGTCTAGAACTCAGCATACATGAATCTTAAATGAATTTTAAACCTGGCTAAAATAAGCTGTCTCACTCCTTGAAAAAAGTGATAGAGAATAAGAATTTTTGCCATTAAAGAACTTAGGAGTGTTTAAGACTAGCTCGAGATCAAGGAAAGGTAGATGGAAAGGAATCAGTGTGTTAAAATACATTCTCATATACTAGTAAGTAGGCCACACACAGATGAATAATTTCTTTTGTGTTGTTGAGGAATTCAGTAGTTCGGACCCACAATTTTTCTGACTTACTCAGAGTTAAATTTAAAATCTGCCTCTGAAACTGCCTACCTGTGACAAGTCAGGGAGTATCTAATCTAGACAATATCTCTGTGTGTGTGTGTGTGTGAGAGAGAGAGAGAGAGAGAGAGAGAGAGAGTGAGAAGAGGGAAAGAGACAGGAAGGTGTAGGAAGATGAGGCTTCTGTGGTCATGCCTAATGTTGGGAATCAATGATAACTTTTGGTCTGATGATACTCTGACAAAATGAAGAATGTTTAGCAGGACATGGAAAATGCATCAAAATTGTCATTTATAAGAAGTAAAGAACACATGGGAAATCAGGGAAGAAGGGAAGCATTGGGTGTTGGCCCGCCCCCAAAAAGGAGGAGAATCAGAGCTTTGACAAGCAGAAATAATTGAGGCCTCTGTGGTAGCCAGCCTCCAAAAGAATCTCCAATAATTCTTGTTTCCTGGTAGCTATGCTCTTTGTAGTATCCTCACACACAGAATCAAGGCTGGCCTGGTGACCAATAAGGAGTGATGTGTAATTTCTGAGGCTAGGTCGTGAAAGGCATTGCAGCTCTTGCCCAGGTCTCTTGAATTTCTCCCTCTGGAGGAATTCAGCCATCTTGCAGTGAGGAGAGTTAAGAAGTTCCACGTGGAGAGGAACTGAGGCTCTGGCCAACAAGCCAGCAAAACCTTGCCAGTATGTGAGTGAACCACCTTGGAATTAGTCTCTCCAGTCCCAGGAAAGCCTTCAGGTGACTGAAGTCCTAGTCAACATCTGATTGTAACCTCATGAGAGATCCCAAACAAAACCACCCAGCCAAGCTCCCAAATTCCAGACCGGCAGAAACCATGATAAATAATCACTCATTATTGTTGTTTTAAGTCATTGTGTTTATGGTTGATTACATAGCTATAGATAAAACAGTAGAAAAAGTTAATTCAGGAAAAAAATCATACGCATGTATTCAAACATCAAATATATATTGAGGGCCAGGTACTTTGAGGTTTTACTGGAGAAAATATTGATATAGTCCAGATTTAGAGAATTTATGTTCCAATAAATGTGGATCCTTTTTCAATGTTTTAAAGGCATTTTGGATGTTAACAGATTAGTAAGACAGTAATTATAAATGAAGACATTCCTATGAAGTGAATAATAAGGGGCTGAAATTTTTTAAAAATCAAGGATTAATTGGGGGGAGGCTTTTTAGAAAAAATGGTCATGGCAGCCTCTCTGAGGATATGACATTTATTTATTTATTTATTTATTTATTGTTGATTTACAATGTTGTGTTAGTTTCAGGTGTACAGCAAAGTGGTTCAGTTTTATATATATATATAAATGGAAATATATATAATATATATCTTATATATAAACAGTTCAGATTCTTTTTCCCTATAGGTTATTATAAAATATGGAGTAAGTTCTCTGTGCTATACAGTAGGTTCTTGTTGGTTATCTATTTTATGTACAGTAGTGTATATATGTTAATCCCAAACTCTAATTTATCCCCCCCTTTCCACTTTGGGAACCATAAATTTGTTTTCTATGTCTGTGGGTCTATTTCTGTTTTGTATATGTAAAACCAGACACTATTAAAGTCCTAGAGGAAAACATAGACAGAAAACTCTTTGACATAAATTGCAGCAGTATCTTTTTGGATCCATCTCCTAGAGTAATGGAAATAAAAATAAAAATAAACAAATGGGACCTAATTAAACTTAAAATCTTTTGCACAACAAAGGAAATCATAAATAAACAAAAAGATGGCCTACAGGATGGAGAAAGTATTTGCAAACAATGCAACTGACAAGGGATTAATCTCCAAAATATACCAACAGCTCATACAGCTCTATATCAAAAAACAAACAACTCAATCAAAAAATGGGCAGAAGATCTACATAGAAATTTCTTCAAAGAAGACATACAGATGGCCAACAGGCACATGAAAAGATGCTCAACATCGCTCATTATTAGAGAATTGTAAATTAAAACTACAATGAGGTATCACCCCACACCAGTCAGAATGGCCATCATCAAAAAGTCTACCTGAGTTGAGGAAGTGCTGACTGTATTTAAAGAAAGGAAAGATGGTTGGAGCAGAGTGAGTGATGAGGATTATGCATCAGGAAGGTAGGATGAGTGGCAAGGGCTAGATTTTGCAGGATTTCATAGACCATAGTGAGAAGTTAGGATGTTCAAAGGTTATCACTGGAGAGTTTTGAGCAGAGGAGTAAGACTCTCAACAAATTCAATTAATGGTAGGCTCAAAAACACTCCTTCTTTACAACAATGACAGTTTTTTCAAGGATTGAGTATGTCTCACAACTAGTCAAGGGTCTATGACTTAGTGTCATCTCTTGATTAATACCGATATCTCCACTTACTTTGAATGTAGTCATTCAGTGGAGAACCATGAGAAGAATAAGTTATGCACACTTTTGGAGAAGAATTCCTCATACATAAATTTACTATTATCTATTTTTAGAAAATTTAATATCCTCAAGAATAAACATCTTTCGTTTGGTTTGTATTTGGAATACTGTAATACTGTGAAGACAAATCAATAAAGAACAGAATCATTTCTGTGGAGTATTATGAGTCTAAGAGGTGAAGAATCTTTCAAGACAAAGATCTGCTGAATTATAGCTTACAAAATGCCTCACTATTATCAGGAAAACCATTTTCTTTACCTAGATCCTCAGCCTAGTTTTCCAAAGGAATTACCGTAAGTAGTTAGTATACTCATCTTTTTATAGTTTAAGGAACCCTAATTGTGCTGAATCATGGTACAGACACGATTTGACAAATGTAATATTGCAGATAACATTCAAGAAAAGAACGCATTAATTTTGGATTTGCAATTTGCTGCAATTCAAATAGCCCTATTACTTTAATAATGGATATTCAATTTAAATTTTGTAATTTTTCCCAAAAGGGTTGAGTGTCAACTCAAATTCCATAATTTGCATTTGAAAAATAATTTCTCATCAGTGTAAAGTACTGTTTGTCACCTGGCAGGTAATAATTTCCTATCCCAACTCTTATTTCTGGTGAATATTTTCCCCTTCAAAGAATGTATTAAATCAAAAGAACACAACATTTTATGCTAATGCAATCTTTGTAAAAGGCTGAGATAAAATTTCAAGTACTGATAATTTTGAAAACCCTACAAGAGGATTTTGGTTTCCCTTATTCCTGGGGATGCTGTTCTATCAAAAAGAAATAATTTTATATACATTTTCAAAAGACTAGTACCAAGGTATGTATTTCCAGAAATACCTTTCTCAAACAGGTCATTTAATTCAC
This sequence comes from Mesoplodon mirus, assembly GCF_964341445.2. NCBI lineage: Eukaryota > Metazoa > Chordata > Mammalia > Artiodactyla > Ziphiidae > Mesoplodon > Mesoplodon mirus. The sequence continues at coordinate 24,871,772 of NC_138995.1, read as the reverse complement.
CCACTGAAGAACCACATTTCATAATTATGCCTTTGCAAGAGACACTAAGATATATCATACATATTATTTGGTTTTGGAATGAAAATTTTAAAGTATGTATCAGTTCAAAATAGTAAAATTTTTGAATAATCAAATGCATTCAATAATTCAGTAATTATACAAACATTTATTTAGCACTTGCTTTGTTTAAAGATTTTGCTAAGAGTCAGGGATTCAAAGAAGGAAAGCATTCTCTTTCCTCAACCAGCTTAGTACAGTTCAGGAGATGAAGCATTTCATGCTACACTCCTGTTGTTCTTCTATGGAACAAATAAAAGAAGACAGTGACCATAGTGATCTTGGAAAGAGACCAAAGTGAAGGAAGGTTTCCTGGAGGAGGTGATACTTGAGCTGGCTTTGAAGGCTGAGTTAAAGAAGCAGGGAAAAGCATCATAGGCAGAAAGACCAGCATGTCCCAGACTCAAAGTGAGAAAAAGATGCTGAGTTGTGGAAAAAATAGCTGCTTAACATAGCTGGATCCTAGCGTATATTTTTTTTAAGCATGGGTAAAGGGGAAAATAAAGGAAGACCAAGATTAAAAGGGGCTTACTTTACTATACTATATTATTCATAAAGCAAAAGAAAACCATGGGGATATTTTTACTCAGATCTTAAATCTACCTTAGAAAAAACTTAAAAAACTAGCTTATGGATTTTTAAAAAAAATCTTCCTCAGTTGTGTTTGCCATGCGGATATTGTCTTAACTCTAAATTTTTGAAAGAGAAACTCAATACTTCTAATACTCATGAAGGTGGCTGGCGTGTCAGCCCTAGAGAGGAAAAACCTTAATTAAGGCTTAGATCAGCCACAGCAAAGCAGCGATCTTTCCCATATTGATCTGGATAAACTGCTTAGGAGAGTGAAAATGCCATTGTCTCTATTTGTTTTCCTTACACAGGCAGAAGTTGAATTTCTACCGTTTGAGCTTCAGCAAAATAAACCAATGATGCTCCACCCAATCTCCTTGACTGTTTATTTCCAGAAGCTGATCAAGGCCACCACAGCTGTGTATTAGGAAGGCTCTTACACTCAGCATACTTCACCTCTGGCCAGCGTCTCTGGGGACTTTGCTTTCAGAACACTGGTGTGAAGGTGCTCTTGAGGACAATAGGGGAGACAGATCATCAACATCCTGACTAGAGCAGTTGAAGAAAACCATGTTGCTTATAGAAGTGAAAAGTCACTTATAGAAGTGAAAAATAGGAACCCCTCAATCCAAAAAACCTTTTTTCTTTAGTAGTTTTTTTTGTGTAGCCGTTATTAAGCCATATCAAACGCTTTTTGTGTTTGTAAAGAAATCAGGAAAACCATCCATTGTTAGGTAGTTAAGTAATCATTAAACTGCTTTTAACTGAGTTGTGGTGAGCTTATGATTAGATTGAAGACTGTTTCCTGTATAACCTTAGGTGTGGAGTTCCCTTACCCAGGGACATATGCATGTTAAGATGTTCACAAAGTTAAGGCAGTTATTCATTGTAGGTATAATGCAGTTATCCATGGTTAGTGTCTTAGGGTAGGTTTCCAGCTGTAGAACCTGAGATGCGGTCCACAGGCCACTTATTAAGGAAGAGCTTCTGGAGAAAGTGCCTGTGATGGATCATGCACTTGCCTGATTCTCTCCCATTTCCTGATCTGCTTCCCTCCCCTACTAAGAACCCCACAGAGGGTGGCTTCAGTCTCATCCCACAGGGGAGGTCTGAAGAGTAATTTGTGCCTCAGTTTGTCTTGAACCAAAAGCCAAGTGTGCTGACACCTTCATAATTCCAACACCCACACTCAGAGGATCCCAAGGAGACTTAAATTCCAAACCATTCCAACTCTTTACATGCTGTCTTCAGTAGCCAAGGAGGACCATAAGTGTCAACTTTTGTATGAAAAAGTGGCATGAAGCTGAGAAGGTCATAAAAAGGCTAAGAAAATAAATACAAGTATTCAAGGGATCTTGTTGGAGTAGATAAATTATTTATTTACATTCAGTCAACAATTTAATTGAATAATGGGTACATAAACAAAGATTTGATGAGAAGTTGTGGGGACCTTGGGAAAGCTGATTTGCAGTCAGGGCTATCCTGATGTGCAGGCCATCTAAGTATAAGCATCTAGGATAGCATCACAATTTTAAAGCAAAATTTACTGAAATGACAAAAAAGATTGGAGAGGTGGTTATTTTCATTACCAACAGATTCTAGGGAGTTGCTGGACTCTAATGGAAAGATCATTGGGATAATTGTCAGTATGGAATTCAATGCTCAGATTTGCTTCCTGCCAGTGAGTTAGGATATAGGCACACTAAGCATTTCTGTGCTGCAGTGAATATTGTGATGCACCAATCAAACTGTCCTCTTTAAGGCTGAAGCATGTATTTCCACAGCTGCTAGTAATGTTGGACACTAAGGCCTCACAGCTGAGTCCTTCCCTAAGAAACTATCTTTGACCAAAGTGGGCAGCTTCATCCAAGGCTAGGTTCCCTCTCTGGGGACAGTGTGGTAGGAATTCAAGTGTGAAGATCTGATCTCACACCTTAATCTTGAAATATTGAAGGAATATGCCATTAGCAGAGCTACTGGTAGGATTGCCTGAGGCTTCCTTTCTAACTGTATCACAGTTCAACTTCTCCCTCTTCCAATCCTGCTTCTCTTACTCCCTCACAGTTGTTCTGCACAGCTCTCTTCAAGAAGCTTGCTGAAGTTATATTTGTGGCTCAAAGTCTGTTTTGTGAGGAATATGATGTAAGGGTATGATCCCAGAAAGCAAAATCTAGAATAGAATTTTATATTTTACTGTGGTTAAATAAATGAAATAAAACTTACCACTTTAACATTTTAAAGTGCATAATTCAGTGGTATTAAGTACCTCCGCAATGTAGTGCAACATCACCACTCTCTAGATCCAGAAAATTTTTATCACCCTGAGTGGCAGCGCTGCACTCATTAAGCAGAAACTCCTCATTCCCTGTTCCCATCAGCCTTAAGCAACCACTAATCTGTTTTCTGTCTCTACGCATTTACCTATTCTGGATTTTAATATAAAATTGAAACATAGATTCAGCCTTTGATGTCTGATTTCTTTTATTTAGCAAATGTTTTCAAGATTTCATTTGTGTTGTAGAATGTATCAATAGTTCATGCCTTTTTAGGGCTAAATAATATTCTATTGTATGGATATATACCATATTTTGTTTATTCATTAGTCCATTGATGGATATTTGGATTGTTTCTACCTTTTAGATATTATAAGTAATGCTGCTATGAACATTCACATGCAAGTTTTTGTTTTAGATCCCATTTTCAGTTCTTTTGGGTGTATACCTTGGTATAGAATTTCTCAGTCATATGGTAATTCTATTTTTAACTTGTTGAGGTAAAGCCAAACTGTTCACTGTAGCTGTATCATTTTACCACCAGTTTCCGGTTTCTTCACATCCTCACTGACACTTGTTGTTTTCTGTATTTTTGAATACACCCAGTAGGTATGAAGTAGTATCTCATTGTGGTTTTGGTTTGTATATTCCTAATAACTAATGATGTTGAGCATCTTTTCATGTGCTCATGTGTAGTCCTTTACCCATTTTAAATTGGAATATTTATCTTTTAGTTGTTGAGTTATAAGAGTTACTTACATATAGAATGGGATTTTCGAGCTAGAGTACATGCTGTCCAGCTGGCAATGTAGACTGCATCACTGACAGTGTCCTGATATCATCTGGCATGCTGTAGAGATGCAGATATGATTACTTTCATGTATAGTGAATTGAGATGGGGTATTGTGGAAGGAAATACGCTGGCAGGTATGATATCTTAAGCATTTGAGAGGTTCTAGGAATCTTCTAATGACAAGTATCATGGTATCAAATGCCTCTTGCTAGGAGCTATCAGTGTATTGGAGAAATACAATAAAAGTATGTGAGAAATTAACAGCCAAATCACCAATTAAAAGTTAAACTCAGTCAAATTCCAGCATTCTTCTGTGGCAGCATATAAAGAGACTATTATCTCCTAGAGCTTGAGCTCAGACAAAGCTGAGGATCATGTTGTAAACTTAATTTCAGTGACAACAGAGCTTCCAGGGAGCGTTGAATTCTTAAAACCATAGTGTGCTATTCCCAGGTCAGAATGCTGGTTGAAAATAACTGGGACTATGAGGTCTGTAATGGGAACATAATGTTGATTCACACAAAGATATTAAATCCCCATATTCCTCTGAACTATCTGTGCCTGCAGAAGTATCTTCCATCTGGGTAAAGATTGGGACCTTCCCCATATCCTTGCTTGAAGATGATGCATAGCCTTGTCTCAGAGGCGGATACATGCCTTCCTCAGGATATACTCCCACCTACTCTTCTGGTCATCAGAACAATAACGAGGGTCAAGTCACAGCATGTACCAAATGGGAAAATCTTGGATCTGCTAAGGAAAGAAAGAGACTACATGGAAGGACATAGTATTTAATAGTATAGCATGTATCAAAAAAATTAATTAAAAGAAAAAGCTAAAAAAAAGAATATATGAGACTCAGCTCAGGGCACTGGGTTTTTTTTGGGGGGGGATGGTTTTGGGACAGCAAACATAAAGTTTGACAGTGGAACATTTGTCAACATGAAGGACTCTTCCACAGGACAGGATTTGCCGCTATGTAAAGGACCCTGGAAGATGGTGCTAATCTTTCGCTAGAATAGCTTTTGTAATATTGGAGAAAATGATGATTCATAGTAAAGAAACTAGAAATGCCAATATTGCCATGGCAGAAAGTAGAAGAAACCAAAAGGCCTACATAAATGGGCATGCAAAAGTAGAGATACTATGTAGCCCGAAAAAGTTCATTTACTAACTACACAAGAAGATAAAAGACATTCTATTCACTAAGTAATAAGGAATTTACTGGTGAGTGGGTCACTAGCATTACTGAGAAACTTATTGATGACTGTCTTTTGATCACCAGGGCTAAAGGTAGAATATATTGTTACAGAAATTGGTTCCATTACAGCAATAGAGACCATAAAGTCCCTGAAATAATAGAGACCAGATGGTGGTGCTTCATTGTCAAGGGCTTGGGGGTGGGGCTATTATTATAACAAGAAGTAAAGTTGGAGTGACAACCAAGGGACCCTAATGCAGATTAAAGTTGAAATGGTAAATCGAATGCAGCATCCCCAAGAAACAAGATAAATAAGTAGCCAACAAGGGTATTAGTTAATCTGTATAATAAAAATAAATAGGTGGATAATCATAAAACCCTCACTACTAAAAAATGATAATCTTTTCAGACCTACAATCCATTGATTAAAGAAGAGACCAGAATCCTAAATCCAGTACAAAGGACATGGCATACAGTAATGATTTTCCTAGTCCTTTCCCAAGGGTCCCAGAACCATTTACTGAGGTACCTAAATACTTAGAATAGATACTATTCAAACATTTTGAAGATTTTATGAAGCAGAGTCTATTTTTACATGACTAACCCAGGACTTGAAGACTTATTATTCTCCTCTTCCTTCCCTTGAGAATATAATTTATGGTGACCAGGCAAGAAAAGAAGTTTTGGACCATGTCTGGCTCACAGTGTGTGCACTGGATTTATGGAACCACTCAGTGGTCATTTTGATGGAGATACACTTGCTTGCTGGAAGCACCCCTCCCCTGCCCCCCCATACACACACCAGTTCCTTGGCCTGTGGGAAGAGCTGTCACAGTGGGGAAGGCCAATTGGAAGCTCTCTTGGGATTATGTTAACTATCTCTTACTCTATCACAATGCAGTCCAAGGGGTCCTGTATTATTTGGATGTCCCACACAACTTCACATTTGTCTACAATATCCTTGATATGTCTTTAATCAGATAGTTAAGTAAGACATGCCTAACATACTGGAAGACTTGGCAAAATATATGCACTCCAGAAATTGGGAGGTGAAACCAATAAAGATTTAAGAGCTCAGCACTTGAGTATATTTTTTAAGGGTCTGGTTGTGTGGGGCGAACCAGGATATCCTCTCTAAAGTAAAATACAGATAATTGCATCTTACATCTCTTACAAAAAAGAAGGAATCATCGCGTCTGTTTGTTCATTTTCTATTCTGGATGCAGTATAATTCACACATTGCTTCAACCTAATGACACAGAAGACTACCGTAAGTGGAGTTTAGAATTGGAAAGGGCTAAACTGAGGTTAGCCCACAGTTAGCTGGTTGGTTCCAGCTGTGGTACAAACAGCTCTGTCACTTGGTCCATGAGACTCAGCAGACCATGTGGTATTATGTATTATATGTAATGGAAAAAGATACCATGTGGAATTTATGGCAAGCCCGTTTAGAGGAATTGCAATGTAGAACCCTGGTGTTCTGAAGCCAGGCCATGCTATCTGTAGCAGAAATCTATATGAAACAGATTCTGATAGTCTATTAGGTCCTTGTAGAGACAAAGTATCTAATTGTGGGTCATCAAATGGCCATACAATCAGAACCAACTGTCATGGACTAGATTCTGTCAGTTTCAATAAGTCATAAAATTGGAGGCATCAGCAACAGTCCTTTCTAATTTAGAAATGGTACATCCAAGAGATACAGGCAGAGTAGGTTCGAGAGTAAATGAAAACTGCATGAACAAGTGGCCTAGAGCCCCACATTATAAACTGCTACTTGGATTCCTCCCCCTCAGTTTGTACCTATACCACAGGGAAGAACCTTATGGCCAGCTGATGGGTGGTGGCAAATGTGAACACAAAGGCAGCAAGTGGATGGACCTACGGGAGTGAGAATCTACTATAATGGAAGCATTATGGAAGTAAGTGGATAGAATGACTTGGTAGAAGCAGTGGAACTGGGACATGTTATCAGATTTTGGATATAGTTTGAAGGTAAAATGAAAAGGATTTTCTGATGAATGGGACGAGGTTTGTGGAAAACAACAAGCAGTCAAGGAAGTTTCCAAGATTTTCTGCCTGAAACACACAGACACATGCACATACATAGATACACAGACACTCACATACAGAGGTTACTTTAAAATACACTAGAGATAAAAAAAAATGTTAAGAATAGTTTTACTCTCAATTTTCATAGAATTAATTCATAAATAATTTTTCTTCTTGCTATTTTGCATTCAAAATAAGATTTTGATAGCAACACAGTAGGTATTAGTTGGCTTTAATCATTCCTCTATAGTTGAATAAATAAATTGTTTACCATTTTTCACCATTATTAATAATACTGCAAAAAATATATCAGTGCATAGAACTTTGCATTTAGGTTTAATTCTCCAAAATGACGTCACTGGCAATAACAGTCTTTATACATATATAAATAAAAAATATTGCATGTAACAAATTATAATATTACATAAATTATATTATTACAATATATTGTATATTACATATATAACATTATATATACTAGATTTATATATGTATAAACAAAATATTTGCCAGTCAAATAGAGATAAAATTGTATCTTAGTTTAAAATATCTTCATTCATTTGATTACTATTGAGGCAGAAATCGTTTTTCATATACTTGATAAGTACTTAGTATTTCCTCTTTGCATATGGTCTGTTCAGGTCTTTTTCCATTTTACTTCTTGAATTCTTGGTATTTTTCTTATTGACTTGTGTAACTTTTCTATATTAATAAAGACTTTGTCAGTTTGTCACATTTGCTGGAAATACTTTTGGCAGCTTTTTTTGAAGTAGGCTTTTTATAGCTTTTTAAAATTTTATTTATTTATTTTTTTTGTCATCTTTATTTTTTATTTTTTTTTGCTTTATAACAAATTTAATCAGTTATACATATACATCTGTTCCCATATCCCCTCCCTTTTGCGTCTCCCTCCCACTCTCCCTATCCCACCCCTCCAGGCGGTCACAAAGCTCCGAGCTGATCTCCCTTCTTATAGCTTTTTGTTGATATGTTGCTTTGTGATTGCTTCTTTATTTCTAAATTTAAAACTGTATCCACATGTCAGTATTTTTTCTCAACAGCCTTTTCCATTTTCTCCTACTATGCTTTCATCTTAATACTGAATTCTTTTTGCCTCTTGAAATATCTCTTGCTTAACAACTTCACTGTTATATGTAAGGTAGAAAGAGAGAAATCTCTTACCCAAGCCCTCCTCTACCCCCTTTCTTTACCCTGCCTTGGTTGGTAAGAGAGAAGACTCAAAATAGAAGCCATTTGCAATGCTAGCAAGACATCAGACAAGAGCATTTCACATAGGAGATGTTAAATCTGGTGATTTTTAGTTGATCAATCAATAACTGTATATCATAGGAGAGTTAAAAAGAGAAAAGCTTTCCAAATGCAGGCAATTAAATACTGTAAGCTTATTATTGTTAGCTCCAATAATTCACCACTCCTTTTCCTTTCCACATTCAGGTTATTGTACTAATCAAATAAAAGCACCTGTATGTGTAGTGGGTTCTATGATTTTAATATGGTTCTGGGCTACATCAAATAATATTTACCATTTAGTGTTCAGTTTACTCTTTATACCAATTTTGGACAAAGGAGATAAAGTGCAGACTCAGAAGAACCAAATAATAAATTCAGTAATACTTTAATACAGAAAAAAAATGAATAAATCAATGGGAGAAAGAAGGGAGAGAAAAAGCTGCTATATATTTTTTTAATATCCTGGATGTGAAGTAGCACTTCTCACACCATTATCAGCACAATTTGAAGTTATTCAAATGCAGTCTTCTTTGCTTTAGAAGAACCAGCAGGTTCACCAGCAGCTGCTGGGACCCCTATCTAGTTTCTCTTTGAAGACTTTAAATTCAGCATTATGTTCTCTGCCAAGATTTCAATGCGTTGGAGGATAAACAAATGAAATCTTGGGATGACAGGATGCTTTATAGAGAAAAATGATTGACCAACCCACATGTTACACCCCTTGCCCATATTATTTTACTGGTAGAATGTGGCAGGTTTGAAATACAAAGGTTTGAACATTAAGGACACAAAAGTCCTATTTCCAGATCCTACTGTAGCAACGTGAGTGCTTGAAAGAAGAGATTCAGGGAACTACTTAATTTACTTAGCACAGCATAGATCCCAATTATAACTCTCTTCTATTTCCATCAGCCCTCCTAATGAATATAATTCCAGGTCCTAGGTGTGGCCTTGCCATAATTTCCTCTATCACTTTCAAAGCCAAATGAAAAAAAAAATCCACTTTTTCCTACTCCTGTGCACACCACTAATTTCTCCTTTTCCTAATCAATACTAATTAGGATTTATCAAGGAAAAAATAAGAGAGCTGCTATTTTTCTTCTTTCTTGTACCTACATCTCGTAATTTTTCTACACATATTTTTAAAATTCAATGTCAATTTTTATATTGTTAGAATTTTAAACTCTTGGTGAAGTCTTTAAGACCAAAACCAGTATAGGTTAGAACAAGACCCCCAAAATACTAAAACCTTCTAACAGTAATATTCAAACATTGTCTGGCTTACAAAATCAACAACCCAGTCTAACAAATCTTGCATTTTGTGAAACAGTAATTTAAATGATGCATAAATTCATTTTACTATTTTAAGACTGATAAGCATTTTGAAATAAATTGACCTATTGAAAATACATTGAGCAAAGTTATTGGCTAACTTGTGTGTGATACTTACTATCAAATAAAAATTGATGTAGTCCTATGATCAATGTATTTGTTTCAGAGTGGAGAATAATATGTCCTCAAAATGAAATGAAACAGTAATGGATCTCTCAATTATTTACCAAATTTTATTTATTTATTTATTTATTTATTTATTTATTTATTGCGGTACGCGGGCCTCTCACTGTTGTGGCCTCTCCCATTGCGGAGCACAGGCTCCGGACGCGCAGGCTCAGCGGCCATGGCTCACAGGCCTAGCCGCTCCGCAGCATGTGGGATCTTTCCGGACTGGAGCATGAGCCCCTGTCCCCTGCATTGGCAGGTGGATTCTCAACCACTGCGCCACCAGGGAAGCCCTATTTACCAAATTTTAAATAATTCATTAGGCATTGTCAAACAAATTTTAATCCCTTAAGTGAAACATTTTTTAGTTTACAAAGGATGTCATTTTATAGCAGTCACATGTTTTGGTGCAACTGCCTTTATAGTTTTTGTTCTCTTAATTATATTAGTGGTCTGATCACCACACTGAATATTTTCATCTAAAACTTTGACTGCTTCCATTAGATTTTAAACTTCTGACATAAATCAAGCACAAATCTACCTGTTTTCTCTTTAAAAGAATTACTAAAATACCACCTTCTATGAAAATGTTTGGAGTTCAGAAGCCTCTGAAAGCTATAAGCTTATTTTGGTAAAAATAGAAATATATGTTTATAGAACATGCCAAAATAGCTTAAGGTCAGCATGAGACTTGTTTATTTTCATTAGCATGTTGTGAGAGTGAGAAGGTGTTCTATTTTCTCTAGGAAAGATGCAGGTGGCAATGAATTGGAAAATGTTTGTGTCATACATATAGAGACTTCTTGATTATTAATAAAACATACACCTGCATATTTGTTGTGAAGGAGTTATAAACACCAGTTTTTTTTAGCAACATCTAAATGTTAAATCTAAGGAAGTTAAATCCATAGGCCTAGAATGTAAAAGACACACATACGCACAACACACATACACTCTCGCAGGCAAACACATACCGCACACATGCACAATGCATTCTCACAGAGATATGATTTTTTGACTTTGGAACATTTACATGATATATGAGTCAAGATTGAACACTTATTCTCTAATTCATTGAAAGGACTTCTGTGTCAAACATTTTCTTGCACAAACTTGTTGTCTACATAGACTACAGTAATATAGAAGCATTACTATAGATGATAAAGATGAAAATAAAAATGTCAGCATGCATTTCATTCTCACTATATGCCATTTTATTTTATCTTTACTATATTTCTATAAGATATGTTAGAGGATTGTAGTGGGTTGAATATTGTCCCCCTCCAAATATGTCCATATTCCAATCCCTGGAACCTGTGAATATTGACTATATATGGTGCAAGATTGAATGTTACATTATTTGGAAGATGTTCTTTGTAGATATAATTGGGTTAAGGATCTTGGATAATCCAGGATGAGGGAATCATACTGGATTATCCAAGTGGGCCACAAATCCAGTGACAAGTGTCCTTTTAAGAGAAAGGTGGAGGGAGATTTGACACAGAAGAGAAGGCATAGAAGAGAAATGTGAGGAGGCCAAGATTGGAGATATGCAGCCACAAGCCAAGAAACACCTAGAGCCACTAGGTGCAAGAGGCAAGCAAGGATTCTCCTCTAGAACCCTTGGAAGGGATGAGGCTCTGTTGACATCTTGGTTTTGGACTCTATTTAAGTCACCAATTTTGTGTCAATTGTTAGGGCAGCTACAGGAAACTAATACAAATATCAATCCTATTCAGTAGCTAGGGAAACTGACAGAGAGGTAAAAGTAATCAAAGTTATGAAGTTGAGAGGCAAAGCTGGGGCTGAAACCTGGGCTTGTCTGAATCCAAAGACCTTGTTCTTAGCTACTTTGCAGGTAAAGACATGCCATATTGATTATTTATTTTTGTTTTTTGCCTAAGATTGCTACGGCTTAAGTAATGATATAATTAGTTGTTTTGAGAACTTGTTTTGTGACTTCAGGCTCCCAACAGCACAATTTCAGGAAGAAAGGTAGCTCTGTTATCTGTTCCTGGATAAAAAACTATCCTGAACTGTAGTGGCTTGAAGCAACCATTTTATTTTGCCTCATTATTTATGGGTTGGGAATTTAGGAGCAGATGGACTATGTAGTTCTTTTGCCTAACTGGGAACTGAGCTGGATTCAGCTGGGGGCCTCTCTGGGCTAGGGCTGGATTTCTAGTGCCTAGGACCATCTCCTTGTGGTTTTTCTCTCTCTGTGTGTCATGAGATCCTTGAGAGCATCTTATTATAGCTTAGACTTCTCACAGCATGGTGGGCTCAGGGTAGCCCCACTTCCTGTAGGAGGTTGGAAGACTCTGTTTCCCAGCTTTAATCTCAGTTCATTTCAATCCATTTTATATCCAGAAATTATCCATCTTGCTAGTTCCTGAACATTGTCTACTTAGCTCATCTTGAAGGTATGTTTTGCTTTTGAATTAGTTTATCTCCAATTTGCTTCTTTGTAGACCACTCAGTTCCACTCACTGACATTTACAGACTCTTATGCCTGAATCTAATTCCAAGATATAACTTTTATTTTTTTATTTTTATTTTTATTTATTTTTTTTTTTTGCGGTATGCGGGCCTCTCACTGTTGTGGCCTCTCCCGTTGCGGAGCACAGGCTCCGGATGCGCAGGCCCAGCGGCCATGGCTCACGGGCCCAGCCGCTCCGCGGCATATGGGATCCTCCCAGACCGGGGCACGAACCCGTATCCCCTGCATCGGCAGGCGGACTCTCAACCACTGCGCCACCAGGGAGGCCCCAAGATATAACTTTTAAATTACAACTACCACACAACCTCATTTCCTTCTTAAGGAAGGCAGTCCTGCAGCATTTTGTCAATATGGGCCAAAAAGAGGAAGAATGGAAAGTAACCACTGGAATAGAATTTCCCTCTTCATTTCACCCATCTAAAGCCCAAGCCTTCAGGGAAGTAGCCCACTGAATATCATTTATTCTTTATTTCTGCCTTGATATATAGCAGAGCCTGACCTAAGAATAGAATAGGAGAAGTTATGATGCAGTCACTCAGTAAGACATTTTTATCAGGTACTATATATATAGTACCTGATATATGTATATGTACAATAAGTAAATATATATAAATATGTATGCACATATGTATATATATGTATATATTATATACTTGTGTGTATGTATATTAGTTTAGTAAATTGTGTATAAGTATATTAAGTATAGGTATAATTCATGTGTGCAATATTTATAAAATATCTTGCAAGGATTTGGGTGCAAGTAATTTATTTGTTTGGTTATCTCAGAGCATGGTGATGAAGTGAGAAAATGAGACAGGGAAAAGAAAGTCAATAAAAGAGCATTAAATTAATGAGTAGGGTAACGTGATGATAACTGGATTTAATTCTGATGTAAAAGAACCTGTGTAAAACAACCTCAGAATAGTTTCAAGAAAACTGGGTTATTTATACCCCTTCATTGGTTGAAGTTTATCATGGAAGCCCTGAATCTCTAACCCTCGTAGTCTGTGGTCAGAGAAAACTCTCAGGTAGAGGGATGCAAGCGCTTAAGGTCAGAAGTAATCAGTGTGTATGAGAATTGTCTACTAAATTGTGTGTGACCCACAAGATGGGCAACATTATTTTGATTTATTATATTATCTTTCTGTACAAATTGTTGTACATAACCCCTAATGTGCATGCACCTGCTTTTGAAGACCATAACAAAATATTCTGAGATGCCTGTGAAAAAAGAATGATTTTAGTAATCTCCATATTCACCCTTGCTATAACTAGCACTATTCAGTTCTCATTATAGGTGTTCAATCAGTTCAATTTGGTACCAAGATGAAATGTCTGATGTTTAAACAGAGATACTCTTTTTAGTAAGTCATAACTTAATTCACTCAAATCCCTTGGTTTGGGGTGTGGCCTCACTATGGAATTAGCTTTCATTCATTTTCAATAGCAAACCAATGGTATTTGAAGACTAGAAATCCAAGGAATACGTTTCCAAAGTTTCTATTTAAGTCTTTTGAAAGACTGTATAATTGAATGCATTAATGTTTTAACAGTCCACGTTACATACGGAAGTCCTCTATAATCAAGTGGCTGGTGAATAAATTCTTGGCACTCCCATCTAGCTTACTGTAACAAATAGAATACATGTCTTTCTGGAATAAACCTTGACCACTCAAGCTAATGGGAATCCAGTTAGGTTTTTGCCAACCTCAGGAAACATCCATTATCAATAGATGCTGAGAAAATTATATTAGAAATGTGTTTCAGAAAGAAAATAGAAAGTGCCTCAAAGTTGACAGAAAACAGAATCTGTGATGGTATTATGATTGATTTTGGAGAGAAATAGCTGTGGATGCTTAAATATATGAATTGCTTCAAAATATTTTAGGCTTCTAAAGGGGATATTATTGACCTAAAACATACTAAAGTATCTTGGTAACTTGTGATTCATATATAAATACATATTAAGAGGTTGTTTAAAATTCATATTATTGATCTAATTGATTTCAGCAGCTCCAAGGGAGTCTTTGAACATTTTGTAAATAATATATCTGTTAAAGATTGGGTCAGTGTTCACAAATTTATGGGGAAACTTCTGGATTTGATTCTGAAAGTAATTAGAATGTTACATAAAGAAAAAAAAATAACCCAGTGATAAGAGCCAACTATAAGCACTCATGTTTTGTCTGACTAAACACTTCTGATGGGAAGTGTTCCATGCAATATTGAGATAAGCTATTAAACTATCCAAGATAGCTAAGGGAATGTTACAAATTTAAGACTATTTATTTAGCCTAGTCTCTGGATTGTGAGAGGGTGGATATAGGATCAAATCCTTGGCTTTGCTCGTGTTTTATTTTTATCCTCTAATCTCAGCAAAGGAGACAATGGTTATCTTAATTTTGAGTACTCAACTTAGAATATTTACAGAAACTAACACAACATCGTAAAGCAATTATACTCCAATAAATGTGTTAAAAAATATTTAGGAGTTGGTACTACAAGGGAAACACTAGAATACATCTTCAGTTTATTAAATGTCTCTTAAGTACTATGAATCATTTGCAGCTTCAGCTCAGGGCAAGATCAATTTAAGGAAGCAGAAGGAATAGATGTTTCAGACCCCAAAGAGATTACAGCATTTAGACCACAGTTTTACTTCCAGGAACTATTTAACTTCAAAAATTAGTTAATGAGTATTTTCAACCTTTGAAAATAAATTCATGAATTGCCATCCCATTACCTTATGTACCTACCATAAATGTGGAAACATATTAAGCCAAACATGTCACATGATCCTATGTATAAAATGACAACTGGATTTATAAAAGGAAATGACATCAAGGAGAGTGTTTACCAGCCAACATGACTCCAGGTTTGTAACCTTGAGTTATAAGCACCCACAAGAGCATACCACATGGCTGTAGTAAATTAAACCTGGAAAAAATGGTTTTGTGGGCATCCTATATGGAAATACTGTCTTGACTAGTAGTAACAGGAATCAACCCAACACTGCAAGAGATCTTTCAGTCTGTTCACACCTAAGAATACTTAACTCCTAAAAACAAACAATACTGAAACTAGTTGGGAGATAGCTGATCAAAAACTAAACTGTGACTTTTGCCTCAAGCCTTAGGTATTGGGCAGATTCCTTCTACTCTCTCAGACCTCAGTAGTAAAATGAAAAAATGAGAGGTTTAGATTGGATTAGGCCAGGCATGAAACCAGATGCTTTTTGTTTGTTTTGTCTTGTTTTGTCTTCTTAATTGCATTCTCTCTGATCTGAGGCCACCAGCATAATTTTGAGGCTACATCCCAGTATAACCAGAAAGAGTGAAATGATGTAGTGTCAATCAATGTGATGTGATATTTGTTTCTTCCTTTCCTGTAGCCTATAACTCATATAATGATAATTCAACAAAGGTCCTTTGTAAGGAGTTGTGATTTTTGTTTTCAAATCAAAACAGCCTTAATTTTAACAAGCCATATTCCTCCATTAAATAAGTTCCTCAGAGCAAATTTGTTTTGCGTATTTGCTCATGATCAGAAATAATAGATTGTGAGGCTGTGAGTCTCTGTGCTTTGTGTAGGGAAGTGGGGCATGACCCACACAAAATGGAAGGGTGTTTTACATCTTTATTAATATCAATTTCCCCATGTCTGTAACTCTCATAACACTTTAGTTCTATGGTAAATTCAGGGGGAATAAAATATTGAGTAGTTTACAATAGTTGCATTAGTAAAAATCAATTTCAGGAACAATTAGTGACAGCTCAATACTGCTTTGTAATAGCTGACAGTCAGTCATACAGGAGCAACAGAAACCTATCCACTTACTGTGGTCAAGTTCATCTATGTAAGACCTTTAGGAGAGTTCCTGTCAGAGTAAGCTGCCTTAAATATTAGATGCTGTTGGGCTTCCCTGGTGGCGCAGTGGTTGAGAGTCCGCCTGCCGATGCAGGGGACACGGGTTTGTGCCCCGGTCCGGGAAGATCCCACATGCCGTGGAGCGGCTAGGACAGTGAGCCATGGCCACTGAGCCTGCACGTCCGGAGCCTGTGCTCCACTGTTGATGTTATTATTTGTATTATTAGTAAGAATATCAGTAGAAATAATTTAGATTTTCCTGACAATGGAATATACATACTAAAAGCAGAGAGAGACAGAGACAGAGATGGAGAGAGACAGAGAGAGGGATAGTGCAGATGTGTTTAAATGTTGAGAAGGGTGAAAACCATGGCATTGTTCTTTGTGCTATTCTTTCTTGTAACTTTTCTGGAAGTTTGACATTATTTTCAGATACAAAATTAAAAGAAGTGCAGATGAAAATAACTGGTAAAAGCAGTTTGGGGCCCTAAGGTCAAAATACTATTTCCACTACCTTTAAAAATACTATCACATTGGATATGTTAATTAACTTGATTGTGGTAATCATTTCACAATGCATACGTATATCAAAACATCAAATTGTACACCTTAAATATATACAATTCCTATGTGTCAATTATACCTCAGTAAAGCTGAAAAAAAATTGATCACCTAGCATTTAATGAGACTTTCCAACATTTCAGGCATTGTGCTAAGGATGTTATATTCATATCCAGTCTCCTGTAATGCTTACAGCAACTTATGAGGTACTGACTACCCCTGATTTACAAAAAGAGTTATTCTGAATATGAAGTTTGCAAATCTTGCACAGTATAGCTTCATATATATGCAGTGAAATTTTATGCAACCT
Organism: Mesoplodon mirus; assembly: GCF_964341445.2. Lineage (NCBI taxonomy): Eukaryota > Metazoa > Chordata > Mammalia > Artiodactyla > Ziphiidae > Mesoplodon > Mesoplodon mirus. The sequence continues at coordinate 24,854,837 of NC_138995.1, read as the reverse complement.
GCTAGCTTGTACCTGTTGGGATTTGATCTAAAGTAAGGAAGAAATCTGAAACATAATAGACTAGTTTTGAAATCTACTACATTTGCTTCTGAATTCTGGCTCTACCATTAACTAGTTTTGTGACATTAGCCAAATCCCCTCTCTGAACGTTAGTTTCTTCCTCTATAAAAACAAATAATCTGATTTATAGTTTTTAAGGATTAAATTATTTTAAGTACCAATAATTTTTGAAAAATGATTTACACACAATAAAGGCTTAATAAATAAGAGTCATTATCATTCTGTTTTAAAAGATAGCATCAAAATAAATAAAACCATCTTTACATTGTCTAATTAATGTATATATTTTTAAAAAAACAGAAAGTCATAAAATCTAAAGTGATGCATCGCTACTTTTATGAATGTATGCAAGATAAACCAGATATAAGTCATTCAGCGAATAGCTTTAGATACAAATATTATTCTAAGAGAATCAAAACCTTGCCCCCTTTATTCATTTTTTAAAGTATACTTTTTATAAAGCATATAAAATAAGCATTTAGGCAAAATGTAGTACAGTCTCAAAGGTTAACAGAAACTGCACAATTTGTGAGATGATTTTACATTTATTATTTCTATGAAAACCTGTTATCTGCTCTTGGAGGATAAAGTAATTTGGGGGGAAATTTTACTATAATTACTCCAACTGATTGTGGTTTCCTTCTGCAAGATCCCTTGTCAACTTCTTTTGTAGACTTCAATGAGGACTTGATAAATTATTCAAGTGTTTTCTGGTCAAAGCTCTTAATTCCATTTCTCTAACTCTAATCCAAATAGTAAATATTTCCTGATTTTTTTTTCTGTTAAAGATATTCAGGTAAGAACCTTTAAAATAAAAATCTCATAGTTGGAGGGTATCCTATGGAGGGAGAACCATCCCATGTATAAATTTGATTGCATCCAAGAATTCAGTAATATCTCTGGTTTCCAGAATCTCTCTGGTACAGTTATCATGAAACTAACAGACATATTAAGTATAAAACTCTTCCTAATCAGGCATAATTCCTGGGTGATCATTGTCAGTGGATTTGATGCCTGCATTGATATTAATTGCACAAATTTCAGGCAGGATTAGCCAGAATACAAGAAAAAAATCAGACCAGGAGAGAAAGGTTTCTTAAGCTATTTTAGCAGCTTAGAAGTGAATCATAAAATGTCAAGCTACAGAAATTGGCTCTGATAAATAGGATTTTTTTCCTGAATTAGTTCACTAAGCTTTTAGCCTTTCTGAACACTTTCAGTCAATCCTAAATACTTTAAATGCCAAGCTTAATATTGAACAGTTATGCTACAGCATATATAGAAGATTGGAAGCAGCAGTTATTCTAGATGAGAATGAGTTATTTTATCTTCATTTAGACCGAAACAAAGGAAAATAACTATCATGTGAAAAGATTGTAAATGAATGAATACTTCTAAAGGTGCCAGATTGTGGCTACCAAATGGGAAAGTATAGATTATTTTAAAAATTGTATAATCATTTCAGCCAAGTCATGTGTATGGGATAGACCTCCCCCCACCCACTGAGAGTTAAGGTGTCTGAGTTCCTGTAAGGGGATATATGGTTTTAATTGTAATTTAATTTTACATTCTTATTTAAGGGGATTTAGATTTGTCAGTGACTATAAAGATTGACTACCAGCTGTCACTTGGCTTGCATTCAGGTGTGGTCTTTGTTGGATGCACGTTAAGTCCTAGTAATGCTGAGGAAACTTGTGCAAGGAAGGATATTTTGCATTCCTAGAACTTTTATTAGAAATATTATTTTCTTTGTTAAAAAATTACATATAAGTATTATCCATGTTCCAAGTTTCTCAAAGAAAGATATTTTATGCCGTTTAATTCCCAAACTGTGATTTTAAAGCTACTAGACAAACATCACACGGGACCTTAGAAAGGGTACTAATTTGGAAGTGAGGAGGAGATAGAAGTTCAAGACCCAGAATCCACATGTGTTAGCTGGGTGACTTTGGACAAACCAGGTAGTCTTTCAAGGATTTGTTTACTTCCACATAAATGAGCTTGATTTGACTTTAAGTTTCCTGAGATCAGGCAACTTAACCATGTCATATTTATTGCTCTATTTATAGTATATACTTGATACAAAAATGATGAATAAAATATTTTTAATGTTGACACCACATTTATTAGAAGTTCATTATTTTTTCCCAAGCTGAAGAGGAACATTTAAGATATCATAGAATTGCAGTGTGTCTTGTATTAAAGGACACCCTCAGTTTATTTTATTGGCATAGAATATAACATAAAGCAGAAATTCAAACCTTGTTTAGAAATATGAAGAAATCAAATGGGCTATTCTTTGTTTAATGTTTCTAGAAGTCTACCAAATGGTGCCGTTTGTAATCAAGCAGCTGCTGTTTTATTCCCAATGACAATATAATGTTTCAATGGTTTGTTAGGAAAAGACCCATTCACTGCTTAGTTCTGTAGTTTTCCAGAACGTGTATCAATATGTATCATTAAAGTGGAAAATCAGGGAATCCTGGTTGTTTTACCCACTGAAGTTTGAGTTCTTAAAAGGTGCAAGTCATGTTCTTTTTTTGGATTCCCACTTTAAGCTTGATGCCTGGGACCCAACAGATACTAAGTAATATCTGCCACTTATTCTTAAAGAGAAAAGGATTTTAAAAAATAATGTTACATTTTAAAAAATGAAATCGTTAACACATGTGAACTATAGATAATTCAGAATTTTAAAAATTTCAAGTTAGAGGGCTTCCCTGGTGGCGCAGTGGTTGAGAGTCCGCCTGCCGATGCAGGGGACACGGGTTCGTGCCCCGATCCCGGAAGATCCCACATGCCGCGGAGCGGCTGGGCCCGCGAGCCATGGCCGCGGAGCCTGTGTGTCCGGAGCCTGTGCTCCACAACGGGAGAGGCCACAGCAGTGAGAGGCCCGCGTACAGCAAAAAAATAAAAAAAAATAAAAAAAATAAAAAAAAATTTCAAGTTAGAACTGAAAAGTATGCAAGAATGGTGACCATTAACTGTTAAATTGCTCACTAAGGTAATATAACATAGATGAATGTCTAATAGTAATTTCAAGTTTCTTCCTCCATTACTGAATATATCAATAGTTTCTTCATTTACCACCTTTTAAAAATTATATAATTTATCACTGATGAAGTTTAAAGACAGCTAAGTTCCCCTATCTGTAAAAATCAGGGAATTAAAGGAAATTTGCTAAGATTACCAGGGAAGTCAATGTTAAAGGTGAATTTAGGACACAGGTCTTCTAATTTTGGGCTATATTTTATTCAGCCATTAAACTCTATTCTGCAAACATTTTCATAAAATTCTAGGTGAACTTTCTAAATTAGTACCCTCTCTGACCTTAAGTCTGTGCTCCCTTTCTGAGCTAGAATAGTAAATGTTTAATAATTTGCTCCATTTTAAAAGAAACTGAGATATTTTCTAGGTAAACATATGGCATTTTATCAGTGGGGAAATTATTTTAACTAAGGATTAGGCAATTTTATTCATAGCTCCTTCCTTATCTTGATCTGGATATAATGTAAATATCATATGTAGCCTTAATGAAATGATTTAAAAACGTGTTTTTTAAAAAATTTAATCCAAATAATTTGTTCACCAGAAATTTATAATGAAGTTTGTTTCTCTGGGTTATGTGAAACATATTACCCTTATTGAGTGATGTTTAGCAATGTTTTTAAAACACTCATCTATTGATGGTTTCATTGAGAGCAGAATTATTTAATAAACTTCACAGTTCTCTTCTTCAGTGTTAGAATTGTTTCCCCCGAAGCATTTCTCAAGGTAAAACCAGCTTGTATTCTCATTATTCTCCAGTTCATCTTATTACAGTAAGAAAGCAAATATTGTATTGGAAAAGGGGACTGAAAGTAAACAGTGAGAAAATATTTGTTTCTCCATATGTATTAGAAACACAACTTTCTCCCATGCTTCACCACTAAGCACTTAGAATCTGGCATTCTCTAAGTCAACAAATGCCTACTACGAATTAGAATTAAGAAACAAGTGAAATATATGAATACTAGGATTGAAATTGTTAAAGAGATATTATTTCTGGTTTTTGAGAGCACCAGAGTCCAGCGTCCCTCAGGATGGAGGCTGACCTTTCCAAATAGCTTGGGTCATGGGCCGGTTTCATTAGGCAGCATTAAGAGCACCACATGCCTTTGTGTATGAATAGGAGATTGTTAAAGAAATGGAGTTAGCCAAGCCAAAGTCTGTAAAGGAAAGACAGTGTTCACATTTAAGGTCATTTAAGGTGACGAACCATCTTGTTTTGCCTGAGACTGATGGAGTTCTCTGGATGCAGAAGTTTCAGTTTTAAAACCAGGACAGTCCCAGGCAAGTTATCCTGGTTTGCCTGGGACTGAGGGGCAAACACAGATTAGAGGACTTTTAACACTAAAAGCAGAAAAAGTTGCAGGGCAAACTGGGAGGAATCAGTCACCTTACAATACTAAGTCAAGAAGTGCCAGGGGTGATATAAAGTTCAGAATTGGAGGGGCAAAAATGAGGATGCTGTGGGCCAGAGTATAATCAAGTAATGAAAAGAGTGTAGATGAGATGGTGGTCTTGAGTTAATTAGCCCATCACTGAATGATTTACTGTCTAGTTATATGCATTGAAAAATAAGTGGATAAACCAGAATGTAGCCAATACATTTGAATTCTTAACCTGACTCTACCACTTTGACACTTAGGGCAAGTAACTGCTTTTCTTAGTCTCAAATTTCCATCGATGAAATGGGGCTAGTAGTTCCACCTTGAAGATTCTTTGTGAGCATTAAATAAGATTTTTTAAAAAATTAATAACATAATACACAGAACTATTATTATCGCTATTCTTACTTATCTATCTTAAAGGGCAGAGAACTAGAACAAAATATAGGAAGGACATCAATATGGCCTCATATCTAACCTTTCTGTAAAATTGCCTCTTTTTCTTTTTATTTACTTAGTTTAAATTTTTGATGATTTACATAATTCTTAAATTAATATATCAGTGAGTATCTTCAGAGGGTCTCTTAAAATACCTATTAAAATATTCAGATATCCTGATATTCTTATACAAATAAAATGAAAATGTAAACATTACCAAGTGTACAGAACTTCGTGAGGAAACTAGAGATGCCAAGGCAAATTAAATATAGATATTTAATTTGAGAACTTCAATCCATTATATATTGCAAAAGATCCCCCTTTTCCTCTTGGAACCTTTCAGATATTAGAGACAGGATGCAAACACTTATGTTTAAAGCTTTTCCAAAGGTACACTACCAATTAAAGCAGGAAAGCTGTAGATAATTGATTGCTTTTTGACCTTTGAGAACTAATTTAGGGTATAAATATGGCTGCCCATTAAAATATCAAGTCCAAACAAATCACTATAAAACAGTTCCTTAAAATTCTCTGTTTTCAAAAGTTTAAAAAGAAAATCGTACTGGTAATTATAGGGAAGAGGGATTTTTTTTTTTTTTTTTTTTTTTTTTTTTTTGCGGTACACGGGCCTGTCAACTGTTGCGGCCTCTCCCGTTGCGGAGCACAGGCTCTGGACGTGCAGGCTCAGCGGCCATGGCTCACGGGCCCAGCCGCTCCGAGGCATGTGGGATCTTCCCGGACCGGGGCACGAACCCGTATCCGCTGCATCGGCAGGCGGACTCTCAACCACTGCGCCACCAGGGAAGCCCAGAAGGATTTTTTTAAGAGATATCAGGGGATTTAGAGATTGTTTTGTCCATTTTCTTTATTTTATAGATGAGGCAAATGATGCAGACTGGAGAAATGTCATATCCCAAATCACTGACGTATTTTTGAGTTTTAGGACCTAAATCAAGCGAGTGAACAAAAAATAATAGTTTGCTTTCAGTATTATAAAAAATATTGTCTTTAAAAAATACTGTATTGAATTAGATCACTTTGACTAATATATAGATAATAAGTAAATTAATGGGAGATCCACTTAGAATGGAAAAGATAAATGCTTGGTTTATTCTAATGCTTGTTAGTATGAGTCACAATAGTTCCTTGTTATTTGTTTTTTCCCTTCAAATATCATCCACAGTTAGCAAAGAAAATTATCATTGGATTTACAGAGATTATTTTCTGTTCAAAGATGAAATTTCCCAGTGAGAAATAGTATTATGTAACCTACCTAAACAGGACATAATTATTTTCAGCAAAGATTTGAGACTCATAAAGTGTAGTGTGTGTGTGTTATAAGAGGAGATACATTCCAACAAGAAGTTACTATTAGCATCCAACAAGTAAGGGGATGGTTGCTTGAAAAACATGAGCCACTGAAAGGTAAATTAAAACAAAACAATGTGAAACAATTTTGGGACTTCCCTGGTGGTGCAGTGGTTAAGAATCTGCCTGCCAATGCAGGGGACATGGGTTCGAGCCCTGGTCTGGGAAGATCCCACATGCTGCAGGGCAACTAAGCCCATGTGCCACAACTGCTGAGCCTGTGTGCCACAACTACTGAAGCCCGTGCACCTGGAGCCCGTGCTGCACAACGAGAAGCCACCACAATGAGAAGCCCGCATACCACAACGAAGAGTAGCCCCCACTCACCACAACTAGAGAAAGCCCACGTGCAGCAACAAAGACCCAACACAGCCAAAAATAAATATACATTTTTTAAAAAATATGAAACAATTTTTAAAAATCACTGAAAACTTGGGACATTACATACAATATAACCAGTTGTAAGAGATAATTGAAACTACTCATCAAATTGAACTGACTCAATGATTGGTACTTCAAAGAAAAAGACAAAAATCCCAACATACTTACTTCTGAAATACTCCATAGAAGGGTCAGAGTTTGTGGTAAGGAGAAAAAGTTCAGTAAAATTTATAGATTCTGTTGATTCTACTGTCCCCATATCCTTATATATGTATGCTCATTTTCACTCTTTTTTCCATTCCCAGTTCTCACTATCACTCTACTGCTCTCCAAAATATAACGCCACTCTTACAGGTTGTGTTGGGTGATCCAGAAAAGGTTTTACACCAGTAATTAACTTCAGGTGTATATTGTACAGTACAGTGTGACAGGTGTTTTGAAGTACAAAAGATGCCCCATGAGCCTCACAGGCTCTTCCAACAAAGTCCTACCCTCCCTCCCATGCTCACCCCGACACACTTACCTGTGCTTTTTCCATCTGCAGTGGATACTTAGCTCCATAAAGCCTGTTACTATGCTTTGTTTATGCCAGTTCACCAACTTAAAACATTTCTCTACACTTATCACTTTAACCCTTAAGTCATAGCTCAATCATAACTTTTTCTTTACATATGTATTGCTCCTTACGATAGAGATCTACTGATTTTTATAATTCTATTATAGCACCCTTTGTGATCTTCCTAATATAATAGTTAAGCATGAACCTGTTGATCTCAGACCATGAGTTCCTTGGGGATTATGACTATAGTCATAAACTTGTCTACAGGATGTTTCATAGTGTTTGACATAGAGTTAGGTTTAATACATATTTCTTGACTTGAAATATTAGCTGAGCAGTCTTTAAGCAAACTTCCCAGTGTAGGTGGGGGAAACATAAGCCATTTAAAAATACATATTCTGAGAAGATTTTGCATCAAGAAGGTTGTCCTAATTTTGAATACAAATCAGTAAAAATCATACTTCACTTTATCATTTCTGTGAACACAAATTAATTTTATATAGCTACAAAGTTAAAGCCATTTTTAGAATTACTGAACATTAGCATGCTTCTGCAGAAAATGTGCCTTTTTAATCTTTAAGTAAAATAAAAAATAAGGTCACTCTTGCACTGTGTTTTTTTTTGTTTGTTTGTTTGTTTGCGTTATGCGGGCCTCTCACTGTTGTGGCCTCTCCCGTTGCGGAGCACAGGCTCCGGACGCGCAGGCTCAGCAGCCATGGCTCACGGGCCCAGCCGCCCCGCGGCATGTGGGATCTTCCCGGACCGGGGCACGAACCCGTGTCCCCTGCATCGGCAGGCGAACTCTCAACCACTGCGCCACCAGGGAAGCCCTGCACTGTGTTTTAAAGAGGGATTTGAAGCCACGTATGATTTTAAGTAGTATCTTCTATGTAATGGATGGAGTATTTGAAAAACCTCACCTGATTGTTAAATAAAGATATGTTTTCCTCTTTCTCTGTTACATGATATTTTGTCCTTGTAACATTTTTTCCACAAGGCATTAGCTTTCAGCAGTTGTCTCTTATCAAACTAGACAAAGCTTTCAACTTAATTGAATTTGAAAATTACAAAGATTGAGCTGACTTACAAAAATGTTATGTGGTCGCTTTAAACACATAAACAAAATGGATGAAACTGGCATGTTGTCTTAAGTATACCAGTTGAAGGAAAGGTATAGTAAAAGGACAATTTAATTAAAAATAGAGAGTCAATAAAAATGAGGTTATATATACAATAAAATTTATGATAATGAGCTTGACTTTTTTAGATCCTAAAATATGCAGTTACATATATAATCTCTAAAATTTTCTAAAATATGTTCATCAAGATTCCATCAATGTAGATATTATGTAGAAGCATTTATTAATATGATAGTCCCCTAACAACATTAAACATCCACAGCAGAAAAGAAAAAGTAATTGAATTTAAGTGGAGAGAAAGAGAAAAACTTGATGCTTACACACCTGTTTTGTACCAATTATGCCTTAACATGTGTGACCTTGGCTAAGTCACTACAAATTCCTAGACCTTAAAATTGTTTAACAAATGAATTAAATGTCTTTCTTATCCAAAGTTTCCACATTCTCTATGCAGCCAAATTCAATCCTCACAGAAGTTAATAAAAGGCCTGGGCAGAGAAGGGTCTGTGCTTTTTTGGGAGCAATTATTGTGAGAAAAATTTTTTTCTTGTTCTTTCTCAGCTCGGGGTTGGGGAGCAAAAGGAAAGAGGTAACAACACATAAAAGATATGTTGTCAGGCATTCAAGAATAGTAATGAGTTATATATGTAAGTAAGTCTGTGTTATATATATTATTATATATATGTTATATATATGTTATATATATATATAATACTTTATTATATATATTATAAAGTGGCTATCACATTTATGTGAAAGTCTTTGTGTTGACATATGTCTGTTTATCTTAAGTAAACACTTAGGAGTGGAATGGCTGGATTATATGGTAGGTGCATGTTAACTTTTTAAGAAAGTACAAACAATTTTCAAAGTGTTTTATTATTTTACATGGCCACCAGTAGCATATGAGAATTTTGATTGCTCCATATACTTGCCAGCACTTGGTATGGTTCGCTTTCTAAAATTTAGTGTTCTACTAGGTATGTAATGGTACTTCATTGTAGTTTTAATTTCCTCTTCCCTAAAGACTAATGATATGGAATATCATTACATGTGCTTATTTACCATTATTATATTTTCCTTGTCTGTGTTTATTAAAAAATTTTGTCCACTTTTAATTGGACTTTTTGCCTACCTATAATTGAGTTATATGAGTTATTTTTATATCCTGGATTTCCATAGCTTCTTGAAGAAATATTTGGCAAATATACTGTACTATGGCTTGCATTTTTATGTTCTTAAAAGTATCTTTTAAAGAGCTAAAGTTTTCAATTTTGAGGTTCATATTTATGATTATTTTATTTTGTGGGTTTATTTTTTTGGTTCTATTTAGGAACTTCTAACCTAAGCAAATGTGACTAAGATTTTTCTACTACGTTATCTTCTAGAAGTTTTACTTCATAGTATGAAGGGTCAGGGTTCATATTTTTTCATATGGATATCCAATTGTTCCAGCACCATTTGTTGAAAAGATTATCATTCTGCATTAAATTACCTAAAAATCAATTTACACTGTATGTCTAAGTCTAGTTTCAGACCTTCTTATTCTATTTCACTGATCATTATGCATAGCTTCTCATTAATACAAAGCTGTCTAGATTATCGTGGCTTTATGAGTCTTAAAATCAGGTAATATATATTCTCCAACTTTGCTATTACTTTTCAAAATTGTATTGATGTATTAGTTTTATATTGCTGAATGACAAATTGTCAGAACTTTGGTGGCTTAAGATATTGATTTATTATTTCACAGTTTCTTTAGGGCAGAAATCTGAGCATAGCATGACTGGATTCCCCTCTCAAAGGCTTAAGGTTGACATCAAGGAGTCTGCTAGGATTGTGTTCTCACCTGGATCTTCCCCTTAGAAGCTCATTCCGATTTTTGGAAACATTTTATCCCTTGAGGTTGTGGGGCTGAATCCCTGTTTTCTTGTTAGCTCTCTAGCCAGAGACCACTCTCAGCTCCTAGAGGCCATCATCAGCTTTTTGCCACATAACCCCTTGTGTAGGCCCTAACATACTCACATGTTCCAGACCTCTTCCTTCAGGAAGTGTCTGGTCCCTTTGAAGGTCTCGCCTGACCAGGTCAGGCCCACCCAGGATATTCTCCCTTTTGGTTAATTCAGAGTCATCTGATATGGGACCTTCATTACACCTACTTTTGCCATGTAGTGTATTCTAATCCAAGGTATGATATCTATTATAGTCACAGGCCCACCCACTGTCAAGGGCTGAAGATTATACCTGGAAGATGTACTAAGGGGTGGAAATTTGGGGAACAACTTTAGAATTCTCCCCATTATAACTATTGTATGTTTTTTCCATTATTTTATAAATTATAGAGTCAGATTTCTGATTTCTAGAAAAAAATGTGTTGGATATTTAGACTTCTGTTGAATATACAGATCAATTTGAAGAAAATTGATCTGTTAAGAATGTTGAGCCTTTGAATCCATTGGCATGTTATAATTCACTATTTATTTGCATTTCTTAATTTCTTCCAATAATGCTTTTTAGTTTTCACTGTAGAGGTCTTTGTCTAATTTATTTACATTTTTTGATGCATTTGCCCAATGGGCAAACGTTTTTAAATGATCCCTGGGGTGAAAAAAGCTTTCACTTTTAGACATGTGAATTAACGTTGAATACTGTAGAAGTATTAGTACTACTTAGAGAAGAGGCACAAATAAGAGGTTTTAGGGATTGTTAAAAACAATAAATTGCCTGGAGTGAACTTTAGGCCATTTTTTAAAATTTTCCAGTGACCTAAGGTATTTTTGTTTTTCCTCTAACCAGTGATGATTAAGTCTAGAGAAAATCTTGAAAGCCTATCTCTAAATTTTTATACGTATCTCATTTTTGTAGGAAGTAACTGAAAGAGAGTACTAGGCTTAACTTAGAAAGGGAAATTTTATTTGTGTGTATGTGTATGTGTGTTATCTGTGATAAGGTGATGGTGAGATATTTCAAGTCAGTCTTCAGTGATCCAAATTTAAAGGGGCTCCTTTTTTTTGGCAGAGCTGTCTTAGGACGGCTACCCTACAGATGGTGCAAATCATTACCCAGGATCTATATGTTCAAAACAGAATTTAGCATATAAGAAAAACTATGACATGGGAATAGGTAAAAATCCAGAAATAATGGAGCAGAGGTTTAAACTATATAGACAGAGTCAGGACTATAGGTTCAGAGCCATTTCAGGAAGTACTGTTGTTAACAGTACTGATCCACTGTGGATGTCTTCCTGTTGATGACTTGAATTTCTTGCTTATTATGGGTTGGGTCTCCAAAGTGCTTGAACCTAGGTAAAAACTGTCATTACAGCAAGAACGCATCCTGACAACCAAACTATCAATATAAATAAATCAGCAGAACATAAAGAGTAATTTTCTTCTATTTTTCCTCATCAGTGTTTTTATATATTTTTTGACACATTGACACAGAACAAAAGATAATGGAGATGGCAGAAATACTCAGAGTGTCCTAAGATAAACTAAGAGCAAAATGAGGAGCACTGGAATTTTAAAGCTGAAATCAGGAAGGAAGCAAGGTCAGAATATTGAAAGCATTTAGCTAAGGGGTGTAACCAAAACCTTTAAACCAAAGCAAGGTTAGTATTAGGCAGATGATAGATGTCAGGTGAAGAGGCTCTCAAACCAAAACGGGGAAATGTCACACTTATAATCCATAGCCAGCCTGAAACATACTCCACACAAAGGATTTTTTTTTTTTCCATTTGAAGTCTTAACATCAGCCTTCTATTGTAGTGGGAACTTTATAAAGACCCAGACTGTTTACCAGAAACACTTGGCTTTTCCCACTTTAAACAGAATTAATGTGGTTTTTCATATTAGGTGTTCATGAAACTATCTTCTCACATACTTTACAGTAATTTATCGTTGTGTGTGTTGTTCGTATTGATTTGCCTACAAAGATGTCAACACATTTTACTGAGAGAGTTTTCATGGTCTCCCAGTCTCTCTGTGTACTACCTGTTTGCCATTAGGCAAGTTGTTTAATGTCCCTGAACTTAAGTTCTCTCACAAAGCCTACCTAATAGGCTTATTGTGAAAATTAAATTAAAGAGCATGCATATCACATTTAACCTAGTTCTTGCATAGTTTGAGCCCTCAATAAATGTCAGTTGTGCTCAAAACATGCTATTGTTGTCATTTCTATTTTTAGACCAAGAATATGGCAACTTGACCATGTATTAAATAAAATATTGGATCACATGAAGTTATATCTGTGAACCAAATTGTGGAATTTGGAAGCAAAAGCTCTTGTCTTTATGGAACTTAGATTCCAATCAGGGAGATGGATATTTGATATGTAATTAAAACAGTGTGAAGAATCTGAGTAAAATATGTAAAGGAGATAGTAGCGTGGGGGGCCTATTCTAATTTAAATAATCAAAGAATATCTCCCAGTTTCTTTTCCATTATACATTATTTCAAGATATTGAATGTAGTTCCCTGTGCTGTACAGCAAATCATTATTGTTTACCTCTTTTATATATCATGGTGTGTATCTGTTAATCCCAAACTCCTAATCTATCCCTCCCTCCCCCTTTCCCTTTGGTAACCATGCTTGTTTTCTATGTCTGTGAGAGTATTTCTGTTTCGTAAATAACTTCATTTGTATTATTTTTTTAGATTCCACATATAAGTGATATCCTGTAATATTTGTCTTTGTCTGGTTTACTTCACTTAGTATGATAATCTCTAGGTCCATCCATGTTGCAGCAAATTACATTATTTCATTATTTTTATGGCTGAGTAATATTGCTGTACACACACACACACACACACACCCATATCTTCGTTATCCATTTATCTGTTGATGGATACTTAGGTTGCTTCTATGTCTTGCCTACTGTTAATAGTATATAATACTACTATGAACATTGAAGTACATGTATCTTTTCAAATTAGAGTTTTTGTCTATTCCAGATATACACCCAGGAGTGGGATTGCTGGATCATATGATAACTCTATTTTTATTTTTTCAAGAACCTCCATACTGTTTTCTATAGTGGCTGCACCAATTTACATTCCAACCAACAGTGGAGGAGGGTTTCCTTTTCTCGACACTCTCTCCAGCATTTATTATTTGTAGACTTATTGATGATGGCCATTCTGATTGGTGTGAGGTTATACCTCATTGTAGGTTTGATTTACATTTCTCTAATAATTATCAGTGCCAAGCATCTCTTCATGTACCTGTTGGCCATCTGTGTGTCATCTTTGGAGAAAAGTCTATTTAGGTCTTCTGCCCCTTTTTTGATTGGGTTATTTGTTTCATATTGCACTATGTGAGCTGTTTGTGTATTTTGGAAATTAAGCCCTTGTCTGTCATATCATTTGCAAGTATTTTCTCCCAGTCCATAGGTTGTCTTTTTGTTTTGAGAAACTAATATTTAGACCTCCAAGTGAATGTGAAATATTCTGCATTTTTACTTCTCTCTTCCTAAATTCCTAGATTTTTTTTCCTTTTTCCTTTTTTTTTTTTTTTTTTTTTGCCCAGTGGGGAGGGGGAGACACTTAGATTAGACATCATAGGTTTTTTTCTCAAGGTCCTTATTTTCGAGCTGATATAACCAGTCTCCAAATATATGATTTTCTAATTATATTTCCAAAACTATGCTTTATTTAGTAAGTGAGAGGAAGGATTAGAATCTGACTGTTGGTTTCAGGTAATGACTGGTTTAAATTTTATGAAAACATATAGCAGAAACTGTAAGCCCCATGATGATTGATATAAGTGTCAAAGTACTACATAGAGGAGTGGTTGAAATTTCATGGGTCAAATATCTGTATTGGTATCTTGCCTCCTGAACTTATTCTGTGGCTTTGAGGAACAAATCACAGGATTTTTCTAAGCCTGGTTTCCTCATCTTTAAATTAACTTTAGTGCCTGCTATAAAGTAAGGACTCAAACTATGGTAAGTTATAAACAAGCTTATTGTTATTAACTTAATGAGAAATCCAGAGGTAAAAATGGCTTTAGTTGTGATGCCAGATTTCTTATTCCAATTCTCAGAGATTATCTTGGCACTTCCCTTTTCCAGGATTGACTTTGTCTCCAACCTAATATCAGGTTGGGTGCAGCTATTTTATGCATGACCAACAAAAACAAGAAAATCAGAGAAAGGCAAGAGAACTGATACTTTTTGACTCTTTAAGAGTGAGAAAACCATTACCAACAGCTCCTCCTCCAAGAAGTTTTCCATTCACGCCTCCTCAACCAGAAATAATTCACATACCCGTTCCAAAACCAACATCTAGGCGAGGAGAATGGTTGTACCATAATCTGTTATACCTCTGTAGTAGAATGGATATTGGTGAGTAACATTATTCCCAGGAATTATAATCAGTTCTGTGGAGGGCAAAATTTAAGACAACTTACCCCAAATTGACAAGATGTTATTTTCACTACTCTAAGGAATTGGAGCTTGAGATAGAAACCAAGCACAGTTAAAGAATAAAGGTATATTTTTGGCTTTTTTGAGTCTAGGTCATTGAGGAATTTAATCCATTCCATATATTTAATATAAATGTACTTAAAGCACTGCTAGCAATTATTTGCTTTTAATTCCTTAATATTGTGAGGGAAATAAGAGAGAATTTTCAAATTGTGTAATAGAGTAGATCCTGCTTTTAGTTTCCCTATAGGAATTTTCCAGAACACATTCAATTATTTGAGATTTTTGGCTTTCTATCAATAAGGTACAGTTAAACACACACACATGCTTTTTTTTTTAAAATAAATTTATTATTTATTTATTTTGAGCTGTGTTGGGTCTTCGTTGCTGCATGCAGGCTTTCTCTTGTTGCAGCAAGCTGGGGCTACTCTTCGTTGCAGTGCGTGGACTTCTCATCGCGGTGGCTTCTCTTGTTGTGGAGCACAGGCTCTAGGTGCATGGGCTTCAGTAGTTGTGGCACACGGGCTCGGTAGTTGTGGCTCGTGGGCTCTAGAGTACAGGCTCAGTAGTTGTGGCACACGGGCTTAGTTGCTCCGCGGCATGTGGGATCTTCCCAGACCAGGGCTCGAACCCGTGTCCCCTGCATTGGCAGGCGGATTCTTAACCACTGCGCCACCAGGGAAGTCCCCAACACGTACGCTTTTGACAAGATGTTTTATATGAATTGTTAGAGAAGGGGAGAGAGAGACCCTTTGTGTCATTTCCAAATTCCCCTTTTTAGGGAATGTTCCTTTCATGCCACAAGTGAAACGAGAAATAAGTCTTAGTGAAGCTTTGTGCTAGTGTAAGTATACAGTAGGAGCATAAAACTACTTTACATATCTTCCCTTTTTTTTCCCCTAAAATAGTTTGTGAATTTAATCTAAACCTTACCTTCCCCCACTTCCCCATAAAGTACAGCCCATTGCTAGGAATAAAATTTTAAAAATAAAAAGATGTATCTTAAAAACATTTTAAAAGATGAAAGCAGTTATTTGTCCCCTGTTCTAATCTTGAACACCAAGTTGAATATTGTGACTCAGATCTTTT
Organism: Mesoplodon mirus; assembly: GCF_964341445.2. Classification (NCBI taxonomy): domain Eukaryota; kingdom Metazoa; phylum Chordata; class Mammalia; order Artiodactyla; family Ziphiidae; genus Mesoplodon; species Mesoplodon mirus. The sequence goes on along the minus strand of NC_138995.1, from coordinate 24,838,949 downwards.
TGGTTCTTCTTTCTTTATAGGTTGTCCGTACTCCTTTAAACTATAATAGACATCTCCAATATGTGCAGTCTTTTTCTCCTTAGTGTGTGTGTGTGTGTATATATATATATATATATATGGATCTCAAAGAAATCTTTTTAATCCATTTCCACAATACAGTCTTTGTAGATAATAACCGTTCTGATGGCAACACAGTGTCTTTTATCTTCAAGAATTCTCAAATGAAATAAAAATACCCTTATTCATTGAAAACTGTTTTATACAAGTTTAACTGATTTTTACACTCTAGAAAATATTTTCATATAAACAGGTACAAAGAGAAAAAGTATTTTGAACACACTGAAAGGGAAAATTAAACTATTATCTATAAAATTAAACAATTTTTAAAAAGGAGACTACAAAATGGTATAATTTATTATTTGAAATAATGCCATCTAAGAATGTTATCATAATTTTATTCACCTTATAACCACTACTTAGTAATTATTATGATTTTATAAAAGCACAAATGAAATAATTGGAAAATATAAAAAACAAAATGAAGTTACATTTAGTATTCTACAAGTGAAATATATGAATGTAAGTGAATGGAATACAATGTATTTTTTTATTCCTCTGCTAATGTAGTGATTTTTCAAAATGTTTATATGTAGTGAACCGATGATTTCCTGAATAAATAAAAATACACAAAACTTAGCATATGCTTTGGTCTGAATGTTCGCTCTCCCAAAATTCATACGTTGAAATCTGAACCCCCAAAGTTAATATTACTAGGAGATGGGGCCTTTGGAAGGTGATTAGGTCGTGAGGGCAGACCCCTCGTTAATGAGATCAATGTGTTTTCAAAAGAGGCTCCAGAGAGATCCCTTTCCCCTTCCGCTATATGAAGACACAGCAAGAGGTTGGCAGTCTGCACCTCAAAGGGGACCCTCCCCAGACTGAGACAGTGCCTTGATCTTGAACTTCCAGCCTCCAGAACTGTGAGAAGTTAATTTCTACTTTTTGTAAGCTACACAGACTGTGGTGTTCTGTTACAGCATCCTGAATGGACTAAGACAGCATTTATGTTAATTATTTTTAGATCCTCCATCTCAAGTTATTTATAAGGCTATCATCATTAGATATCATTTACTTTTGTAAACATTTCATATATTCATGTAATCTTTACAAAATTTACTCATTAAATAAATGAAGAAAAGTATACAGAAGAATTATCTATAATTTTATAATCTCCGTAGTCAAACATAACTGATAAAACTAGGTATATATTTTTTGTTACTTGCACTGTGTGTCTGTTTCTTATTTTGACACCTGTGAAGCCATGCTAAATTTAGTATTAAATAGGTATTGTTTTTTGTTCTTTCCTCTCAGTGTTATCTGATAAAAAATCTTCATGTCCTTCAAATTATTTATAGGTTAAAAAAAAATAAAAAATAAATAAAAAATAAATTATTTATAGGTATTTTCACTGATCTTTTATATAGTCTATCGGTGACATGGCCATATTTCAATTAATTATTCAATGATTATCAAATGTTTATCATACTTCTCATTTTGACTCCTATAACTAGCACTATGATGATCTTTATTTATTCATAAATAATTTTCTACATTTTCTATAATATTGTAATAAATTCAAGTTGTTTCTTTTTTTTAAATTGCTTTGCAACTTCCTTTTTATTTATTTATTTATTTAAAAATTTATTTATTTTTTATTCAAGTATAGTTGATTTACAATGTTGTGTTGGTTTCAGGTATACAGCAAAGTGATTCAGTTACATATAAGAATCTTTTTCAGACTCTTTTCTCTTCTAGGTTATTACAAACTTTTTTTTTCATTCATTCATTTATTCATTCATCTATTTAATTACTACATTTTCAGAAATATTTTTAAGCATTCACTATGTGTCAGGTGCTGAAAACAATAACACAGTTGTACAATTATGAAGTCCTTACTCTGTGCTAGGCCCTGTGCTAAAGGCCTGACAGTCATTATCTTTTTTTTTTTTTTATCTTTATTGGAGTATAATTGCTTAACAATGGTGTGTTAGTTTCTGCTTTATAACAAAGTGAATCAGTTACACATATACATATGTTCCCATATCCCCTCCCTCTTGTGTCTCCCTCCCACCCCTCCAGGCGGTCACAAAGCACCGAGCTGATCTCCCAGTGCTACGCGGCTGCATCCCACTAGCTATCTACCCTACGTTTGGTAGTGTATATATGTCCATGCCTCTCTTTCGCTTTGTCACAGCCTACCCTTCCCCCTCCCCATATCCTCAAGTCCATTCTCTAGTAGGTCTGTGTCGTTATTCCTGTCTTACCCCCAGGTTCTTCATGACATTTTTTTTCTTCTTAAATTCCATATATATGTGTTAGCATACGGTACTTGTCTTTCTCTTTCTTTTTTTTTTATTAGTTTCTGCTTTATAACAAAGTGAATCATTTATACATACACATCTGTTCCCATATCCCTTCCGTCTTGCGTCTCCCTCCCTCCCACCCTCCCTATCCCACCCCTCCAGGTGGTCACAAAGCACCGAGCTGATCTCCCTGTGCTATGCGGCTGCTTCCCACTAGCTAGCTACCTTACGTTTGGTAGTGTATATATGTTCATGCCTCTCTCTCGCTTTGTCACATCTTACCCTTCCCCCTCCCCATATCCTCAAGTCCATTCTCAAGTAGGTCTGTGTCTTTATTCCTGTTTTACCCCTAAGTTCTTCATGACATTTTTTTCCCTTAAATTTCATATATATGTGTTAGCATACGGTATTTGTCTTTCTCTTTCTGACTTACTTCACTCTGTATGACAGACTCTAGGTCTATCCACCTCACTACAAATAGCTCAATTTCGTTTCTTTTTATGGCTGAGTAATATTCCATTGTATATTTGTGCCACATCTTCTTTATCCATTCATCCGATGATGGACACTTAGGTTGTTTCCATGTCCTGGCTATTGTAAATAGAGCTGCAGTGAACATTTTGGTACATGACTCTTTTTGAATTATGGTTTCATCAGGGTATATGCCCAGTAGTGGGATTGCTGGGTCATATGGTAGTTCTATTTTTAGTTTTTTAAGGAACCTCCATACTGTTCTCCATAGTGGCTGTACCAATTCACATTCCCACCAGCAGTGCAAGAGTGTTCCCTTTTTTCCACACCCTCTCCAGCATTTATTGTTTCTAGATTTTTTGATGATGGCCATTCTGACTGGTGTGAGATGATATCTCACTTTAGTTTTCATTTGCATTTCTCTAATGATTAAAGATGTTGAGCATTCTTTCATGTGTTTGTTGGCAGTCTGTATATCTTCTGTGGAGAAGTGTCTGTTTAGGTCTTCTGCCCATTTTTGGATTGGGTTGGGTCTTTTTTGTTATTGAGCTGCATGAGCTGCTTATAAATTTTGGAGATTAATCCTTTGTCAGTTGTTTCATTTGCAAATATTTTCTCCCGTTCTGAGGGTTGTCTTTTGGTCTTTTTTATGGTTTCCTTTGCTGTGCAAAAGCTTTTAAGTTTCATTAGGTCCCGTGTGTTTATTTTTGTCTTTATTTCCATTTCTCTAGGAGGTGGGTCAAAAAGGATCTTGCTGTGATTTATGTCCTAGAGTGTTCTGCCTATGTTTTCCTCTAAGAGTTTGATAGTTTTTGGCCTTACATTTAGGTCTTTAATCCATTTTGAGCTTATTTTTGTGTATGGTGTTAGGGAGTGATCTAATCTCATACTTTTACATGTACCTGTCCAGTTTTCCCAGCACCACTTATTGAAGAGGCTGTCCTTTCTCCACTGTACATTCCTGCCTCCTTTATCAAAGATAAGGTGACCATACGTGCATGGGTTTATCTCTGGGCTTTCTATCCTGTTCCATTGATCTATATTTCTGTTATTGTGCCAGTACCATACTGTCTTGATTACTGTAGCTTTGTAGTATAGTCTGAAGTCAGGGAGCCTGATTCCTCCAGCTCCGTTTTTCGTTCTCAAGATTGCTTTGGCTATTCGGGGTCATTTGTGTTTCCATACAAATTGTGAAATATTTTGTTCTAGTTCTGTGAAAAATGCCAGTGGTAGTTTGATAGGGATTGCATTGAATCTGTAGATTGATTTGGGTAGTAGAGTCATTTTCACAATGGTGATTCTTCCAATCCAAGAACATGGTATATCTCTCCATCTATTTGTGTCATCTTTAATTTCTTTCATCAGTGTCTTATAATTTTCTGCATACAGGTCTTTTGTCTCCTTAGGTAGGTTTATTCCTAGATATTTTTATTCTTTTTGTTGCAGTGGTAAATGGGAGTCTTTTCTTGATTTCACTTTCAGATTTTTCATCATTAATATATAAGAATGCCAGAGATTTCTGTGCATTAATTTTGTATCCTGCTACTTTACCCAATTCATTGATTAGCTCTATTAGTTTTCTGGTAGCATCTTTAGGATTCTCTATGTATAGTATCATGTCATCTGCAAACAGTGACAGCTTTACTTCTTCTTTTCCGATTTGGATTCCTTTTATTTCCTTATCTTCTCTGATTGCTGTGGCTAAAACTTCCAAAACTATGTTGAATAAGAGCGGTGAGAGTGGGCAACCTTGTCTTGTTCCTGATTTTAGTGGAAATGGTTTCAGTTTTTCACCATTGAGGATGATGTTGGCTGTGGGTTTGTCATATATGGCCTTTATTATGTTGAGGAAAGTTCCCTCTATGCCTACTTTCTGCAGGGTTTTTATCATAAATGGGTGTTGAGTTTTGTCAAAAGCTTTCTCTGCATCTATTGAGATGATCATATGGTTTTTCTCCTTCAATTTGTTAATATGGTGTATCATGTTGATTGATTTGCGTATATTGAAGAATCCTTGCATTCCTGGAATAAACCCCACTTGATCATGGTGTATGATTCTTTTAATGTGCTGTTGCATTCTGTTTGCTAGTATTTTGTTGAGGATTTTTGCATCTATCTTCATCAATGATATTGGCCTGTAGTTTTCTTTCTTTGTGACATCCTTGTCTGGCTTTGGTATCAAGGTGATGGTGGACTTGTAGAATGAGTTTGGGAGTGTTCCTCCCTCTGCTATATTTTGATAGATTTTGAGAAGAATAGGTGTTAGCTCTTCTCTAAATGTTTGATAGAATTCGCCTGTGAAGCCATCTGGTCCTGGGGTTTTGTTTGTTGTAAGATTTTTTATCACAGTTTCAATTCAGTGCTTGTGATTAGTTAGTCTCTTCATACTTTCTGTTTCTTCCTGATTCAGTCTTGGTAGGTTGTGCATTTCTAAGAATTTGTCCATTTCTTCCAGGTTGTCCATTTTATTGCCGTAGAGTTGCTTGTAGTAATCTCTCATGATCTTTTGTATTTCTGCAGTGTCAGTTGTTACTTCTCCTTTTTCATTTCTAATTCTATTGATTTGAGTCTTCTCACTTTTTTTCTTGATGAGTCTGGCTAATGGTTTATCAATTTTGTTTATCTTCTCAAAGAACCAACTTTTAGTTTTATTGATCTTTGCTATCATTTTCAAGTTGTTTCTCAGAAGAATGGCAGAAACAAAATGGATGTAGATTTTTTAAATTCTTCATAAATATTGTGATTTTTTACCAAATATTTTCATTGCCAGAAGTGATAAATAAGAGCATCCTTTTACTCTACCTTTGTCAGTATTGGTTATTCTCATTCATTTATTTTATTATTGTGGTTATTGTTAATCAGATAGATATAAATACCATCATTAATAGTTATTTTGCACCTTCTTCATAAGTTTCTCAGTCCTGTCAGTCAGTTGTCCTTTCTTCTCCTTTGGCATGTCTACTACAAAAGAGTTGAAGATTTTTATTATTGATATAGTTCAAGGTTTAATCTTATGAATAGACTATTTTTCCTTTTTCTGTGTTTTAATATTTACACCGATCTTGGACTCTGAACCAACTCACCTAACTTCCTGATAAATCTACACCATAAGAAAAGTATAACTGATTTTCAGTTAATAAGGAACCGATCACACTGCATTTTGATATTCTATGTTGATCACTTTCTGTTTTCCCACTTGCTGTCTTCTTATAACTGAGTAGAAAATTAAAAAGGAAAGTTATTCATTATATCCATAAATACATTAAGTGGAAGTAGGGACATACTTATCAGCAGAACTAATAAAAGCATTTAAAAGTGAGAGACAAGAGGAAAATTTAAAAATGGTGATGACTGCTTCTCACCTTGGCTTTGGGAAAAGTTTTATAACTGGTTTCTGGAGTCTGTACTACCAATCTCTCCATCCCATCTCTATCCTCCATCCTGGTTAACACCATTACCAGTCTATTTTATAGTCACTTACAAGCTTCTGAACACTGAACACGTACAAAGATGATTACAGCTGTTATTTAAGGAGATTAGAGTACAAACTATTGATACCTAGGGCCCTCCATCATCTAACTGATACCCACTTGGATTTTTATTCTTGTGTCTGTTTTCTCTACTAAGTGAACACTGTACAAAATAGGCTCATGGCTTTTCATGGCTACACTCTTCTCTTTGCCAGGTGTGTGTCTTGTTCTGGTTTTTCCCCTGGCCTTCTGATGTGCTCTCCTTCCATATTTATGTACAAACCATTCTTGTTCTTAAAAATCCAGCATGAAACCCTATCATGGTCTTCCTATCCACTTACCTTTATTGAATGCAATCTTCCCTTTACTTTTGGTTTAATATCACTTCAGATATATTCATCCCAATTTGTAAAATAAGAAGTAAGTCATAAATTGCTAAGAAGCTTATCAGCTCTGGGAGTACCTCAGGCCTAATAATCAGGTTACCAGATTCTTTTTGGGAGAAGTCGTGGCTGATATTTCTTCTTCCCACTATGGCACCAGGGGTGGAGAAGAAAGACAACCTCTTAGGCACAAAATGGTGAGGACCCCACATGGGTTCTCCTGAAACTGTATTAATTGTGCAAGATGTTTTCTCACTTCAGAATGTAAAAATTGAAGTTAAAAAAGAGAAACTGATTCAAGAAGCACTAGTTAAGCCTCTACTATGTTCCAAACAGGTTGTTAGGCTCTGATTACACAGTAGAGAGCAAAGATCGTATATACATTAGGGAGAATATATATATAAACAAGATAGTCACAGGACTGTTTTTGATAATGATATGTGATACAGAAGAAATAAAACAATGTGGTGTGATAGTGACTGATATTATATAGTTAGGGACGATTTCAATGAGGAAAGTGGCTGTTGAGCTATGACGCACATGACAAGAAGACTACAGCCAGGGGAAGGTCCGAGATTGCGGCAGGGGAGAGGTAGTGTTCCCAGCAGGAGACAGTATAAGTATAGAGGCCTTGAGGTGAGAGCATGCTTGGTAATAAAGGGTAAGAAAGGAGAGCAGTGTGGATGAATATGCATGAGCATGGGTTGGGTTCTAGAAGGTATGTAAGAGATAGACAGAAGCTGGATATTATAAAGTGTTTGTGGCTATGAGAAAAATAAATTTTGTTGATATTCTAACAATAATGAGAAGCCACTAGAGTATTAAACAATAGCATACTGTGACTATTCTTTTTCTTTTTTTAAGTAATTTTTTCTCCTCCGATTCTTATTTTCCAGCTTTGCCAGCACAGGCACTTTGTGACTGTAGATGTGACTCATCATAATATCTCTCCCTTCCTCCCTTTCTCTCTCTCTCTCCCTCTCTCCTTCCCTCTCTCCAACCACCACCCCCAATCCCTCCATCACTTTTTAAAACATTTTAACAGGGTTGCATAGCTGACTCTGGGTTGGAAATTAGCATAAAATGGGCTTTTTAAGGAATGCTCTTGGTATCTACACCTTTGGAATAGAGGAGAAGGAAGGAAGATTGGGCAGAGGAAAGTGTTGAACAGTAGTGCCATTCTCAAAAAAAGCATCATGCGTCATTTGACTCCATGGGAGCTCTAAAAATGGGATGGCCCTATCAGCAGCTTTTCCTGCAACTTGGAAAATAAATTTGGGGTGGCATGCTACATCATTAACTCCATTCACTTAATCTTTGTATATTTCTCACATATGACAGCTGCTTCTCAAATTAGCTATCAAACCACCTCTAATTCTCCATGAGATAGGCAGATAATAACTCACCAAAGACATTCACACTTCTAATGCAAGGAACCTGTGAATATGTTAATTTACATGGGAAAATGGACTTTTCAAATGTAATTAAATTAAGGATCTTGAGTTGGAGAGATGATCCTGATGAATACAATGTATTACACATGTCCTTATAAGTAAAGGAAGGAAGTAGGAGATTCAGGATCAGAAAAGGAGATGTAACCACAGAAATAAGGGCAAGAATGATGCCCCTGCTGGCTTTCAAGATGGAAGGGGGCTGTTAGCCAAGGAATATAGTCAATCTCTAGAAACTGAAAAAGGCAACCAAATGGACTTTTCCCCAGAGGCTGTATAAAGGAATGCAGCCCAGTCAACACCTTGATTTTAGTTCCCTGAGATCCATTTTGGACTTCTGAATATAGTTGTATTGTTTTAAGCCACTAAATTTGTGGTGATTTTTTACAATACCAATAGGCAACTAATATACTCCTCAAGCCCAACTTTTCAACTGTTGAGGCTTTCTTTCCATCATCCCTAATCTCTATTCATTCTTCTCATTATGGATTCTCTGAGTTTCAGTCTAAATCAACCCTGTTTACTCATTTGAACAAGATATCCAACTTTGTTCTTGGGCCTTTGAAAAACAGATGAAGAGAGGATAAGCTGTTTGGTGGGAGATTTATCGAAATCTCACAACATTCATGCAGTTAACTCACATGTGTGAACTTCATCCATCATGTATATTGTGGGGAAAAATTAAGTTAATGAAAGAGTTACTTAGTACATTTATTCATTCAAGATAAATTCATTATGGTTTACTGTGTTTTACAGTATTTTATTGTTAGCTGAATACAGGCAATGAGGATATAATACTAAGGCAAAATGAGACACAGTTACAGCCTTAGTATTATAGGAGAAACCAAAAATCGTTCCAGTAAACGTTATATTACAAGAATAATAAATAGTACAGGTAGAAGTAGATCATGCTATGAATATCAATAATAAGTGATTTGTCAGAAAGAACAGGACAACTTGGAAGAGGAAGTGAGGACTGAATAAAGATCTGAAGGAAAATGAGGAGTTAGGCAGGTAATGAGAAATAAAAGAATTTTCCAGGGAGGGGGCATGTTAAGGATTCTGACTTTTATTCTGATGCTGCTAGGAAAATATTGATATCTTTTAAATAGGGAAAGGAGCATAATTTACATGAGTTTTGAGAAGCTCATTTTAGTTTAGCTAGAAGGGTCAGGATAATAAGAGGAGACTAATTAGAAGAGAACCTTAAAATTTAAAAAGTACATTATCATAATTGTACCAGGGTAGTGTTGATGTTAGGGAAGGTAGGAGGAAGCTGACAGGTTAAATACATATTTACAAGATTTGGTGGCAGAGAGAGGGTAACCAGCACTATATTTACTCAGTTTACTCTTTTAAATTCCCTCTCCTGTCTTTGCCACTCTCCTCTTTTTCCACAGGTCAGCCCTAGTGGCTCCCTAGTCTTTGGCTTTTGATTGGGTCTAGCTAATAGTGAGAATCGACAGGAAAACAATGGATGTAAGACAGTGAGGTAAGGCTGCAATAAGTCTTCTACATAGGCACCTTCAAGTTTAGAACTTTCAAAGATGCAAGCATGCGTTTGCATGTCCGGTCACATTAGTTCACATGTCTGGTGTACATTGTCATGTGCGTGCATCCTCTACAAGTAGTTGTGCTTTTGTGTACTTTACTGTACAGTACTGTACAGAGTACAGTAGCACAGTATCTTTATTTCAAGCCCAGCATGTCTGGAAGCAAGTGTAAAAGGAGCGGTGATGTAGCTGGTACTGCTAAGAAGCGCCAAGCAATAACGATGGAAACAAAAGTGAAAGTAATTGAGAGAATGGAGCGAGGTGAAAAGATGGTAGATGTCACTCATTCTTATAACGTGAATCGTTCAACCATCGGCACAATTCTAAAGAACAAGGACAAGCTCATGGAACATGTGAACTTGGCTGTGCTGATGATGTTGACAATAATATCAAAGAAGTGTGGAAAAGTGATGGAGGAGATGGAGAAACTTCTCAGTGTGTGGATGTAGGATCAGCATCAGCGTCAAGTCCCGCTCAGTTTAATGTTGATTCAAGAGAAAGCTAAATGCCTTTACGAAGACTTGAAGAAGAAACACAGCAAAGAATCAGAGGGTGCATCTTTTAATGCCAGCCATGGCTGGTTTCATCGGTTCAAAGCTAGAACCAACTTTCAGAACGTAAAAGTAAGTGGCCAGGCAGCGAGTGCACATATGGTAGCTGCCTGGGAATTTCCTAAAACACTTCAAGAAATTATTGATGAAAGCACGTATTTACCTGAGCAGGTTTTAAATGTGGATGGGACAGGACTGTACTGAACGAGTATACCAGACTGAAGTTACATCAGTAAGGAGGAAAAGTTGATGCCAGGCCATAAAGCAGCAAAGGATAGGATAACTCTGTTGTTTGGTGGCAATGCTTCCAGGGATATGAAGCTAAAGCCTCTCTTAGTTTATCATTCGGTGAAACCAAGAGCCTTTAAAAACATAGCCAAGGACTCTCTTCCTGTTGTGTGGAAGAATAACCCCAAAGCCTGGGTTACACGGGCCATTTTCCAGTACTGGTTTTTCCACCACTTTATCCCAGAGGTAGAGAAATATTGCTTGGAGAAAGGGTCCCATTCAACATTGTTTTGCTGCTCAACAGTGCTCTGGGCCACTCCCCATTCATGGTTGACTTTCATCCCAATGTCAAAGTAGTGCATTTGCCACCGAACACGACTTCGCTCATCCAACCTATGGACCAGGGAGTTACAGCGACTTTCAAGAAATATTATTTATATCACCCTTTCCGTCAGGCAGTAAAGGCAAGTGACGAATTAGGAACAACCTTGCGACAACTTCGGAAAGACTATAACATCTACAAGGCCATAAAAAACATTGACTTTGCTTGGCATGAGGTTATGGCCATCACCATGAATGGGATTTGGAAGAACCTTTGCCCATAGCTTGTTCACAGTTTTCATGGACTTGAGAAGGTGGATGAGGAGTCCAAAGAGGTCTTCAGCAACTTAGTGACCTTCAGCGAGAAGCTGGAGCTAGATCTGCAAGAGGATGACTTCATTGAACTTCTTGCTGTGCAACATGAGGAGCTTACTAATGAAGACTTGATGGAATTGAAGGCCCAGAGAAAAGACAAAGAGAGACAAGAGGAAGAAGAAGAAACTGAAGAACCGAAGAGATTAACGATGCAGGAAATGGCAAGGGGATTTTCTTTATTTGAGGAGGCACTGTTAATTTTTTTTTTTTTTTTTTTAGATGTTGGGGGTAGGAGGTTTTTAATTTATTTATTTATTTTTGCTGTGTTGGGTCTTCATTTCTGTGTGAGGTCTTTCTCTAGTTGTGGCAAGTGGGGGCCACTCTTCATCACGGTGCACAGGCCTCTCACTATCTCGGCCTCTCTTGTTGTGGAGCACAGGCTCCAGACACGCAGGCTCAGTAGTTGTGGCTCATGGACCAAGTTGCTCCGCGGCATGTGGGATCCTCCCAGACCAGGGCTCGAACCCGTGTCCCCTGCATTAGCAGGCAGATTCTTAACCACTGCGCCACCAGGGAAGCCCGGCACTGTTAATTTTTGAGGCACAGGACCCAAACATAGAAAGGTACACAAAGGTTGCAGCAGCCATTCAGGATGCAATCCAGTGCTACTGTGTCATCTATGATGAGAAAAAAAGAGCTACTACCCAGACATCACTGGATCGTTTTTTTCAAGAGGGTAGATAGAATTGAATCCAGCAAGGAACCAGAACCTGTGCCATCAGCGTCAGAGGTGAGTGAAGTTGCAGCTTGCTTTTCATCTCCTATTGCTGACGATCCTTCAGCTCTACCATCTCCTACCTCCTTGCCCTCCTCTAGTCAGTAACTCTTCTTGCCTGTTTGCTTGATGCCAGCCCCTGTATGCCAGCTGTTGTACTGTACTACTGTACTTTTCAAGGTACTGGACTGTAAGATTAAAAATGTTTTATTTTTTGTGTTTGTTTTTTTTTAATGTATTATTTGTGTGAAAAGTATTATAAGCCTATTACTGTACAGTACTATATAGACGATTGTGTTAGTTGGGTACCTAGGCTGACTTTGTTGGACTTACAAACACGTTCTCAGAACAGAACTCATTCGTATGTAGGGGACTTATTGTATTTCTTCCCCTGGCTACCTCCCTGAAGGGTTGGTTGTCTTGGGTGGCTCCCATTCTCAACCAAAATTGCTGCTTCTTTTAAGGCAGCAGATCTACAGGACTCTTGCCTTCTGGATTCCAGTGGCTCTTTTGTGGCAAAGGTGGTAGAGTCCCAGGATATTGTGCTTTTCCTTACAGGAGCCATATATATACACTGTCCACCCTTCATGAAGATTCCCGTAATTAAAATATTTTAGAGTTATTCTAATGAGTGTGCCATCTGTTTACTGCTGGTACCCTGACTGATAGAATGAGTGAGGGAGATTAAATATCAAGAATGACTCATAGGGCTTCCCTGGTGGTGCAGTGGTTGAGAGTCTGCCTGCCAATGCGGGGGACATGGGTTCGAGCCCTGGTCTGGGAGGATCCCGCATGCCGCGGAGTGGCTGGCCCCGTGAGCCACGATTGCTGGGCCTGCGCATCTGGAGCCTGTGCTCCGCAACGAGAGAGGCCGCAATAATGAGAGGCCCGCGCACCGCGATGAGGAGTGGCCCCCACTTGCCGCAACTAGAGAAAGCCCTCGCACAGAAACGAAGACCCAACACAGCCATAAATAAATAAATAAAATTAAAAAAAAAAAGTTAAATACCAAAATAAATTAAAAAATAATTAAAAAAAAAAAAAAGAATGACTCATAGGGTTCTCGCTATGTAAGAGGATTGATCATGGTGCCATTCACTGAATTAGAAATCAAGGAAGGGGATTAGTGTTGAAGAGAAAGATCATGATCCAATCAGTGAATGTGGAGCATGTTGAGTTATGTCTTCCTTTTACACATCCCCGTGGATATGTGACATAGATCATTGGCTATGTAAGACCAAAGCTAGGAAAGGAAGTAGCCTATGAGTTCCTTTTAACTATCAATCATACAGAAAGGATTCTTGGAAGGCAGTGGAGGCAGAGTGCTAGAAGGATGGGGGGATATATAGCGCAGAAACACAATCTCTGTCTTCAGGGAGGTGGTTATTCTCTCTGCCCAACTGAAGTTTCAGTGTCCTCTGACACAGAAATATGTCTGTTTCATCTTTGTGCTTATCTTTCAACAGTATATGTTTGCTTTATTTATATTACTTATGGCATAGAGGTAATCCCCTAACACCATGTCTAACATAAACTAGTTGCTGTGTGTCGTCTGAGTAAATGAATTCTGTATTATATGTGGGTTTTAATTATCCACAATACAAGTGAATGTGGAAGACACAGAGAAAGCGTTCCAAATGACACCCAACAGACTTAGCAACAACTTTCAAAGTGCCTTTCATGTCCTGCTGGAGAACATTAGCTGGCTTTTCTGCCTACACTGCCATTCCAGTCGGAACATCTCATAAAGTCATGGAGACCTAGTCCAAGTTTTTAGTCTTCTGCTGAAAGTTGTCTTTAAAGTTTAAATCCCCTAATTTCACATTAAGAAATTAAATAACAGAGCCTTGGAAATAACTGGTCCACAGATATGCAACGAGTTGCTAGACCATGCAACATTATGAATGTGGATATCTGTACACCTATTCTAGGGCATTATTTTCCACTTGGATTTCTTCTGATCCTTTTTGTTTCTTTTTTAGTTATATAATATAAATAATAATTGTTTATTTTTTTTAGAAAATGAAAAGACAGAAAAACATACCAAAAAAACCCCAAAAGACCCTTAAACACACTAATAAAGTTAACACATTACACGAGACAGAATAATGGATCCCCAAAGATGTTCATGTTCTAATCCTAGGAACCTTTGTTTATGTTACTTATATGGCAAAAGTGACTTTGAAGATGTGATTAGAGTTAAGGACTGTGAGATGAAGACACTGTCCAGTTATCAGGGTGGACTCCATATAATAAGGAGGATCCTTTAAAGTGAGTGAAGGATGCAGAAGAGGAAGTGAGAGTCTGAGAGGGATTTGAAGATGATATGCTCCTGGATTTGAAGATCTCCTCCCTCTTCCGTTGACCAAGGAATGCCAGATGGCCTTTAGAAGCTGAAAAAGGGAAGGAAACAAATTCTCCCTGGAGCCTTCAGGAGAATGACAGACATGCTGACACCTTGATTTCAGCCCATTTCAGACCGATCCCCAGAACTGTAAGATAATAAATTTGTGTTGGTTTAAGCCACTAAATGTGTGGTCATTTGTTATGGCAGTAATAGAACACCCATGCCCCTGTCCAGCATTTTAATCTAATTACAGCAGTCCTTAAAAGTGAGAACATTTCCTGGCTGCAGAGAAACAGAGAACTGTTTTGGGAAGTACAAAAAGCTACTGTTTAATATCTTGGTGTATACTTCTCTAATTTTTTTTTAACTACATAAACATTTTCAGAATTAGAAATATGTGTTAATTATTCTTTTGTAAGAAATATTCATTGATGTACATTATTTATGTAACTTTTCCTAATTTGTCATTTTTGTTGAATTTCATTCTACTTCTAGATGTATACATATTTTAATTATCTGTACAAACAAATGAATAATATTAAAATAATTTCTTGACTTTCCAAAAAGTTTATAACAAAATATCCTGGCTATTTTATAAAAGAATTTATAGGGCTTCCCTGGTGGCGCAGTGGTTGAGAGTCCTGCTGCCAATGCAGGGGACACGGGTTCGTGCCCCGGTCTGGGAAGATCCCACATGCTGCGAAGCGGCTGGGCCTGTGAGCCATGGCTGCTGAGCCTGTGCGTCCGGAGCCTGTGCTCTGCAACGGGAGAGGCCACGACAGTGAGAGGCCCGCATACTGCAAAAAAAAAAAAAAAAAAAATGTAATAGCAATAAAATCCCCAAAGGATTTTTTAGGATTAAAAAAATAATTTAGAAAATTGTCATTTTAACAACATGGCTTTTTCTTATTCATTAACTGGGAATATTTCTTCATTTATTTGTCTTCTTTTATATCCCTCAGTAATACTTTATACTTCTTTTTTTAGAAAGGATTTGCACGTTCCTTATTGAATTTTTACAGGATACATTTTATTTTTAGACCTATTATGAATGGTAAATTCTATCCTCCCAGTTATTGTGCTTATGTGAATATAGGAAATGTAATGATTGTTAGCAGCTCCCAAGCTGAAATCCTTTATTCTAAAAGTATTCAGCTGAGCATGTGGATTTTAATCATTATTCCAAATCTTTAAGTAAATATGCTTATATATTTTGCTTAGGCACATGCAAGTAAATATTTCCAAAATTGTTTCTTTCAGTGACAGTAAGAGCAAAAGGTAATGCTGTCTTGTGATATTTGTCAGATATTTATTGTATGTATGTAACACAATTATAGTCAGTGAACAGTAAAGGTTTGTAGTATGACTGAATGTTTTCACCAGTAATTACCAAGGTTACTTTGTATGTTTTGGTACTAAATATCATTTCTAAATTAAAGCAAAAGTACATTTTGAATGCTAGACTAAATGTAGAGGCAAATATCTTATATACTGTAATTTTGATTTACATCAACTTTTTTTTTGTCTATTGATTCATTTGTCAGTACTATAATATGAGGTCCAATCAAGCTAAATGCTTGTAGAATTCATAGAAACTAAAGTTAAGCAATAACCTTGGGTCTAAATCTGAAGAGTCATAAATAGAACTGAATTTATTGCCACACCAGTAATACTAGTATTTCATACTAAAAATGATAACAGTCTCCTCTAGCTGACTTGTATAATAGTACAATATGAAAAGATATAATTTTTATGAAAGTAGTTTTTTTGTGGTCAGCACAGAGATCTTAAAATATGCTACTAATCTAATTGTTATCTTTACTTGATACAACAAGGTATTAAGTGGAAATATATAATTCACACCCACCCACATGTACATATATTGTTTCATCCATAAGAAGATAGTCACAGTTTCACATATATGAGTTACATATATAGTTCTAGCCAGCTTCTCTCACTACTTTCATGAAATTCAGGTTTTAAATACTATTGCATATTACAGTCATATATTCAGTACCATAATATAGCATTTATCTACCAGCCATGATGCTCTCTATTTATTTATTCAAACACATTATTATTGACCAATTTGGGGTTTCAGAACAACATAATGAGCAAAAGAAGATGCTGCTCTTTCCTCAAGGTGTTGGCAACCAAGCTTCTTAGCTTAAAATTAAGTGGCAGGTTGGCACCATTAAGAAAGACAGGAGGAGAAACATATGCTTCAGACTTTTGGGGAATTCTTTACATTTTAAATATAGATAACCTGTTTTTTATATGCACCTTCTTATTTAATAGAAAAATACATGTATATGAATAAAAATATAGACTAAATACAATTTTACTTTTATAGCTCTGTAAGAATGTGTTAAGAATTTTAATGGAGCAGGAAAAATATTTTGTTTTGCTTTAAGTGTAATTTTTTAGGCATTGGGATTATCATGATAAGCAAAAATGAACAATGCACATTTAGATGATTACATTGACATGATATTTCCATTTTTCAATGACCATGAAGAGAAAATTCTTATTATGTTCTGACAACTCCTGAACTGATGGCCTCACCCTCTTGGTGGCCTTAAGGAAGAGAAAAAGGGATTTATTTATAGTAGTAGCTGGTCATGGTTGTTACCATCCCAATTAAATTCCAAATTGTAACTCCACTACCTTGGTTTATTTCTACAGATCAGTGACTGGGTCAATGGGAAGCAGGGAAAAACAAAACAAAACAAAAAATAAATGGAACAAACTAAAAAAACAAACAGTCCTTAATCCCAGAAGATCTGTAATATATATTCTTAGATTTAAATATTCATTCCTGTCCCCAAATCATTCTTATTTTTATTCACACTTCTGACTCTATCAAAGTTTCCAACCACTAGTCCTTCTAGCAGGTTGTAGCAGCTTCCACGGTGGTCCCAAAGTGCTGCCTACATCTAAGTCAAATTGAAGCTGGTATGTGTATCATCTTGTAAAACTATGCATTATAATATACAGAGTGTGTTGCTATCTTGGACTGTTAGGTTCCTGAGAAAAATTTCCTTGATGGTGGTTTTAAAACAAGTTGAGGGCTTCCCTGGTGGCACAGTGGTTAAGAATCCTCCTGCCAATGCAGGGAACGTGGGTTCAAGCCCTGGTCCGGGAAGATCCCACACGTCACGTAGCAACTAAGCCCATGTGCCACAACTACTTAGTCTGCGCTCTAGAGCCCATGAGCCACAACTACTGAGCCCATGTGCTGCAGCTACTGAAGCCCACGTGTCTAGAGCCCGTGCTCCACAACAAGAGAAACTGCTGCAATGAGAAGCCCACGCACTGCAACTAAGAGTAGCCCCTGCTTGCCACAACTAGGAAAAGCCCACGTGCAGCAACAAAGACCCAAAGCAGCCAAAAATAAAACTTTTTTAAAATAAATAAATAGAATAAAACAAGTTGGTTATCTTTTAAATGTATGCAAATAATATTATGCTTCTGTGAACATTTTTCCAAGAGCCAAATGTTTACTCTCTGTTAGGATTTGTGGACACAAGTTGGTATTGAAATAACACTTGATCTATTTTTTTCTTCTTTCTACTCTTAATTCGGTTTGTATGAGTGTATGTGTGTATGCTAGTGTGTGATGGGCTCTTTACAGTCAGTTATATTTACTTATTTAAAAAGTATGTTCAATGATAACTTCTAAAATATGGTGAATTTCGCTTTTTACAATCCTCATACATTATGCATTTCTTTCATTGTTGCACAGATATTTTTGATATAAAGAAGAATCTAGAGATAATCATGGCACATTTTGCTATGTGTATTAGACATCTATCTTCAGCTTATTTTCAGATTTTCTCATTCATCTGCTCTCTCTTTGTCTCTCTCTCAGTACTCTGCACTCAAAACTGCACCTATGCTCCCTGATTAAAACTTCAGTGCATGGGATTTGGCCTCCTGAAAGGCTGCTAAATGGTTAGAGGCAGTAACCTAGAAGAGTACAAATTTTAGCATCTGTGGCATGAAACCCTCATGCAGTAGAAAGGAGAGAGAGCTCTCTAAGGTCCATTTTATAAGGGCATTAATCCTGTTCATGAGGACTTCACCCTCATGACCTAATTACCTCCCAGAGGTCCCACCTCCTAATACCATCACATTGGGGACTGGCATTTCGACATATAAAATTTCAGTTCATTGTGCCAAGCTAAGAGTCCATAGATTACGTGGTCCCCATAAGCCTTACACTAACAGCATGTATGGTGATGTTTTGGGTCCTTGAAATGTTTGGTTACTTCCCTTTCCCCGATGTATGGTTTTCCTGGAAAGGAACAGAAGTCTCTTGGGCAAGACTTGGGAAAATGTTATTTATGCTTGCTCTAGTTTCTTTTGGAGGTCTGGCCTCTCCTTTGAAAATGGATAAAGGGATCATGACTATATTGGGATTTATATCCCTCAGCCTCCCTATCATCCCAACTTGAATTCTTTTGACTGTATAGATTAAGCAGCACCCTTTTTGTATGCCTATCTATTTTGCCCCTATAAATGTGGTTTTGTATCCATTTCTCTGGCACTCTGTGGATCTGGTCCTTCTGGCTGCCTTTCAGACCTTCTTACACATTACAGTAATTTCACAACCTGGCTTCTGACAAGTGGTTGAGAGAAGATAGCTGGCCTCTATTTATTTTCAGTATTTTATCATCCCTATTAGCATAAATCATAGAAGTTCTATAATAACAATTACTATTCTCATCTTTGGTTTACAGAGGAATCCACCTTTGAGCTTCTCAATGATGCCAGCTACTCTTTCTAGTCTATTCCTTATCTCATTGGTGAAGTGCCTTCTATGACCTTAATTCGTTCATCTGATGGGATTCCTCACCTTATATAGCATATATATTTAGCATATCCATTTCTCTGACTTTTTTTTTTTAACTGTCACAGCATTTCTGGGCAATCACTTTCTGTAAGGGAACAAGAATCATTCTGGGAGCATTTTTAGTACCATCTTTCAGGGTCCTTGCCAGGGTGTTAAAACCTGTTTCATGAGGAAATCCTTCTATATTGATGACTCTCTTTTAACTGGAACAATTAGGATCTAGTCCCATATGTATTTTCCAGTCTCCAGGCAGCACATCTTGGATGGCCCTGAGGCATCAACAGGTCCTGCAGAAACAGAGCATCCCTGCCTGGGTTAGGTTGAGACTTAAGCTTAGTCATTTATCTTGTGGTCAAGAAGGATGGCAGGGTTTATCCTAAGGGAGTATATGCCATTTTGTAAGGCAGAATGTGCTTCATCATCTTCAAACAAAGGAAAAAACGTAGAGGCTTCAACAGTTACGGCTAAATTACATCTACAGATCCAGAAGGTCCTGGGAAACTGGATTTAAGATCTTTGAGTGTGTTGATTGCATTGAATTGCATATCCCTTTCCCAAGTCTCAGAGCTTCAGTTCTTCCTAATCAGCCCTCTGACTTTGGCAGAGTAGGCCTGCTATGATTGAGAATACAACCTTCTCTGGACCTATACTAATCTTATAATTAATTTTTATACCTGATTCTCAACTTTTCTGAGACTCTGGATACAGGAAAGAGTATATTTGTACTCAGCCAACAGGGACTTCTGGATTTCACACTTTGTCCTTTTGTTGATTTTTATCATCAGCTTCTCATTGCCCTTCTCCAATTAGTTCATTGCCCCCAGAAATTTTCTTCCAAATCCATAGCCCTTATGATTATTGTTTTCCTTCTACCTCTAAAAGTACCAATATACCAGTGTACCTACCACTGCATTGCATTATACTGGTGTCTCATTTTAACTTTGGTGATTGCTTTGACAATTTTACTGTTCCCACATTTCAGGGACTAACAGTGTTCCTTCTACTCACTAGCAATGATTAGGGGTCCTCATTGCCAGCCAGTGAACCAGTGAGCCATGTTCAGAGTATCACTTTAGACTCTGCTTCCTGGAACCATCTGCCAATATAAAAACAGGCTCTGAGATGAATATATGCATACAAAAATTTTATTGGTGATTGGTCTTAGCATCAACATCTGTAGTGGAGTGAAGGATTGTGTGGAAAGAAAAGTTTAACTGTGATGCCATTGCACAAAGGACCTCATCTGAGCCTATAGTGAGTTCTCAATCTGAGATGACCCTTCAGTGATATCCAAAATTGAGGAAAGCTTTCCGGGCCTTTATGTGCTTGTATTAATTAATCATTTGACAAGAGTTGCCTTTAGGAAAGAGGCATGGACTTGAGTGATGTGACTCTCTTTGACCAAGAGGAATTTCTGCAGAGGAATTCAGTCAAGATGTTGCAGTCATCAATAATCCCAGAAGACTGGGAGATTGAATGCTTTAGTATGGAAGGAGTAAATCTGAGCACTGCCTCACTTATCTATTATAAGAAATAAAATAGATTCATTAAAATGAGTTTTTAAATTAAAATCAATGTCATAAAATTGCTTGTTTTTGGTGGGCCACCATTTTTCTTCTAAGATGTCTAACAGCCTATGCAGAAACTATAATGATCAATGAGAAGATTAACATTAGCCATAAGAATAAACACAGACCAGTGGCCAGCTATCCTGCACATTCAGATCTGAGTGATTTCTTCTAAGTAAGACAATGTGCAATTAATAAAAAATATCTTCAATAACACCTTTATAATAGACTGCATTGAGTTTCATGTAAATGTAGTTATAATATCTCACAATAAGAGCCATTGGCCCAAACTGAGTGCCAAATCCATTAAAAGACATTAATCAGAATATACTATAAAGAGATCATGACTCTCAAATGAACTGGCTTTACTTAGTGATAGATTTTTTGCTACTTCAAACTGTGCATCCATCCAGCAAACTTCTGTAAATATTGTTTCTCTCAGGATAGCCTGCTTTTAAATACTCTATTACCTAGAAGAGCAGTATTTAAGAACTAAATTTCTGATGAGTTCCTATGTCAAGTCAAAGTAGGTGCATTTTATTTTTTAAGCAATGTAAACTTAGCTCTATCCATCACTATATAGAATGAAAAAGGAAATAAAAGTGTATGAGAACATAGATAAGTACAATACAGAGTGAGTTTACCTTAAATTTCACATGTAGCAAATACTTTCAAATTTATTGGGGTCAGAGAGAAGAGTGAGAAACTTCAATCTTTGTCAGCAACATTTCTGATACTGGAATTATCTCAGCCACAATATTTTAAAACTTGCAAAGACTTGTTTCATGTATTGGAACACAAGGAAGATATTTAATTATTTGAGAATAACAAATCATACATCACTTCACTGGTAAATTTAAGAATAATATCTATAAAATAGATTGTCATATTTCCCTTTTGCCTTTCCAAACAGAAAACTTATCTCTAAATATGCTATTTAGGAGAGGTATCCACATTTCCTTTAATTGTTGTAGGAATGTTTATATGTTTCTGATTTCTCTGATGCTGGTGCCAGATTAGGCTTTACCTAATTTTAAAAGTAGTTGAAAGAATGTCCACTTCTTACCAAGACAGAGTGGACTGTATTTGCTCTCCTACTTGAAAAAATTAAAACATATGCAAAGCACATGAAACAACCCTTCTCAAGAAATTGGGTATCAGGCTATGAAGGACAGTGATCCCTGAGATACAAGAGATGATCTAGGTAAGCTCTATAATTGTCCCAACTTACTGCATTGGGAGAGTTTCTAGGCCATGGAAAAGGGAGGGGAAATTCACGCAGAGCTTAATGGACTCCCTGAGTTGAGGAGGCATAATTGTGAGTACAGAGAGATCAAGGAGGCTAGAGTTGGCAGGACTATTAAAAAGGAACGGGCTGCATAAAACGAGAGCTCTGGATCATATGGTAACTCTAGTTTTTTAAGGAAGTTCCATTCTGTTCTCTATAGTGGCTGCACCAATTTACATTTTCACCAACAGTGAGGGAGGGTTCCTTTTCCTCCATACCCTCTCCAGCATTTATTATTTGTAGACTTTTTGCTGATGGCAGTTCTGACCAATGTGAGGTGATATACCTCATTGTATTGATAGTTTTGATTTGCATTTCTCTAATAATTAGCTATGTGGAGCATCTTTTCATGTGTCTGTTGGCCATCTGTATGTCTTCTTTGGAGAAATGTCTATTTAGGATTTTTGCCCATTTTTTTTATTGGGTTTGCTTTTTGATATTGAGCTGCATGAGCTGTTGGTAAATTTTGGAGACTAATCCCTTGTCGGTCACATCATTTGCAAATATTTTCTCCCATTCTCTGGGTTCTCTTTTTGTTTTGTTCATGGTTTCCTTTGCTGTGCAAAAGGTTTTAAATTTAATTAGGTTCTATTTGTTTATTTTTGCTTTTGTTTCCATTACTCTAGGACACAGATCCAAAAAACTGCTGCAATTTATGTCAAAGAGTGTTCTGCTTATGTTTTCCTTTGGGAGTTTTAGAGTATTCGGTCTTACATTTAGACCTTTAATCCATTTTGAGTTTATTTTTGTATATGGTGTTAGAGAATGTTCTAATTTCATTCTTTTACATGTAGCTGTCTAGTTTTCCCAGCACCACTTATTGAAGAGACTGTCTTTTCTCAATTGTATATTCTTGCCTCGTTTGTCATAGAATAATTGACCAAAAGTGCATAGATGTATTTCTGGGCTTTCTATCCTGTTCCATTTATCTATGTTTCTGGTTTTGTGCCAGTTTTGATTACTGTAGCTTTGTAGTATAGTCTGAAGTCAGGGAGCGTGATTCCTTTAGCTCCATTCTTCTTTCTCAAGATCTGAGAAATCTTTGGCTATTTGGGGTCTTTTGTGTTTCCATACAAATTTAAATTTTTTTGGTTCCAGTTCTGTGAAAAATGCCAGTGGTAATTTGATAGGGATTGCATTTTATGATCTTTGTCTACTTGATTGAGAGAAAATTTTGCAAAACATATATCTGATAAAGGACTTATTTCCAGAACATATAAAAGAATTTCAAAATTCAGTAATAAGGAAACAAATCAGGTAAAAAAAAAAAAGGTAAAATATTTGAACACTTTACCAAATATATGTAGATAGCACATAAGCACCTGAAAAGATGCTTAACATCATTCATTAGGAAAATAAAACTTAAGATCATAATGAGACAAACCTATAAGAATGACTGAAAGTAAACCTGACTGCACATGGTGTTGGTGAGGTTGCAGAGAATCTGGAACTCTCATACATTACTAGTGGGAATGTAAATTAGTGGGACCACTTTAGAAAACATCTTAGTAGTTTCTTAAAAAGTAAAACATATGCCTATCATATGATCCAGCCATTCCACTCCTAGGTATTTACCTAAAAGAAATTAAAGAAGATGTCTCTACAAAAACTAGTACAAGAATGATCATAGCTTTATTTGTAACAGCCAAAAATTAAAAACAGCCCAAAGTGTCTATTAACAGGTGAACAGACTGAATATGTTTGGTATATCTATTCAATACTCAGCAATAAAAAGAATGGACTCTTGATACATGCTCCAGTATGGGTGGATCTTGAAATAAGTATTCCAGTTGAGGAAGCTAGACCAATAAGTGCACACACAGGATTGCTCTATTTATATACAATTCTAGAGAGTTGGAAACCAATATACCATGATGGAAAACAAATGAGTGGGAGGGATGACAGAGATGTGAGTGAGCTGAGGTGAGAGGGAGGAATTACAAAGAGCCATCAGCAAACTTTTGGAGTGATGGAAATGTTCATTATCTGGATTTGGTGATGGTTTCATGAGCAAAACTTATTGTATTCCTTAAATGTGTACACCTTATTACATATCAATTACACCTCAAAAACATGTTTACAAATAAAAAAGGAAGATGCACATGAAAACAAAATTGAGCAAAACCAATTTTCTAGAAAAAAAGTAATTGTGGTAGTTACAATGAAGACAATTTAATTATCAGTTAATCACATAGACACACACTTTTGTACAGGTTTATAATAGGAAGTGCAAATACTGTTAAATTGCTATCTTTTGGTTTTTTTCCAGCTTTTTTGAGGTAAAATTGACAAAATTGTATACATTTAAAGTGTACAATATGATGATTTGATATATGTACACATTGTGAAGTGATTACCACAATTCTATTTTCTGTCTTCATAGATCAAAGGAAACTGAAGGCAGAAGAAAATTAGGGTGATGCAACCAGAGAAATTACAAAATAAATAAATAAAAATAAAACAAGCATGGGCCTCCCTGGTGGCGCAGTGGTTGAGAGTCCGCCTGCCGATGCAGGGGATACAGGTTCGTGCCCCGGTCTGGGAGGACCCCATATGCCGCGGAGCGGCTGGGCCCGTGAGCCATGGCCGCTGGGCCTGCGCGTCCAGAGCCTGTGCTCCGCAACGGGAGAGGCCACAACAGTGAGAGGCCCGCATACCGCAAAAAAAAAAAATAAATAAATAAATAAATAAATAAATAAAACAAGCTTAATTTTAAGTGCTTTTCCCTTTGTTCTTCCTAGTCATATTGAGAAGGGAAATGGTCTTCCAATTTTCACTATTATAAGTTCTTTCTGTATGTTTGCTCTTTGTCAGGTTTTTTAAAAATCATTTTTACCAAAAGTTTTCCTAAGGAAATTGCAACAGAAAACAACAACAAAAACAACAACATAAAAACGCTTTTTACTGTGATGTTTACTTGAGGCCTTTAAGCTCTGGTTCACCAATAAATGGGAGCACTTTCCTGAGGCAGAAAATACAATAACAGGAAAAATTGTTTCTGAATTAATAATAAGATGAAAGGAAATATATATATCTAAAATTCACCTTGAAAAAGTATAAACTGGAAATGCCAGATTTGTGTTTCTCTTATGCTAATTGACATTTCTGTCTTGATATCTGTAAATATCTACATCTGCAGCATCAACATATACAAACTTGATCTCATTCTTTTCCCTCCATTAATATCTTTATTAATGTCTCCATTAATATCTTTATTCACTTAAGCAACTAATGAAGTAAATATTTAGCTCATTTTTACTCTTCCTACTTCCTCATTGATGTAAAAATGATTCTGTCTTTTAAACATCTCTAATGGATATATTAAACTTATAGAAAGTACTCAAAATATAACTTTATTTTTGTATTCTACTGTCCCTTTAAAATGTACTCAGTACAGGAAATTAAATTTTTCCTCTGTTATTGCATGATAACTCCTGCAGACTCCATCATTTCTCTGTTCACTTTAGATAATAAAATGTCCTATGTTCAATTTTTGCTGTAAAAGTCTTGATTCAGAAGTCATCCAGTCCTATACTGATTAACATTTTAATCTTCTATAAAGGTAAAGACATTTCCCACCTCTCTAATGAGGACCGGCTTCAAGTTGCTACTCCCATTAGACGAAAGCATATAGCAGAGGAGGCCTTTTTCTCACTTACTTTCTCTCTCACTAGCTCACTAATATCAATGACCTCTCCAGTGCTGGCAGATGTAGGAACAAAAAACAAAAACAAAACACAGACACACACACACACAAAAGGAAAATGGCCCTGCTGACGATACCATTTGTATTAGATCATACATTGTTATGCATAATACTTTTCAGAAACTCTCTGATCTACAGAATAACATCTTTATATTAGTATATAACTTTTTTTCATAATCTGTTGCATTTCCAACATCTTTTCTATATGTGTCTTGAAGTTGAACTACATGAAACTACCAACAGCCTGAGTTCTTACCATACTCCCCCACTAACCAGCTATGTGATTTTAGAAAAGTTACCTAATGTATCTGTGCCTTAATTTTCTCATTGTGAACAGGTTGGGAATACATTGGGATCATATATTTGATACATAGAGTTTTGAAGAAGAGTAAATAATTGCTACTACCACTCACATAATAATGATGATGATGGTGATGATGGTTGCAAATATTCTGTAAATAATGGTAGTGCCAGACACCATTCTAAGCATTTTATATGTCTTTAAACAAACTTCCCCAGTTATTCAATTGTCTCTCATATCCTGCTGGTTTTCACAGGTTGTATACTCTCTATGAAGTGATTTTTCTGTTCTTATCTACCTGGAGGATTCCAATACATCCTTCACAACTCAACCATCTCATTCTGTGAAGCTTTGCCTGATGCCTTGTGGGGCACAGTGAGAAGCCACTTTCTTGATCCCATCACATTCTGTTTCTTCATCTTTTTTTCTCTTCATGTTGTGTTGAAGGCTACTTTGTTCAAGAAATATACTGTGTGCTTCTCAGAGACAGAGATGTTCTTTTTCTCACCTCTGTCTTCAGTGCCTAGTTGAGTGCTTAGCACAGAATAGATAATCAATAATGTTGTATTCATAAATAATGAACTGCATTAATACATAACTGATATAAAGCCCACAGTTCAGCGAATGTTGTAAACATTTCTTGAATTTAATTTTTGTTGAAATCAAAAGAAAGACAAAAGAAAGGTCAATTTTATTTAACTCCTCTAAGTTATATGTGAGAAAAGTTGTTAGTTTCTATCTCTGTCTCTCTCATATATAGAGAGATAATGGCCATTCTGTATAATGACCAAGTGTACATGTAATAGTTTTTATTCATTTTGATACAAGATTAAACTTACATGGACCAAAACTTTGTGGTGCCTTAGATGACAGTTTCATGGTCTATAGTGTTTCCATCCTCTAAAACATGTCTAGGTATTGGCAAAGGAATTTCAAGAGCTGCTCAAACATTGCAGCAGGAGTGTATATTGGTTTAAAAAAAAAATTCAGAAGTCAACTTGGACGTATTAAAATTTTAAAATGTGTTTACCCACTTCCTAGCCAATTTCATTTCTAGGATCCACACTACAGAAAGAGTTGTACTAGCACATAGCACATAAGGATATATTTGTAAATATGCCTATGAAAGCGTTGCTTGACAAAACTGAGACAACCTAAATGTATGTTAGATCAGAAATTGTTTTGTCGAAGACTCCTTTTTTGTTGTTTCATTTACTTATCTCACCCTAGGAAATAATAGCCTGTACAAGCTCTTACTTCAGTGACAAAAAATGTTTAGAAAATAAACCCAAGGATAAACATGCCAAGAAAAGAAAGTTTCTCAATGAGATCCTGAGTAGGACTGTTGTAATTCTCATATTCTTATGCAATTCCAGAGCAAGATCCCTGATGAGCAGGAGGCAGCCCAACACATCACATTTTATTGCATAAAATAATATCAAGAGTGAAACAATCTGAAAATTCAAAGATACTACACTAAGAATTGCAGGGGTATGAGGGGAGTGTGAGGGAGGGAGAGAGAGACAAAGACAGAAAGAGAAAAAGGAGCAAAAGAAAGAGTTTCCCCCCTAACGTCAAAAACTCTATCCTCCATTTCTTTGTCTAATTAGTATTACGTATCCATGGTCCACAATTGGTATCCTTCTTCTTAAGAGAAGAACAAGGTAGAGGAGATAGTGAAGGTGAATCTGAATTCCTGGCTGAGTCCCCCAACTTGTCATTCATTATCAGCTGAGTCCCTGAGGTTCAGACTGCTTTCAGATCATTCTTGGTACTGAAAAGATATATATTTTTAAAAGTTTGTAATGGAAAAATAAACATACATAAGAAATAAAGTATTTAAATTCTACTTAATCTCTACTCCCCACCATAAAATTCTCTTACCATCTCACTTCAATCACTCTTCACTCCGAGAATGTTCTGTAGGTGTGGACGCTACTGGAATTTAGGACTTGAATCTCGACAACCAATGGCCAACAGAATAAAATTAATTCTACAATAAGTAAGCCCTCTTGTATTTATCATTTTTACTTTGTTTACTTTAAAAACTATAAACGAGGGACACCATTCACTAGCAAAGAGATATCTGGAAATAATCCATACATGTGGAAGGCTGGATGTGAAAAAGTAAGGATGATTCAAGGAAACCTCTATTACATAAATAATATAATTGATCTAGGAAGAAGAATATCTTTTAAGTCATTATATTTTATCACCAAAATCTATATTGTTGTAAAAATTATTGCAATCAGCGGTAATTTTTCTTTTTTTCTGTGGTGCACTCCAAATTTATGTTATTCTCACTGCTTAAGAAATGTTAGATTAATTTAGTTACCCTTTACCTTAGTAAGCTTGACCAAAATCCACATTAAAATTAGAAAGAAATATAAATTTATAGTAGTTACTTTGGATCGTGACGTATATAGAAATCAGAACACATCTTTAAATATTCTAAGTTTTTTAATAGCTTAGTTATTTACAGCGTAATCTGGTAAATTCAGCTAAATTATGTCTTTCTTGAAGTTTTACTTGCAAGTTTATGAATTTCATCAAGAAGAAAAAACCAAAAGAGTGAGTAAGGTGTTTCATGATGTAAAAAAAAACCAAAATCAATTGCATAAATATAATTGGGGAATGTATTATGTGCAACAAACTGTTCTAACTTCCGCAGTTAATCTCTGATGAAATTAATATCGTCTCCAGATTTAAACCAAGTTAATATTCTGTCTGTGTCATGTTTAAAGTACAGTATTGTCTGTCCAATATAGTGAAGCTAATCTGGATGCTATATTTGGAGACAAATAATAGAAAAGAGTAGACATCACTGTAGGAGAGTTAAGTTCAAATTTCAGGTCTATCATTTGCTTACTGTGTGATACAAAATGATCCATAATTCTAATTCTAAAATCCCACCACATTTTCTTGAGAGCTTCACTGAGAATGACACATGCTTAAATAGTATTTGCTTGGTTATTAAACATCTAAATCCAAAATAAGTTTCTTAAAACATTCTATTAGAATTTACATCCCATTCCTCATCATTCTTCATGCACTTCCAGAATAAAACCTATGGTAAAATATACAAAATGTGAAACACATAGATGTATGTGATGTTATAAAATAGATTAATAATTTTAAGATGTAGTATATTGGTTTGGGGTTATTTGGAATGAGTTTGTTTTCTCCTTAGGGGGAAAAAAATGTAAGCTCCAGAAACAAAATGAACTGGACCATCTCTGTCAATTTGACAAAAAACTATGGTGACAGACTTTAAAAATCTATTTTACTTTTAGCCAACCCTGAAATCAAAGCACTTACTTTTGATCATTCTCCTTTAAATTAAGTTTGCTGTCAGAAAGATCTAAAACTCAAAAACAATTTAGCATTTTATGTGTTCTCTTTAGTGTTTCTGATAATTCTTGCTTGCTATTTGATAAATAATAAGTCAATTTTCTCTTGAATAACCTAGAGTTAATTCTGCAAATCAATTAGATTGAAATATTGTTTTGAATTGTGCAATTTAATTGATTTATAAACATCTTTAACATCTTCTTATGCACTTCTTTTCCTGAACATTTTGTTGTATTTAGAGTTTTGAGATTTTTTGATAATTTTATGATGATATTAAATATCATACTCTTTGTCATGTTAGAAACAGATATTTAAATACTTTATAGATTTCCCCCAAACAAAATAAGTTTCATCCCCTTGAGTACTTTGTTAGATATTGAGACCTCCATATTGAGAGATATGCATGTTTGTGTGTGTGTGTGTGTATGTGTGTGTATTAATATAAGTGTATCATTTGTACTGTGGCAAGGTTGGAGCTGGAGTAAGTATAATAATCCTACATTTCTACCTTAAAAATTTCTGTTTCTCAGAAAACTGCACACGTACACACACAACAGGAAATCTATTAACTAATGTCTGCATAGGTACAAATTTTGACATTGCATGGCTTAAAAAAATCTCATTTTAAAAATATATCACTAGCATACAGTATGTGTTTTTCTCTTTCTGACTTACTTCACTCTGTATGACAGACTCTAGGTCCATCCACCTCACTACAAATAACTCAATTTCATTTCATGGCTGAGTAATCCATTGTATATATGTGCCACATCTTTATCCACACGTATATATGGAATCTAAAAAAAAAAACAAAAGGTCATGAAGAACCTAGGGGCAGGATGGGAATAAAGACGCAGACCTACTAGAGAATGGACTTGAGGACACGAGGAGGGGGAAGGGTAAGCTGGGACAAAGTGAGAGAGTGGCATGGACATATATACACTACCAAACGTAAAATAGATAGCTAGTGGGAAGCAGCCGCATAGCACAGGGAGATCAGCTCAGTGCTTTGTGACCACCTAGAGGGGTGGGGTAGGGAGGGTAGGAGGGAGGGAGACCAAGAGGGAAGAGATATGGGGATATATGTATATGTATGGCTGATTCACTTTGTTATAAAGCAGAAACTAACACACCATTATAAAGCAATTATACTCCAAAAAAACTTATTTTTTTAAATTAAAAAAGTATACCACTGCATCTATAGCTATATCTATATTTAACTTTTAGAGTATGTTAGAATTATTTTGTAATCTGTTTCTGAAAAACTATGGTCTTCGAGAGTCTTGATCAGCAGTTTCCCATCTGGTGACACGATGATGGTATCACTAATAGAAATAAAAACAGGCATACCTTGTTTTATTGCAGTTTGCTCTGTTGCACCTCACAGATCCTTCATTTTTTTACAAATTGAAAGTTTGTGGCAACCCTGTGTTGAGCAAGTCTGTTGGCACCATTTTGTCAAAAGCATTTGCTCACTTCACTTGTCTGTGTCACATTCTGGTAATTCTCATATTTCAAAACTTTTTCACTATTATTACATTTGCTGTCGTGATTTGTGATCAGTGACTTTGATGTTACTATTGTAATTGCTTTTGGGTACCATGAACCATGCCCATATAAGAAAAAACTTAATCAATAAATGTTATGTGTGTTGTGACTGCTGCACCAACCAGTCATTCCCCTATCTCTCTCCCTCTTCTTGGGCCTCCCTATTCCCTGAGATGCAACAGTATTGAAATTAAACCAGTTAATAATCCTAATAATGGTCTCTAAGTGTTCAAGTAAAAGGAAGAGTCACATGTCTCTCACTTTAAATTAAAAACTAGGAAAAAAATCAAAAGCTAGAAATGATTGATCTTAGTGAGGAAAGCAAATTGAAAGCTGAGATAGGCTGAAAGCTAAGCTTCTTGTGCTGGTTAACCAAGTTGGGAATGCAAAGGAAAAGTTCTTGAAGGAAGTTAAAAGTGCTACTCCAGTAAACACAGAAGTGATAAGAAAGTGAAACAGCCTTATTGTTGATATGGGGAAGTTTTAATCTTCTAAATAGAAGATTAAACCAGCCACAATGTTCCCTTCAGCCAAAGCCTAATCCAGAGCAAGGCCCCAACTCTCTTCAGTTCTGTGAAGGCTAAGAAAGGTGAGGAAGCTGCAGAAGAAAAGTTTGAAGCTAGCTGAGCTTGGTTCATGAGGTTTAAGGAAAGAAGCCATCTCCATAACATAAGAGTGCAAGGTGAAGCAGCAAGTGCTGATGTAGAAGCTACAGCAAGTTATCCAGAAGATCTAGCTGAGATTAATGAAGGTGGCTACCTAAACAAGAGTTTGTCAGTGTTCAGCCTTTTATTGGAAGAAGATGCCATCTAGGACTTTCATACCTAGAGAGAAGTCAATGCCTGGCTTCAAAGCTTCAAAGGACAGACTGACTCTTTTATTAGAAGCTAATGCTTGGTGACTTTGGTGACTTTAAGTTGAAACCAATGCTCATTTACCATTCTGAAAATCCTAGGGCCCTTAAGAATTATGCTAAACCCACCCTGTCTGTGTTCTGTAAATGGAACAACAAAGCCTGGATGACAGCACATCTGTTTGCAATATGGTTTACTGAATATTTTAAGGCCACTGTAGAGACCTACTGCTCAGAAAAAAAGATTCCTTTTAGAGTATTACTGCTCACTGACAATGCGTCTGGTCACCCAAGAGCTCTGATGGAGATGTACAATGAGATTAATGTTGTTTTAATGCTGCTAACAGAGCATTCATTCTGCAGCCCATGGATCAAGGAGTAACTTCAACTTTCAAGTCTTGTTATTTCAGAAACAGAAATGTATTTTGTAAGGCTGCAGCTGTCATAGATAATAATTCCTCTGATGGATCTAAGCGAGTAAGCTGAAACCCTTCTGGAATTCATGAGGATTCACCATTCTAGATGCCATTAAGAACATTCATGATTCTTGAGAAGAGGCCAAAATTTTATTTCAACCCTCATGGATGACTTTGAGGGGAGGGGTTCAAGACGTAAGTGGAGAAAGTAACAGCAAATGTGGTGGAAATAGTGAGAGAGCTAGAATTAGAAGTGGAGCCTGAAGATGTGACTGAATTGCTGCAATCTCATGGTAAAACTTGAACAGATGAGGAGTTGCCTCTTTTGCATAAGCAAAGAAAGTAATTTCTTGAGATGGAATCTACTACTGGTGAAGATGCTGTGAAGATTGTTGAAACAACAACAAAATATTCAGAATATTGAATAAACTTCATTGGTAAAGCAGAGGCAGGGTTTGAGAGGATTGACTCCAATTTCTTTTAAAAGCTCTACTGTGGGTAAAATGCTATCAAACAGCATTGGATGCTACAGAGAAATCGCTTGTGAAAGGAAGAGTCAATTGATGAGGCAAACTTTAATGTTGTCTTTTTTTTTTTTTTTTTTTTTTTTTTTGCTGTATGCGGGCCTCTCACTGCTGTGGCCTCTCCCGTTGCGGAGCACAGGCTCCGGACACACAGGCTCAGCGGCCATGGCTCGCGGGCCCAGCCGCTCCGCGGCATGTGGGATCCTCCGGGATCGGGGCACGAACCCGTGTCCCCTGCATCGGCAGGCGGACTCTCAACCACTGCGCCACCAGGGAAGCCCCAATGTTGTCTTATTTTTAATAAATTGCTATGGCCACCTCAGCTTTAGCAACCAGCACCCTGATCAGTCAGCAGCCCTCAACATCGAGGAAAGACCCTCCACCAACAAAAAAATTATGACCCACTGAAGGCTTAGATAATGGTTAGCAATTTTTGGCAATAAAGTTTTTTTAAATTAAGGTATGTACATTTTTTAGACATGATGGTATTGCACACTTAATAGACTATGGTGTAATGTGAGCATAATTTTATATACACTGGGAAACCAAACAAAAATATATGACCAGTCAACTGAACCTAGTAACCAGTCTTCCTTTCATCTATATCAACTGAACCCGGATTGTATTTAGGGGAGCACATTTGCTAGCTGAAAAGGTCCCTAGTTTCCCTTGCAGATAAGGTTGATCATGTGGCCTAATTCTAGCCAGAGTGATGCACGAGAAAGTCATATGGTAGGGGTTAAGTAAAGCTCTTTAAAGGAACACACTCCATTGGCATGATACTTTTTGCCTTGCATCTCTGTCCTTCATTGGTGCTATAACATAAATATGTTGGTTTCTCCCATATGGTCACAAGGTGATGGCTTCAGTATCTAGTTCTATATTCGTGAGCCATTGAATCAACAACACAGCTGCTTAACTCAAGAATTCCTATTACCTGAGAAAACAAAATTCTCCTTTATTAAGCCAATGGAAACTGTTGTGTTTTTTTTAATGTCATGCAAAATTCCAAATAACTTCAGAAACACAGGAAGTTGTGCATATGGTCCTAGATTTTGAGTATATTGAAAATATTTTACAGACACAACAACACTCAAGTCCAAGAGAAGGAGTAAGAAAATTATCATAAGCCATTCTGTAACATAAAATTACATGTTTCAAAAGTTCCACCATCAAATGTAGGTATTGAGAAAAAATTACAATAGAGAAGAAACAAGGATAAATTATATTATACTTCATTACAGTTCTGTTTGTCTAGCCACACTTGGGACTAGCACACAAAGAATGGTCAACACCACCAAGTTCTGCCAAATTAGAAGGTAAACTTCTAACATAATAGCACTTAATGAATGTGACAGACATTCATAGCATTGCATTTGGAATTTTACAGTACGGACAATAAAGGAAAAAAGGTTTTATTCAACAGGTTTTTTTTTCAAATGATTCTAATATGCTTGGTAAGATGCTTAGAATTTGAGCTAATATTTTTTTTCCAAATTCCTTCAGAGTCATTATAAACTGTATATCATGTTAGTATAATCACAGAAAAATTTCTTTCTAAGATTTTGAAAGACCTTGTAGGACAGATAACTGGAATCTAGTCCTGCCTGTTCAAGAATTAGATGGCTGATTTGGAGCCAGTTGTTTACCCTTTCTGAGCTTTGTTTTCCTTATATTTAAAATGAGGGACTTCCCTGGTGGCTCAGTGGTTAAGAATCTGCCTGCCAATGCAGGGGATATGGGTTCGATCCCTGGTCCGGGAAGATCCCACATGCCACGGAGCAACTAAGCCCATGTGCCACAACTACTGAGCCTGTGCTCTAGAGCCTGCGAGCCAAAAGTACCATGCGCCTAGAGCCCATGCTCCGTAACAAGAGAAGCCACCACAATGAGAAGCTCGCACACGTCAACGAAGAGTAGCCCCCGCTCGCCGCAACTAGAGAAAGCCCGCGTGCAGCAACGAAGACCCAACGCAGCCAAAAATAAAAATAAATTAAAAATAAATAAATAAAATTAAGTGAAAATAATAATACCAAATTCGCAAGATTGCATTAAGATGAAATGGTTTCATATATGTTATTATCAGAATGAATTTCCAAATGAATGCATAGAACAGTGAGGTAAAGGAGAGTTAATTTCTACTAAGCACTAAGAACCCCAAATACATTATTAAACCTCTTCCAAACACTTTACCAAGACCATCCCATCCTCCAAACATCTAGAATTCTGATTTATTAATATTGAAAAAGTAAACCTCAGAGGATTCCTACTAGGAAAATTATAAGAGCAAACTCTTTCATATGTAGGATCACTGATTTGTTGTCATTTCTGTTTTCTAACTTGCTCAGCTGATTTTTATATGTTTTAGAAATATTTAACTAAATTAATTGTTTGGTTATGGTGGATTTTGTGATTGCTGATAATTAGGGTATGAAGTTGTTTGTCTCCTCTTTTTCCTTCTCCTATTCCTCTTCCTTTCTGTCTTATTTTACAATACGATTTGAGACATGTAGTTATCATTTAGTCTGGAAAATGAGAATTAGAAGTTTAAGCATTTAGTAATTTTAAAACTCAGTTTTAGGAAGATAAATACAGTATGCAGGAATTCTACAAAAGATCTATCTTGTACTTTTAAAAATATCAATGCCACGATGAACAAACAACCAAGTGAAAACACAGGGCTCTTATTCCAGATTAAAAGAGTCTAAAGAGATACAAGGACCAAATGTAACGTATGATAGTTGGTAGGATGTTGGATTAAAAGACTAAAATAGATATTTTGGAATCAGTTGTAGAAAGTGAAATGTAATCTATTAATTAGACTATGGAATTATTGTTAATTTTTTAGATGTGATCATGGCATTATGGTTCTGTATGAGAATGTCCTTATCTTGGGAGATGCATGTTGAAGTATTTAAGAATGAATTTTCTTAAATTCACATGTGATGACATCAACTTAATTTCAAGTTGTTCAGAAAAAGATAGTTAGGCACACATAGAAATAAACAGAATGTGGCAGGATATGAATATTTAGAGGATCTACATAGGTTTATATGGGTCGTCATTTTATTCTTCCTTCCATTTTTTTTTTTTAATTAAGAGTTTGGAGGAAAATATATATGCCTCTCTCACCCTCATATACATATATACTTCTCCCCACCCTCTACAAAAAAGAAAGTTTTCAGCCTTTGTTTTTCTTTCCTGGGGCTTCCAGAACAAACTACCACTACAAACTTGGTGGCTTAAAACAACACAAATGCATTCTCTCATATCTGTAGAGACTAGAAGTCCAAAATCAGTATGTTGGGAGAGTCACTCTCCTGTGAAATCTCTAGAGGATAAAAAGTCTTCCCTGGTCTCTTCCTAGTTTCTAGTGGCTCCTAGCAACCCTTGGTCTTCCTTTGCTTGTACAAAGAGGCTTCACTTCAGTCCCTTTATGTGTGTGGTATCTCTGTGTATCTGTCCTTTTTTTTTTCTTTTCTTTAATTTTATTTATTTATTTATTTTTTATACAGCAGGTTCTTATTAGTTATCTATTTTATACATATTAGTGTATATATGTCAATCCCAATCTCCCAATTCATCACATCACCACCACCACCCCCAACCCCGCCATTTTCCCCCCTCGGTGTCCATACATTTGTTCTCTACATCTGTGTCTCTGTTTGTGCCTTGCAAACCGGTTCATCACTAATTATTAGAGAAATGCAGATTAAAACTACAATGAGGTATCACCTCACACTGGGTAGAATGGGCATCATCAGAAAATCTACAAACAACAAATGCTGGAGAGGGTGTGGAGAAAAGGGAACCCTTTTGCACTGTTGGTGGGAATGTGAATTGATACAGCCACTATGGAGAACGGTATGGAGGTTCCTTAAAAAAACTAAAAATAGAATTACCATATGACCCTGCAATCCCACTACTGGGCATATACCCAGAGAAAACCATAATTCAAAAGGACACATGCACCCCATTGTTCATTGCAGCACCATTTACAATAGCCAGGACATGGAGACAACCTAAATGTCCATCAATAGAGGAATGGATCAAGAAGATGTGGTACATATATACAATGGAATATTATTCAGCCATAAAAAGGAATGAAATTGGGTCATTTTTAGAAACTGTCATACAGAGTGAAGTAAGTCAGAAAGAGAAAAACATGAACTGGTTTGTCCTATTTTTTATACGGAAACCAGTGACTGGATTTAGTGCCTGCCCTAATCTGGTATGACCTCATCTTAACTAGTTACATCCCTAAAGACCTTATTTCCAAGTAAATTTACATTCTCAGGTTCTGAGTAGGCATGGGTTTTGAAGGATACTATTCAACCCACTATACCCTCCTATTTCTAATTCCCAAGTCAAAGGTCTTCCCAAAGTGTATAACAACCATTGTTCTCCCTTCTTTATTTCAAACTAAACATAGTATTAACCTACTTCATCAACTAGAATTACCATCTAACAAGCACCATGCTGTTCAGCCCTGTCAGGTATGTATGAGAATCCTTGGGCCAGGACATCAATATCCCAGCCTCTGAAGCCCCACTGACTATGCCATCACAGGTGCCTAGCAGCGTACTAGGTGACCTCAGGCACCAAATCCTAGATGCATTCATCTTCTATATTGACGTAGGTGACGATTTCATTTTCTCACCCAAAAGTATTTCATTTTTTCCTCCCCCTCCGACCTATCTTATATTCTCTCACCTGTTTCTTCCTTTGTTTTTTTTAATTATCTCTCATGTAGTCACACAGGTCAACTAGGAGCTACTATGGCTACTTTGATTTTGTGCCTGAAGTGTACAATGAAAATAATTTTATATCACATTCCTATGTTATAAAGATGTTTGGGTACCAGTAATAAGACTAGCTTACATTATTGAATCTGTATTCTTTTTTTTTTTTAACATCTTTATTGGAGTATAATTGCTTTACAATGGTGTGTTAGTTTCTGCTTTATAACAAAGTGAATCAGTTATACATATACATATGTTCCCATATATCTCCCCTCTTGCGTCTCCCTCCCTCCCACCCTCCCTATCTCACCCCTCTAGGTGGTCACAAAGCACCGAGCTGATCTCCCTGTGCTATGCGGCTGCTTCCCACTAGCTATCTGTTTTACGTTTGGTAGTGTATATATGTCCATGCCACTCTCTCACTTTGTCACAGCTTACCCTTCCCCCTCCCCACATCCTCAAGTCCATTCTCTAGTAGGTCTGTGTCTTTATTGAATCTGTATTCTGTGGTAAGTATTATGGCCCAGGCAGTGTGGGTGCTTTACATGAATAATGTTAAGAATATCTTCCTATAACTCTACAATTTAGGTAGTACTGTTATCACCTGTTATAAATATGGAGAAACTGAATTAAATACTTTTTTCAAGACCACATATCTAGTAAATTGCCAGACTGATGTATGAAACCAGGCAGTATGTGCAAAAATACTCTTAACCCACAAGACATTCTTCTCCTGAAATTCAAATCAGGAGGTCCACATGTTTACTAGGAACTGTTCTACATCTGCTTGAGTACAATATAGTATCAGGTTCTGTCTTGAGAAGGGGACGCAGAAGTTAATATGTCTAGGTGTCACCCTCTTTCTTCCAGGGCACCTGGAGAATGATGGCTATAAAATCTCTGTGGTGTCTTACTCATAGTTTTTTGTTTTGTTTTATTTTGCTTTTTTTTTTATGTAAGTCATCTATAGGTCAGAGGTATGCCTTCATAGTCTCTGTTTGATCTGCAACAGCCAAGTCCCAGGTCGAAGCCTGAGTTGTAAAAAAGTCAACAATAAAGCTGTTCTTTGTCCCTGTTCTTAGCTTCAGAAATAGACTTACTAGTCCATGTTTCTCCCCTTGGCTAAAGAGCAGTGATTTCTGGTCATGTAGAAAACTTGCCATGTTATTTCAAATTCCCAGTCAGTTGCATACTCAAGGGTCACTTATATATCCAACATTTCTTGCAGCATTTACATGGTGGTCTTTGTCCATATCTTGGCTTGTGCACATTCTGCCAGTAAAGACAGAGCCCCTACCATCTTTCTTGAGCAAGTGGCTTTATGCCATGACCCAAGGTTGAGCTGCTACGAGTACTAATCCATATCTCTTTTTACACATGCACAGTTTGAGCTTTACCAGAACTTATTCCTTCTGTTGGTGGATTACCCTCCCAGAGAGCCACAATTAACTGGGAGAAACACAAACATTGACCAAACCCTTTCTTGAGGGTGTTTCTTCATATTATTTGCAAATTGTGGTTTCTGTCTGGCCTAGGAAGCAAGACACGATCTCTTCTTCTAGTACTTTTAATTAGTAGTTGCTAACTCTTTCTGGTTGGTCAAAGATACAAAGCAAACTGGAGCTCGGTACATGCCCCAAATAAGTTAGAATGATAGATTTATCCTCCGGTCTCTCTTCAGTCACTGCTGGTTGTCATTGTCCAGATTCCTTCCCCATTTCTTTTTGAATGATTTCATTATTTCCTGAGGCTTCATCTATTATGCCTATGTAGATACTTCCCAAAGTTACTCTCTATCATTATTCCTTCTTCAGGATTCCAGACTTGCATCTTTGTACTTATTGTCACTTCTAATCCATTCCATTCAAATGTAAAACCTATCCTCCCTTTGCAACCTGCAACCACCCTTTACTTTTAAGTTAATGATTTTTTTATTAATGAGTTAATGATTTCCTCATTTCCTTTTGCTAATAAAATTGAAATTTGTAATGTTCTCCAAAATGATACCATTTATAAATTCTATCAAGCTAATCTGCCCATAACATGAATCAGCTCAGTAACATTTTCTCTTCATCCTTGTCTCCATCTGTTCCATCACTGTTGCTCTTCCCAATAAACTATCTGGCCCCAAGTCCTTATCTCAGGCTCTGCTTGTGGAGGAAGTCTAAGCAAGATACCACATGTCTTGATTTACTAGAGACATTCCCAATGTATATCTATTAGAAATAGTTATAAATAGCACTTTCATTCACGCTTTAAATTTTCCTTGTTTGGGCCCTAAATGGTCCAACGATGCTTGCCCTACTTTGAACGTATACAAATAATACATATTTGCAGGCGCTTCCCCAGACTTAAGGAATAAAAATATTTATGGGTGGGTCTGGGAGTATGCATGTTTAGCAGGTATATCTCGTTGTTCCAATGCTCATTAAATTTTGAGTACCATTATCCTGAAGTGTATAATGAGGCTGAACATCATCCTCAATACGTATAAATATTTGCTCTCACTTATTAAACTATATCTAAATCTCTTGTATGTAAAGGTAAGCCTCTGTGCAACTCTAAACTGCTTGTTTTCATTCTCAAACCACTTTCCTAGTGAATAGTATGCTCATCGACATCAGAATAATTGCCATTAGCCCAGTCTTATAGCCCCCATGGTTTATTTAACAATATTTAGCTTCAACAGGGAGTAATCTCAACCCTCTCATACATTTACATGTGTTAAAATCCAACCCATCCATCTAATCCCAAGTCAAGTGTTATCTTATCAAAAATGTTCTTTATTTTCAGATTTCAGCTTTATTTTTCTTTCATGATATTTTGCATTAATCACTATTAGTTTTTCAAAATTATGCTCCCTTTATAATTATTTTATGATCCCTCAAAGGTAGTGACCACTTCTGATTTATCTGAACGGTCCTCAAAGTGCCTTTTACACAGCCTTACAAATAATACTAAATATATGTGGAATTAATTAGCTAGTGGTATGGGCTCACCGTTTTAGGTTTATATTACTCAATTAAAAGATGAGTGATTATCCAAGGGGACATTCAGGCATGGCTTATCTAAATGTCCAAGTGGTATTATTGGGGCAAGTACTTCTCCAGGCATCCCTTATTTCTGCTTTCTTCTGCATTGGCATCTTTGTCAGGTCTCAAGAGGTAGTTCCAAAGAGCTCTTTTTATATCTGGGCTTCATATAGTTCTAGCAAAAATAGGGACTCCTTCTTAATAGTTTTATACAAGTTCTTGATTTGAGGTGTATCGAGGCTAATCTGACTATATATGCATGCATACCTGACCTAATCACTGTGGCTAGGGAAATGTGATGATCTGATCGGAAAAAAACTGAGTTACCTTCTCATCCTTTGAACCAAAGGTGGAATTTGCTCCTTGTCAACCATGAGAGCTCAGAATTGGAGAGTGGGATACATTAACAAATTCAAAATGAATAAATACTTTTTAGGCCAAAACAGTAGATGTCCACTAAAGCTGAATCCTGAAGATTTACCACAATGGGAATGGGCATTCCTGGACAAGGTGCCACCTGTACAAATTCTGAGTTGTGAAAGAGCAGGTCATACAAACAGCAAATAGCTCAGGATGGTAAGAGCAAAGTGCATGTTTCTGGGAACATCAGAGAAGAGAGTGAGAGATGACTAAGAGATCTCATTTTCCACCAAAATTCCTCCATTATTTATTTTTCTCTGGAGGAGTATGCATTAAAGAGTTCAAGTAGTGTGCATTCGTTATGTATTACTGCTTAACAAATTACAAAAAACTCAGGGGCTTACAATTAAATACATTTATTATCTAATAGTTTTCTTGGTTCATGAGTCTGGGTATGATCCAGAGGAGTCCTCTGTGCAAGGTCTCACAAGGTTGTAATCAAAGCATCAACGAGGCTGCATCCGACCTGCAAGTCCTCTTTCAAACTCATTTGGTTGTTGGCAGCATTCTTTTCCTTCCTTGGAGTTGTAGGACGGAGGTCCCGTTCTCTTGTATTCTGTCAATCAGGGACTACTCTCATTTCCTAGGGGCTACTTGTAGTTTTCTGCCATGTGACCTGCCACATGCCTCTTACAACATATTTGGTCATGCAGGAGGATCTCTCTTTAAGGCTTTCACTTGATTAAGGCAGGTCCACTTAGAATAATCTACCTTTTAATCATTTCAAAATCAACTGATTTGCGACCTTAATTACAGTTGTAATATCCCTTCACCTTTGCCATATTCTGTTAGTTAGAAGCAAGTCACAGGTTCAACCTGCAATCAAAGGGAGACAGTTATATAAATATGTGACTCATTGGGGGTCACCCAAATTCTAGTGTGTCCACCACACAGTGGAATATCATAGTAATGTTTTCTGAGTAGTCTATTCATTGATATTTCCTATTAAACCTTTTAGTTTCCTCTAAAAAATAGAATGACAGGTCTTTATCAACATTAATCCTCTCTCTTTCACCACTTCCCTTCCAAAACAGTCTCATTAATCTGAAAACCTGCCGAAATGAGTATAAACTATGTAAACTCATTCTACCCTAGGGTAATCTAGGAGTGTCATTTGACACAGTTTCTCAAAAAATTATTGCTACATTCTCTGTCTTCACTTCTAAATACCCATTTGTAAATCATTTCTTCCTATTTAAAATTTTTTTTAAAGCAGATATTTCTTCTGATTGAATAAAAAATTGTTTTATGAAAAAGCCAGTTATTTTCTTTAGCTATCCCAATCAGCAGGTGATTTACTGAATGTTTTACCATAAATTATAATAATCACCATCTCAAGCAACCAAAATGAAATTTGTGGTAATTGTTGTGTCCCAAAAGATTACATTTTAGAGAACTTAACATATTCCCCACTTTCATCCTGTATCTGCAACTGAGCTTACTGCAATTAAGGATATGGGTCAAACAATGAAAAGTACTAATGAGGAAAAAGAAGAGAGTCTTGTCCTATTTTGGGCTGTGTTGATCGTATTTCCTAGATAATTGCAGTTCCTTAAAGCTTCCCTTAAGTATTTCCACTAAAAATCTCCATTGAAGTCTACAGTTGATTCTGTCAACATTATTTTTCCCAAACTTAGTCTCTGGATCATTGTAATTTTGTGAAGATGAAAAATTATGGGTCCTCAATTTGTTTTTTAAAAATTTAAAAATATATTTCAGAGATATGGTGAGTTGTGAAAATCAT
This sequence comes from Mesoplodon mirus, assembly GCF_964341445.2. Lineage (NCBI taxonomy): Eukaryota > Metazoa > Chordata > Mammalia > Artiodactyla > Ziphiidae > Mesoplodon > Mesoplodon mirus. The sequence goes on along the minus strand of NC_138995.1, from coordinate 24,796,373 downwards.
GGGCTTTGGACTATAAAAACACCTTGTTTAATTTATAATTCTGCCTTTGATATTCATGATCTTGGCAAACTAACCAAACCTCTTCAATTTTATAAGATAAAATTCTAAGACGTTATTACTATTGCCTCTTCAGGGAGAATGTATGACTAATTAAAATGTGTTCAATTTTGAATCCACTATTTTGAAAGTGTATTGTGGACACTGCCTGTGTATCTCAAGTAAGTCTTAACAATTTATCTAAAATATAAACACCAATTGAATTATAAATGAAAACTGTGATCACTGATTATATATCATTGTTTAAAAGAAACTACCTGGAATAATTATCGACTACCTAAAATCGAGAGTATTGTTATTCAATCCCAAACATGAAGTCAACAGAAGAGGAAAACAAAATTCAATTCTTGTTCTTATGTTGTACATCCCAAAATATTCAGATAATTACATTACCTCAATATTGAAATACATTTATACATTTATTTATTTAATAGTTTGCTCCTCTTCCTACATGTTTTTTTAAATTATATCATTTTTCACAAAACATTATGGTAGCTTACCAAGATAACATTTTCTTGAAAAAATAGTATAAATTATGACAAAAGGGAGGAAATATAGCAAGTGTCGACTCCAGAGTTGAACTTTCTTTTTGTGCGGTACGCAGGCCTCTCACTGTTGTGGCCTCTCCCGTTGCGGAGCACAGGCTCCGGACGCACAGGTCCAGTGGCCATGGCTCACGGGCCCAGCCGCTCCGCGGCATGTGGAATCTTCCCGGACTGGGGCACGAACCCACGTCCCCTGCATCGGCAGGCGGACTCTCAACCACTGCGCCACCAGGGAAGCCCCAGAGTTGAACTTTCTGATGTCAGATCCCTCCTTTACATCTCACTACCTTCATAATCTGGGCAAGAGTTATAATTACTCTAAACCACAGTTTCCTAGTTTGTAAAATGTGAGCCAGAGCATGTAATTCATAGAGTATTAGAATAGTAAATGAGTTATTGCATGTAACATGATTAATAAGCATGGTAAATTATTATCAGTCTGATAAATGTTAGTTATTATTATTATTATTATTAATGCTGAGGTAAGGAAGGTTCAAATGCAAACCTATAGCCTGGTTATAGCAATTTGTTGAGCTACTAAAGGTAACCCAGAATTTGTTTCCAAGCTTCTTAGTAATCAATATCACAGGAAAGCATTTTTTCCAATTCCGTTAGGAGCCTATAGTTTCTATCAGAAGAGAAAAACTCTTTCTGCTACTTACCTCTCAAAATTTTTTTCTCAAGTGATGCTTCTTCAGGGAGCAAAGAAAGTAGTGCAGAAGTTAATATGTTTGGCAACAACTCTCTGGTAAATTCCAAAGGAGATTTTCTAGCACTCATTGCTGCTGGAAGTGGGTCGTATGCCACTATATCAGATCACAATTTAGTGAAATTACTGCTGGAAGTGGGTTGTATGACACTATATCAGATCATAATTTAGTGAAAGCCATTCAACAGAGTGTATATAGTTTATAATGAGCCAGTGTATTCTATAAGATTATGTATACATATATATTAGGCAGTGTGCAGGTTCTCAAATTTTAAGGTATATCAGAGTCACCTGCAATGCTTATTCTGCAGATTTCCAGGACAAGGCATCAGTGATTCAGATTCATTATTTTTACAGGTGGGCCTAGGAATCAACAGGTCAAATAAGAACCTGGGCGATTCTGATGCATGTCGTCCAAGAAACAATCGCTGTTTTAAAAGTATATATTTGGGGCTTCCCTGGTGGCGCAGTGGTTGAGAGTCCGCCTGCCGATGCAGGGGACGCGGGTTCGTGCCCCGATCCCGGAAGATCCCACATGCCGCGGAGCGGCTGGGCCCGCGAGCCATGGCCGCGGAGCCTGTGTGTCCGGAGCCTGTGCTCCGCAACGGGAGAGGCCACAGCGGTGAGAGGCCCGCGTAACGCAAAAAAAAAAAAAAAAAAAAAAAAAAAAAAAGTATATATTTGTTTTCTACATAAAACCCTAGACATGTTAGATAGTCTGGACCAAAATTAATTCAAATAAACTTAAGTTTTAAAACCCTATAAAGCATGTCATCCTCTTGAAATGCCATATCGAACCATACAATATTAAAGGCCCTGAGGTGTTCTTCACTAGAGAAATAAATGTATCTTTATTTAACTTAATGTTCCCCAAATGTATTTGTCCACAAAGTCATTTTAGCAACTAAAAATTATTAATGCATGTTGAGACTACTGCATCTTATAAGAACTAGGCTGATTAGCAAAATAGGCTTTCAAATGGCCCAGTCACTCCTACATGCTTTGGTTCTGAGAGTTGGGAAAAACCTGAGAACTTAAGGGAACCAAATTCAGGAATCCCAAAGTTGTTTGCATTGAGCCATTGGTTTAGGGGCTGGACACAGACCTATCGCAGCTGAGATAACTAGATGCATTTGGGTTTGAGTTTTTGTCACACACTGAAATGTAAGTCAGCCCTAAATAATCAAAACACTTTTTTTTTAATGGAAACTTTCTGAAGAAAAAGTGATATGTAATATATTTGATATTTAAGACAAAGTTTTTATCATTTAAAAAAAAGTATTTACTGTTGTAAACACTGTTGGTGCCCTCCTTGATCTTCTTTGCTGGGTTAGGACCCCATCCTCCAGATTCTGAAGTGTCAGCTGCAAATGCTCACAGCTTCATACTTCTGGAAGCCTCCTCTATCAGAAATGCTTAGAAGGCTGCACCCAGTTGTGCACTGGATCCAGCTCATACCAGCTTTTGAGAGCCAGTTGTGCTCTTCCCAACTCAGCAGCCAGTGATGTCACGTGTTGGTAGCTTGAAATCAGTCATGGTGTATTTGTATCTTGAAAGTCTACAGATCAAGGGCTGTTTGAGAGCCATTTGTTAGACATTAACTTGTATACTACTGGTTACATCTATAGACAATGACTGACAGATATAGGGGATGCAAATGTCCCACTTTCTCGCCCCAAGTTATGCTACCTTAGTGGCACCCTTCACACTCCAGAGCTTCCTGTGAAATCAGGCTGAGGCTAGACTCCAGATAAAACCGCATCTTTGCTTTGCTTTGCCCTATGCCCTGTCCCGTTTCCCTCAGTCCCCTTTATGTACAGAATTGTCTTGAGATCATTGCCCCAAATGCTTGATCAGAAATCCGTATCTCAGGATCTGCTTTTAGAGAACTGACCTATGACAATCTCTTGTTGAAACTAGTGTTGCACACAGCACACTTTAAGAAGAGCTAAAACAAAACCTCAGAGGATTGAGGTTCTGTATGACAGCATCCTCCATGAATAAAACTTACTTTAATCACACCTTTGTTGATTTGAATAAAAGTTGAGCAACATGTGTATCCCATTTGCCTGTGGATATCTTGAGTATTGGAACTTTGCATCATTCATTTTCTCTCTATCCTTTAAGGGCCTCATGAAATTGTGAAGACCCAAAATGTTTTCTCCAACTGTTTTGACAGTGCCGGGGAAGGGCATCCTATTAGGCAGTATGGCATATTATTTTAGAGTATAGACTCTGGTTCATAAAACCTGAGTCTAGATTCGATTTCATCACTTATTTTACCTGGGGCAAGCAAGTTTGCCTGTTTGCAAAAAAGACATTAATATACTTCCTTCAAATGCTGTTCTGAGGATTCCTTTCCTTTGCAAAATGGAGTAAATGCATTCAGCTCAAATATTTTTATGAGTATTCAATGTGGTAAATGGTATTTAACATGGTAACTGGTACTAAGATTTTTAATATTTAACAGACATTACTATCTAGCACAGTGTCTGGCACATTCTAGGCATTTAAGAAAGTTCCTTTGGAGCAAATATTGTTGAATATTTAAATAAGAAGCTAACTTCCATATTTTTCACAGAAACAATAATTCACCTGGAATTGAATTATATTCCTTTTTTAAATAACCCAAAGGCCACCTCAAATCCTCTGTGGAAAAAGCCAAAAGCATTGAATAACAATAAACAGATTTCTACAGGTAATGTTGTTGGTGATTTAGTTGGCCTAAGAAATAGTGAGAAGAATGCAGGCAGAATGCAAACACAGGAACTGATTCATAAAGAAAATACTATTTCCATAGAGAAGTTTCAAATAAAAAATTGTGATATTCTTATGTTTACTATATCTATCAGGGAATATAATTTTTTTTTGATTCATGTAAGATATGCCTGTGGAAATGCTTTGTGGACAGTGAGAAATGGAAACCACCCCCCACATACACAAATACACACAAACAAACACACAATACACACCTTTATTGTTATGTTCACAGAAGTTTTGAAATGCTTGAAGTCAGGTTGATACGTCAACCTGAATCAAGTAGAGAGAGGGTATTTTTCTGAAGATTGAAATACATGGAAATTTGTCCATCTGATCAGACAGTCCCATCCCCACAGGTATTTAGCAAAGCTACTTGAAGAGGCTGTAAAAGCTGCTTTCCATTGCTTTTAAGCAGAGATTTTTAAGATCATTAATGAGAGATGGAGGGAGGTATCTAGGGAGGGAGGAAGGCATGGAGGGGGAGAGAGAGACAGAGAGAGAGAGAGAGAATATGAATTATCCTACACAGTGCTTTCAAGTTTGAAGTTTCTTGCTGATGGAGAGCACACCACTAGGGGGGTCCTGGTTCTTGTGGAGTGGTGTGTATATTACCACAAGTTAAAAAGGCACTTGGAGAGATTATTTCAAGATGGCGGAGTAGAAGGACGTGGGCTCACTCCCTCTTGCGAGAGCACTGGAATCACAGCTAACTGCTGAACAGTCATTGACAGGAAGAAACTGGAACTCACCAAAGAAGATTCCTCGTAGCCAAAGACAAAGGAGAAGTCTCAGTGAGACGGTAGGAGAGGCACAATCACAATAAAATCAAATCCCATAACTGCTGGGTGGGTGATTCACAAACTGGAGAACAACTATACCACAGAAGTCCACCCACTGGGGTGAAGGTTCTGAGCCCTACGTCAGGTTTCCCAACCTGGGGGTCTGGCAACGGGAGGAGGAATTCCCAGAGAATCAGACTTCGGAGGCTATTGGATTTGATTGCAGGACTTCAATAGGACTGGGGGAAACAGAGACTCCACTCTTGGAGGGCACATGCAAAGTAGTGTGCACATCAGGACCCAGGGGGAAGGACCACTGACCCCATAGGAGACTGAACCAGACCTACCTGCTAGTGTTGGAAGGTCTCCTGCAGAGGTGGGGGGTGGCTGTGGCTCACTGCGGGGACAAGGACAATGGCAGCACAAGTTCTGGGAAGTACTTCATGGCCTGAGCCCTCTCGGAGTCTGCCATTAGACCCACCAAAGAGTCTGTAGGCTCCAGTGCTGGGTCACCTCAGGCCAAACAACCAACAGGGAGGGAACTCAGCCCCACCCATCAGCAGACAAGTGGATTAAAGTTTTACAGAGCTCTGTCCACCGGAGCAACACCCAACTCTGCCCACCACCAGTCCCTCCCATCAGGAAGCTTGCACAAGCCTCTTAGATAGCCTCATCCACCAGAGGGCAGACAGCAGAAGCAAGAAGAACTACAGTCCTGCAGCCTATGGAACGAAAACCACATTCACAGAAAGATACGCAAAATGAAGAGGCAGAGGGCTATATATACCAGAGGAAGGAACAAGATAAAACCCCAGAAAAACAGCTAAATGAAGTGGAGATAGGCAATCTTCCAGGAAAAAAATTCATAATAATGATGGTGAAGATGATCCAGGACCTCGGAAAAAGAATGGAGGCAAAGATTGAGAAGATGCAAGAAATGTTTAACAAAGATCTAGAAGAACAATTTAAGAACAAACACCTAGAACAATTAAAGAACAAACAAACGGAGATGAACAATACAGTAACTGAAATGAAAAATACACTAGAAGGAAGCAATAGCATAATAACTGAGGCAGAAGAACAGATAAGTGACCTGGAAGACAGAATGGTGGAGTTCACTGCTGTGGAACAGAATAAAGAAAAAGAATGAAAACAAGTGAAGACAGCCTAAGAGACCTCTGTGACAACATTAAACGCACCAAGATTTGCATTATAGGGATCCCAAGAGGAGAAGAGAGAGAGAAAGGACCCAAGAAAATCTTTGAAGAGATTATAGTCAAAAACTTCTGTAGGGCCTCCCTGGTGGCGCAGTGGTTGAGAGTCCGCCTGCCGATGCAGGGGACGCGGGTTCGTGCCCCGGTCTGGGAGGATCCCATATGCCGCGGAGCGACTGGGCCCGTGAGCCATGGCCGTTGGGCCTGCGCATCCGGAGCCTGTGCTCCGCAACAGGAGAGGCCACAACAGTGAGAGGCCCGCATACCGCAAAAAGAAAAAAAAAAACTTCTGTAACATGGGAAAGAAAATAGCCACCCAAGTCCAGGAAGAGCAGAGAGTCCCAGGCAGGATAAACCCAAGGACAAACATGCCAAGACACATAGTAATCAAATTGACAAAAATCAAAGACAAAGAAAAATTATTGAAAGCCACAAGGGAAAAATGACAAATAACATGAAAGGGAACTCCCATAAGGTTAACAGCTGATTTGTCAGCAGAAACTCTACAGAAGGGAGTGGCATGACATATTTAAAGTGATGAAAGGGAAGATCCTACAACCAAGATTACTCTACCCAGCAAGGATCTCATTCAGATTTGACAGAGAAATCAAAAGCTTTACAGACAAGCAAAAGCTAAGAGAATTCAGCACCACCAAACCAGCTCTACAACAGATGCTAAAGGAACTTCTGTAAGTGGGAAACACAAGAGAAGAAAAGGACCTACAAAAACAAACCCAAAACAATTAAGAAAATGGTAATAGGAACATACATATCGATAATTACCTTAAATGTGAATGGATTAAATGCTCCAACCAAAACACACAGTCTCGCTGAATGGATACAAAAACAAGACCCGTATATGTGCTGTCTACAAGAGACCCACTTGAAACCTAGGGACACATACAGACTGAAAGTGAGGGGATGGAAAAAGATATTCCATGCAAATGGAAATCAAAAGAAAGCTGGAGTAGCAATACTCATATCTGATAAAATTGGCTTTAAAGAATGTTACAAGAGACAAGGAAGGGCACTACATAATGATCAAGGCCTCAATCAAGGAAGAAGATATAACAATTTTAAATATTTATGCACCCAACATAGGAGCACCTCAATACATAAGGCAACTGCTAACAGCTATAAAAGAGGAAATTGACAGTAACACAATAATAGTGGGGGACTTTAACACCTCACTTACATCAATGGACAGATCATCCAGTCAGAAAATTAATAAGGAAACACAAGCTTTAAATGACACAATAGACCAGACAGATTTAATTGATATTTATAGGACATTCCATCCAAAAACAGCAGATTACACTTTCTTCTCAAGTGCATACGGCACGTTCTCCAGGAGAGATCACATCTTGGGTCACATATCAAGCCTTGGTAAATTTAAGAAAATTGAAATCATACCAAGCATCTTTTCCAACCACAACACTATGAGATTAGAAATCAATTACGGGGAAAAAAAAACATAAAAAGCACAAACAGATGGAAGCTAAATAATACGTTACTAAATAACCAAGAGATCACTGAAGAAATCAAAGAGGAAATCAAAAAATACCTAGAGACAAATGACAACAAAAACACGATGATCCAAAACCTATGGGATGCAGCAAAAGCAATTCAGAGAGGGAAGTTTATAACAATCCTATCTCAAGAAAAAAGAAAAATCTCAAATAAACAATCTAACCTTACACCTAAAGGAACTAGAGAAAAAAGAACAAACAAAACCCAAAGTTAGTAGAAGGAAGGAAATCATAATGATCAAAGCAGAAATAAGTGAAATAGAAACAAAGAAAGCAATAGCAAAGATCAATAAAACTAAAAGCTTGTTCTTTGAGAAGATAAATAAAATTGATAAACCTTTAGCCAGACTCATCAAGAAAAAGAGGGGTGGTGGTGTGATGAATTGGAGATTGGGATTGACATGTATAAACTGATGTGTATAAAATGTATGACTAATAAGAACCTGCTGTATAAAAAAATAAATTTAAAAAAAATGAAAAAGGAGAAGTTACAACAGACACCAGAGAAATACAAAGCATTATAAGAGACTACTACAAGCAACTCTATGCCAATAAAATGAACAACCTGGAAGAAATGGACAAATTCTTAGGAAAGTATAACCTTCCAAGGCTGAATCAGGAAGAAATAGAAAATATGAACAGACCAATCACAAGTAATGAAATTGAAACTGTGATTTAAAATCTTCCAACAAACAAAGTCCAGGACCAGATGGCTTCACAGGTGAATTCTGTCAAACATTTAGAGAAGAGCTAACACCCATCCTTCTCAAACTCTTCCAAAAAATTACAGAGGAAGGAACACTCCCAAACTCATTCTACGAGGCCACCATCACCCTGATACCAAAACCAGACAAAGATACTACAAAAAAAGAAAATTACAGACCAATATCATTGATTCCTATAGATGCAAAAATCCTTAACGAAATACTAGCAAACAGAATCCAACAACACATTAAAAAGATCATACACCAGGATAAAGTGGGATTTATCCCAGGGATGCAAGGATTCTTCAATATATGCAAATCAATCAATGTGATACACCATATTAACAAATTGAAGAATAAAAACCATATGACCATCTCAATAGATGCAGAAAAAGCTTTTGACAAAATTCAACACCGTTTATGATAAAAACTCTCCAGAAAGTGGACGTAGAGGGAACCTACCTCAACATAATAAAGGCCATATATGAGAAACCCACAGCAAACATCCTTCTTAATGGTGAAAAACTGAAAGCATTTCCTCTAAGATCAGGAACAAGACAAGGATGCCCACTCTCGCCACTATTATTCAACATAGTTTTGGAAGTCTTAGGCAAGGCAATCAGAGAAGAAAAAGAAAAAACAAATTGGAAAAGAAGAAGTAAAACTGTCACTGTTTGCAGATGACATGATACTATACGTAGAGAATCCTAAAGATGCCACCAGAAAACTACTAGAGCTAATCAATGAATTTGATAACTTTGCAGGATACAAAATTAATGCACAGAAATCTCTTGCATTTCTATGCACTAACAACTAAAGATCAGAAAGAGAAATTAAGGAAACAATCCCATTCTCCATTGCAACAAAAAGAGTAAAATACCTAGAAATAAACCTCCCTAAGGAGGTAAAAAAACCTGTATTCAGAAAACTGTAAGACACTGATGGAAGAAGTCAAAGATGACACAAACAGATGGAGAGATATACCATGTTCTTGGATTGAAAGAGTCAGTATTGTGAAAATGACTCTACTACCCAAAGCAATCTACAGATTCAATGCAATCCCTATCGAATTACCAATGTCATTTTTTACAGAACTATAAGAAAAAAATCTTAAAATTTGTATGGAGATACAAAAGACCCCAAATAGCCAAAGTAATCTTAAGGGGAAAAAACGGAGCCAGAGGAATCAGACTCCCTGACTTCAGACTATACTACAAAGCTACAGTAATCAAGACAATATGGTACCAGCACAGAAACAGAGATATAGATCAACAGAACAGGATAGAAAGCCCAGAGATAAAGCCACGCACCTATGGTCAATTAATCTATGACAAAGGAGGCAAGGATATACAGTGGAGAAAAGACAGTCTCTTCAATAAGTGATGTTGGGAAAACTGGACAGCTACATGTAAATGAATGAAATTATGACATTCCCTAATGCCATACACAAAAATAAACTCAAAATAGATTAAAGATGTAAATGTAAGACTGACACCATAAAACTCTTAGAGGAAAACGTAGGAAGAACATTCTTTGACATAAAGCACAACAAGATCTTTTTGACCCACTTCCTAGAGTAGTGGAAATAAAAATAAACAAATGGGACCTATTGAAACCTAAAAGCTTTTGTAAAGCAAAGGAAACTACAAACAAGACAAAAAGACGACCCTCCAAATGGGAGAAAATATTTGCAAACAAGTCAACGGACAAAGGATCAATCTCCAAAATTTTTAAATAGCTCATGCAGCTCAATATTAAAAAAACAAATAACCCAATCAAAAAATGGGCAAAAGACCTGAATAGACATTTCTCCAAAGAAGACATACAGATGGCCAAGAGGCCCATGGAAAGATATTCCACATCACTAATCATTAGAGAAATGCAAATCACAACTACCATGAGGTATCACCTCACACCAGTTAGAATGGGCATCATCAGAAAATCTACAAACAACAAATGCTGGAGAAGGTGTGGAGAAAAGGGAACCCTCTTGCACTGTTGGTAGGAATGTAAATTGATACAGCTACTATGGAGAACAGTATGGAGGTTCCTTAGAAAACTAAAAATAGAGTTACCATATGTCCCAGCAATCCCACCACTGAGAATATACCCAGAGAAAACCATAATTCAAAAAGACACATGCACCCCCATGTTAATTGCAGCACTGTTTACAATAGCCAGGTCATGGAAGCAACCTAAATGCCCATCAAAAGATGAATGGATAAAGAAGATGTGGTACATATATACAGTGCAATATTACTCAGCCATAAAATGGAATGAAATTGGGTCATTTTTAGCGACATGGATGGACCTAGAGACTGTTATACAGAGTGAAGTAAGTTAGAAAGAGAAAAACAGATATCGTATATTAACGCATATATGTGGAATCTAGAAAAATGGTACAGATGCACCAGTTTGCTAGGCAGAAATAGAGACACAGATGTAGAGAACAAATGTGTGGCACAAAGGGAGGAAGGTTGGGTGGTGGTGGTGGGATGAATTGGGAGCTTGGGTTTGACAAATACACACTAATATGTATAAAATAGATAACTAATAAGAACCTGCTGTATAAAAAAATTAATTAATTAAATTAAATTTTTTTAAAAAGGCCCTAAAAGAGGGACCAGACCTCCCTCCCATTTCCCCAACATTCCTCCCATCCTAGGTACAAACAATGCCCACCGTCTTCAACTGTCTCCTGCCCTAAGGTACTCTGTAAATGTAACCACCTCAGTTTGTTCTGCATGCAGATCCAAGCTAGTGGTTGTAAAATGAGTCATGGCTGCAGCACTTTGATCCTGTGATGACAGAAGACACTGTCATGCCCAGCTTCCTCCTGCAGCTTAGCTTGCAGAGGATGTCTTGGGTAATGCTTACATTTTTCTCCTTTGCATAAATAGTGCATTCAAAATATGGCATGTAGGTGCAGACTGAGTGTGTGTCTTCAAGTTAACTCCACAGAGGGACTTAACAGCAGTCAGTTGTTCAGCTTCTCATTATCTCTCTCTCTCTCCCTCTCTCTCTCTCTTTCTCTTACAATGATTCTCTCCGAAGTAACTTTTTCATTGTATTACCATAATCAAGTTACCTGAACTTTCTGTATTTTACTTCTTCAACTGAAACAATGAGGGTAAGAATAACATCCTACTTATAAAGGGAAAAATGCTAGGAGAGGACTGAAAAAAATGTCCCACTCATTCTCGATATGATCGGTCGCATTCAACTTATTTGCTCAACTTGGTCTCACACACGAGGCACAGAGTTTGTGTGGAGGATGAGGTGAGATGAATTTCCAGTCTCTGCCCTGCCAACTCTGAGATGAAGCCTGATTAAACCCACTATTCATGTCAACATACGTGTGAACAAAGAGCTTGCCATATATATATTCATATTTATGCATCAGTAGAACTGTGTCATGTCTTACACACATCAAAACTGAAGCAGAGTTAGGTAAACTGCATTATTGTGCTTCTAAAAATTAGATCTTGTGTTCCAACTCAGGTCTGTCTGTGTTGGTGCCAGTTGTGCTCATTTTTTGCCAGACTATGAATTGTTGTACTGCCTGGTGAGTCTCAAAAATTACCACTAAACATGACTTACAAAAAAAAAAAAAATTACCACTCTTGAAGGGCAACAGTACTTACCTCAACCAAGCTGAAACCACTAGGTGGCATTAGGGGGCTCCGAGGAGCTCTGGTTTTTTATGTCTCAGTGCAAAAAGAATTCAGAGAGAGGCAGAGTGATAGATAAGAAGTGATTGATTAGAATAGGATCCTTGTGAGGCTTACAGTCGGGCAGATGAGAGGGTGCCGCTCCCTGAGAACTTAGTGAGCTACAGTTTTATAATCAAAGGAAAAGTGGGGAGAGGGAGAAGACTACCTTTTTCTCATTCTTAAGTAGACATCAGGCTTCCATCATCCATTCCTCCTCCACGTCATGTGGGGGAGTTTTCTTGTCCCTACATGGTCAAGCTGGGACTGTCATGGCGCAATGAAAAGGAACAAAAAGACGGTAACACATGCTAAAATGGTAAATCATCTCAGGTGTTAGTATAATGTCACCTTTTCCTTATATTTTTGCTTTTAGTGCACACAGAGGAGCATGTCCTGGGAATATATTAACTTACTGAGCTCACTGGGCAGGATGTACGTCTCATGCCACCATCGTTTTATTGTTTGGGGGCATGTCTCACGCCTCTGTTGCATGGTTTTGTTACTAAGCAAGCCTGCTTGGCTTTGTGATAAAGCAAACCTGCTTTGTTGAGTGATCATTAACTTACAGGCGTCTCCCATACTTTTTTCTCTACTTATGACCCCCTAGTAGGATTAACTAATTACCTACTTTATCCCTTTACTCTGCCCCTGTCAAAGCTATATTGTTTGTTATACTCAGGCTACAGTCAGTTTTTTCCAAAAGCAGTGCTTTTACTCTGGTGGACATCTCATCAATTCATAATTTTCATGTAGGAAAAGTAGAAAGTAATGGAAGCATGCGGATATCAATTATTCCACCTAACCTGTGTGTGTCCTTTCCTTAAAAAACTTTCTTTTTAGAAGGAATTTTTTCAGCTTTCATTTTTTCAGATGAATAAATAAAATATAGAAAGTGTAAGTAACTTGACAAAGATCATACAAATTAGTAGAAGGCCTCTGACTGGATTTATGACCTACTCTTATCTTGTGATGATATTTGCATTATAGAATGTTGCTCTCAATTATGCTGTAGTATTTTTCTGGGAAAAATAGTATTCAGTAATCATGTTACCCTGATATAGGTAAAGTTTATGTAGATTTTGTAAGCCTAATATGATAAGAAAATACTCTCCTTTGGAGAAGAAATTACTGAGCCACTAATTTAAAATTTTATGATCTGGTACCAGAGGTATAATAACACTGAAATTTTCAGGCTAAAGAAAAATCATGAGGGCAATAATTGTGTCATCTTCAAGATAGTAGGCTATTTCAAAAGCCCCAAGCCACATGTTCTTTACCTTTGATCATATAAACGTGAAAACAAGTTTTATCCTGTTATGCACCATCGTAACTACTCTCTCTCTCTCAAGCCTTCCTTCCCTCTTCACTCTGACCCCCTCTTTTTATTTTAGAAGCTAAGCATTCAGTGCCATTTAACATTTTATAAACACTCCTCTATGTTTCTGTTTCATGTGTCTTTCTGCCACCATCCAACTTCTCTACTCTTTAAACTAGATGCATTAGTTGTAGGTAGGTTAATTTTGGGGCAATAGCAATGTGACAATAGCCCATCTCTAAATGTATTAAATAACAAAGAGATGTATTGTTTTATAATAAGAAGTCTGGAAGTAGTCAGAATCTAGAGTTGGTTAAAATATGTTGATTCAATGGATATTATTAAGGGTTCAGGTTCCTACCCCTTTCCTAGGGAGAATATAGTGAGGATAGCAAAGTTTTTTTCAAGGTCCCAGTTACAAGTGTGATAGGCCACAAATTAGGAACTATTCCTTCCTGAAAATTACATTTAAAAAGTAAGGAAAACCTTTCCCAGAAGCTTCTTTAGCAACTTCTCAATCATGGCTAATTGTCCAGAATCATGTTACATGTCAGGACCTAAACCTATCACTGATAATGGGAATGGCCCCATCCTGATTGGCTTTAGACAAATTCTAATAACCTGAAGCTGGGACTGTGGCTGAAACTGCCTCCCCTGAAGAACTTGATTATGGATAATTGAATCAACTGTAGCTCTTTAAACAAGAAAGGGGGTGGGATCGTATGGGGAGTGCAGATTGCTCTTTTGATAAGGAACCAAACTTCTTTGCCACCGAATTCTATAAAATTAAGATGTTAAATTTTCTGTGAAGTCTTCTCTAGTCAGACCAGGCAAGGTTAATGATGTCCTTTTCTGCACTATATCTGAACTTTGTACGTACCTTTACTGTTGTAATTATCCTATTGCATTGGACAGAATAAAATTAAATTGCAGTCTCTCCTACATAGGGAACTCCTATGGCAAAAGAAATATTTTATTCATCTTCATACCCATAGCACCCAACATTGACTGGCACATAATTGGTTCTCAATGAATGTTTATCAAGTATAATTAGAAAATAAATTCTATTCATAAATGTAATCATTTCTATATTCAATACATCATTTATGATAACATTTTAAAAGAAAAATTCACTTTGCTTATTAAAAACAGCCACTGCTATGCAGACATAAATGGCAGTTAAGAAGAAATTACAGCTACATAGAAAAACACTAACTACAAAATGAGAAGAGAAAATAAGGATATAGATTTGAACCTATGGTGGATAGATGAATAGATATATTATAAAACAAGTATAGCAAAATATTAATAATAGAATCAAAGTGGTAGGTATACATGGGTTTGCTATAAAATTCTTCCAACTTTTCTATATGTTTGAAATTTTTTATAAGAAATCTTGGAAAGTAAAATATTTGAGACTGTTCCTTGGTTATAATTGTATTAACTATTTTGGGACCATGTGCATATAAAACAAGAAAATGTAGAAAAAATAAACAATTGATTAGTCAGGATGATGAGATCATGGGGCTCTATTTTTTTCTTTCCTTTTTATGATTGTTACCATGTACTTTGGGTGAGGCAATTTTATATTGCAAAAAAGAAGCCACATTGAGTGCTGTTAATAATGGAGTCTGGAAATATAGAATATTTTTGGTTAAAAACTAATTTATGCAGAGAAAACTATATTTAAGAAAGTATATTTAGCAATAAATAACAGTTTAACACATTAATTAATCATATAGAGAAACATCAAATTGCTTTTATAAACCAAGACCCAATATCTGAATTTAATCATTTTTATAGTAAAAAGTCACAAGTATGAGAAAATGTAGAAACAAAATGGAAGTAGAAGATACCTATCATTTCCAGTGTTTTCTTTCTCCTAATTCAGTTTTTGTTCTGTAAAAGACTCAAACTATATTAGTTTAATAAACAATTATTGATCATGTAGTGTATTCTAGCCACTATGCCCTTCAAACTTTGAATCCTCCATCTGCAGGTAACCAAGGGAAGAATGAAATTATTCAGTAAGGCTTAGCAGTGTAAAGTTTCCTCTGTCTATTATTATTTTTTTGTCTTTTCTAATATGAGACTGACATCCAGCCAGTATGAATTCTATTTAATTCTCTCCGGTCTATTTATTCACTGATGGCACATATAACTTTGCACCTAAGAGCCAAGTATAGAATTTACCAACACCCGCAAAGCAGATGTGTCCAGCTAATGGAGTCTCCCTTCTGCTGACCATGACCTCTCTAGTATGAAGGGCACATTTCTGCAGCTGAGACTCACCTCTAAGGCGGAAAAAAAAAGCCGCTTCTAGTAGAAGAAATGAGATTGATAAGGGAGACATGATCCCACCATAAAATTAGTGCCACAATTACAGATTAATGACAGTGATGTAGGATTTCGTTTACTGAGGGAACATCTCAGAGGGGAGATTCACTTTAATCATGCCTGTTCTTAAATGTGAAGAAAATCCTTTCCATTTTATCTTACAATTTAAGTGGTTTTTTCCTCTTGCATGTATGTGGGTTTTATTCTTTGTGTTTGTAATTATAAATATGAATATATAAAAATACATGTACAAGTATATATTGTGGGAGAGAGCAAGAGGCTGCTGCTGATAATGATGATAATGATTGTATTAGCTTCCTGTTGCTGCTGTAACAGAATACCACAAACTTAATGGTTTAAAACAACACAAATTAATTATCTTACAGTTATGGATATCAGAAGGAAGAAAAGGGTTTCAGGCTAAAATCATGTGTTGGAAGGGCTGGGTTATTTCTGGAGGCTCTAGAGGAAAATCCCTGTTGCACTGTTGGTGGGAATGTAAATTGATACAGCCACTATGGAGAACAGTATGGAAGTTCCTTGAAAAACTAAAGATAGAACTACCATGTGACCCAGCAGTCCCACTACTGGGCATATACCCAGAGAAAACCATAATTCAAACAGACACATGCACCCCAATGTTCACTGCAGCACTATTTACAATAGCCAGGACATGGAAACAACCTAAATGTCCATCAACAGAGGAATGGATAAAGAAGATGTGGTACATATATACAATGGAATATTACTCAGCCATAAAAAGAAACAAAATTGGGTCATTTGTAGAGATGTGGATGGACCTAGAGTCTGTCATACAGAGTGAAATAAGTCAGAAAGAGAAAAACAAGTGTCTTATATTAACACATATATGTGGAATCTGAAAAAATTGGTATAGACGATCTTATTTACAAAGCAGAAATAGAGACACAGACATAGAGAACAAACGTATGGATACCAAGGGGGAAAGGGGGGTGTGGGATGAATTGGGAGATTGGGATTGACAAATATACACTATTGATAATATGTATAAAATAGATAACTAATGAGAACCTACTGTATAGCACAAGGAACTCAGTGCTCTGTGGTGACCTAAATGGGGAGGAAATCCAAAAAAAGGGGATATATGTATATGTATAGCTGATTCACTTTGCTGTACAGTAGAAACTAACACAATATTGCAAAGCAACTATACTCCAATAAAAATAAAAAATAAACAAAAGGAAAATCCTTTTTCCTACCTTTTTCAGCTTCTAGAGGCTGCCCACCTCCCTTAGTTCATGGACTCTTTCCATCTCCAAAGACAACAAAGTTGTCTCACTGAGTCTCTCTCACACTATATCACTCTGAGCTTACCCTTCTGACTCCCTCTACCACGTTTAAAACCATTGTGGGGACTTCCCTTGTGGTGCAGTGGTTAAGAATCTGCCTGCCAATGCAGGGGACACAGGTTCAATCCCTGGTCCAGGAAGATCCCACATACTGCGGAGCAGTTATACCTGTGTGCTACAACTACTGAGCCTGTGGGCCTAGAGCCCGTGCTCCTCAAAAAGTGAAGCCACCACAAGGAGAAGCCCGAGCACCGCAACTAGAGAAAGGCTTTGCACAGCAATGAAGACCCAACACAGCCAAAAATAAATAAATAAAATAATTTTTTTTTAAAAATGTGATTATATGGAGACCACCAGATAATCCAGGATAATCTTTTTATTTAACGTCAGCTGATTACCAACCTGATTTCCCCCCTTGCTGTGTAATATATTCACAGGTTCCAGGGATTAGGGACATGGACATGGAGGGGACGGTTATTCTCCCTACCACAATGATCGACACAGACTATTTGTTTATATCTTACTTTTCTTGCTTTCTCTCCAGGGAATGGGATTTGCTGAACACTGATTATGTACCAGGCACTTTACTGAAGAGTAGACCCATTGTCACTTGTTTACAGTATTTTTCTCATGATGAACAATTTTAAAATATCACTTCACCTTTAAGAGATAAGGATACTCAGATCCTGAGGACTCACATATTTACAGTGAGGGATGATGATTTTTATCTAAATCTCTCTAACTATAAAGCCATCCCCCTATGCTTGAATCATTGCATTATAACCCATCAACCTAGAGAAAAAACACTGATTTCTCAAACCATTTGAACTCTAAGATTTGAAGAGAATAAGGAAAACAATGCAAAAAATTCTGAACATCCTTAACAGTCATAGGAGAAATAAAATCCTTGGAAGACACTTATATGAAAAAGGCAATCTGATTAGCAGATAGCCAAGTTTTAAATGCCCTTTGTCTCATAAATGCTGCTGGCAGGAGAAGACCGTGGCAACTGAGCTAGTTATCTCAATTATTAATTTACTAATTCATTCAACAATATTTATTAAGTCTAAACTATATGTCAAACAGAACATCAGTTGTGTGCACAGAACTGTCCTGGTTTCTGTGATTGCATTGGAAAATAAAAATAATCAAATAGCTAAATAAATATTAACTTGTGACCCTGGTAAAAGGGCTATAAAAAAGAGCACAATATGAGAGCACAATGAGATGGGGGTTGATTGAGTTGTAGGGGCTGGTGAAAGAAGACATTACTGAAGTGAAATTAGAAGGCTAGTAGGAGTTAACCAGTCTGAGATGGGCAGGTAGAGCTTTCCACTTGAGAGAACAGAGTGGGAAAAAGGCCCTGGAGGGTGAGGGAATTTGAGATTCTCAATCTAGAAGACCAGTGTGGATGGAAGATGTGAGGAAGGGGAAAGCAATAGTGAGCTGGGAAGGGGAGGCACAAGTGTGCCATGAAGGGTAACCACCATTCCCTTTCTAGAGAACAAAACTTCAGCACAGGCAGGTTTGTACTCAGCACAAAGGTGTTTAAAGCAGGAGGGCAATGGGCATCTCATCATAAGACAAAACAGTTGAGAAGGTCTAGGCTGCTCTCTGTGCCAGGTGAGACCCATCCTTTCATTGGGAACCATATGGCACACCAGGTTCAGAGCAAGCTTCTCATCATTTCAGATTATTAAGTTAGATCTTGAAAACAAGTACTCCATCCGATGATGCTGAGCTCAATGTTTGACATCATTGCTCCCCAGGGAGAGCAGACCTCCAGGGGCATCGGAAGAGGCCATATTAATCACTTAGGTAATTTACAGCTGTTGTAAAGTATAGGAACCCCAGAGCCTTACAGAGTTAGCTTTCACCACATTTAAAGAGGGAAATGATGGTAATTAAGAATAGCATTTCTAATTAGTGAGAGGTTAATTAGTGAGAGGCTGGAAGGACTGAGGAGCCCAGTTCTCCCATTTCCCAATCCACAGCTCCCTTGAAACTCTCTGCAGAGCTCTCTACTTTTCTCTTGCCTACAGGGTCGCTAGGGAACTTGAGGCAAGTTTCTTCAGTATGTTAGGATGCAAAGTAAATTTGATAAGGAGAGTAGCTGAAATAGTCTTAGAATCTGTCTCAGCATTTGGTATGAAAAAGATATAAGAAAATGAGTGAGCTATATGGACAACTCTGGTTCAACACATTTGCAAGACCCAGCAAAGTAAGAGAAATACGCTTCTTAGGATCTAAAATTGCCAATGCATTTTATTCCTATAAGAACTTCCAGCCTCTCTCAGAGCCTGTTTATTCTTATTTTACAGACAGCAACATAAAAGTAAGTTGACATTCAATTAGCAAGGGAGATAAATGACTAGCAGCAAATATTCTGACATTAGAAGTGAAAGTTGAAAGACAAAATAATTAAGAATAAACACACAAAAATCAAAACAGAAAATAATATTTTTAAAAAAGAAAACAAAGAAACAAGAATTAAATTAGAATGAGAGCCTATCTCTGTTCCATTAGGCACTACATACTTGGTGGCTTGAAACAACACAAATGTAATATCTTATAGTTCTGTAGGTCAGAAGCCCAAAACCCAGTGAGTTTTATCAGGCTAAAATCAAGGGGGCAGCAGGTCTGTTCTCTTTTTTGTATTCTCTAAGGGAAAGACTGTTTCCTTGCTTTTTCCTGCTTCGAAAGGTTCTCTATACTCCTTAGCTTCTGGACACCTTCATCTTCAAAGCCAGCATCTCTCTGACCTTACTTCTTTAATCATATCTCCCTCTGATTATAGCCTGTGGAAGATTTTTGTGCTTTTAAGGATTCTTGAGTAGGTTGGGCTCACTTGGACCATCTAAGATACTCTCCCATCTCAATGTCCTTGACCTTAGTTCCGTTACAGAGGAAGAGTTTCATAGGTCCTGCCATGCAAAGTAACAGTTTCATAGGTTCTAGGGATTAGGACTGAGGCATCTTAAGGGGCTATCGTTTTGCTTTCCACAGTTAGGGTGGGCGTGCCAGTTACAGTGTTCATCTACAAGTAATAGCATACTAGGAAAACAATGAATGAATCCACAAAGACAGCGAATTTACCATAAACCAAGGAGTCAGGTGAATCCAAATTCGTATAGTGGCTTAATGTTGCTATCAAAGACGTGGGTCCATCTATTATGTTACTGAGCCATGCTCAATTGTGACTGTCATACTTAGGCTCTTTCCTTAGGAACCACAAGGATGCTGCCTCACCTACAACACCACGTCCTCAGATAAATACATTCAAACAGGAAGAAAGGAGAAGAGGCTTCATAAGTGGTCTTTTCTCGTGCATGTGTCTTTTGGTCAAGCTTAAAGTAAAATCTGTTTCAGAAATCCCCATAGAAGATATTACCTACCTTATATTGACCCAAACTGTATCGTTAAGCCAAAACTATCTGCGAGAAAGAGTACAGGAGACTAAGGTTGCCGTGTTATACCAATCATGATTCATACCTACCTTCTTAGAATGTTTTTCTAATTGGTGTCTGATTCACATCAATTTCTGTTGGCAAGAAATAAGGAGGGAAACGACTGTTAAGTGGGCAGCCAACAGCATCTGCCACAAGGGCATATTGTGTATTAGACCTATACTTTTCAAGATTACTAGGGCAGCAACGAGACTATGTCTAGCTTACGTAGTATCAGTTACTATGCAAGACGTAGGCATTCACTGAACAATTAATGCAATTCTAATTCGCCCACTAACATGGTGTCCTATTGTTCTGGAAGACTTAGCTGCAATAACATAAAACATTCCAGCATAATGTTTTGTCATGTGAAATAGGATAATGCCATGTGCTACAATAATAATTATTGTAAAACTTATTAAACCATTTAATCATGTAGATATATATATATAGATAGATGATGCACTGATACATACTTTTCTCCTTGCCCTCAGTAGTCCAATAAAGATCTCCATTTCTTATATAACTAGGGCTCATATAATTGAACTAAAGCTTGAAATAAAAACTGATATATTCACTACATCTTAAAAGACTCTTAAATTTTCTTAGGTATTATAGAAGAGCTAGTTGTATCTACTGTCTTAAGTTAGTGAATTCTCGGCATTCTAGAGGGAGACAGCCTAGAATAGTTCTGAAGAACTGTGCAATCACAATGCCAGGCTCCAAGCCTTAGACCCACCATCTAACTCTTAGCATCAGCAAGCTGTTGCAGCGCTCTGAGCCATAGTTTTTCAGCTATAAACTGGGAATAATAATAACATTTAGTCTCATTTTATGCTGATCAAATGAAATAAACCTAAATGCTCTTAGCAGAACATTTTTTAAAAGTAGGATCTCACTATGTGTTAGTTGTATTTCCTAGAGTATAAAACAATTGCAATTACAAGATGATCACCAATGAGTGCTGAGAGGCAAGAAACAGTACAGTAAAGTGATGATGAGTAAAACCTTGAGATTAGATAGCTATAGATTCCATCACCCCCTTGGCTACTTACTTTATTTTTTGTCTTTTTTTCTGTAGTTATTACCTATTTTTTTAAAAAAAATTATTGGAGTATAGTTGATTTACGAAGCTGTGTTAGTTTCAGGTGTACAGCAAAGTGAATCATTTATACATGTACATATATCCACTCTGTTTTAGATTCTTTTTCCATATAGGCCATTACAGAGTATTGAGTAGAGTTCACTGTTCTATACAGTAGGTCCTTATTATCTATTTTATATATAGTCCACTTGGCAACTTTATTAACTCAGTAGCCTTCATTAATTTACTCAGATTTACAAAGCCTCAGTTTTCATATTTATAGAATGGGTATAATAGCCATACCTAGTTAATAAGATTATTCTTAATATTAAATTGAGTCCTTTTATGTGGTATGCTTAATTAAAACAATGCCTAATATAGAAAAATCACTCAGTAAATATTAGACACTATTACTTATACTAATGAAAGATAGAGATTAAAGAGAATATTTCATTGGGGAAAATAATCAGTATGTTCTCCTCCAGGTCAAGTGAGGGGGTCTTCTGAGAATTACCTAGAGAGCTGGAATTGGGAGGCAAGTTATGCCATCTCAAATATCTGTGAAAATATGCTAAAGGAGAGAAGATAAAACACTAAGTCATAGTAGTAGTAGTACAAAGATGGGGTCCATTGAGAGTGAACTCCACTACAAACCTTGCTTCACTGTAGTGGGTTTTGTATGAGCCAGACTGATTCATCTTGAAATGGACCCAGACCAAGATGAAAAGCAAGGTAACCAAACATCTATATGTGGGATTAATGAGGAGCTGTCTAAGGAACTGCAGTTGGGGTTCTACACAGGGGCTAGGGGAATACTAAGAAACCCCCAAAATAATTTACCTTAAAGAAAACCAGTGTTTGAATATTTGCCAAATTAAGTTTCCAATATCAATTATATCTGCTCATGTAGGGATGTTTTAATGCCTTCTCCATATCTCAGCTGTAGCCTAGAAGTATTCAGCTGCTTGAAAGTAGAAATAGGAAAAGGGGGTTGAAGAGAAAAAAAAGGTGAAAAAACAGTTTAACAACAACAAAAAAAGATGGAAAGAAAAAGAAAACAAAAAATATATCATGCTATTCTTAGCCTTCTCCCCCGTTGGCAGACTCTGGATTTGGGGATAGATTTGAAAAAGTAGAAAAAATAAGTTGGCAATTAAAATTCATATTATGAAATCTTGGTTTTTAAAAACTCTTTGGGTAAAAAATTCATTTTTAAAGTATTGAATATGCCAACACTGAGTAGGTGAACAAAGTATGTTGATAAAACACATATTTGGGCATCCTTGGTCTTCCAGTTTGCAGCATCTGAATTAATATTTTAGGTTCTGGTTGACTTTCAGTGCTGAGGTACTCAGACTTGCTTTGTTTGAAAACTCTTTGTTGAACCAGTGACTTTCTGACAGTGGGAGACTCTAATGCTGGTAAATAGAATAGAAGGGCACGAGGGTTATGCTACCCTCTCTGCAATATTATCTTAGGTATTCTGAAATATCCTCCAATTTGAAAAGCAGTCCTAAAATTTAATAGGTAGTAGAACTATTTGCTTGATTTATCTGTTAAAAATTGCAGTGGCATTTTTACTCTTTTACAGAACCACTTCACTTTGCCCTTGGGTGCCAACACAATGTATCCTTTAGATATATAAATTTGATGAACTGGTTGAATAGAACATTTCTTTCTCCATAAAATAGTTACTTTTATATTAACCACTTAAGCCTCCAGGCAAGTAACAGATCTTTATTTCTTTATTAATGTGGGGCTTCCCTGTGGCAGGTGGATGTCAACTATAAAACATTCAATGTAAACAAACTTCCTGTTGATGGGGAAGTCAGTTGCTCAGTGATAGTATCATTCCTCCATTTCTCTCTTTGGACTACTTTGCAACAGAGGGTGATTTCACTTTGCAAGGGGAGAAATAAGTAAGAACATTTGCAACAGTAATAAGCTTTTCCTGATGTTACCACAGCACCAATGGGAAAGTTAAAAGGATGCTGGCTTAGGAGTCACTTAATTTTGAATTTGAATACTGCATTTGGTATTGAAGAGCTGTGTCACTTTTGGCACTTGTCTTCTGTCAGTTTGAAGCTATGCATTTATATGAGGATAATTACCCCCCAAAATGGTAGCCCAGGTTTATTCACTGGCACATGTTAGGTTTATAATGAATTTGTGAGTTCCTTTGCCTTTATGTTTAACTTTCATTGCCTCAAAACAGAGGCAACACATACAAAAGTTTAAAAAATAAATTAAAAGAGAGTAAGCTGCAATTTTAAAACACTCTTTCAAAGATGAGGTTCCTTATTGCTACTTCTCCATTGCCATGGCCCCTTTATTCTTAAAAAGTTCAAAAAATATTTACTGATCTGGTAGTTGGGAGGCATCACAGCATGGCAGGATAAACATGAGCTTTGTGTTTGTATTCAGCTATCCAAGCAAGAGCACGTAACTTTTAGATTGAATTCATGGTATCTTGATTTATAGTATTAAAGTAAATATACCAAATACTTTTTTCTATGAAGATGAAATAAAATAACAAGAGCAAGGTGGCTACAGAAGAAGCGCTTAGTGATAATAATAACTTCCATTTATTAAATGCTAGGTAATGTGATAAAAGTTGTGGGCATTATAAATGAGGATTCATTTTGGTATCTGACAATTAGGAGTTTAAGGTAAAGTAAGAAGATCAAGGTAAACAGTTACAGTACAGAGAACTGAAGCTTTGGCTTCACAGTGACTCTGTTTACTTACACTGTCCATTTGATCCCTGACTTACCTGAGTCACCAGTTCCTCAGCAATCAAAGAGGATGATAGAAATCCACTAATTGGTAGACAAAAATATTGAATTGGATTTAATAGCAGATATTCAATATGTGCATTTTATTTAAACGATTGCTAATAATATATGTTAATTATTCCATATATTCATGGCATAATGTCACAGCTCTTACTTTTCCATTAAGTTGAACCCCTAATGACTTATAAGAAGGAAATTCAGTTTACTTCTCTTGAGAGTCCTCTCCTTTAAACTGTCCCCAAACATTCTAGATTTGCTCTGTTCAAAGTTGGATTCCATTCTCTTTCAACAGCAGGTTAGAGAGAAAGCCCAAGTCTGTTCAGTTAATTACTGTCAACATTGTTTGCTATTACACAGGGTCACAATTAAATGATGGTCCTGCACACTCTGATAGATGATGCTTATCTATTTACTGGCCCAGATCCCTGTGCAGACCATGATGAATTCCCAAGAGGAGATGATAGCATGCCCTCACTACTGGGTCGTGCCAAATGCGTCCCAAGACACTTGGCACGCCAAGGTTATAGCTCTTGGCAACACATTTTTTGTTATTATTTATATAAATAGCAACCTTCCAGAACCAGCAGGTCAAGGCAGGAGCTTCTGTCTCATCCTGTTCTTTTCTATTGACTTTCTCTTTCCAAGAAATAAGAAAGATATTCAAAACTCAACATAATTTCCTATACTCTTTTCCTAAAGAAAGGCACCCTACTTGCTTTAGTTTTGCCTAAATAGGAAAGAAAAGAAAAGAAAGCAATACAAAGAAAAAATAACCATTTTAGTTGACATATTGACATATGCTGTCTACTGCTATGTGAATGAGAAACTGTCATTTTAAGCAACCCACTGAAGTGCACCTGGCTTAACCTTTGCTTTGTCAGTCACTCTATGAAATGGGAAAGCATTACAATACACTCATCATGTCAAAAACCATGGTCATCTACCACCTCAAAGAATGGACGCCAGCACAAGAGGACTGTGAATTTTTCTGAAAACAGTGTTGCTCAGTAATAAGGAATGTGTGCTTTCTAGGCATATCTGTTGTTGAAGCCAGCTCTACTAAGTCACTTACTGGGTGAATCAGATGGAGAAATAAAGCCATGTCCTGCGTCCATGATCTAGAGATCAAATTATACCCTATCTTCACTGGAGAACCAATGAAAAGTTCTAAGCTGGGAAAGTACATGACAGGATTTGTGCTTGAAAGCTCACTCTGGAAGTTGAATAGAAAACAACAGCTTAGTTAAGAGGTTTTTTCAGCTTGACATCAGAAAAGCTATGGATAAATAGAGAAATCTCTTGTTTCTATATAGGAAACTACAGAAACCTGAAATAATTTTGGGGAAAAAGGGAATTATCTATAACCTTAAATAATGTAACCAAAATTTTAAATGGGATTCGGGGTATTCTAAAATCAATGTAGAAAAAACAATGGAATATACAGTTCATTAGGAGCTTGCCACCAGCATTTGAAACTTAAAACATGGCTATCGTTGGTAAAGTAGTGTGGTATTGGCAGAGGGAAAAAGAAACAGACTCTTGGAAAATAATAGAGTGTGCAATATGATAAAGATGATATTTCAGCACTTTGAACATTTGAGTAAGAGACCAATAAATGGTTTAGGGAAATTCACTAATTATTTGAAAGGAGTATAGAATGTTGTTTCACACAATATACAAAGAGTGTCAGTATGGATTAAATACTTTAAAATAAAAATGAAGTCTAACAATATTAGAAATAATAGGTAAATGTTTATATAATCATGGTACAACAGAGGTTTGCTGAACAAGACACCAAAATCAGAAAGCATATGGAAAAAGTTGATAATTATTTAAAATATTTGTGTAGATGTGTCTATGTATGTATATATAATGACAAAATGATATTAATGAACTTCATGTATAAAAAGTTCTTTTAAGTCAATAAAGACAAGATGAACATCCCAATAGCAAAATAAAGACAACCAAATAGTTAAAAACAGAACAAATACAGTTAAAAAGACAACATGTAAAGTCCTGAATTTCTCTAGTACATATATTCAGAGATATCTAGAGGAGGGTGGAGATTATTAAATGGCCCTTTAAAAATTTTTAGATGATATTGTCCATTATTCAAATAGGTGAAGGGAAATAATTTTACAAAACTTTGGTAGGATTATAAATGGCAATTTTCAACCAAAGTTAATTTGGTGTCACCTGTAAAAAATATTTAGAAATACACATTACATTCTAAATTTAAGTTTGAAGAGAGAGAGAGAGAAAGGGAGAGAGGGAGCCAGTTATCCAGGCAAGTAATAAAAAGAAGTAGAACTAAAATGGTGAAATATAAAATTAAGCAGAGGAGACAGATTTGAGACCTAATTTCAGTTACGGGTATAATAGGACATTGCTGGATGCTCGTGGGAGGCATCGAGAAAGACTCTCCTCTTCTCATCCACCAAAAGTAAATCCAGCTCTACAACACTAATGAGGAATCTCAAGTTTACTGCACATTTCATGAGGAACTGAAGGACGGGCTTTACAAAGTAGTCACTTAACAAAAATCCTCCAATTGGATGTTTCCCCTGACTTCTCCCATTCTTAAATTCTTCCCAAATCTTCCAGGAACAAGACCTTTGTATCAGTTTTTCCATACTTCTTTCCCAATTCTTACTTGACCTATGGCAATGTGGCAGTGACTCAGTTCCTATATGCAAATGGAAATATAACTTGACTTTCCTTTCCATGTTTCTTTGTTTCCAGGAAGATTTAAACCCCTGATGGCTTATTAAACTTTTCATTTAAAAAAGGCAGAACTCTCCATTGACAGAGTGTGGAGGGATTTTATTCTTTTTTTTTTTTTTTTTTTTTTGCGGTACACGGGCCTCTCCCGTTGCGGAGCACAGGCTCCAGACGCGCAGGCTCAGTGGCCATGGCTCACGGGCCCAGCCGCTCCACGGCATGTGGGATCCTCCCTGACTGGGGCACGAACCCATGTCCCCTGCATCGGCAGGCGGACTCTCAACCACTGCGCCACCAGGGAAGCCCGGGATTTTATTCTTAAAGAATGTAATATTTTTAATCAATTTTGTTGCTTAGAAATGTATTTTAAGAAACTACTCTGCAGGTGCACTAGTGTTTCTCTACAAGACCTTCTTTTTCCCTTTTTAAAAAAAATTTTTTGTGGGGAATAGCACGGAATTAAAAGTGTTCTAGAAGACTAGCAGGGAATTAAGAAGACCATAAAAGATAGTATACATATAAATTATAGGTATAACATATGATAGAATACTATGCCACCATTACAAGTAATATTTTAGAAAATATTTTATGTATATAAAGAAAAGAAAAGGGATAATTCCAAAGATTTTTATTTTCTATTATTGTTTTTGATGTCAGGTGTGACTGGGAATGTTAAGGTCAGTTTTCTTCAGCTATGTATCATGATGTTGAGGGTGGTAATTTATCCCCAAATTCCAATCAGAAAAAAATCAATTGCATTTGAATTCTTCTTGACTTGAAGAATGGCTGGGTCCTATATTCACACATATATATTGTGACTATCTTGCTGCTGTCACTGGCAATTTTCCTTCTATAGCCAGTTGTAAAAATGCCCAGAGAGATCAATAATGAATTACAACTTTGGTAATTTAGATTTTTTTTCAGTATAAATTACACTGTTATTTTCTTTCCAATGATACTTAACTGGTTCTTTGGTTTTTAGAAGGAGGAAAAAGATATAACATGCATACAGACTACTGTATGTTTCATGCTTTGATTTTGTAGGAACTTTGAGTTTAATTCAAACAGGTGGTTATCCTACAATTAAATGTCTAAATGTTAATGTCATTCTATCTGACTTATAATGCAATCCAGCTTTGAAGGAGGCAAATTACATCATGCAAGAGGATTGTAAACACATGTGAACTTATGGTTATAGGTAGAAAGATTGAGGCCAGAAAGACAAAGTAAGTGGCAGTAGTTGGGAGAAAATTCAAAGCCATTGGTTTCTAGTCCAGTGCCCACTGCAGTATTTCTTCTCCAAAATTTTTCAAAATTTCTTATACATTTGCTGAAGAGAACAGAAAAGAACCACATCACAGTTAACCACTCCCATATCCATAAACTCAGTTTGTACAACTTGACATAGTTTATGGCCTCTTTTGTCTCTGAACATCATAGTCTCTGTATTAGCTTTTCTGTACAAGTGCTTTCCTAGGCATTCAACAGAATTTGTGGAATATATACACACATAAGAAAAATAAAGATAATAACAACAGAATAAATGAGATTTTATTTTAATAGTCTGATTTGGCCTGCAGACTTCATGTGTCTGTGGGAATTCAATTTAAAAATTTCTAATTTCTTAGGACTAAGTATGTAAAAGTTAAAAAATAGGACTAATTATTAAGGCAGGTAATCTTAGTAGTTTTATATATATATATATATATATATATATATTTTTTTTTTTTTTTTTTTTTGTGGTACGCGGGCCTCTCACTGTTTTGGCCTCCCCCGTTGCGGAGCACAGGCTCTGGACGCGCAGGCTTAGCGGCCATGGCTCACGGGCCCAGCCGCTCCGCGGAATGTGGGATCTTCCCGGACCGGGTCACGAACCTGTGTCCCCTGCATTGGCAGGCGGACTCTCAACTACTGCGCCACCAGGGAAGCCCTTAGTAGTTATATTTTTAAAAATTAGTTACTTGTGTCCATTTTATTTTTCAGATGAACTTTTCAATCACTTTGAAAATACTCAAAAAAATTCACAATGTCATTTACTAGAGGAATGTATCAATTTTTTAGATTAATCTGGGAAGAATTGGCACATTTATAATACATTGTTCGCTTTTAGAATCATACAATGTCTCTTCAGTTAATAATTGACCTTTTATATTGCTCCATAAAGTCTTATTTTATTTTTTAGAACCAGATCATTAATTTTAATTAAGCTTATTACTAAGCTTGTCTTTTGAGGTTGTCATATTTTATATGTCTGAGTGAAATCTCATTATTATATAATCTGTTCATTTTAATATGTAAAATGTTATATTTTTAAGCAAACTTTCTTATTAGTTTAATATTCTTTTCCCAGTAGAATGTCTATGTTTGTCTGGTAGACAGCCATATCATTAGCAAGCCATGTAAATATTGTTTCCATCTTTCTAAAATCTACATTAGTTCTCATCTAGTCACTCATGCAACAGAGAGTTAGTAAGGTCTGCTTCTCAAGGAAGCTGTACAATTTAATTATTCCAAAACAACCGCCCTGAAAAAGAAGATTTTGGGGGAGGTTGGGGGGGGGGTTTCTATCCAAAGCCTCCTCAGTCAAGTGAAGGTAAGACTTTCACATCAAGCTTATCACCTATTGAAAATCTCACCCTAGAGCAAGACTTCTTCCACCTACTAAAGCATGATAATAAGATAAATTATTTCCAAGGAAGGATAAGTGTCCATAGTGATGTCCATTAAATCAAGAACACATGCACATGTATCCATTCATTTGCTAAACATATCATTTGTAAACCAGATACTATGCATGTGGTGTATCAGGTATATGTTATGTGAAGACAAACACAAAATGCATTCCATAGCTTCAAGTTTTTCACACTTGTAACCTTTTCATACTGTCCTGGAAGGATGATTGATAATAGGGTTCCTCAACATAGCTGCACAAAAGAATAAGCTGCATAGCTTTAAATTAATTCTTATTGAATTTTACTGATTCTTGGGCCCCACTCCAAGAAGATATGATTTAACTGCTCCGAATTGGGGCCTGGATATCCTGAGATTCATTACTCTTTGAAAAGATTAATTAAGAGTTTATTTATTTTTTGAGCAGGTTTAGGGATTTATAGAAAAATTGAGTGGAAAGTAGAGATACCCACATACCCCTCACCCCCTACACCTAGATTTGTTATCTTTTAAGGGAGGGTGATCAGGATTAAATGTAAGTTTCTTAATTTAAAACTGAATATCTCAATAAGTTCCTTTCTTAGGAAATGTGAACATATAGAAAGAAGTTTTGATTTTCCAATACCATTATCATGTTCTTACACATGAAACATCTTCATAAGTCTAAAGGGGGGGTTAATGAAACTTTAATTCTCTTACTTTCTCCTTCCACTGCATATGAGGAAGAAAATATGTCAAGATACTAGCAAGTGCTTAGAATTTAGAGAAATAAATAAGGTTGATTTTTGTCCTTTTTACTTTTCTAATTTTAAGAATCCTTATGCCATTGAAAATACTTGTGGCATTTGGCACTTGTTAAAGGAAGGCAGTTAATGTTAAAATAGACAATAGCTGGAGTTTAGCAGGAAAAGATAGTGTTTAATCTTCTATTTAAATTATTTAACCAAATTCTCCATCTTGGAAAGAATATTTTTTGCTTTGGATCCAATAAACATCATAAGAAGACAGTGCAAATGGTAACCATTATATATGAATTTTTGAATTAGTATAAAGATAAAAATGTAAAGAACAGGGCTTCCCTGGTGGAGCAGTGGTTGAGAGTCCGCCTGCCAATGCAGAGGACACGGGTTCATGCCCCGGTCTGGGAAGATCACACATGCTGTGGAGCGGCTGGGCCCGTGAGCCATGGCCGCTGAGCCTGCGCGTCCAGAACCTGTGCTCCGCAACGGGGGAGGCCACAACAGTGAGAGGCCCGCGTACCGCAAAAAAAAATAAGTAAATAAAAGTAAAGAACAGAGGTAACAAACAATAATATTTGACCTTATCCCTTCTGATTTTATGGCCAAATGATCCTTCTATTTTTACTATATGCCATGCCAATATTTTGACACATTAAATTTAGGGTCAGGAGTAAGAGTTCCACTTACTTTCTAGGATCATGTCTCTATTAGTTTCCTAGGGCTGCTTAACAAATTATCACAAACTAGATGACTTAAAACCAAGGAAATTTATTTTTTCACAATTCTGGAGGCTGGAAGTCTGAAATCAGGGGGTAATCAGAGCTATACTCTCTCTGAAGGCTCTAGGGGAGAACCTGTTCCATGATTTTCTCTTAGCTTCTGGTGTTTGCCGGCAATCATTAGCTTGTAGAAGCATCACTTCTGTCTCTGTCTCCCTTGTATTATGGCATTCTCTGTGTGGGTGTCTGTTTTTGTGTTTCTCTTCTTATAAGGATGCCAGTTAGATTAAGGGCCCATTGTATTCCAGTAGGACCTCATTTTAACTAATGATATCTTTATGACCCTATTTCCAAATAAGATCATATTCCGAGGTTCCAGGAAGGACACAAATTTTGGGGAATACATATCCAACTCAGTACAGTGTCTTTAAATAAATAAATCTTTAAAGTTTCTTATATTGTTGTGGGTGGACTGTAGTATCCCCTCCCCATATTCTGGGACTTTAGGAAACTCAGATAATTAAACAAGGAATTATATTATAATGCCTTGAGGCCAGGATAAGGGAAGTGCAGTATCTGGGAGTCAAAATAGGGCATCTAATCAAGGCTTCGTGGAGACCTTATTTGATCTCTATTCTCAAGAAGGAGGACATAGCGGGAGATAGATGGATGAATGAGGATGAGCTATGCAAAGAGTACAATATGTATGCAGTCTCCCAAGAGACAGCTGGACTTTTTTTTTTAATAAAACTGAAAGAAATTTATTCAGACTGGAACATAGAATTTGGAGGAGAAAAAGTGGAATAGTCAGAAATGATGAGACTGAAAAGCAAATGAGTCCCTAGATTATAAAAATCATAGGGAGTCAAATTAAAGAGTTTACTACTCTGTATTTTAGATCAATGAGAAGCTATTTTTTCTCTGACTAATTAGCAAATAACTTAGCCAGTGTTGAGGCTCTGATTATTTTATACTCTTTCCTTCAATTTTCTGTTCTCACTGTCATGCCGACTTCTACATTACTCAATAAATACTTGCTAGCTGTTATTATAGTATCAATGAATAGCAGAGTTCTTCCAAAAGGGAACAATCAATTTCATTTATTTGTAGTCAGTCACTTAGGTGATCCTTAACCAAAGACTTGTGACAGAAACTCAAAGTCAGCACATATTCTCTACAGTAAGTAAGATTGCTCTTGTAGAAGTTTGATAAGCTGTCAGATTGAACTGGCCGGACTTCCCTGGTGGCGCAGTGGTTAAGAATCCACCTGCCACTGCAAGGGACACGGGTTCAAGCCGCCGTCCGGGAAGATCCCACAGGCTGTGGAGCAACTAAGCCCATGCACCACAACTACCGAGCCTGCACTCTAGAGCCTGCGCGCCACAACTACTGAGCCCATGTACCACAGCTGCTGAAGCCTGCGTGCCTAGAGCCTGTGCTCCACAAAGAGAAACCACTGCAGTGAGAAGCCCGCACACCATAATGAAGTGTAACCCCCGCTCGCCACAACTAGAGAAAGCCCGCACACAGCAACAAAGACCCAACGCAGCCATAAATAAATAAATAAAATTGAATTGGCCAAGTATATTTGTCTCTCTTCTCGCTGAAGAAGGGCAACTAAAGAGTTGAAATCCTGAAACATTTCAAGCAGCAGTTTGAGCCAGCTCTGTTCACCTTTCAAATAAAGTTTCCATTTGATAAATGGAAACACACTATCTGATTTGCAGGAAAGAGAAATCAATAAATCTCAGTGATATGGATACCAGTGCATCAACTCTGAGAAAATGGTGTTTGCATAAATAGACTAACATCTAAATAAGGCCCCAATAATATTTCAAATGGAAAGATAAACTTAAACAAACAAAAATAAGTAAAAGATAATAAAATATAATATCACTTTTCTCAGAGCTATGAAAAAAAAGCTAAACCAAATTAAAAAGAAGGATATGATTGAGGGTTTGTTAGAATTAATAAAAGGAAAACACCAGTATCCAAAGTTGTATATGCTATCATAAACTTCTTTATATTTGTGGTACTTAGATTTTATTTGCTCTCTATGCCTGCATTCTTCCTGAGATATTTTCCCTGAGTTCAGTTATATTGGAAAGTAAGATTATATTGCTATTGAGTTCATTTTCCTAGTATATAATACCAAACTGGGTTGCAATATCTGACAGATTTATGACTATTTGCTGAGACATATTTTAAAAAATGGCAGAATAGGAGGTATTTTTTTTCAATCTGCTCTCTGTAGCAAACCTTCATAGAAAAAGCAGTTTTTAAGGAGGAATATATTACAGTTTTTTTCAAAGTCTTTTTTTGTCTGTGGCGAAGGATATTTCTGAATAATATGTTGTAAAATAATGTATTTCAGATGAAACACACAATTCATTGCTTATCCTATAGAGAAAGACTTCTTCCTGTCACTGCTAAATGTGTGAGTTCATGGGTATACAAAAATAGAATGTACTTGGCAATGAAAGTTACAGGCTGATTGATGACATCCCATTGTCAAATAATTGATAGCTAGTGAGGAATTATAGCGACCTTGTAGTAGAGCACAAATAATTCAGCAGCCCCTGAAATATGTTAAGCAGACTAGCTTCCCTTTTAGAGGTGCCTGGGTCACTTAAGAGGGGGAAATGTATCTCTTTAATTTCTTTGTGAAAAGCTGTAATCACCTCCAGACAAGTAAGGGAGTGGATAATTTCAACACAGTCCCTTATGTTACCTTTTAAAATAGCTATTAATTAAAAATTATTAGATGTATTACAGATCACCCTAAAAACCAGCCAGAAGAATATAGGAATAGAACTGGAAATTTAAAAATTTCATCTTCTTAATCAAAAAATGGTGGTAAGGAAGCATAATGGATTATATCAGCTATGGTCTTAGCCAGATTTAAAATCAAATTGTGAGTTTACCACTTACTAGCCTAAGGAGCTTGGGCACACAGTGAATAAAAATGCATCTTTCACAGATTTTTTACAAGGAATGGACATAATAATGTGTGTGAGTGGATAAAAAAAATCATAGCACTAAAATGTACTTCAGATGTAGAATAAACAGAACTCTGAGTGAAAAGGGCATAAGGATCAAATGGGGAGAGGTTCATTCAAAAACCTATGGTTCTGCTATTTGTTGGTGACCTTGAGAATTATTTTCAAATAAAATGAAAAGTGTATTTTTAACCATCTTGACCATTTTTTGATGAAGACCGCTGTTTGGTAAATAGTGAATTTGGAGATGGATTTCATGCATATGTGAGTTTATTGCTCAGGAGATAAGAAAGTGAGGGATAGGAGGAGAAAGATGTGAGTCATCAGCTTCCAGATGGTACTGGAAACCACAGGAGTTTTTAAAACCTTTCTGGGTGAGAGATGATATGCTGTAAGAGGTAGACTGAGACAGGGAATCAATGAAGGGAACTGAGTCTGAAAGCTGATAAGTTTGTATTTGAAAATGGTAGGTCCTTATCAGTGCTCAGCCCTTTAGCAATCCTCATCATAAGGAGAAGCCACTAATATATGGAATATTAAAACCTGGATTTTCAGGGAGGGCAGGGTGAGAAGGATTGAGGCTGGTCAAGCCATCTAGTTACAGTCAGCCAAAGCAAATCACTAGTAAGGGATGAGTATGACACCCACAAATGTAACAGATATCACTGAACAAAAGTCTTCATCTTCAAATGGTATGATCTGTGCTTATAAATCAGCTATGTCAGAAATACACTGAGAAATTTATTTTTTGAGTATTTACTTTGGGCAATGAAAGACATGTTTCACATTTTTGAAAAACTCATCTCTAAGAAGTTTTCACCAAAATAGACTGTATAATTGGAAAGAATTGATTACACCATGCTTGGCAGTAGGAGAGGACAAGTGAAACCCAAGTGAGAGCTCAATGCAGACCTTTTTGGGGCCTTGAGGCCTTATATGGCCCCTATGAGTCATGATATGGGGTTTGATGAAGGCTGTTTTAGGACTAGTCTCCCATGCTATCTATTACTCTATCTATTAGGCATTAATTAAGAATCTACAGTGTGACATGAATTCTGGCAGATTCTGAAAATACAGAGATTAGTAAGATTCTTTAAACACTAGAGATATATGAAAAAAAAACCCACAAAAAACCCAAAGGAGTAAGTAAGAGAAACTCAGGTGATTCAACAAGCATAACAATTTTGTGTTTTTAAAGAAAGTCACACAAACTGTCTCAATGTATCTGAGTAAGAGGCAGCTCTGTAAGACCTATGAGATTTCTATTATTCTCTGATGGCCCCTCATTTAGAAAATGGTGTGTATGATGTATACTTTCAATAAAAATAAACAAAGATCAACACATAGTCTGGCAGCAACACTACTACTGAGGAAACTGAAAGGTAAAAGGCATTTTGCCATAAAAATATTTGCTGAAAAAATAAATCCAATTGACTTCTCAAAAGTGCTCTTCAGAGAAAATAGTTTACATGCTTTTTTTTTCTTTTTTTTTCATGAAAGAGATAGTCTGCTATCTCTTTTATGGATAAAATATTTTTTCCCCTAGGTAAAAATTTTTTTCCAAATCCTTAGCTTCTACAAGAACAAAGTATAGCCAATGATTATTTAATCAATGACTGCAAGTTTATTTTACTTTGATTATAGTCAGAAATATATGTCTTGCTGAAAGAGCAGTGACTAGGAGCTTAAACCCATGTGCTAATTAATATAATAATAGTTAGCATTTATTGAGCACTTAGATGCTCCTGGACCTTTGCTCTACATTGTATATGCAATATCTCTTTGGTAGGTTGTTGTAGGGTTGAACTGGAATTTAATTACTATCCTCATTTTAGAGAGGAGATTATGGAAGCTAGAGTGAATAGATGAATTTCCCATAAATTTCTAGCTTGTAAAAGAGATGTATGGGATTTTCTCCAGCATCAAACTCCTTCTCATAACATTATAGCAACTCTCACTTGGAAATAAACTTACTTGGCTAATTTTAATTTTTTATTAGAATATAATTTTAGCATGCAACTTTTTTGGCTACATATATTCTGAAAGGGCAATATTCACTGGAATAGTTTTTTTTCCAATGAACTATTTTCCAGATATTTCCCTTTTCTTATGCCAAATATTATTTTCATAGTCAACGGTTTACATAGAATGAGTAAGTAATCATCCAAAGGGCTTTGGGAAACTTAACATGTCTGAACCACCATTTCCTCATCTATAAAAAAGAGTTGAGAACAGAACTCATCTCATAGGTCTGTAACTGGGATTAAATAAGTTGACTAGTGTAAAGCCAGTGCTGGAGACATTGTAGATGCCAAATAATGTTGGGTTTGTTATTTTTTCATGTGGCAGGAAATAAAAGAATAAGCAGTTAAGGAGCTTAATTAGTATCAACCAAATTGGTTACATATCAACAGATTGCTTGATGAGTGCTTAATGTATGTTATTATATCTCATGCTCAAAGAGACCAATTAAGGTAGAAATGTAGTGCCACTTGATGAGAAGCTGCTGAGATCCAGTGACATTAAGCCCAAATCCCAGAACTAGTGTGTGTCAGAGCCAGGGTATGAATTTCAGCTCCACAAGCATGTCAGTTAGGATGCCTTCTGCATCAAGTAATAGAAAACCCAGATCAATAGGCTTACACTGTAAGGAGATATATTGGTACCTGTCACTGGAATTCTAGAGGTAGGCACAGTTATCTCTCATCTTGGTGATCTTCCTGGTATCAGTGCCATGACTGGTCAGGAAGTGTTGACTACAGGGGTTCAAGGCTTCCTATTTGGATATGACAACATGTAAAGGGAGAGAACATGCCTCTCCCAGCCTTTCAAGCAATATTCACTCAAATTAGGCCTATTGGTTCCTTGTCCCTCCCTGCACCATGACTGTAATCCAGGAAAATGAAATTTGTGGATGATCTTAAGGCTTTGGGACCATAAGAAGTTCAGCTTCATAGACACAGACACACACATAAACACACACACACACACACAGAAATAAGCAAACAAAAAATTAAAATCCCACTTACAGATCTAAGAGATGAGTTCTACTCTTACTTCCTTTTTATATATGAGCAAACCACCTCTATAGGTGGTTCAGAGATGTTAAATTCCCAAAGCCCTTAGGATGGTTATTTACTAATTTTGTGTAAACTGTTGACTGTGAAAACAGTACTTGGTACAAATAATGGGAAATTTTCCCCTTTTCAAAAAGAGTTATTTTTTATTCTAAAATGGATTTTAAACAAACAAAAAGCAACAAAACTAGTTTACCAAATATTTAACCTTTGTCAATCTTTGTGATAGGTCTTGCATTAGAAAAGGAATACAGGGCTTCCCTGGTGGCGCAGTGGTTGAGAGTCCGCCTGCCAATGCAGGGGACGCGGGTTCGTGCCCCGGTCCGGGAGGATCCCACATGTCGCGGAGCGGCTGGGCCTGTGGGCCATGGCCGCTGAGCCTGCGCGTCCGGAGCCTGTGCTCCGCAACGGGAGAGGCCGCAGCGGTGAGAGGCCCGCGTACCGCCAAAAAAAAAAAAGAAAAGGAATACAGGAAGACAGGTCAGTGTTTGAAGGTGAGTACAGTTTTTGAACCTCCTGGATCTTTTCTCATTGCTTATCTGGTGCATGAGTTTAGTGAAATGGCTTAAACTTTGAGCCTCTGTTTCTTCATGCATTAAATGGGTTTCTGTTAGGACTGATTCAGACAATCAAAGCTGCTTAGCAAATGTACACTATTATCAAGGAGCAGAAGTAGAACACAGAGGTAAAGAGAGAAGGCTTTGGAATTTGCTGGGCTGAAATCAAGTCTAGGCTCTATCACATACTGGCCACAAGAGCTTGTACACATTCCTAAACTTCTCTATGCCATCTGCAAAAAAAAAAAGAATTGAAAACAAACAAAAACAACCTGAAGTTTGTTGTGAGGAGATTATGCCAAAAGCATTTAGTCTAGTGTCTGGCTTAGAGAATGCAGCCCATAGATATTTGTGTTATTATTATTGTTATTAATACTACGACCAAGGTGCATGTTCTGTCATCAGTTTACTGTCCAACAGGAGAAATATAGTAGTAACAAATGTATTACATTTGTAATAAAATGTATTACAAGAATATTATGGGCATTAAAAGGTGTGATTTTGCAGGTCCAAGAGAAATGGTATCTTCTCCTTGAGGGGTCAAACATTTTGCAGAGGAGGAGAAAATAAGTTGTACAAGGTCCTCCTTTCACAGGGAGCAGTATGCAGAAAGCCTCAGCAGTGTGGAGAAACAAGACGATTAAGTTAGACAACTCATAGCAGGAATGAGAACACCGGCTTTCATAGCAAGTCTGCACAGTCTTATCCAAAGCAAAGATGTTCTGGTGCAGACTCAGCCTGAGAAAGAAAAAGTGACAGAGAAAACAGATTTCCTCCTTATAATGTGTCAGGGAACTTGGAGTAGATTAAATCCTTGTAGGAAGGCAATAGAGAGGCTTAGAAACTATTTTGACAGAACTGAAATAGAGCCAGGAGCCCATTACTTTAATACTCAGGGAAACCAGACTGATC
This sequence comes from Mesoplodon mirus, assembly GCF_964341445.2. Classification (NCBI taxonomy): domain Eukaryota; kingdom Metazoa; phylum Chordata; class Mammalia; order Artiodactyla; family Ziphiidae; genus Mesoplodon; species Mesoplodon mirus. The sequence goes on along the minus strand of NC_138995.1, from coordinate 24,757,663 downwards.
GGCATCAGAACCATTCAGGAAAGGTGGGTAGATTGATGATATGGTCCCAAGTGACATCTTAGAGCAACAGCAAGCTTTCAATCCTGGGCAGACTTCCAACTGACACTCAAGTTTTCTTCACATATTACAAGTTCCTCAGGTTCCTCATATATATGTGTGTGTGTGTGTGTGTGTGTGTGTCAAGAGATAGGTGCACAGTAGACACCCATTCCTATTTGTTTATTAACTTATTTCATAAACAATAATGCAAGATAGTTAATTTAAGTTAATTTATGTTGGGATCTGAGAAACAGATTCTTATGTGTTTGAGGCAGTATAATATTTCTTGGGCAAATTTGTATGCTGATTACCTGGCTCCCATTCCACCCTTTTTTCACCCATTTCAGGAGTAGCTGAATAGATATGCATCCAGGAGACTTAATCTAAAAGGACAAGAATCTAGGGCCAAAGAAGTGAGATGGAATTTGAGTAATGGTAAAGATGGACAACATCCAGGGACCTATATAGAGAATTAGCCAGAAAGCTAACACTGTTCTCTGAAATTACAAAATGTAACCACCACAAGCACAAAAAGGCTGTTATTAGCAAGCAGCAGAGGCCCTGATACACCAAAGCCATCCCCTGTTTAAAATATCTAGTGTCTCGTAGGACCTTCAGGATAAAATCTATATTCTTCAGCAAGACATATAAACCTCTTCAACATTTTCTTCTCAACTTTCTCCTTAGGAATAACCTCCCCCCTGTATTCTTGCTCCAGTCATGCTGAAATATTTATACTTACTCAGAAGAATCCTGTGGTTTCTCAACTCTAATCTTAGACATGATATTTTACCTGAAATATTGTTTCTCCTTCCCACCTGCTTATTCTTTATCTAAATCCTTCAGAATCATCTTTTCTAACTTTCTGACACCAGCTCTGAAATTCCTTCTTATGCCAAGGTTGATGAGATATTTAAAGATCATTTTCTTTTACCCATTGATTGCCTTATTCATTGATTCATTGGTCCGTTTTTCAACAGATATCTGCATGTCACTGTCCTATGCCTAGGTGAGAGAGCATTTAGTAAGTCAGATATTTTCTTAAGGTCTAGTATCCTCTGCTGTACTGTCTTATATCACTTATCAATTAGTATTTTGTCTGTTGGCACGGGGAAAATATCATTCATGGGAATCTTTGCAAACAGGAGGACTGTATTGTTCATTTTGATATAATGCTCTATGACTGGATTATAGAAGTTGAAGAATGCATAAAAATTTTTTGAGAAACTAATTTTGAGAAAATTAATATATATTAATTTACATATTTGTAAAACAAGGTGAGTAATCTATTTTAATTGTATTCTAATATATAGTGAACTTGTAAAATTGGTAGTCATTACCCTGCATTTGAGATTTTCTAAATCTAGGCAACAAAATTGGATCTTCAGAAAGTCGTTTAGAATGAACCATGATAAATGAAGTTCACATATCAACAATTGTGTATAAAATATGTTTTCTGAGATATTTCATTGCAAAGTATGCAATGAAGTTTGCATACTTAAAAAAATTTCTTTTTATAAACATAATATATATGTATAAACATAATATATATGTACATACACATATATATACAGATAAGAACAATTAATATATGTAATTATCTACCAACCTGGGCATGGTTTTCTTCTCACCACATTCTGAGGTCTAGTCTATATACTCCTAACATCTTATCATGTTAGAAGTAAGGATATTATCAACTTTCCTGGCATGATTCATTTATTTTACATCATGTGCTAACTTGGTTTGATAGCTAGTAACTGCTTGGAATCCTTTTGTTGGTAAGAATCCTATGCTTATGACGAACCTCAATGGGTACTCTTATTATTTAGTGATGTTTGGCATGTGTTAGGAATCATGGGATGCAAGTAACAGAAACTCCTTCTGGCGGAAAAAAAATTTGTAACAAGGGTATAGAGCATGTCACAGAATTGAAGGGATGGCTGAAGAACTTGGACAGGAACCAGGGTAATTACAAAAATCCAGGTAGCAGAAAGTAAATGGCAGAACTGTGACAATTCAGGGACGTTAAAAAAAAAATCTTCTGGGCTTAGCTAATTCTTCTCTAGATTCAAGTTTCTAGGAGAGAAAAATGAAGTGTTATCACTTTTGTCACATACTCAATTCTTATTTGAGAAGAACATAAAATTTGGCAGCAGCTCACAATGGGAGTGAAGTGGATCCCCCAAAAGAAATAAGGTACTGTTACCAGAGTAGAGGGAAATGGCTAATGTGAGGTCAGAAACCAGATGGTGTCCAGCATATGGACCTGAACTAGGGAATGGGAAATGCTTCCCTTGTTACCTCCTTTCTCAACCAACTTATAACTGAAAAGTTCAGCCCAATGAAGAAGAAGCGAGTTGTAATTAGTGAAGGTAAACTTAAAGCCGGTTTACTTTTCTCTTAAGGTTGCACAAACATGAATTACGATTCCTCTCCCCAAACACTGCAATGTCCCAAGAGAACTATTAACAGCGCAGCAGCAACTCAGGTAATAGGGGAACCTGATTCAATACACTTAATTCAACCATTTACAAGGTAGAATTTGAAATCAATAAATATTTAGATTCTTTTATCAAATGCTGTTTTTTCAATGATAATCTAGCTCAAACAAAATCATGATAAAGAATATTAAGGTGAATCCTAGGGCTTCCCTGGTGGCGCAGTGGTTGGGGGTCCGCCTGCCGATGCAGGGGACGCGGGTTCGTGGCCCGGTCTAGGAGGGTCCCGCGTGCCGCGGAGTGGCTGGGCCCGTGAGCCATGGCCGCTGAGCCTGCGCGTCCGGAGCCTGTGCTCTGCAACGGGAGAGGCCACAGGAGTGAGAGGCCCATGTACCGCAAAAAAAAAAAAAAAAAAGAATATTAAGGTGAATCCTTAAGCCATGCTTAAATTATACTGCTTATAATAATTTATAATCAATTATAAAAGTACTAAAAATAACCCCAATAAAGATGATATTGCCCATTCTAAAGATGACTAAGAACCAGGTATAATTTAGAAATGTTTCCTAAATTCACACCCAAATTTAATAATGTTAGCCTTGCATCTGACCAGCTTGATACACACACACGCGCGCGCACACACACACACACGTACACACACAAACAAGAGCAACAACAGAAATTCACTCTTGATTTTATGTAAAAAAAACACAGAAGAACACTTTCTATACCTCCTATCAGAGGCCAAGTGTATTTGATATGGCAAAAAAATTCATTTTAGACTAAAAGAATGGGCATTAACTAAAATATGTGAATATTTTTTTCTCAATTTTTGACCTCATGGTTTTTGTCCAGAATGCCAGTTATGCTTCTTTCAGATATAGGGTCCTCAAAGTGTGGAATTAAATCTGAGTTATAATGCAGAAAGATTCACTGAACATTGTCTCAATACTTGTCTATCATCCCCTCCCGGTTCTGAATTTTTTGTTGCCTTTTCTCCTCATTCAAGTTTTGCTTTAAAAATATATATGTATATTGTTTGCAAATAATAAGAAAACTTTGCTCTTACCAGTTGGTCTGAAAATTTAAAAACACATACAAAAGTAAATTTTTCAGTTCATAAAAACCTCTCTAATGAGACAGATGAAAATATGAATTGCTTCTAATGAGCTCAGAATTGCATATACTTCCCTTGGTTTAATTTTCTAAGTGTTCACAGATATGTTTTGTTGTGCTTATTATAAAACAAGAAGTGGCCACTAGGCTGTGATAAACCAATTTGTGAGATTAAAGTGCTGAACTTGAACATTTTCACTAAATTCTAAGTCATGAGTTGAAATCAGAATTTTAAAAGCCTCTTTTTCTTATTTGCATGAGACTCACAGCATTTATGCAGGCAGAATAGTTCCAGTTAATACCAACTCTGTGTTGATGAGGTCTAGAAGTACCCCTTAGGAATGCTGTCTTTTTACCATATCTCCCCTACATCTTCATGTACACCCTCCCCCCCTCAAAAATACAAAACCCAAGCATAAATGACATTACATCTAGACACCCCATAATACCTCAAGCCCAATTCCTGGCCAGTACTCATGTACACATGTTTAAAAACAAGCTCTTATATGCCTTATTTAATATATTACACCTGGGGAGTTTTAGAAAACCAGTTTATCAAATTGAAAGGGGATTGATCATTGTAATGTGCTGTTTCTTATGTAAAGATGAACAGAATTACAGTAACTATTATTTGTATGCAAACAGCAGCATCTAGTTAATTAGTGGTGCTACTTAGAAATTATGGGTTTCTCAAAAAAACTGCAGGGTGTAATAAAATAGAATAGATGATCATTAGCTTTCAGTAATGAAGTTCAAGGAAAACAAGCACAGCCCTGCCTTTCTTTAACCCGCAAGAGCCAAATTAAAATATATAACCTGAATATAAGCACATTACACTTAATAACATTAAATGTAATATACCATTTACTTTATATTTAAACACATGAATATATTTAAATTTTCTATCAAACACACCATCCAAGTATCATTCTGTTTCATCTATCACCATACTTATAATTGGTGGCCACCAGTATAGTTAAGGGAAAGTTATTTATATGACCTGAAATAATTTAACTGTGTCGATGTGCTATTCATCAAGACGCCAATAAGCCTATCTTATATTTACTCTTCCCACAGGTAATAATGATACATAGTATATGTATATGTATACCAGGAAATAGAGAACATTGATACTGGGCCTTTCTATTTTTATGATTTTAAAATCTGTTCTCTTTCCAAACTCTCAATAAAAGAAATTCAAAAAGCACTATACACCAGTATTTTGTAACCCAGTGTCAGTACTTGAAAGACAAGTTTCATTGTCATCATTGTTCCCTAATCCTAATATGTTGACACTAGGTGTGTAACCCTGCAGCATATTACTTAATTTCTATATGGCTTGGGTTTTTCACCTCCAAAATCAGACATTTACTACCCAGAGATGAAAAGAGGATGTAATTAGATGGGGAATGTAGAATAATTAGTCCAGTGCCTGACAAGTCACAGGCACTGGATTAATGTTAGTTACTATCGGTGTCCTTCCTTAACCAGAATGGTATCTGTAAACCTCAGGGTCCTGCTTCACATTGTTGGCAAGAAAAGAAATGGTCAAGCAGTTTGTCCTTCAGTCGTGAGTACAGTCAGAATGTACCAAGTGTGTCCTGAGGGATTGCACCCTCCTAATATCTCCCCACAACTTAAAATAATTCTTTTCAGGAACCTGAGTAACCCAAAGACAGGCCTACAGGGGTAATATTTTTGTTTAGTTTTGCATTTTAAAGGCTTGTGGTGTTATCTGGGTCCCCAAGTATCTTTTAAATACACACAGAAGCAAACATACATTTTTGGAAAATGGTTCCAGAAGAGACAAAAAAGGTTCTGAGTGGTAAATGCCCTCTCTTGACAGGGGGCAGCAACATTATACCCAGTGCAAAAGTATCCATGTTCCCTCCCTCTGGCTTCTGCCAATGTTGCTGGGTCAAAGACCCTTCATATAATTTCAACACAAGAAATTATGCTAGCACCTAGAGAAGCACAAATAAGCAAGATAAAACACCAGAAAATGTATTTCCAAAGTTGGCTCTGCAACACTTCATCAGGTTATGTTATAATAAGCTCCTGAAATCAAAACTGCTGCAGTGGGAACACAACTTCAGAGGGGACCTCTGGACAGCATAGAGTGGTATATACCCCTGGTGTGTAGTAATTTTTTTTTTTTTTTGGCTGTGCTGCAAAGCTTGAGAGATCTTAGTTCCCTGACCAGGGATACAACTGGGCCCCCTACAGTGGAAGCTCAGAGTCCTAACCACAGGACCATCAGGGAATTCCCTGGTATATAGTATTTTTTAAATTATATATATGACAACTTAAAGGAAGAAAATTAAAAGCAAAAGCAAAACAAATAAATATTGGGCCTGAAAGATAAATGGACACATTGTAATACAAAAATTGTTTGTTTGTTTTTCTGTAAGCTTAAAGAAGGCACACAGACATCTCAGCAGGGAAATAGTGAGCCTTAAGACATTCACTTACATGTAAATCTGTGGAGTAGAGCAAGGGTTTTATTAATGCAAAAGAGAGGGCTGGGGAAAAAAAGCAGAAACAGGTGCTAGATTTGCACACTGTTTCACTTTGCTTTCACATATTCTACAGTAATCTAAGACTCTCTACTCCCCCTCCCATAAGACAATTTTTATATTTGATTTCTTTTAGTTTTTCTTTTTTTTTTCTTTTTCTAATGCTATCTTATCTGGAGTATTCAATTAAGGAATGTCTGTCTGCCTCTTGCACTAAATACCATATAAGCTTGGCCTTTAAAATTTTTGTAAATGAAGACCATTGGCAGAACAATTAGCATTTAAAAGCTAGAATGACCTTAGCTCTGTGTACCATTGTGATTAGTCTGGACTCTAATAGCAGGTATATCACCAAGCTGCCTTAGATGCCAAGATAAAAAACTTCTAGCTTTAGCCCGAAGGACATTGGACAATAGTGTGATACTTGGGCAGTGAAACATAAAGGACAAACTAGTGTGATTATGTTTGATTTGTGTTGACTTAGAAACTGAGGAAGGTCCCTCAGACCTGAGAGTACAGGCAAATGAGAATAGAAGTGGCCCGTCGAGTTAGTCTCCTTTGTAACTGCTGTGCTATTTAAAAACCTAATTTTAAGGACTTCCCTGGGTGGCGCAGTGGTTAAGAATCCATCTGCCAATGTAGGGGACATGGGTTTGAGCCCTGGTCCGGGAAGATCCCACATGCTGTGGAGCAACTAAGCCCGTGTGCCACAACTACTGAGCCTGTGCTCTAGAGCCCATGAGGCACAACTACTGAGCCCACGTGCCACAACTACTGAAGCCCATGCTCCTAGAGCCCGTGCTCCACAACAAGAGAAGCCACTGCAATGAGAAGCCCACACACCACAACGAAGAGTAGCCCCCACTCGCCGCAACTAGAGAAAGCCTGCGCGAGCAACAAAGACCCAACACAACCATAAATAAATAAATTTGTAAAAAAAAATAAAAACCTAATTTCAGCACAGTCTTTCTCCCCAGTGATATTCTCTTAAAATTGTCAGTTACAAGGTTCATTTATTAACAATGGCAACCAAATAGAATGCGAGGAAAGAAATATTTGCATTTGTTATTAAATAGGGTATTGTTGGTTTTAATTTAAAGCATACATCATGAGGTTCATAGTTTTGCCAGGCCCTCTGTTTATCACTGGGAATAAAAAGATGAAACATACCTTCCATCTGTGAGTGTGTGCGTGTGTGTGTGTGTAAACTATACTGAATCAGAAAATGCCATTATCAACCATAGAATTGAACTGATATGACATACTTAACTGTGCACAATAATATATATTTCATGGTTTTCCATAGTTTGAAATCTTATGTCTTATATAAAATCTATTTCGGGCAGTGTAACTACTCCATATGATACTTTAATAGTGGAACCATGTTGTTATAAATTTGCTGAAACCCACAGAATGTACAACACCAAGAATGAACCCTAATGTAAATAACAGACTCTGGGTGATCATGATGTCACAGTGGAGGTTCATCAATTACAATACATACACCACTCTGGTGGGGGTTACAGATAGTGGGGGAAGCTATGCACATATATGGCAGAGGATATATAATCCAAACATAGTTGTGTTTATTGATGTTTATGATATTATGATCATTGTAATTATTATTATTACTAGCTTGAAGTTTTCAGTAACTTGTTAAGATGTGATTTCTTGTTTATTTTCTTCAAAACAGATGTACAGATAGTTTAAAAAAGAAAGACAATGAAGCATTTTATGAAAGCAAAAGTTTTCCCTCAAATTTCAAATATAAATGCAGTTGAACCATATTAACAATACAAGCTCTTTTTATATATTGAATTAGAAATTTTGTCTACATGTAAATAACTCTAACCATAAGGAGCACCCAAAGAATTGATTTATGGAAATCCACTGATAAAAACTGCCCTAAATTCCAAGTAGGTAGAACTTGATTACCTGCAGCGTGAACATTAAACACAAAAAGACTAGTTACATGTCACTGGACCTTGCAGATGAAAGAAATAAAGAGACAGAAAGAGAGGGGGAGAGAGGGAGAGAGAGAAAAGAAGCAAAGAAGAAAAAAGGAAATAGAATTATGATACAGTCCAATAAGTATCATTAAAAAGGCCAGCAGAAGGGCTTCCCTGGTGGCGCAGTGGTTGAGAGTCCGCCTGCCGATGCAGGGGACACAGGTTTGTGCCCCGGTCCAGGAAGATCCCACATGCCGTGGAGCAGCTGGGCCCATGAGCCATGGCCGCTGAGCCTGTGCGTCCGGAGCCTGTGCTCCACAATGGGAGAGGCCACAACAGTGAGAGGCCCGCGTACGGCAAAAAAAAAAAAAAAAAAAAATGGCCAGCAGAAGATGCAGTGAGAGCTAAGAGGGGAGACATTTAACTCAGATGGTGAAGGACAGGGAGTGATGGCTATTTCATTTGGCCATCTTGTAGCAAGTCCCACTGGTATACTTGAAAATGAATTTAAGCTAGGTAATATTACTGCATAGTTAAAATAAAGCAACAAATAAAAAAGCAGGAATAAGTCCTGACTGCAGGACCTTGTTTTAAGATGAGGATTCTGTGACATGCCTGATTTGACTTCTTACATGCCTTTTCCACTTTCTTCCTGATTTGGGGTTCAGCTCCTGGTGGGTATTTTTGCTAAGGGGCCAAAAGCTGAATATATAGCATTTTTCTGCATTATATATTTTTCATACACCCTCAGACTAGTGGGGGTCTTATAAGGAACCAGTATAGGTAGAAAAAGATACATATGCTCAAGTGCTCTCATCTGATTTCTTTCTTTCTTTCTTTTTTTAATTTTTTAATTTTATTTATTTATTTTTTTATAGGAGGTTCTTATTAGTCATCCATTATATACACATCAGTGTATATATGTCAATCCCAATGCTGCAGTTCAGCATACCACCATCCCCACCCCCCAATGGCTTTCCCCCCTTGATGTCCACACGTTTGTCCTCTACATATGTGTATCAACTTCTGCCCTGCAAACTGATTGATCTGTGCCATTTTTCTAGGTTACACATACATGCTTTAATATACAATATTTGTTTTTCTCTTTCTGACTTACTTCACTCTGTATGAATGTCTCTAGATCCATCCATGTCTCAACAAGTGACTCAATTTTGTTCCTTTTTATAGCTGAGTAATATTCCATTGTATATATGTACCACAACCTCTTTATCCATTCGTCTGTCCGTGGGCACTTAGGTTGCTTCCATGACCTGGCTATTGTAAATAGTGCTGCAATGAACATTGGGGTGCATGTGTCTTTTTGAAGTATGGTTTTCTCTGCCCAGTACTGGGAATGCTGGATCATATGGTAATTCTGCTTTTAGTTTTCTAAGGAACCTCCATACTGTTCTCCATAATGGCTGTATCAATTTACATTCCCACCAACAGTGCAGGGGGGTTCCCTTTTCTACACACCCTCTCCAGCATTTATTGTTTGTGGATTTTCTGATGATGCCCATTCTAACTGGTGTGAGGTGATACCTCATTGTAGTTTTGATTTCCATTTCTCTAATAATTGGTGATGTTGCGCAGCTTTTCATGTGCTTCTTGGCCATCTGTATGTCTTCTTTGGAGAATTGTCTATTTAGGTCTTCTGCCCTTTTTTGGATTGGGTTGTTTGTTTCTTTAATGTTGAGCTACATGAGCTGTTTATATATTTTGAAGATTAATCCTTTGTCCATTGATTCGTTTGCAAAAATTTTCTCCCATTCTGAGGGTTGTCTTTTCGTCCTGTTTATGGTTTCCTTTGCTGTGCAAAAGCTTTGAAGTTTCATTAGGTCCCATTTGTTTATTTTTGTTTTTATTTCCATTACTCTAGCAGGTGCATCAAAAAAGATCTTGCTGTGATTTATGTCAAAGAGTGTTCTTCCTATGTTTTCCTCTAAGAGTTTTATAGTGTCCAGTCTTACATTTAGGTGTCGAATCCATTTTGAGTTTATTTTTGTGTGTGGTGTCAGGGATTGTTCTAATTTCATTCTTTTACATAGTCCTGTCCAGTTTTCCCAGCACCACTTATTGAAGAGACTGTCTTTTCTCCATTGTATATCCTTGCCTCCTTTGTCATAGATTAGTTGACCATCGGTGCGTGGGTTTATCTCTGGGCTTTCTATCTTGTTCCGTTGATCTGTGTTTCTGTTTTTGTACCAGTACCATATTGTCTGGATTACTGTAGCTTTGTAGTATAGTCCAAGTCAGGGAGTCTGATTCCTCCAGCTCCATTTTTTTCCTTCAAGACTGCTTTGGCTATTCGGGGTCTTTTGTATCTCCACACAAATTTTAAGATTTTTTGGTTCTAGTTCTGTAAAAAATGCCATTGGTAATTTGATAGGGATTGCATTGAATCTGTAGATTGCTTTGGGTAGTATAGTCATTTTCACAGTGTTGATTCTTCCAATCCAAGAGTATGGTATATCTCTCCATCTGTTGGTATCATCTTTAATTTCTTTCATCAGTGTCTTATAGTTTTCTGCATACAGGTCTTTTATCTCCCTAGGTAGGTTTATTCCTAGGTATTTTATTCTTTTTGTTGCAATAGTAAACGGAAGTGTTTCCTTAATTTCTCTTTCAGATTTTTCATTCTAAGTGTATAGGAATGCCAGAGATTTCTGTGCATTAATTTTGTATCCTGCAACTTTACCAAATTCATTGATTAGCTCTAGTAGTTTTCTGGTGGCATCTTTAGGATTCTCTATGTATAGTAAGTATCATGTCATCTGCAAACAGTGAAGTTTTACTTCTTTTCCAATTTGTATTCCTTTTATTTCTTTTTCTTCTCTGATTGCCGTGGCTTGGACTTCCACTATTTATTATTTGGAAGTCCACTAATAGTGGACTTCCACTATTATTCTGTTGAATAATAGTGGTGAGAGTGGACATCCTCGTCTTGTTCCTGATCTTAGAGGAAATGCTTTCAGTTTTTCACCATTGAGAGTGATGTTTGCTGTGGGTTTGTCCTATATGGCCTTTATTATGTTGAGGTAGGTTCCCTCTATGCCCACTTTCCAGAGAGTTTTTATCATAAATGGGTGTTGAATTTTGTCAGAAGCTTTTTCTGCATCTATTGAGATGATCATATGGTTTTTAGTCTTCAATTTGTTAATATGGTGTATCACATTGATTGATTTGCATATATTGAAGAATCCTTGAATCGCTGAGATAAATCCCATTTAATCATGGTGTATGATCCTTTTAATATGTTGTTGGATTCTGTTTGTTAGTATTTTGTTGAGGATTTTTGCGTCTGTATTCATCAGTGATATTGGTCGTAATTTTCTTCTTTGTAGTATCTTTGTCTGGTTTTGGTATCAGGGAGATGGTGGCCTCATAGAATGGGTTTCGGAGTGTTCCTTCCTCTGCAATTTTTTGGAAGAGTTTGAGAAGGATAGGTGTTAGCTCTTCTCTAAATATTTGATAGAATTCACCTGTGAAGCCATCTGGTCCTGGACTTTTGTTTGTTGGAAGATTTTCACTCACAGTTAAAATTTCATTACTTGTGATTGGTCTGTTCATATTTTCTATTTCTTCCTGGTTCAGTCTTGGAAGGTTATAGCTTTCTAAGACTTTGTCCATTTCTTCCAGGTTGTCCATTTTATTGGCATAGAGTTGCTTGTAATAGTCTCTTAGAATGCTTTGTATTTCTGTGGTGTCTGTTGTAACTTCTTTTTCATGTCTACTTTATTTGATTTGAGTCCTCTCCCTTGTTTTCTTGATGAGTCTGGCTAATGGTTTATCAATTTTGTTTGTCTTCTCAAAGAACCAGCTCTTAGTTTTATTGATCTTTGCTATTGTTTTCTTTGTTTCTCTTTCATTTATTTAAGCTCTGATCTTTATGATTTCTTTCCTTCTGGTAACTTTGGGTTTTGTTTGTTCTTCTTTCTCTAGTTCCTTTAGGTGTAAGGTTAGATTGTTTACTTGAGATTTTTCTTGTTTCTTGAGGTAGGCTTGTATTGCTATAAACTTCCCTCTTAGAACTGCTTTTGCTGCATCCCACAGGTTTTAGATCATCGTGTTTCCATTGTCATTTGTCTCTAGGTATTTTTTGATTTCCTCTTTGATTTTTTCAGTGATCTCTTGGTTATCCAGTAATGTATTGTTTAGCCTCCATGTGTTTGAGTTTTTTACGTTTTGTTTCCTGTAATTCATTTCTAATCTCATAGTGCTGTGGTCAGAAAAGATGCTTGATATGATTTAAATTTTCTTAAATTTACTGAGGCTTGATTTGTGACCCAAGATGTGATCTATCCTGGAGAATGTTCCATGTGCACTTGAGAAGAAAGTGTAATGTGCTGTTTTTGGATGGAATGTCCTATAAATATCAATTAAATCTGTCTGGTCTATTGTGTCATTTAAAGCTTCTGTTTCCTTATTTATTTTCATTTTGGATGATCTGTCCATTGGTGTAAGTGAGGTGTTAAAGTCCCCCTCTATTATTGTTTTACTGTCGATTCCCTCTTTTATAGCTGTTAGCAGTTTGCTTTATGTATATATATATATATATATATATATATATATATATTGGCAGTACATGGGCCTCTCACTGTTGTGGCCTCTCCCATTGCAGAGCACAGGCTCCGGACATGCAGGCTCAGCAGCGATGGCTCACGGGCCCAGCCGCTGTGCAGCACGTGGGATCTTCCCGGACTGGGGTACGAACCCATGTCCCCTGCATCGGCAGGCGGACTCTCAACCACTGCACCACCAGGGAAGCCCCGCCTTATGTATTTTTGCCAATTTGATTACTATGTGTCCTGGCATGTTTCTCCTTGGGTTTATCTGGTTATGGGACTCGCTGTGCTTCCTGGGCTTGGGTGGCTATTTTCTTTCCCATGTTATTGAAGTTGTTGACTATAATCTTTTCAAATATTTTCTCTGGTCCTTCCTCTCTCTCTTCTCCTTCTGGGACCCCTATAATGCGAATGCTGTTGCGTTTACTGTTGTCCCAGAGGTCTCTTAGGCTTTCTTTTCATTCTTTTTTCTTTATTCTGTTCTGCAGCAGTGAATTCCACCGTTCTGTCTTCCAGGTCACTTATCCATTCCTCTGCCTCAGTTATTCTGCTATTGATTCCTTCTAGTGTAGTTTTCATTTCAGTTATTGTATTGTTCATCTCTGTTCATTTGTACTTTAATTCTTCTAGGTCTTTTTTAAACATTTCTTGCGTCTTCTCGATCTTTGCCTCCATTCTTTTTCCAAGGTCCTGGATCATCTTCACTATCGTTATTCTGAATTCTTTTTGTGGAAGTTTGCATATCTCCACTTCATTTAGTTGTTTTTCTGGGGTTTTATTTTGTTCCTTAATCTGATACATAGCCCTCTGCCTTTTCATCTTGTCTATCTTTCTGTGAATGTGGTTTGTGTTCCACAGGCTGCAGGATTGTAGTACTTCTTGCTTCTTCTGTCTGCCTTCTGGTCTCATCTGATTTCTTGGATCCAATAAATAATTTATGTATAAATTCACTGACCTATGATGCCAAGGAAATGTTGCTGAATAGAGAAGGAGGAAATTCCCAAGGTCTGATACACCATGAATTTAACTACATAATTTACTGATTGATTTTGGATTTCCAAATTAAAGTGTGCATGCATATGTCTTTAAGCAAAATTGCCTGCTTCAGTGAGAAATGATGATTTTAGTTTTATGGTTATCTAAATCACCCAATAATTTGTTCCAACCACAGAGAAAGTTCTCCTAATGATTGTCCCAATGATTTTCATATCAAGGAACCATGGGATCAAGAACTAAAATACTTATCAAGCAAAAATAGCGGTTTTTATTTACTCATGAAAATTTCATGAGTTTGACAAATATTACTTAGGTTTCTTTTCTCACCCAAATTCATGCAAAGCAAACTCACAATTTCAGCCAGCTGTAAACATAATGAACATTCTGCAAAATTCTATATTAGCAATGAACCCAAGTTGGAAATAATTCAATAGGAAATCAAACTGATGAAGTCAGCACAAATGGGTGAATTTCTTGACTGGTTTGTTTTGGTTTGTTTCAGGGACATTTTGGGTGTTAAATGGTTTTAATTTGTTTTATTGAAATCTATTTTCAGCTACTACTCACAAAAGTTGGAAAAAATACCACTTCAGATATTTTCCAAAAAAAAAAAATTATCAATTTTTCCAACTCCATAGATGATTTAAGTCTACTTGGAAGTCTAGGAGCATAGAGCAAGAGGCAGGGGCATTTGAAGGTCAGGCATATAACTTTAATATACGTTCATTTTAATAATCAAGTCTGTATATTGAAACATGCACTTTTTGAAGCAGCAAAAGGTTGTCTCCGTAGGTTTCATGAGACAGCTATTGGTAATCTTGTTGATCGTGTTTAAGATTGCAGTGTAGGAAATTAAGTGCTAATTGTTAAACACATTCAAGCCTATGGAATTCTTTAATAGCAGTAAACTTTATTGAGCGTCTAGTACACCACTTACTGGTAAGTTGTATTATTTCCCCTATTTTATAAATAAACTGATACCCTGATGGATTAAGTAACTTGTCCAAAGCCACAAATTACTTAAAAAAGTAACTTGAAAAAAAAGCCATGCCAAAGTAAAAGAACCGTAATTAGAAGAAAATCTGATTTTGAATCTATATATGTGAGCACTATTCTGAACTTTCCCTATTTTATACTAACAACATCAAGGAGAATCTTTGAGTTCGCAGCTTTTCAATCAGAAGAGAAAGCCTTGCTGTGGGTTTGAAAGAGAAGTAGCAATGAGTAAAATGGACTTGTACAAAGATTTTACATGAATTTTAGAGAGTATATAATTGTTGAAAATAAAGAGAGAACAATAGATTTCTGTACTTCAGTGACTTTCTGGACATATTGAATATTAAATCTTTCCATCTTTCCACTCTAGGTCCTCCACACCTAGAGCACTGTCTGAATTAAACTAAATTCTCAACAATTCAAATGAATATATTTTGAGATAATTTAAATAAAAAAGTTTTTTAATAGAAGTTCTTAAAAAAAACTACAAGTTGAATTCTTCTTATAACTTTAGATAGAAAATCAGTGAAGCTTAAAAATGTAAATTATTTCTAAATTATACTTTTGGGTGGAGGGCACTTTGAAGGGACAGAGAAGAGCAGCAAACAGAGATGAACATCATTACTCCACAAGTGCTTCATCCTCAAAGCTGGATATCTTTCTGTACGATGAGCCCAAGATCAATGCCTTGCAAGCTAAGACATTTCCTGTAGCTTCCCTTGGGCTACTTGTTGCAGGGTCAGATTGCAGGACCAGCAGAACTCATATCTTTTGAAACATTTGGTAAATTCTAAACAGAATATATGTGCAAAAAAAAAAAAGGAATTTTGTGGAACTTTGTAAGTACTATATTTTCTTGGGAAGAAAAGTACTTGGTAAATAGTATAGAGAGCACACTGGAGTCAGAAAGTCATGAGTTTTATCCCTGGCCGTAGTCACTTACTATGTGTGTGATGTATGCATTGGAATGCATCTCTGGTGCAGCAAAGGCCATCAGTATCCCCATTCTTTAGCCACTGGCTTCTTACTGTGATCGCCTGCTGTTCTCTACTTGAGGACTTTTTCTTGTGGCATCCTGAAGTTCTAAGAATTTAATGCCCTGGGAGCACATTTCAATCAATGACAAATGAGAATCGGTTCATAACCACCAAGTTTCTTGCCCATACGTTTTACATAACACACCAAAAATCTCAGCAGGACTTGATTAAATCCTTCAGGGTAAGACCCCCTTACCTGTAACAGAAATATGTTCATAAACATACCCTGTTTGGGTTTTCTTTCTTTCCCTGTCTCAAGTTTCTTCTTCCATAATATTCAAGTTTTCTGGAATCAACTCCTGCATAAGTTAGTTAAACATGAACCCTGTTCTCAAGCCCCGCTTCAAGTCAAATGCAATCTAAGATACATAGATTTTTTTTCGTATCTAAAAACATCACTACTGAGTTTCTGGTTTCAGCTCCAATATGTAAAAAGTTTGAAATTTTTCACTCCCAACCTTATAACAAGAAAAAGCTGGAAAACTTCTCAGCTATTTTTCTTGAGCCCTTCAGAGGATAGAATTCACAGGACAAACTGTTACCCTGAAGTCTAAACATTCAGGCACATTGAGTGAATCCACTTTCTTGGCACAGAAATTTCTGGAGCCATAACAGGTAAAAACACAAAAGTGTTAATTTTGAATAATTACTGGAAGTTGAGTGTGGACTATCAGAAAACTGAGGAAATCCCGGGGCTACAGCTTTAGGAGGGTGCCACACATCTGTGAGTTTTACCTTCAGGGTCCCCAAAAGGTTCTCATGATAAAGAACCAAGAGTCCCTCATAGAACAATGGGGAAAGAGTAATCCCTGTGAAATATGCCCAGGTGTTCTCCATAACAGAGACCTGCTCTGGAAAAAGACACTACCAGAGCCTTATCTGACCTGGGAGAAGAGCATTTCTTCAACTCCTAAATGTGTATGCATCTAATAATACATAAGGTAAAAACTGATGGAACTGCAAGGAGAAATAGACAAATCCACCATTATCACTGGAGACCTTCAACATCCCTCAGGTAGTAATTGATAGGTCAAGCAGAGAGAAAATAAGTAAGGGTATAGTTGACATTAAGAGCACTATCAACCAACTTAATTTAATTGATATTTATAGAATACTTCATTCATTAAGGGCAGAGTACACAGTCTTCTCAAGTTCAGTTGGAATAGTCGTCACAATAGACCACTTTCAAAGCCATAAAACACACTTTCAAAAACTTCAATGTAATTCATACATAATACGTTTTCAGACTACAATGGAATTAAGCTAAAAATCAATAACAAAAAACTTCTGGAAAATCCGCAAATATTCCATGATTAAATATACACTCTAGTAGCACACATGTCAAAGAAGATGTCTCAAGTTACTTTAAAAAATATGTTGAACTAAATGAAAGTTAAAATAAATCTTACCAAGATTTGTGCAAGTGAATGAAATTGCTTAGAGGGAAATATATAGTATAAATGCATACATTAGGGGAAAAAAAAGAGGAAGAACCAAAATCAATAATCTTAGCTTTGATCTTAGTAAACTAGAGAAAGAAGAGCAATTAAGCCTTAAGCAAGCAGAAGGAAGGAACTAATAAAAATTAAAGCAGAAATTAATGAGATAGAGAATAGGAAAACAGTAGAGAAAATAGTGAAACTAAAAGCTTGTTCTTTGTAAAGGTTAACAAAACAAACAAATCTTTATCTAGATTATCAAAAGAAAAACAAAAAGAATTACTAATACTAATACAAATAATGAAATAGACATTCATACAGTTCTTACAGAAATGAAAAGGTGCACAGCAAATTCAAGTTTTGCTTTTTGCCATTTTATGGAATATTTAAAAAATATTTCTGATCTGAAATTAGTTGAATTAATGGATCCAGAGGCCAGGGATACAAAGGACTGATTGTATACTCTATCATTAGAATAAAAAACAAAAATCATCTTAATATACACAGAAAAAGCATTTAACAAAATCAAATATTATGATAAAGCACTCAACAAACTTGGAATAGAAATGAACATTCTCAACCTGATAGAGAATATCCTAACATCATAATGGTGAGAGATTTGATGTTTCCTGCTAAGATCAGTAACAAGACAATAATGTGCACTCTTATCACTTCTATTTAATGCTGTGGTAGAAGTTTTAGCCAGGAAAGTTAGGCAAGAAAAAGAAAAATTAGGGACAAGGGAAGAGGTAAATCCATCTATATTCACAGGTGACATGATCTTGTATGTAGAAAATCTTAAAGAAACTATTATACTAGGAAACCATTAGAACTAATTAACAAATTCAGCAAGGTTGCTGGATACAAACTCAGTATGCAAAAATCAGTTGTATCGCTACACACTTGCAATAAACAGTCCAAAAATGAAATTAAGAAAACAATTGAATTTAAATAGCATCAAAAAATAAAACATTTAGAATTATTTAACAAAATTGAAAACTGAAATCTGAAAAACTGTAAATATTGTTAAATAAATAAAAGATCTAAGTAAATGGGAAAAAATAAAACCCCGTAAATCATCTTTGTCCATGGATCATAAAACTTAGTATTGTTAAGATGGCAATAATTCTCAAGTTGATGCACAGATTCAACATAATTCCTGTAAGAATTTCAGCTGATACTTTGTAGAAATTGACACACTAATCCTCAAATTCATATGGAAATTCAAGGGGCCAGACAAGCTAAAACAATCCTACAAAAGCAAAAACAAGATTGAAGGACTCTAACTTCCCAATATCAAAACTTACTACAAGGCTACAATAATCAGGAGAATGTGGTATTGGTGAGGGAAAATAAACAGATTAATGTAACAGAACAGAGATCTCAGAAATAGACCCACATAACATAGCCATGCAATCTTTGACAAAGGAACAAGCATAACTGAATGGAGAAAGGATAGTCTTTTCAACAAATGGTGCTGAAACAATTGGATGTCCATATCCAAAAAATGAATCCTAACACAGTCATTACACTTTTCAGAAAAACTAAGTCAAAATAGATCATAAACCTACATGCAAAGTTCAAAACTATAAAATATGTAAAAAAACATAGGCAAAAACCTAGGTGAGCTCAAGCTAGTTGATGAATTTTTAGGTGCAATATCAAAAGCGTGATATAAGAAGAAAATTTTAATGCACTGGATTTTATTAAAATTAAAAATTCTCCTCTGTGAAAACATAGTTAGACAATGAAAAGACAAGCACAGACCAGGAGAAAAGACTGGCAAAACACATATCAAATAAAGATTTTCTAATCAAAATATATGTAGAACTCTTGAAACTCAACAGTAAGAAAACAACTCAATTAAAAATGGGCAATGGATATGAATAGGCATCTCACAAAAAAATATACAGGCATACTTCAGAGATATTGCTAGTTCAATTCCAGAGCACTGTAATAAAGAATATCACAATAAAGTGAGTCACAAAGATTGTTTGGTTTCCTACTGCACATAAAATTTATGTTTATACAGTAGTTTATTAAGTGTACAAAGCATTACATCTAAAAAACCAAATATACATACCTTTATTAAAAATACTTTATTACTGGGCTTCCTGGTGGCGCAGTGGTTGAGGGTCCGCCTGCCGATGCAGGGGACGCGGGTTCGTGCCCCGGTCCGGGAGGATCCCATGTGCCGCAGAGCGGCTGGGCCCGTGAGCTGTGGCCGCTGGGCCTGCGTGTCCGGCGCCTGTGCTCCACGACGGGAGAGGCCACGGCAGTGAGACACCTGCGTACCGCAAAAAAAATCCCCCAAAAACATACTTTATTACTAAAAAATGCTAAACATCATCTGAGCCTTCAGCGAGTTGTAGTAGTAACATCAAAGATCACTGATCACAGATCACCTTAACAAATATAATAATAATAATAAAGTTTGAAATATTGTGAGAATTACTGAAATGTGACACAGAGACACAAAGTGAGCAAATGCTGTTGGAAAAATGGCGGTGATGGACTTGCTCAACGCAGAATGCCACAAACCTTCAATTTGTAAAAAACACAGTATCTGCAAAGTGCAATAAAGTGAAGCACAATAATATGAGGTACTCCTGTGCACAGATGGTTAATAAACATATAAAAATAGATCAACATCATTTGTCTTTAGGAATTGTAAATTAAGACAGCAAGGAGATACCACCACCACCTGTTAGAATTGCTAAAATATAACAAACTTACACTACCAGTTTTTGGTGAGAAGATGGAGTAACAGGAATTTGCATTCACTGCCAGTGGGAGTGTAAAATGGAACAGACACTTGGAAACACAGTTTGTCAGCTTCTTACAAAGGTAAATATAGTCTTAGCATACAATGGAATTGTAGTTATGTGTGTAACTGATTTCAAAACTTATGTGTACACAAAAAACTTGCATGCAAAGTTTTATAGCAGCTTTATGTATAATCACCAAGAACTGGAAGCAACCAATGTATCTTTAAGCACATTTTGTTACATTCATATGATGGACTATTATTCAGTGATAAAAAGAAATGAGCTATCATGCTATGGATGAGCTTCAATGCTTATTGCTAAGCAAAAGAAGTCAGTCTGAAAAGGCTGCATAATATCTGATTTCAATTATATGACATGCTGGGAAAGGCACATCTGTAGATACAATGAAAAGATAGTGGTTGCAGGGCTTCAAATAGAGGGAGCAGTGAGCATAGGGATGAACAGGTGAAGGACAGGGAATTTCTGTGGCAATTAAACTATTCTATGTGATACTGTAATGGTAAATCCATGACTCTATGCATTTGTCAAATTAAAATTCAAGATGTAAGCAAATAAGATGGAGTTGCTTATGCAGATTCTTTTAATAATGAGAATTAATAAAGTCAATTGAAGCAGAACATTATGTTCACATGTAAGCTATATTTGTAAATAGCTAGATTTTTTAATCATTTGGAGCTAAATATAATATCATTGAAAAGTACTAGAAAAAATCATGCACAGCAAAATTCTGAAAATTATACCATCCTAAGAAAAACTCCTTTTAAAAAGGATCACAGAAAATTTAACCTTTTGATTTTCCTGATTAAACAACATTATACATATACACTTGTTGTTTATGAAGCTCATATACTATTACTGAAATTGCCTCTTGAATTTAAGAAACTGATGAAAATTAAGCTCATAAAAATTTAATGCCATGAAACCTAAGTGTAGAGCACATAGGGTGTAGCTTCTTAGAAAAACCATTAGCCTTAAAAAATAAATTACATTTAGTTTTACATAGTAAGTTTGCATAGGCAGAGTTTCTTTTGAGCAAACTTGTAACTCTTCTGCTCTGAGTTGTAGTGAAAACAGTTCTGTTATTAAAACATCAGGACAGGCTTAAGGTTACTAGGAAGGATGAGGTGAACGTTCTTGAGAGAACTGAGATAACTAAGCAGTTTCCTCTACGGCAGTGCCATTGTGTAACCTCATTTTAAATGTTCGATGTGGAGTCATGCAGAACGGATAGAAAACTGACAGGATTTGGGGAATAGGATGTTTTGTGATAAAGTAGACCTGGCTAGTTTAGTTTTACAAAAGTGTATTTTCCCCCATACAACATGCAAAATGCATAAAATTCTTGCTGTACCTGGTATTTAGCTATAAAATATGAATAGATGTTTTGATGATTCTGCAGCCCACTTGTGGGGGCACAGATGTGAGGAGCTATGAAACGGACTATTTAAATAACTATTAAGTAATGTTGCATGTCTCCCTTCTATTCCATTGGAGATTGGGTTGAAATGTTAAAATTGCTGGATAAACTATATAATAATAACAGCAACAACAACCTCCACTATAAGGTTTTTGCAGAAAGAGATATTGTACTAAGAGAAGGAAAAAAAATATCCTGGAAAGACAAAATAAACCTCTTTGTCACTTACAAGGAAGATTTTAATAATTAGAACTGTTCAGATATGTCCCTTTCTATGAAAGTGACACAGCTCTTATTTTTTCAGTTTATACCATGGGGCAGACCCATGGTATAAGCTAAGTGTATTATACACATGAGCTTATGAAAATATTCACAGCAGCACCTTGATAAAGATGCTATTAATTAATATTCCCATTCCCCAGATTAGAAAAGTATTTGTAAAGGTTTTCATTTCCCAAAAGTTGCACGTATAGTAAATGGCAGATAAAATATTTAAAGTAAGGTTTACTTTTTCCAGTGCAGACTTTTTTTAACAATTACGTTCATCTCCTTAACTGTGTCAGTGGAGACGATGAAAATTAGGGATGAGGATAAAACTGTTCATCCTTTGGATAGAAAGTGGGATTTTTGACCTCCCAGTTTCCCTTAATACTGATTCTATTAGATTCTATGACAATAGCATTGGATGGATAAGTTCTAATATGACATAGGACTTACTATAGTGTTGTCCTAATTTGGTTCCTTGGCCAAGGTATGTTCTTTGTAGACTGTGAACTTCCAGAAAGTATGACAAACTCTTACGCTTATATCCACAAGGTCTAGCTAGCACAATAACAAGCACATATAGATGCCCAAGACATACATTTTGGAAAATCTCAACAACAAAATATATAAAATAGGACTGGCTTGAGGAGGCAATCCAGAACATTGTGTTGCTTTTCTACCCGCTGCTTGTATTTCCTTTTCTCATCTTGTCTACTTAAGCAACTTTCATTTACATTTCAAAACCTTTCCTTGTTATTCTTTCTTTGGTGAAGATTTCCCTGAGCAATCCTAGCTTTCTGTACTCATTATAGAACTGCACACAATACATCTATTTCATGTACCACACTGTATTTTGGGTGTAACAAGTATTACCCATTAGTTGAGAGCTTGGGCTCTGAAATCAGACACTCCTGCCTTTGAACCCAGGCTCCATTGCTTACTAGCCTTTGGGTAAATTAGTTTAACACTCTGAGCCTTGGTCTCTTCATCCAACGTCCTTTCCTTGTATGATGATCTGGAGGATTAAACCACCTAGAACATGCTGATAGACAAGTTAGCTGGAAGCAGTAGGGCAGTGGTGGCAGTAAATTTAGAAGCTTAACTCCACCCCATATCCGAACTAGGAGCCTCTAATTCAGGCTTCCAGTAGAACATTCTACATTGATAGATGTGCTCTATACCTGCTATGTTCAGTATGGTCAACACGAGTCACTGTGCCTAGTGTGTACTTTAAATGCAACTAAATGAGACCAAGGAAGTGAATGTTTAATTTTATTTAATTAATGTATTCTTAAATAGCTACACTATGCTAGGGAGCACACCTCTAGAGGACAAGAGAGTGTATATATTACATTTTGTTCCTGGTGCTGAGTGCCATGTGATACAAAGCCAATTCTCTGGAACCTTTTGTGGACTGTGGAAAGAAACGATGTGTGTGATGATGGTGAAAACATGACACTATCGATAATGAACTGGATTTTCATATTCTCTGTAAGGAGTCCCTCAATGGCCATCAATCTTCAGTAAGTGTATACTGTGGTCACCATTAGCACCTTTGCCCACTGTCTGTGTGCTGTGAGTATCCTCCTTTAGAAACTCTTCACAGGCATAGAGACTCACAAGCAAATTCCATAAGCTCTACTGGGCACCTTATTAGACTTAAAAAGTAGAGGACCCAACATCGTTAGCTTCCCAAGAGGAAGCCATGTCGTAGAGTGGCAGGATGTTTGCAATTAGCTGGACTTGGTTGGAATCCAACTCAGGCACTTCATAGCTGAGCAGTCTTAGACAAATTGTTTAATGTGCCTGAAACTCAGTTTCTTCAGATATAAAGTAGACATAATACCGTACCTACTGTAAGGAGTCTTGGTGAGCATTAAATCAGCTAAGAACTCTGGCTTGTAAAAGAAAGCATGGAAGATAACTCACGTGTGATCTCTTTCTTCTGCATTTCATTATTCCCATCACACAGCCCTCATTTGATAGATGCTTAAAATATTTCATGTTTTATTATCCTTTTCTCTAATTGGCACCTCCATTCCAATTCTCTGCATGCTCAAGTGTATTCCTGCTCTCTCCAGAGAACTTTTGATACATTCCTTCCCACAACACCTGATGAGAAATTTAATGCCCCCTTTTCCTGTGTCCCTCGACTTTATGGTGTTTACTCTCTTCCCCCAAAAATGATTCTCACAGGTAAAATGTTCTTCTATTTAAATAAATATCTTTTTTTTTTCACTGCCAGTTCGTTTTTCCCTAGTTTGCCTTTGTTTCTTTTCTGAGGTGTGTTATTGCTTTCCAATGGCAGAGGTGGCAAGGAAGGAAGGATGCTAATATAATTAGAGTTTACCTTGGGTTAGAATGGTA
Organism: Mesoplodon mirus; assembly: GCF_964341445.2. Lineage (NCBI taxonomy): Eukaryota > Metazoa > Chordata > Mammalia > Artiodactyla > Ziphiidae > Mesoplodon > Mesoplodon mirus. Next base: position 24,733,735 of record NC_138995.1, on the reverse strand, counting down.
TATGTAATCCACACAACATCAGTTAAACTTAACAACCTAACAGTTCCCACTTTAGAAGTTATGAAGTCATTTCCCCAGAGTACCCTAGCTAGGGGGAAGTGGAGCTGGGATTTGTACTCCATGCTCTTTCCACTTGGACACACTGCTTTTTGCCCTAAACTTCCCTGTATTGGAGCTGCTGGTCAAGCTCCCATTCAGAGTGATGTAGCTGCAGTAGTCAAGGGAAAGGGAAGGAAGCAAAGCCAAGCAGCTCAGCATGAAGAATGATAATAACCTGACTTAGATTTAAATAATGATAACCCCTAAGGGACAGGCTCCTAGCCTGGAGAGCGATTATGCAAATGAACTCTCTGTGTATTTCTGAAAGTAACATTTTGCATGGAAACTGACTTCAGTGTCAATGACTGTTTTAAGCTGGCTTCGAAAAAATCATTCCACTGTGCCTGCCTTTTCTGCCTTTTTTCAAAAATACATAACCAAGGGGAAAGGGCAAGTGAGCTAGCATTTAATGAATCCTCTAACATGCCAAACACTGCTTTAGGCACTTTTACATATGTTATTTTATTTAATCCTACGAGCAGTAAGTTTTGCAAGCCCCATTTCTTTTTTCTTTTCTTTCTTTCTTTTTTTTTACATTAAGAAACTAGATAAGAGAAAAGGATAAGGGAAATATTGAGCACCTAATTTTGTGCCAAACACCAAAAAATGTTTTGTACCAAGCACCAAAAATGTTCACAATATTTAACATTTTTTAAATATTGAAATACTACGATCTTAACACCAAGACCAAGTAAAAGACAGTAAGAGCAAAGGAAAATTACACTATAACCTCACTTAGAAATATAAACATAAAATTCCCTTAAAAGTATCAAAACCAAATGCACTAATGTACCAAAAATTCTAACATATTATGATTAATTAGTGTTTGTTTAAAAAAAAATCTAACATGACTTAATTCAAAGACAATGCACGAGTGCAGTTTACCATATTGACTTCTTATTGGGATAATAAATTTTATATATATATATATATATATATATATATATTTTTTTTTTTTTTTTTTTTTTTTTTTGGCTGCATTGGCTCTTCATCGCTGTGCGTGGGCTTTTCTCTAGCTGCGGTGAGCAGGGGCTACTCTTTGTTACGGTGGTCAGCCTTCTTATTGCGGTGGCTTCTCTTGTTGTGGAGCACGGGCTCTAAGTGGATGGGCTTTGGTAGTTGCAGCACACGGGCTCAGTAGTTGTGGTTCACGGGCTCTAGAGTGCGGGCTCAGTAGTTGTGGCACATGGTCTTAGTTGCTCCACAACATGTGGGATCTTCCCGAACCAGGGATCGAACCCGTGTCCCCTGCATTGGCAGGATTCTTAACCACTGCACCACCAGGGAAGTCCCTAAATTATATTCTTATAGACTTAGAGAGAGTATTTGATAAATTTCAACATACATTTATGAGTTTAGGTATAGAAAAGCATATCTTTAACCTGATAAATTTATGCAAGAAATTGTTCTTATTGGATTAGAAACATTTTCTTCATAACTTGTCAATAATCAAGGATGCCAACTTCACTGCTTCTATTCAGTGCTTTGCTAAAAGTCCTAAGCAACAAGATAAAAAAGAAAAGAAAGTAGTATACAGATTAGGAAAGGAAGAAACAAAACTTCATCATACCAGGCACATGTAGACACACACACACACACACACACACAAAACTTTCTATAGCCCATTTGGTTCCCTCTACGCTGAAAATTGTCCCTCTTTAATAAAAGTCTGATAATTTGACTGGATTACTACTATTACCTCCCCAAGAGAATCCCAAGAAATTCTAAATTATTGGAACTAATGAAAGTGATCAGAAAGATTACTAGATACATCAATAACAAATAGTCATTTACATCTTCTATTTAGAAGCAAAAATAAAAATTTGAAAAGATGTCATTTAAAATGTCAACAAAAACCATACGGATCTAGGAATAAATCTTTAGGAGATGGCTAGATCTTTATGCAGAAAATTAAAAATTTTAATAAAAGGCATGAAAGAAAAAAAAACAAATGAAAAATTATACTATGCTTATGGATGGAAAGACTGTGTATCATTAAAATGGGAATGCTGGGCTTCCCTTGTGGCACAGTGGTTGGGAGTCCGCCTGCCAATGCAGGGGACACGGGTTTGAGCCCTGGTCCAGGAGGATCCCACATGCTGCAGAGCAACAAGGCCTGTGCACCACAACTGCTGAGCCTGCGCTCTAGAGTCTACGAGCTACAACTGCTGAGCCCGTGTGCCACAACTACTAAAGCCCACGCACCTAGAGCCCATGCTCTGCAACAAGAGAAGCCACCACAGTGAGAAGCCCGCGCACCACAGTGAAGAGTGGCCCCCGCTCATCCCAACTAGAGAAAGGCCATGCACCGCAACAAAGAGTGACCCCTGCTCACCGCAACTAGAGGGGGCCCACACACAGCAGTGAAGACCCAATGCAACCAAATATAAATAATGAATAAATTTTTAAAAAATGGGAATGCTTCCCCAAATGATCTATACATTTAATTTTAATGCCAATCAAGATCTCAAAACAGATCTTTATGTGTACCTGACATATCAAAAATAGATGACACTTTAAAATAATAAAAGTGAATATTATCTTAGTAAGTATAAAAAAAATTCTGTAAGCTATCATATCAAAATATAATGATTTTGCATCAGAGAAATGTGAATTAAAACCACAATGATTGAAAAAAGAAAAAAAAACCCACAGTGAGATATCACCTCACACTTATTGGAATAGCTACCATCAAAAAGACCACAAATAACAAATGTGGGTGAGGATGTGGAGAAAAGGGAATCCTTGTACATTGTTGGTGGGAATGTAAATTGCTGCAGGCAGTTTCTCAAAAAACTAAAAAGAAAACTACCATATGACTGAGGAATTCCACTCCTGGATATGTAGCCAAAAAAATAAATAAATAAAACATTAATTCAAAAAGATACTGGCACTCCAATGTTCATAGCAGCATTATTTACAATTGCTGAGATATGGAAGCAACCTACATATCCATTGATAGGTAAATGGATAAATAAGATGTGGCATACATACACAATGGAATAGTACTCAGTCATAAACAAGAATTAAATGTTTCCATTTGCAGTAGTAAGGATGGACTTGGAGGGCATTATGCTAAGTGAAATAGAGAAAGACAAACATTGTATAATGCCACTTATATGTGGAATATAAAAAATAAACTAGTGATTATTTTAAGAAGTAATAATTTTGACAAAACAGATAAAAGAAAAGAATAGGACCTAAAAACATATCCAAGTATATTTGGAGTCAAATTAAATGTCAGAGGAAAAGAATGAGCCACCCACTACATGCAAATCAGAACTTAATTAAGTATAAAGTCTAAGAAAGAAAACTGAAGAAGAGAAAGAGGAAGAAGAGGAGAAGGAAGAGGATGAAGGAGAAGAAGGAGGCAGAGGGAGAAGAGGAGAAGAAAAAGAAAGAAGGAAAAGGAGAAGAATGAAGAATAAGAGTAGCATTTTGGGTGCCAAGATATTTGTAAATGAATTAAGAACATAATTCTAATTATAGAGGCCCTAGAATTTCAACACTAATAATGATAACATTATAGTTAAGAACATATCATATGTTAAGTCCTTTGCTTTGAGATAATTCTCAAAGAACATTCACAAAAATCTTTTGAGATAGGTGAAATTATTATCACTTTATAGATGAGATATCATCTCTAAATTACTTACCCAACTTAAATAAAATGGTTAGTGTCACCTATTAGATTAAAGACTCAGGCTATATGACTTTAGACGACTCTTAACCACTTCTGTAAATGCTTAGAGGGTGATTGGAGGTTCTTTGAGAGGGCTTCAGGTAATTCAAGTATTTCACCATTCACCAGAAATTAAATATTCACTTCAATTTGGCCACACAGATTAACAAGCACATCAAATAGTTTTGCTTTAGGCTAGAATAATATCAACTATGGGTAAAACACTGATAAATGAAGCTAATCATGAGCTCATTGTTAAGCATATCTTCCTTTTTTTAGTAAAATCTAGAAAACACTTTTTTTTTTTTTAGGAGATAAAGTCAGTGATCTCCAGCTTGTCACTATCAAGGATTCTTTTATTAATCCCCTCATCCTAGTCATCACACTTGTGTTTTTTTGTTTTTTGTTTTTCTTAGAAAAAATGTTATTCCTATTTCAGGTAATACACATACTTCAGCCACAAATCTATCCCCTTTAAAGAAGAAATTAACACTGAATCCCAAACTCACACAGATTTTTTAAAAAAATAGTGTTTTCTCTTTGATGTCAAATTGCTTCTGGGCATTTTTCTACCCTTGGGCAATTCTCTTTCCAACATAAATGTGCATCACATTTTTAACATCCTCAGGTCTGTCTTAACACCACTGTTTGTTTGTTTAATTATCTCATTTCCACTAAACTTCTAGTTTCTGGTTTTTTGGTTCAGATGATTTCAGAGTGATCCTTGTGTCGCACCATCTGCAAATTTGATTACTACACTGTTTACTCAGATCTATCAAATTATCAATAAAGGATGAAAAGAAAACATACAGGCTTACACCGGTCCTGCAGTGCCCTCTCACCGGCCCCCTAAGGTCCAGAGACAGTCATTTATCACCAGCCCATGTTTATGTCACAGGAGCTGACCTTGCTGTGTGGACAGGGCTGACATCCAAGTGTCCCTCTATTTGTCTTGTGAGTTAAGACCATGGGAAGAGCCATATTGGGCGCTTCAGTTAATCCAATGCTAACAAACTCTCACAATTTTATGGTATTTAAACTCAACATTCATAGTACTTCATGTGCACATTCTAAATGTTCTAGAACCTACCATAGGCACCAAACTGCAAGCTCCCTGAGACTAGAAGCTGTGGATATTTGTGAATCTCCAGTGACCAGCACAGGGCTTAATATATAGCCTTTTTTTAATATCTAGTGTGTTACATTAATGCTACCAGAAAGAGTCTACTTCCTTTAAAGAGTATTAGTCTATTGGTAAGGTTGGGCTTTATAAGATGACATGGCAATAAATATTTGTTTAATGAGAAATTAATACTATAATCATGAGAAGTAGTGCATTCCTTAGTTTCCCATCTGTAAAGTGGGTGACCTGCTCATGGTCACTTGAGATTGCACACACATACGTACTCACACCCATATCTTTGAAGAATGAGCTGAAAAATCACCTCTGCCCCAATAGCTTTGGCAGCTTTCTGAGCTGATCTATAATATCTTGTATTCCCTTCTGTTTTAGCATATAAGATATACACTCACACACACACACGTAAAGTACAGTATGTTTCTTCTGCTGGCATGTGTGAGTTGAGTCCACATCTTTTTCCTTGGTGTAATCTTGGTTCCTAGCACACACCACCTAATAAATCTATCAAGTGAGTTAGGTCTAGGACTGCAGCAAATCTTTCTAAGTCCGGGCTCTCTCCTCCATGCCATAGTTACCATCTCATTTCCATTTTACTAGTCTACAGCAAATGTTTAGCCATATCCTTTCATACTTCTTGGATTCTTTCCTCTTTCATCAGTATCTGGCTGAGGAATTAAACTGTTTGTGAAACATGTATTTTTAAGTACCTTATAAAGTTTTTCTGAGATTAATCTCAATGTGTTTGTTATACCTTGTTGCCTTCTGTGGTGACAGCATGTGTGTTAATAAAGTATAAAGTATATGTCATGGGTTCTGGCCTAGACATACCCAGTGCTCCTAACATTTGTCCCCCAGCCTTATAGTTTGTCCCTTGGTCAGAGATCAAAAAGGAAAATGTAAGTAATAGTCTGATTTCCAAATGTTTTTTTAAGTTATTGACAATAAGCAATACCTAATATGTGATGTTTTAGAATACAGAAGGCTCCTTCATAAAATGATCTAGAATTGAATGACATTCATGTCAGAGATAATTTTTATCTGCCACAGGTGTATTCTATTACAGAGTGATTCCATCACTCAACACAGGCCTTTTTTTTTTTTTGCGGTACCTCTCACTGTTGTGGTCTCTCCCGTTGCGGAGCACAGGCTCTGGAAACGCAGGCTCAGCGGCCATGGCTCACGGGCCCAGCCGCTGCGCGGCATGAGGGATCCTTCCGGACCAGGGCATGAACCCGTGTCCCCTGCATCGGCAGGCAGACTCTTAACCACTGTGCCACCAGGGAAGCCCAACACAGGCCATTTTTCACCAATCATTTGTTACCTAGATTTCAGTCCTTCAAAAATATCCAGAAATTTTAACTACTTTCCAAGTTATTCTAATAATCAGTCATGTTTGAGAGTTTATAATCAACTCAAATGTCCTTCAACTGTAAATAAGAAGACTGGGACTAAGAGAAAAATGCCAAAGACAATGAGACCAATTGAATCAGAATTTCCTAGGGGAAGGGAGGCCTGGAAAATTCTATTTTTCAAAAATCTTCTAGGTGATTCTAATTATCAGTGAGGGTTGAGACCTACTGAATCAGACCTAAATCTGCTGATTTTCATTCTAGTACTCTCTGCACAAGTAATATATCCCTTTTTCCTCAGCTACCTTTCTTAGCATTTTTGGTCACTAAGCCCTACAGATAAAAAGATACAGGGCTTCCCTGGTGGCGCAGTGGTTGGGAGTCCGCCTGCCGATGCAGGGGACACGGGTTCGTGCCCCGATCCCGGAGGATCCCACATGCCGCGGAGCGGCTGGGCCCGCGAGCCATGGCCGCGGAGCCTGTGTGTCCGGAGCCTGTGCTCCGCAACGGGAGAGGCCACAGCAGTGAGAGGCCTGCGTACAGCAAAAAAAAAAAAAAAAAAAAAAAAAAAAAAAAAAAGATACACAAAAGGTCTATATGTTTTACAAACCAGAAGCTTGTGCACCCTTCCCCTTGTACTTTGTGAGATGATATTGGTAAGGTAAAAATTGAAAATTAAATAATATTGATAAACAACTAGAAAACCAGTTCTTTTTAATTATTTTTCAATTTTTCTGATGATGTCAAAGATAAAGTCTGTTTGAAGCTACTGTGGTGTTAAGTATCTTACTTGCTGATCTTTCTTTGTATGAAGAAGAAAAAGAGGAGAAGGAGGAGGAGGAGACCAAGAAGAGGAAGGGGTGGAGAAAGGGGAAAACATCAGGTTCAGAGACTTTGGCAGGCACAGGAATCAAGCTGGAATTATCTGTGTTCGTATGTCATGAATTTTACTTATTTCCATAGCTACTTTCTGCTTATAGGAAATAACGTGGTAATAGTATAAAATTTTCTTTTAAAAATAGCTATTAACAGTATATTTGGGGACATGAATTTTAATGGCATCAATATTGTCTTACAAAAGTGGCAGATTCTAAGGCATTCAAAGAATCATATCAAGAATTGGGGGGGCTTGGGGCTTCCCTGGTGGCACAGTGGTTGAGAATCTGCCTGCTACCAGGGGACACGGGTTCGAGCCCTGGTCTGGGAAGATCCCACATGCTGCGGAGCAACTAGGCCCATGAGCCACAGCTACTGAGCCTGCGCGTCTGGAGCCTGTGCTCCGCAACAAGAGAGGCTGCGATAGTGGGAGGCCCGCGCACCGCAATGAAGAGTGGCCTCCGCTTGACACAACTAGAGAAAGCCTTCACACAGAAACGAAGACCCAACACAGCCAAAAATAAATAAATAAATTAAAAAAAAAAAAAGCTCTGCTGAACACTCATTTGTTAAAAAAAGAATTGGGGGGGCTTCCCTGGTGGCGCAGTGGTTGACAGTCCGCCTGCCAATGCAGGGGACACAGGTTTGTGCCCCAGTCTGGGAAGATCCCACATGCTGCAGAGAAGCTAAGCCTGTGCTTCACAGCTACTGAGCCTGCGCTCTAGAGCCCATGAACCACAACTACTGAAGCCCGTGTGCCACAACTGCGGAAGCCCGTGTGCAACAACTATGAAGCCTGCACACCTAGAGCCTATGCTCTGCAACAAGAGAAGCCACTGAAATGAGAAACCCACACACCACAACGAAGAGTAGCCCCCGCTCACAGCAACTACACAAAGCCCGTGCACACCAACGAAGACCCAACACAGCCCAAAATAAATAAATAAATAAATAAATAAATAAATAAATAAATAAATACCTTTTTTTAAAAAAAATAATAATGATTATTATAACTGACCTACTTGTCCATGCAATCAAAGGCTTTGATGCTTCATTCAAGTTTGTTATATCAAAGAGCATGTGAAAAACTCTTAAAGGGAATCTTGTTTCCGGGAGTTTTTTTTGTTTTTTTTTTAACATCTTTATTGGAGGATAATTGCTTTACAATGGTGTGTTAGTTTCTGCTTTATAACAAAGTGAATCAGTTATACATATACATATGTTCCCATATCTCTCCCCTCTTGTGCCTCCCTCCCTCCCACCCTCCCTATCCATTGCCTCTAGGTGGTCACAAAGCAACCGTCTGATCTCCCTGTGCTATGTGGCTGCTTCCCACTAGCTAGCTATTTTACGTTTGGTAGTGTATATATGTCCATGTCACTCTCTCACTTTGTCACAGCTTACCCTTCCCCCTCCCCATATCCTCAAGTCCATTCTCTAGTAGGTCTGTGTCTTTATTCCCGTCTTACCCCTAGGTTCTTCATGACCTTTTTTTTTTTTCTTAGATTCCATATATATGTGTTAGCATACAGTATTTGTTTTTCTCTTTCTGACTTACTTCACTCTGTATGACAGACTCTAGGTCCATCCACCTCACTACAAATATCTCAATTTCGTTTCTTTTTATGGCTGAGTAATATTCCATTGTATATATGTGCCACATCTTCTTTATACATTCATCCGATGATGAAGCAACTTAGGTTGCTTCCATGTCCTGGCTATTGTAAACAGAGCTGCAATGAACATTTTGGTACATGACTCTTTTTGAATTATGGTTTTCTCAGGGTATATGCCCCGTAGAGGGATTGATGGGTCATATGGTAGTTCTATTTTTAGTTTTCTAAGGAACCTCCATACTGTTCTCCATAGTGGCTGTATCAATGTACATTCCCACCAACAGTGCAAGAGCGTTCCCTTTTCTCCACACCATCTCCAGCATTAATTGTTTGTAGATTTTTTGATGATGGCCATTCTGACTGGTGTAAGGTGATACCTCATTGCAGTTTTGATTTGCATTTCTCTAATGATTAATGATGTTGAGCATTCTTTCATGTGTTTGTTGGCAATCTGTATATCTTCTTTGAAGAAATGTCTGTTTAGGTCTTCTGCCCATTTTAAGATTGGGTTGTTTGTTTTTTTGTTTTTGAGCTGCATGAGCTTCTTGTAAATCTTGGAGATTAATCCTTTGTCAGTTGCTTCATTTGCACATATTTTCTCCCATTCTGAGGGTTGTCTTTTGGTCTTGTTTATGGATTCCTTTGCTGTGCAAAAGCTTTTAAGTCTCATTAGGTCCCATGTGTTTATTTTTGTTTTTATTTCCATTTCTCTAGGAGGTGAGTCAAAAAGGTTCTTGCTGTGATTTATGTCATAGAGTGTTCTGCCTATGTTTTCCTCTAAGAGTTTGATAGTGTCTGGTCTTACATTTAGGTCTTGAATCCACTTTGAGTTTATTTTTGTGTGTGGTGTTAGGGAGTGTTCTAATTTCATACTTTTACATGTACCTGTCCAGTTTTCCCAGCACCACTTATTGAAGCAGCGGTCTTTTCTCCACTGTATATACTTGCCACCTTTATCAAAGATAAGGTGACCATATGTGCGTGGGTTTATCTCTGGGCTTTCTATCCTGTTCCATTGATCTATCTTTCTGTTTTTGTGCCAGTACCATACTGTCTTGATTACTGTAGCTTTGTAGTATAGTCTGAAGTCAGGGAGCCTGATTCCTCCAGCTCCATTTTTCGTTCTCAAGATTGCTTTGGCTATTTGGTGTCTTTTGTGTTTCCATACAAATTGTAAAACTTTTTGTTCTAGTTCTGTGAAAAATGCCAGTGGTAGTTTGATAGGGATTGCATTGAATCTGTAGATTGCTTTGGGTAGTAGAGTCATTTTCACAATGTTGATTCTTCCAATCCAAGAACATGGTATATCTCTCCATCTATTTGTATCATCTTTAATTTCTTTCATCAGTGTCTTATAATTTTCTGCATACAGGTCTTTTGTCTCCTTAGGTAGGTTTATTCCTAGATATTTTATTCTTTTTCTTGCAGTGGTAAATGGGAGTGTTTTCTTAATTTCACTTTCAGATTTTTCATCATTAGTGTATAGGAATGCCAGAGATTTCTGTGCATTAATTTTGTATCCTGCTACTTTAACAAGTTCATTGATTAGCTCTAGTAGTTTTCTGGTAGCATCTTTAGAATGCTCTATGTCTAGTATCATGTCATCTGCAAACAGTGACAGCTTTACTTCTTCTTTTCCGATTTGTATTCCTTTTATTTCCTTTTCTTCTCTGATTTCTGTGGTTAAAACTTCCAAAACTATGTTGAATAAGAGTGGTGAGAGTGGGCAACCTTGTCTTGTTCCTGATCTTAGTGGAAATGGTTTCAGTTTTTCACCATTGAGGATGATGTTTGCTGTGGGTTTGTTATATATGGCCTTTATTATGTTGAGGTAGGTTCCCTCTATGCCTACTTTCTGCGGGGTTTTTATCATAAATGGGTATTGAATTTTGTGAAAAGCTTTCTCGCCATCTATTGAGATATATGTTTTTTATTCTTCTATTTGTTAATATGGTGTATCACATTGATTGATTTGCATATATTGAAGAATTCTTGCATTCCTGGAATAAACCCCACTTGATCATGGTCTATGATCCTTTTAATGTGCTGTTGGATTCTGTTTGCTAGTATTTTGTTGAGGATTTTTGCATCTATGTTCATCAGTGATATTGGCTTGTAGTTTTCTTTCTTTTTGATATCTTTGTTTGCTTTTGGTATCAGGGTTATGGTGGCCTCGTAGAATGAGTTTGGGAGTGTTTCTCCCTCTGCTGTATTTTGGAAGAGTTTGAGAAGAACAGGTGTTAGCTCTTCTCTAAATGTTTGATAGAATTTGCCTGTGAAGCCATCTGGTCCTGGGCTTTTGTTTGTTGGAAGGTTTTTAATCACAGTTTCAATTTCAGTGCTTGTGATTGGTCTGTTCATATTTTCTATTTCTTCCTGATTTAGTCTTGGCAGGTTATGCATTTCTAAGAAATTGTCCATTTCTTCCAGGTTGTCCATTTTATTGGCACAGAGTTGCTTGTAGTAATGTCTTATGATCTTTTGTGTTTCTGCAGTGTCAGTTCTTACTTCTCCTTTTTCATTTCTAATTCTATTCATTTGAGTCTTCTCCCTTTTTTTCTTGATGAGTCTGGCTAATGGTTTACCAATTTTGTTTATCTTCTCAAAGAACCAGCTTTTAGTTTTATTGATCTTTGCTATCATTTCCTTCATTTCTTTTTCATTTATTTCTGATCTGATCTTTATGATTTCTTTCCTTCTGCTAACTTTGGGGGTTTTTGTTCTTCATTCTCTAATTGCTTTAGGTGCAAGGTTATGTTGTTTATTTGAGATGTTTCCTATTTCTTAAGGTAGGACTGTATTGCTACAAACTTCCCTCTTAGAACTGCTTTTGCTCCATTCCATAGGTTTTGGGTCATCGTGTCTCCATTGTCATTTCTTTCTAGGTATTTTTTGATTTCCTCTTTGATTTCTTCAGTGATCACTTGGTTATTAAGTAGTGTATTGTTTAGCCTCCATGTGTTTGTATTTTTTACAGATCTTTTCCTGTAATTGATATCTAGTCTCATAGCATTGTGGTCGGAAAAGATACTTGATATGATTTCAATTTTCTTAAATTCACCAAGTCTTGATTTGTGACCAAAGATATGATCTATCCTGGAGAATGTTCCATGTGCACTTGAGAAAAATATGTATTCTGTTGTTTTTGGATGGAATGTCCTATAAATATCAATTAAGTCCATCTTGTTTAATGTATCATTTAAAGCTTGTGTTTCCTTATTTATTTTCATTTTGGATGATCTATTGGTTAAAGTGGGGTGTTAAAGTCCCCTACTATGATTATGTTACTGTTTATTTCCCCTTTTATGGCTGTTAGTACTTGCCTTATGTATTGAGGTGCTCCTATGTTGGGTGCGTAAATATTTACAATTGTTATATCTTCTTGGATCGATCCGTTGATCATTGTGTAGTGTCCTTCTTTGTCTCTTGTAATAGTCTTTATTTTAAAGTCTATTTTGTCTGAAAAGAGAATTGCTACTCCAGCTTTCTTTTGATTTCCATTTGCATGGAATATCTTTTTCCATCCCCTCACTTTCAGTCTGTATGTGGCCCTAGGTCTGAAGTGGGTCTCTTATAGACAGCATATATATGGGTCTTGTTTTTGTATCCATTTAGTCAGTCTGTGTCTTTTGGTGGGAGCATTTAATACATTTACATTGAAGGTAATTATTGATATGTATGTTCCTATCCTCATTTTCTTAATTGTTTTGGGTTCGTTATTGTAGGTCTTTTCCTTCTCTTGTGTTTCTTGCCTAGAGAAGTTCCTTTAGCATTTGTTGTAAAGCTGGTTTGGTGGTGCTGAACTCTCTCAGCTTTTGCTTCTCTGTAAAGGTTTTAATTTCTCCATCAAATCTGAATGAGATCCTTGCTGGGTAGAGTAATCTTGGTTGCAGGTTTTCTCCTTCATCACTTTAATATGGGCTGCCAGTCCCTTCTGGCTTGCAGAGTTTCTGCTGAAAGATCAGCTGTTAACCTGATGGGGATTCCCTTGTGTGTTATTTGTTGTTTTTCCCTTGCTGCTTTTAATATGTTTTCTTTGTATTTAATTTTTGATAGTTTGATTAATATGTGTCTTGGCATGTTTCACCCTGGATTTATCCTGTATGGGACTCTCTGTGCCTCCTGGACTTGATTAACTATTTTCTTTCCCATATTAGGGATGTTTTCAACTATAATCTCTTCAAATATTTTCTCAGTCCCTTTCTTTTTCTCTTCTTCTTCTGGGACCCCTATAATTCGAATGTTGGTGCATTTAATGTTGCCCCAGAGGTCTCTGAGACTGTCCTCAGTTCTTTTCATTGTTTTTTCTTTATTCTGCTCTGCAGTAGTTATTTCCACTATTTTATCTTCCAGGTCACTTGTCTGTTCTGCCTCAGTTATTCTGCTATTGATCCCTTCTAGAGTATTTTAAATTTCATTTATTGTGTTGTTCATCGCTGCTTGTTTCCTCTTTAGTTCTTCTATGTCCTTGTTAAATGTTTCTTGCATTCTCTCTATTCTATTTCCAAGATTTTGGATCATCTTTGCTATCATTATTCTGAATTCTTTTTCAGGTAGACTGCCTGTTTCCTCTTCATTTGTTAGGTCTGGTGGGTTTTTACCTTGGTCCTTCATCTGCTGTGTGTTTTTCTGTCTTCTCATTTTTCTTATCTTACTGTGTTTGGGGTCCCCTTTTTGCAGGCTGCAGGTTCGTAGTTCCCGTTGTTTTTGGTGTCTATTCCCAGTGGCAAGGTTGGTTCAGTGGGTTTTGTAGGCTTCCTCGTTGAGGGGACTAATGACTGTGTTCTGGTGGATGAGGCTGGATCTTGTCTTTGTGGTGGGCAGGTCCACGTCTGGTGGTGTGTTTGGGGGTGTCTGTGGCCTTATTATGATTTTAGGCAGCCTCTCTGCTAATGGGTGGCATTGTGTTCCTGTCTTGCTAGTTGTTTGGCATAGGGTTGTCCAGCACTGTAGCTTGCTGGTCGTTGAGTGAAGCTGGGACTTGGTGTTGAGATGGAGATCTCTGGGAGATTTTTGCCGTTTGATATTATGTGTAGCTGGGAGGTCTCTTGTGGATGGGTGTCCTGAAGTTGGCTCTCCCACCTCAGAGGCACAGCACTGACTCCTGGCTGGAGTACCAAGAGCCTTTCATCCACAGGCCTCAGAATAAAAGGGAAAAAAATAGAAAGAAAGAAAGAAAGAAAGAAAGAAAGAAAGAAAGAGGATAAAATAAAATAAAATAAAATAAAGTTATTAAAATAAAAAATAATTATTAAGAAAAAAAATTTTTTTAAAGCAAAAAAAAAGGATGGACAGAACCCTAGGACAAGTGGTGAAAGCAAAGCTATACAGACAAAATCTCACACAGAAGCATACACATACACACTCACAAAAAGAGGAAAAGGGGAAAAAATAATATATCTTGCTCCCAAAGTCCACCTCCTCAGTTTGGGATGATTTGTTGTCTATTCAGGTATTCCACCTATGCAGGGTACATCAAGTTGATCGTGGAGATTTAATCCTCTGGTCCTGAGGCTTCTGGGAGCAATTTCCCTTTCTCTTCTTTGTTCACACAGCTCCTGGGGTTCAGCTTTGGATTTGGACCCGCCTCTGCGTGTAGGTCGCCTAGGGCCGTCTGTTCCCCGCTCAGAGAGGACGGGGTTAAAGGAGCAGCTAATCGGGTGGCTCTGGCTCACTCAGCCCCGGGCGGGGGGGGGAGGGGCACGGAGTGCAGGGCAAGCCGGCAGAGGCCGACGTGACGTTGCACCAGCCTGAGGCGCGCCGTGCGTGACGTTGCACCAGCCTGAGGCGCGCCGTGCGTGACGTTGCACCAGCCTGAGGCGCGCCGTGCGTGACGTTGCACCCGCCTGAGGCGCGCTGTGCGTGACGTCGCACCAGCCTGAGGCGCGCTGTGCGTTCTTAGGGAAGTTGTTCCTGGATTACGGGACCCTGGCAGTGGCAGGCTGCACAGGCTCCTCGGAAGGGAGGTGTGGATAGTGACCTGTGCTCGCACACAGGCTTCTTGTTGGCGGCAGCAGCAGCTTTAGCGTCTCATGCCCGTCTCTGGGGTCCGCGCTGATAGCTGCCGTTCGCGCCCGTGTCTGGAGCTAATTGAGGCGGTGCTCTGAATCTCCTCTCCTCGCGGACCAGGAAACAAAGAGGTAAGAAAAAGTCTCTTGCCTTTTCGGCAGCTCCAGACTTTTTCCCGGACTCCCTCCCGGTCAGCTGTGGCGCACTAGCCCCTTCAGACTGTGTTCACGCCGCCAGTCCTCTCCCTGCGCTCCAACCGAAACCCGAGCCTCAGCTCCCAGCCCCGCCCTCCCCCCTCCCCGGCGGGTGAGCAGACAAGCCTCTCAGGCTGGTGAGTGTTGGTCGGCACCAGTCTTCTGTGCGGGAATCTTTCCGCTTTGGCCTCCGCACCCCTGTGGCTGTGCTCTCCTCCGAGGCCCCGAAACTTCCCCCCTCCGCCACCCGCAGTCTCTGCCCGCGAAGGGGCTTCCTAGTGCGTGGAAACCTTTCGTCTTTCACGGCTCCCTCCCACTGGTGCAGGTACCGTCCCTATTCTTTTGTCTGTTTTTTCTTTTGCCCTACCCAGGTACGTGGGGAGTTTCTTGCCTTTTGGGAGGTGAGGTCTTCTGCCAGCGTTCAGTAGGTGTTCTGTAGGTGTTGTTCCACGTGTAAACGTATTACTGGTGTATCTGTGGGGAGGCAGGTGGTCTCCGCGTCTTACTCTTCCGCCATCTTCCTCAGCTCCCCCCCCCAGCCGTGAATTTTTGATAATCCCACCATATGCTACTATTTTGGAAAACTCGGGAGAGGGATGAAAATATTGAAGTAGGCATATGTTTTTGTAAAAGTTTCAGAAAAGTGTGTTTATTTTGACTTATGTCTAAACTAGATTCCTGACAGCTGAGTGAAATGTAAATTAGTTGTTTTGTTGGGGATGATAGACATTCCATAAAACATGGTATCAATCATCTGGGAAGCTCCTCTTTTTATTTAAAGCCGCAGTATGATGACCGGCATGATCACTCTTCCATCTGAAAGGAATGAACACTGATGAGTATTTAAACAGTCTAGAAATACCTGGAATTAGTCCTGCCCCTTCCTACTTCAGCGCTTTTGTACCTACCACTTTCTGTAGAGTTTTTTCTCCTTAGCTCCTTTTCTTTTAACTTGTATTTCTGAAAAGCATCTCAGGTAATTTTGATTATTAGGCAGGTGGGAACTACTGATCTTGTCCAAACTCCACATCTATAACAAATAAATTAGTTCCTCCTCCTCACTCACACTTCAGAGTTAAAGCCTTCTTGATGCTAGTATGTCATATGTCTCGCTATTGTATTCTTTTACTTTTATAAGGAGCACAATTTGCCGCCCCAAAATGTCTCTTTGGCATGTGGATTATTTACAGCTGAAAACAATCAAGGCCTAACAGACTCAATAAGAAACTTTGACCTCCCCCTGACTGCCTAAATAATGTAGCTAGAGAACCTGCTCCATGAAGGAGCTATCACCATAGATAACTGTATTATGAACTAGGTGTGTAGACACGAGGGACCTAGCAGAGTCTGTTTGTTAGAATTCCTCTCTGTGCCCCACTGTCTCTGCAGGGCCCAGCAAACATTTGTTTCCCAAACATTTGCTTTCCCATCTCCATGTGAATCGTTTTTCTCCCCTTTGAAGTCCCAAACCACTGCCCCCAAAATTCTTTTTTTTTTAGATGAAAAAAATATTTTAATAACTAAACCTGAGCACTTATTTATTTATACATTTTAATTTTTTTAATTCTACCTTCTTATTTTACATTGGAGTATAGTTGATTTACAATGTTGTGTTAGTTTCAGGTGTACTGCACAGTGATTCAGTTATGCAGGTACATATCTCCTTTCTTTTTCTTTTGTCTTTGGATGGTATTGAAAGTAAGGGTTTCAGCCATTTTGGTGAGTTACTCAGTTTTTCTAGGTCTGTCCCATGTATACATGTTATTGAACTTTAGTTTCATTTTCTTCTGTTAATCTGTCTCATGTCAATTTAATTCTTATACCATCCAGAAGAACCTAGAAGGATAAATATTTCTTCCTTCCCAGCATTTTCATAGGACTGATAAAAACAATAATAAATCACAAAGCAACAAATGCTTGAATACCTATTTCAGTACTTAAGATCACTCCTTTCACTGAATTTTAAATAACTTGCAGACCAGAACCATGTCTGCCCGAGTTTCTCTTCATCCCCGTAGCCTTCCTAGAACACTGTGTGATACATCATAGACATGCAATAAGTGTCTCCCAAATGGATTCCACAGGGAGTGTGGAAATAAAAGTACATTATATTGGAAAGTGCTTTAGACTTTCTAAAATATTAGAAGAGTACAGGGTAAGGTGAAATCTTAAAGGAGCTACTAACCAGAGGCAATTGCTAGGCATCTTCAGGAGAATATAGGTGTGTATGAGTGAGGCTTAAATAGTGTGTGATATTGATGTTTCAAAGTTTTAAAGACAGATTTGTACGTAAAATCTTACAATTTTTAAGTGTTGACAAAAACACAACCATTCCTGTGCTTTATTGGTTGCTTTGGTTTGGTTTGTTTGAACACTATGAAGCCAGCAAGGTGTGATGGTCAACCCAGAACACATAGGAGTTGGCTTTGGTCCAAAAACCATAGTGTGAGACCTTTACACTCCCTTGTGCTCAGCAGACCTGGCCTGCTTTTTTGTGTGTATGTATGTATATATTTATTTATTTTTCCCAACCTGCAGAGGACGTCTAGAGTGACTGTTTGCCTTCTTTGGAAATCCCACCCTAGGATGAGGTCAGTGCAGAGCCATATTTCAGCCTGAGAGCAGGACAGTCACATGTATCTCCAGCCCCTGGTGTGGCTAGTGGTAGAGATTTCATTTGCAGTTGTTTTTCTAATAATCAAAATCAGTGTAGCCAAGGTGAGTGAGTAAGCCTTTTGGCCAATGTTCCTAATGTAAAAAAGCTTCGTTAAGTAATCAGGTCATTCAAAAGAGCCTATTTATTGTGACAAATATGTCTTCAGTAGAAATAATTTCTAACAACATGATACAGTTTCTATTTAAAGTTATATTGTTTGGTTTTCTCTTTTCTTTATAGACACAAAGTGAAGATAGCCTGTGATTTCTTTGAAAGTTTTCTGCAGACAATGAGACAGGAAATTAGCTTAATTACTTCTAGGATGGGATAACACCAATTTTAATGTACTTCCCCTGGGGATAAATACCAATTGCTTTCAGGAGAGGGGGAATCTCAGCTGAGGCTCATGTATCCTTTTGAGGGAAAGAGAGCAAAAGAAAAGTCATGTGACAATTATTAAAAAGTATTATTCCCTCTTAGTACTTTTGATTTATAACCAACACAATAGAAGAAAAAAATCCCCATTTCAGGTGTACAAAATCAAGGCTCAGAGAAATTAAGCAACTTGCCTAATATTACACAGCCAGCTAGTAATAAAACTAAATGCAAACCCTCTTTCTCTCATTGTGTTCTCTCTGAACCACATCATTAAATTCATGTCTTAATCTTAAAGAGCGTGGCAAGACTCAAGTTTTCACAAACAGAGAGTTAGGTACAAATCTGATTTAGAACCAGAAAACTTGTCACAACAAAATACAAGTTAAAAGGAAAAAATGACAAAGACTTCAAACATCACAAAATCCATGTGAAAAAGAACATATTATTTACATCAAGTAACTGTCTGGCACATCTGTATACACATGTTTTTCCCTACAATTTTTACTACATACTCTTTGATTACCCCCTTTTTTTTGTGACAATGATTGTTATGGGATGATTTTTCTTAGATAGAAAAAAGAAATCAGTCTTTTCTCTAGGAGGGCTAATAAAATATTTTTTAAAGTATTTATAATTTAGAAAAAATGTTATGCTTTACAACAATTATCAGTAACATGTAGATATTTAGGATTGTTAAATTTGGGAAAAGTCTATCAAGTTCCTTTTATATATAAGCTTTGTAATGTCAGGGCATTTCTAATTTTTCTTGTGCAATAACTAATCTTAAATACTTTTGGAACTGAAAATGCATGGTGCATATGGAAATGTATAGGTGGTGTTATTAGTTTACTTCTGACATGAGAGAACAGCCTTTTTGGCTAGATACTGATGAAAACTGAGTTCTTTGCTTTTCATTGGGCATATCTGATGGTTGGAAAATGTTTCCACATACTCACTTCTGCATCGGACTCTTCAACCTTGCTTCTCCTCCTCTTTTATCCCATTAACCCTGCCACCTGACATGTTTACATGGTGACAGGACCTCTAGATTTGCACTTTGTTGTCACAGCCCTGGCTGAGTTAGCACAGCAGACAGAAAGAAAATTCCCAGAAGCCACGTAAATACCTGGACTGCCAGCAGTAATTAAACCACACACGGAAGCAACTGAAAACTGCTTCAATAAAGCTTCTTAAGCCAAAATTAAATGTGTTCCCAACTCAGCTTCTCCTTAAACCGGGTTCCCTTGTCAAATGTTAGCTCTATGAAAGTGTCATCCAAATAACTTGTTAATAAGTCTGAGAGAGAAATCCAGGTATAGATGAGGTTTTAGAGTCCAGTTAAGGCAAATCTTCCAATACATGGTTTGATTAAGATTGAATAGGATCATTCTATAACAGTTTAGGATGGAAAGAACAAAATGAGATTTTGAAGGCTAACTCAAAGAACTTTGGGACGTAAACCATAAATGCCAAGTTGAATAGTTTGATGTTTACTTAAATAATTTTTTCAGGATGATCTTGAAACTAACAACCAAGTAATGTGTGACTTTCATCTTCCTGGGCAAGAGTTTCCTAGAATGGAGAACTGATGTTACTGAAGAATAGAGTCATGTTGGTGAAGCTGTCCATAGTGTAGTCATGGTAGTGTAGATAGTAAGCTGTGCCTGTGTCAGTGGGTTGTTGAGATTCTCACCCCAGTGCTTTTCCACGGCCTCTCAAGTAACACCTGCAGGAAAGAAGTCAAACTGGAAAGAGAGAGCACTCAACATTGTGGCTTATTTACTTTTATAAAATTTACAAAAAGATACTGTCATGTGAACATGTTGTCCAAGGCTAAGCATATGAGAAATGCTGAGGCTTAAACTTTCTTAGCTTCATGGTAAATCCGCCTCTCAGGAAGCAAATTCCTGGACGACCACATCATCTCCTCCCTCATCCTGATTAAATATTAAGATTTAACTCTAGTCTAATGCAGGCAGATGGAGGAAGAACTTGAGCAACACTGCACCAAACCAAGGGAAAGATCCTAGGGGAGCCTCCATTCTGAATTCTGTGATGGTAACACAGAACCATCACACACCACTCTCTTTCTTCTCAGCTTTTCCCCCATCCCACCCCTTTAATGGGCATTATTTTTCTGGTAACATGAGCCCTTCAGTAATCAATGCCATTTAGCATGCTGAATAGATATGAATAATTCCATTACTTATTAATGATGAAATAGTGCTATGATGAAACATGTTTTCTACGATACTTTCTGTTTGTTTTGGAAGAGATTGCCTTTTATATGGCTGCTAGAGTACCTTATTCATTTCTTCTACAGCAGCAGGAGGAAGATGACATATATATGAAATATATGTGAAGTATATACACATATATGCACACATACATAAACATATATATATATATATATATATATATATACACACACACACACATGTAAGGGTTTTATAATCCTTACTGGATAAATACCTACTTGGTCCAAGGCAATTAACAAACATGAATATCTGTGCTGTCCAATATGCTAAATCATTTTTATATAAATTTAATTCATTTAATTAGACATTCACACGTTCTTATAGCACAGTTCTTATTGTTCTTACATTTTGTAAATGAAGGCGTCAAAGTTCCAAGAATTTAACTAATTTGTCCAAAGTGGATATAGAACTCAAAAGATCTGACTTCAAGCCCTACATCTAAATGCATTGCATTTCTCAACATGCTATGATACCTTCAAAGAATGAAGGCTGAGTGGTTTTATGCTTTATTAATTTATTTGTGTGTTGGCAAGTATGATAATTTTTATCTCTAAGCAGGAATTATAAACAAATGTGTATTAAAAGCAGACCTTAGCTGCCTGGAATGCTTTAAATAATGCAGCTTGCTGGGCTCACTTTATCGTATAAGATTTAAGTAAAACCAGCTTAGATCTTTATCTATCATATAGCTAAAATAGCTCCAGGATATTTAGAGTGCTAGTATTTTATGTTGTCATGTCTTTCTCCAATTTCTGATTTTTGCTAATTTTTTTAATTTGGTCAGTCCTTAACCCTTAGTGCCCTGTTCTAGCCTGGTGGCTTCTCAGTGCACAAGTCAAAACTCTTCATGTTTTTATAAAGGTGCACACAGCATTTGTTGAAAATAGTTTGTTGTACAATTCAGTGTTCACTGTTGAATAATGCCATTGATGGTGTTACATGCTGTATGCTCCATGTGGGGTGGGGGTGTGCACAGGGTTGGGGATGGTAAGTGGTGAGTGAGGGTTATAGTTTGGTATTTCAGAGAATGTTAAATAATTAGGCACCTCTGTCTAAAAGTTTAAATTTTGTGCTCTTTTGGCTATCTTGTCACCTAAAACTAACTCACCAGCCATATAATCAGGTCCTTCTCTGTACTCTTGCTCATTTCCTTCTTATGCTAGTTACCTGCCACCAATCCCCTGACTCTTATTAAACTATTGGGGAATTTTACAACCTCTTTCTTCACACTAAGACATGGGATGAGGTATAGAGAAGTATCTTTAACAGGCTATGTACTATATGAAGGAGTTTCTCTAAGCAGAATTCCGTTTGCCTCAGAGAGAAATTGTCACTACCTTAGGGAAGAAGAAACACAGATTGGTTGTTATTTAAAAGAATGCAGGCACACACATGCATATTTGGAAGACATACACACGCACTGCAGAAAGGTAGAGAAGTAGAGGTCAATCTGGGCCTTTAGCCTCCCTGTCCGTGGTCCTGAAGTATCACTAATGCCCTTGAGCAAGTGAAGGCAATGCTTCCTTCTTCTACATCACTTTAGACTACTTTTTTAAACACCACTTTATTTATTTATTAATTTTTTTTTTTTTTTGGCTGCGTTGTGTCTTCGTTGCTGTGTGCAGGCTTCCTCTAGTTGCAGCAAGCGGGGGCTACTCTTCATTACAGTGCGCAGGTTTCTCACTGTGGTGGCTTCTCTTGTTGTGGAGCGTGGGCTGTAGGCATGCGGGCTTCAGTGGTTGTGGCATGCGGGCTCAGTAGTTGTGGCTTGCGGGCTCTAGAGCACAGGCTTAGTAGTTGTGGCACACAGGCTTAGTTGTTTTGTGGCATGTGGGATCTTCCCGGACTGGGGCTCGAACCCATGTCCCCTGCATTGGCAAGTGGATTCTTAACCACTGCACCACCAGGGAAGTCCCTAAACACTAGTTTAAAATAACGCCTAAGTTAAAATTTGTGTAATAATGCTTAAACATCTTTATAAATAGTTATCTTGACTCCTATTAAACATATATTGCTTACTATCACAATATCTCCATTTCTGTAAAACTAGTTTTCCAGTGCAAGTCTCTGGTTTTACATATGCATTTATTTTTCAGCGCAATAACTTACTGGCTACATGGAAACATATGGTAATCCAGGTGTAAGCTTCCCTGGAAAGATGCCCAAGTAGCTGAATCCCCACCTGGCATTCTGCTTTTGGCTGATAATCAAACTCTTCCCAAACTGGACCACTTTTGAAGTTGAGGAATACATTACTGTGCTAAGGCTCTTACTTAGTGCTTCTAGGATCTGAATGATGATAAGTATCACTTGAGCTGTGAAGGAGAGGACTATCAGAAGAAAATAAAAAATAAAAATAGATTATTGGTTCTTAGTTACAGACATTTCTGGGCTATACACTTGTTCTATTGAATTAGAATTGCAATTTCAAAATGTCTCCAAGTGGTTTGACAACTACATATTAAACCCTCACTAGGCATCTGGAATAGTATTGTTTCTACTCTATGGATGCCTTTCAAGTAAGCAATGCTATTTCTATGATTTTAACCAGGGAAATAATACATTATTTAACTAATGTTCCATCTCCTCAAGTTTTCATCCACAAATCGTTGATACTAATTCCTTGTATTGTGTTCTAATCTTCAATTTACAGCAAAGAGAAGGAAGAGCGTGGTGTTTGGAGGCAAACCAGGGTCCAACTTCAGAAAGTGTCTCACCTATTTTTACCCTAATTGTTCTCAGCTTTAAAATGGGGTGAAGGTAGTTCTCTCACGAGGTGGATATTTGAGAATTTAATGAAATTGCACAGTCCCATATTTACCCTACAACAGACATTTTGATAAATAATAATCTCAGGCTTCCCTGGTGGCGCAGTGGTTGGGAGTCCGCCTGCCGATGCAGGGGGCGCGGGTTCGTGCCCCGGTCCGGGAGGATCCCGCGTGCCACGGAGCGGCTGGGCCCGTGGGCCGTGGCCGCTGGGCCTGCGCGTCCGGAGCCTGTGCTCCGCGGCGGGAGGGTCCGCAGCGGTGAGAGGCCCGCGTACCGCAAAAAAAAAGAAAAAAAAAAATCTCTTTTCTCTGTTGGCAACCAGAGTTTCAGACAAGTCGATTACTCGTTCCAGGGACTAAAATAAAATAATTACTTAGTATAATCCCTGAGCTTCCTTTGAGCCAGGAATTATGAAATATTAAAATTATAGGATATTAATTATACAATTGTCCTGGAATTCCACACTCCACCAGTGAAGTTACTTAGTGTTCTAAAATGTTGAGAATCTTATTCCCACCTTCCTAAATAAGGTAATAAAAAGTAATAATAGCTATACTTCATAAATACTTATCATTGTTATATTTATAATGTAAATTGTCCAATTATGTAAGTTGTATAATCTCAACTACAAAAAGACACCAAAGGTTAAGTGCCAAAAATCCTCAGAAAAAGAGTTCTGTTTCACCCTAGGCATTATGGAAACAAAACAAAACAAAGCAATAAATCAACAACAACAACAACAAAATAATTGCTTAAGGGACATAAGTAAAATTTTTATAAATAAGTTGGTCTCTTCCAAATTAAATAAGGCTATTAAGTCAGCAAGTGGTGTATTCATGATTTTTTGACACATTTCAGGTATGAAATACTGAGTAAAGTGCAATTAATTCTCATCTATTATACTTTGCTCAGTAGGAAGTTCCCAGGATCATAACACTGATACAGCAGTTGGAGAAATTCTAATTTTGCTTTTCTGCACATTATAATGAAGTTAAGAGAGTTCGTTGTTGTCATTAAAGAACTAATCAAGTGACTCTTGGACTTGGAGTCCGTATAATTCTCCTGACCTCATGACTCTGATTGACTTGATTTTTTTCTACTATATGTGACCCTTTAGTTGTGCTAGGAACACATAAGAGAAGAATCTATTCCCTCCCCGCAAAATGTTTTCCATTAAAAACCATGAACGCATCGGGAGTGTAGAGCATATTTTATCCATCAAGTCATCACTCTCTCTAAGGAGCCTACTTTCTCTTTGCATCTGGGAATCCTACTGTTCTTTGGTTTCCTTTCTCTCTTCGCCCTATAGCACCTAAGAGATTTCTGCCACTCTGCCGTCTCTCCCTCCAGAGTCCTACCTTCATTCTAACAGTACATCTTGATCTCCCTCCAGGTTGATCCTGTATTAAATTCGAGAATCAATAAATCATCCTTAATTTTGTCCCTTGAAAATTCATAGGTTTTCCTGTAGTTTTAAAGTAACTTACACATGGAGTAAGTGGCCCTTTCCCTCTCTAATACTTCACACTTCTCAGTTAATAACTTAATAATTCCTTGATCTATTTTTCTTATCAGTGGCCTCCAGGGAGAACAGAGGACTGGGGTGGGGTGGTGTGAAAGAAGGGTTAGGGAATAGTTTGTTCCTTGCTTTCAAAAACCTGTATTTGATTTGAAATTGTCACAACAGAAATTTCTCATAAAATGCATTCACTGGGAAAGATTGTATATACACACACATCCACACGTACACACACATACAAACCATACACATACACGGTGTACCGTATTTTACAAGTGACCTATTCCAAATAATAGATTTGGGGAACACTTAGAAACTGCCATAAGGTGGGGCAGAAAAGAAAAATGCTGAAGAGATAAGAGAAACATGTTGCAGCTATATTCTTGCTTACCACTTACAGTACAAATCCCATAAATATTTTATTTGACTCTTTTTGTTTCTGATAAGTAAAACCCTCCTTTGGAATGACATTTTATCTCAGGTCCTCAAGCATTTGCCTGAGTCCTTATTTTCTGCCCCCGGTGAGTAAGGAAACAGCCCCAAGATCTGTGAACCTATTTGCATGACAAAAAATCATCTTCCAGACATGAACCCTCCCAGGGGCTTTGTTTGGTGAAGGAGGGAGGTTCATTCATATACTTCAGAGACAGGTAGGTGACTACAAAGCAAATGTTAAGTACCCTAACAGAGAGGTTCTGAAAGCTCGTAAGTTCCCTGTATTTGATAGGCTCTGTCACCATTCCCAACACAGCTGCTAGAAAAGGCTGCCAAAGTAAACGAGAATGAAAGAGGATGAGACTGTAACCGTGTGTGTGTGTGTGTGTGTGT
The DNA here is from genome assembly GCF_964341445.2 of Mesoplodon mirus. Classification (NCBI taxonomy): domain Eukaryota; kingdom Metazoa; phylum Chordata; class Mammalia; order Artiodactyla; family Ziphiidae; genus Mesoplodon; species Mesoplodon mirus. Next base: position 24,708,361 of record NC_138995.1, on the reverse strand, counting down.
GTGTGTGTGTGTGTGTGATGTTTCACACAACTTGGCACCATCTGCCATTCTGTTAATCTGTGTTCAGAAAAAAGGGGATATCAACAATGGCTCTGACAGCCAACGTTTTTGTCGATATAATCATAAAAAAACATGCTGACCTTGTTTTATTAAAAATAGAATGAGAAGGTAAAGGCATCGCATTTATGGTTTTAACTGTTTTGGAGGGGTCTTAAACCAAAACAAAATAACTATTATTTCAATTGCACCACTGTAATTTACCTCGTTGTAAGAGTCTGATAAGGTAATGGAGGTCTATGGAGTTTTTTTTTTTTTTTTTTTTTTTTGGGCAGAGGGGTATGGGTAATGCAGTTGATTCTATATATAAACCTTCTGTGTGTGTGTGTGTGTGTGTGTGTGTGTGTAAAGGGAGAGGGAGATAGAGAGAGGGAAGGGGCAGATTCTACTGACAAATTAGGATGGCTTCTCATTTTTCTTCAGTTGAATGAATGAAAATGGACCCCAATGTGAATGGAGCTTCTTGTGTATGTGCTTCCTTGTATAACAACCTTCTTGCCACTTTTCCTTTCAGGGAGTTAGAATAAGCAAAGACAAGTTGTTAGGGAACAGGCATATGTGTAATTTGAAGGAGAGGTAAATTTGAGGCTTGTGGGGAAAATGAGGCTGGGGAAAAATGAGTTAGGGGAAGTCGTTGCCCTCTACAGATTAAGGGAGAGGAAAGAACCATCTGTCTGCCCCTAATTCCTACAGTAAACATGTGCTTAAATCTTGGCACTCAGACCCTGAGCTAGAGGAAGGAGCAGAGGCTGGTTCTTCATTTCTCTCCCTGAGAGGGTGCACCGGGGCCCAAGCCGGCCTGGACATGTGTGTATGATACCTCATACCTATCCTGCTACACTGATCATCTCCAAAATTGCTCTTATTTCTCCTGATTCCTAGGGTCTCAAAGAAATGCATCTGATGCTTTGACCTTAATTAGCTATTGATGCTCTTCTTCCCAAATAAGAGGAAGCAGCCAGATTGAGTGGCTGAGTCTTTGGAAGGTTCTGAATCCCATCTTTATATCTTCCAAATGCATAATCTTAAGCAAATTCAACTATACCCCTAACTTTTTTCTTCTATGAAAAATGAAATTAGTAATAATACATGCTTCTCAGGAGTGTATGTGTGTTTGCCTGTGTGTGTGAGTGGGTGTTGGACATGTGTGTGAATGTAAGATGTCACAGATTAAAAAATTAGTTTGGTACCAACTATATACCAAAGGAGGAAATAAAGAATACATTTTACCTATAAATTGTGTATGTAGCAATAATTTAAACCCACTCATATCTTCATCCAAAGCACGCTCCTTTTTTGAGACTAATTCCTTGCAAATTCCAAAGTTACCACTGGATCTGCACTGGACAACAGTCTTACACACAGTTAAATTCTGTAATGCCATAGCTCAATTTGCTTTGCTGAATTAGAGTGGTTTTAGGGAGAATAATTGGGGCTTTTTAATCAAAGCTGAAGTTTAAATGCCCTAAAAGATTTTTGGTCCTGTTTGGGGAAACGTACTAACTAAAATATTTTCCTTCTCTCCACTTCCTTCCTTCAGTGAATGTTTACTGAGCATATATGGTCTTGGTCTTCAGGCTGAGGACTCAGATTGCATGCTGACAGATTGAAAGTTAGACAAAGCTTCTATCAAGGACCTTATACTTCAACACTATGTGGGAGTTAGTGATGTTTCTCCACTGTGTTGCTGCCTTTGAGAACATTTTCTTATTCAGCCTGGCATGCATATGTGTGCATGCTTGTGTGTGCTTGTATGTGTGTGTATATGTACTTGTAAAAGCAAGTTATAGGCATATATAAGATAAACTTAGAAAGTATTCATTCATTTGAGCCCCCTCCCCAAAATAGTTTCATTTAATCCTATTAAAACATCCTGACAAAAACTATTACTAACTTCCCTCCCTCCTTCCCTTCCTCCTCCATCCTCCCTCTCTCCCTTCCTTTTTTTATTTTCAAAAGGGAATTACCCAATAACCATCTCAAAGAGGGATTTTATCAATTTTATAGAAAACCCTATAAGATAAAATCTCACCAACTCTGATTTATGTTTAATATTGATCCAAGTTGTTTTAGGAATGAATCAGAAATACTCAAATGAGATTCAGCAGCAGCACATGTCTAAATGGTATACAATGAGCCTTTTTTGAACTCTAACATAGAGGTGTTCAGTCATTCTGCCTTCATTACAAAATAATTCTGTAGCAGTATCATTGGTATTTTTACATAACCTGGGATGAAATTATTTTCCTTCTTTAGCTATTAAATCTAACTGATATATTCATAATATTTAAATGCTTTACCAGCCTCTTCAACCTCTCATTTTTAACAACTCTAAGGCATTTTAAAATTTAATGCCATGAAATCAGAACTAATATTGATTCATTTTAAGCTTCTTTTCTAGTGTATTGTTGAAATACACAGTATGGTTAGAACGAATAGACCGAAACATCACCTTTTGTTTGATGATAAAATTATTTCACCTAAAACACTAGATGTTGTTCTGAATAGTTAATTGGTTATGTCATCAGCTGTCAAATTAGTACATTTTATGGAGCTTTTACCGTTTTTTTTTTTTTTTTTTTTTTTTTTGCGGTACACGGGCCTCTCATTGTTGTGGCCTCTCCTGTTGCAGAGCACAGGCTCCAGACACACAGGCTCAGCGGCCATGGCTCACGGGCCCAGCCGCTCCGTGGCATATGGGATCTTCCCGGACCGGGGCACGAACCCGTGTCCCCTGCATCGGCAGGCGGACTCTCAACCACTGCGCCATCAGGGAAGCCCTATGGAGCTTTTATCTTGATTAAAATTTTCTTCTGAAACTAATTAAAACCTCATTCACTAGTCTTTCTTGTAATGAATTACCCAGTAGTCAAACTTAAAAAAACATCTCTAAACATTTCTGGTCTGATTGGCTTTATTTATTAAATGCCACAGCAACATGATCTAGTATGTGCTGAATCCAAATTCTGTGATTTATTACTAAAATAAAAATTACAGATTAGTTCAGAAGAACTATGAAAAAATTTCTTTCTAACTTATTTCATATTAAGAATCTATAAATGTCATTTGAAATGGAAAAATTTTGGTCATTATCAGCATATTAATTTTTGCTTGATTTTTAAAGGCATATATAAAATACTGAAATTCAGAAAGTTTTAAATTATTAAATTTAAATTTTTTTGTTTGTTTTTATAGCATGGTATAGTCTTTCTCCAAGTTTTATGCATACCACACTTGTTGAAATAGAGCTACTACCTAACATGATGAGAGATCATCACGAGCTGATTTTGCTGATGGTAGTAAATATGGGCATTAATTATGTTCATGTATTGCATCTATAAGATGATACATGTAGAGACTTCCCTGGTGGCACAGTGGTTAAGAGTCTGCCTGCCAATGCAGGGGACACAGGTTTGAGCCCTGGTCTGAGAAGATCCCACATGCAGTGGAGCAACTAGCCCATGCGCTACAACTACTGAGCCTGCGCTCTACAGCCCACGAACCACAGCTACTGAGCTCACGCCCCGCAACTACTGAAGCCCACACACCTAGAGCCCATGCTCCACAACAAGAGAAGCCACCACAATTAGAAGCCCGCACGCTGCAACGAAGAGTAGGCCCCGCTCGCCACAACTAGAGAAAACCCGTGCACAGTGACAAAGACCCAACTCAGCCAAAAATAAAAATAAATTAATTAATTTAAAAAAATTTTTTTAAAGAAGATACATGTATTTCATATAATAGCTCTCTTTGTTTTATCCTGACGAAGCACCTGAGATGTGTGCTTTTATTATTTCCAATTTACTGATATTAAAAATAAGACTTAAATATATTCAGTGAATTTTCCAAGTCGCACGGAAAGTGTGAAAGATTCAAACCACAGCCGCTGTGATATCAAAGTCAGTGTACTAAACAGAAACCCTAGACACCCAGCCTCTCCACTATGCTGGGTTCAAGGCAAAGGGTGGACACTATTTAAAAGTTATTCCGTCCTTTCTCATCCCCAAGAAATCTTACCAACAGTTTATTTCCATTGTTGTCAGATTTGTGCCAGCTGCAAAGAAAAGAGACTGTTTCTGTTTCTAAGATTTTGTATTTATTTCTAGTTCTTTAGATTAAGCTTTAGATGACCTTGCAAGCCCAAAGTTTAAAGTTGCTCCCAAAGTCCTCGGCCTCAATTTTGGGATGATTTGTTGTCTCTTCAGGTATTGCACAGATGTAGGGTACATCAAGTTGATTGTGGAGATTTAATCCGCTGTTCCTGAGGCTGCTGGGAGAGATTTCCCTTTCTCTTCTTTGTTCACACAGCTCCAGGGATTTAGCCTTGTATTTGGCCCCGCCTCTGCGTGTAGGTCGCCTGAGGGCGTCTGTTCCCTGCCCAGACAGGAAGGGTTAAAGTAGCAGCTGATCAGGGGGCTATGGCTCCCTCAGGCTAGGTGGAGGGAGGGGTACAAATGCGGGGCGAGTCTGTGGCAGCACAGGCCAGTGTGATATTGCAACAGCCTGAGATGCGCAGTGTGTTTTCCCGGGGAAGTTGTCCCTGGATCACGGGACCCTGGCGGTGGCGGGCTCTACAGGTTCCAGGGAGTGGAGGTGTGGATAGTGACCTGTGCTTGCAGACAGGCTTCTTGGTTGCTGCAGCAGCAGCCTTAGCGTCTCATGCCCATCTCTGGGGTCCGCACTGACAGCCACAGCTTGCGCCCGTCTCTGGAGGTCATTTAGGAGGTGCTCTGGATCCCCTCTCCTCACGCACCCGGAAACAATGGTCTCTTGCCTCTTAGGCAGTTCCAGACTTTTTTCCCTGACTCCCTCCTGGCTAGCTGTGGGGCACTAGCCCCCTTCGGGCTGTGTTCACGCAGCCAACCCCAGTCCTCTCCCTGGGGTCTGACGTCCAAAGCCGGAGCCTCAGCTCCCAACCCCCACTCGCCCCTGCGGGTGAGCAGACAAGCCTCTCTGTCCGGTGAGTGCTGGTCGGCACCCATCCTCTGTGCGGGATTCTCTCCGCTTTGCCCTCTGCACCCCTGTTGCTGTGCTCTCCTCCGTGGCTCCTACGCTTCCCCACTGCCCACCCCTGTCTCCACCAGTGAAGGGGCTTCCTAGTGTGTGGAAACTTTTCCTCTTTAAAAGCTCCCTCCCAGAGGTGCAGGTCCCATCCCTATTCTTCTGTGTTTTTTCTTTTCTCCTTTTGCCCTACCCAGGTATGTGGGGATTTTCTTGCCTTTTGGGAAGTCTGAGGTCTTCTGCCAGCATTCAGTAGATGTTCTGTAGGAGTTCCACATGTAGATGTAGTTTTGATGTATTTGTGGGTAGGAAGGTGATCTCCACATCTTACTCCTCTGCCATCTTGAAGGTCCCCCCAAAAGAGTTTCTTAATGTAGGGAATAAGCAAGTATTTTTATTTTATTTTATTTATTTTATTTTATTTTATTTATTTATTTATTTATTTATTTATGGCTGGCTGGCTGGCTGGCTGGCTGGCTGTGTTGGGTGTTGGGTCTTCGTTGCTGTGCACGGGCTTTCTCTAGTTGCACTGTGGGGGCTACTCTTCGTTGCAGTGAGCAGGCTTCTCATTGCAGTGGCTTTTCTTTGTTGCAGAGCACGGGCTCTAGGCATGCAGGCTTCAGTATTTGTGGCACCCGGCCTCAGTAGTTGTGCCTCACAGGCTCTAGAGCATAGGCTCTGTAGCTGTGGGGCACGGGCTTTGTTGCTCTGTGGCATGTGGGATCCTCCCAGACCAGGGCTCGAACCCGTGTCCCCTGCATTGGTAGGTGGATTCTTAACCGCTGTGCCACCAGGGAAGTCCCTGTTGTTTTTTTAAGGCCCTATGAAAAACACTTGCTCTGTCCTTAGATAAAGGAGGACATAAGGAAAATAAGTTGGCAATTATTTTTTTCTGTGTATGGAAATGGAGCTATATTTTGAGTTTGGAAGAGTCAAAAGGAAAACATTTACAGATTGTTGCTGATCATCATAAAAACCTAAATAGTTAAAAGGCAAACAGGCTTAATAAAACTTTAAAAATGCAGCACCGTCAGCAAATTAGGGAAGACGACTCCAAACAAAATTTCTTAATCTTTTTTAACAGCTTCGTTGAGATATAATTCTCATAACATACAGTTCACCAGTGGTGGGTAAAATTTCATGGTTTTAGTGTATTCACAGAGCTGTGCAACCATCACTAAAATCAATTTAAGAACATTACTATCAACCTAAAGAGAAACTCTCATACCCATGAGCAGTCATTTCCTCTACACTGAAGAATTAACCTTACCCCAAAAGAAGTCTGGCTTTTTCCCTAAGCTACTGGGAGGTGATCTGTAGTTGCTCATTATGTCCTACCTGTTAGGACTATCTTTGTTTGCCTGGGGACTTTGAGCACTAGACAGTCTATCGATGTGATTTTATGATGGTGGATTTAGGATATGCCATATCAGTTCCAACCTCCAGGAGAACTAAAGGCTAAAGGTATTATCCTGAACCTTCAGGATGATCTGGAAGAGAAAGGTCAGCCTTGCAGACAGTATGTGGTCAAGCCTTAGTATAAAATTCAGACACCAAAGGCTTGGGTGAGTTTTCCTGGTTGGGAATACTCTTCAAGTCTTATGATAAACCATAGCCTGGAGGAGATAATGCTGTCCAGGAATCAGAAGAGAGGATGATGGAAAGCTTCATGTTTGGACCAATCCCAGACCTCACTGTATGCATCTTTTCTTTTGGCTGATGCTAATTTGTATCCCTTCATTATAATACAAATATAATCACAAGCATAGTGTGTCCAGAGTTCTGTGATTCATTTTAACAAATCATCAAACCTGAGGGTGATGCTGGGAGCTCCAAATTTGTAGCCAACTGGTCTGAAGTGAGGTCCTGAGAATCTCTAAATTTTCAGATGGTGGCTGAAGTAAGGGCATTCTTGTGGGAACTATTATTTCCAACTATAAAGCTTGTCTAACTTGTTGTATTTCACATTTTTCCACCCCTCAGCTCTTGAAAACCACTAAGCTACTTTTTGTCTTTATAGGTTTACCCATTGAAATTTCACACAATAGGTGATTTTTGTGATTGGCTTCTCTTAATTAGCATAATTTTCAGTGTTGAAAGTGTGCATCAGTTCTTCATGTCTTTTCATGGCTGAATAATATTCCATTGTATGGATATACTAGTTTTTATTTATCTATTCATCGGTTTATAGACATTTAGGTTGTTTACACCCTTTTGGCTATTGTGAATAGTGCTGCTGTAAACATTCCTGTGTAAGTTTTTTATTTGAGCACTCATTTTCATGTCTTTTGGGTGTATACCTCAAAGTAGAATTGCTGGGTCATGGAAGAATTCTATGCATAGCTTATTTAAGGAACTGTCAAACACTTTTCTGGAGTAGCTGCACCATTTTAAAATTTCACCAGCAATATTTGATGGTTCCAATTCCTCCACATTCTTGACAACACTCATTAATTTCCATCATTTTGGTTATAGCCATCTTAGTGGGTGTAAAGTGGTATCTTGTGGTGTTGATTTGCATTTTCCTAATGACCAATGATATCTGTATTTTCACTTTCTTCATGGTGTCTTTTGAAGCACAAAAGTTTTTAATTATGATGAAGTCCATGTTTTTTTTTGTCACTTGTAGTTTTTCATCATATATAAGAAGGCTTTACCTAAGATCCCCAATATTCTCTCATTATGTTTTCTTTTAAAAATTTTATAGTTTTAGCTTTTATCTTTTATGTCCATAATTCATTTTGAATTACTTTTTATGTATGGTACAAGTACTTCATTCTTTTGCAGGTGGATAGCTAGTTGTCTCAGCACTATTTGTTGAAAAGACTATTCTCTCCTTAAAAGATTGTCTTGGAATTATTGTTGAAAATCAATTGACCATAAATTTAAAGGTTTATTTCCAGACTCAATTCTATTCCATTGATCTGTATATCTTTATTCCAGCACTATGCTATCTTGATTACACTAGCTTTGCAGTAAGTTGTGAGCAACTTTGTTCTCTTTCTAAAGAGTATTTGACTATTCCGGATAAAACCGGTAAATCTTAACAGTTATGGGATACTTACTCTGTGAATGTGTGAATGGGTAGAAGATGGAGAAGACATCTTGATCTACCGTAATCATACAGCCTACCTCACTCATTTCCCACACATAATATTTCAGCTAGATTGTAAGTTACAAGAAGAAAGGGATTAATGGATATGATCTATTTTCAGATCTATATATTTTATCTAATTCTTTTTATTATACTGATTTGTTTATCTTTGTTTAAAGTGAGGAAATATTATAGCCTAGTGGGAGATGCCTGAAGGTTTTATGTAAGCAGTGGTATGTAATCTGCATTTTAAAACACTACTAATATTTTTGTGGGATGAAGAAACAGCTTGGGCTAGAATATAGGGGGGAAAAAAAGAAAATTGTTTCTTCTATACTCACATTTCACTTTTGACACCAAATATGTGGGTTTTTCCACACCAAGTAATTCTCCAATTCTTGGCAGACACCGATAGGATGACCTACAATTTAATTCATTATGACATTAACTACCTGGAGTTAGTGCAGACCCCACAGGTTAAGGCCTTGGTCCCCAAGACTGCCCCTGACTTCACGTGTCTATCTCAAGTCCCAGGTTGTCACTTCTGACCAACTGACTATAAATCAGGGGTTCCTATGACCCTCTTCTTGGATTCAATAATTTGATAGAATGACTCACAGAACTCAGGGAAACACTACTTACTATTACTGGTTTATTATACATGGTATAATAAAGGATACAAATGACCAGACGAAGAGGTACATTGGGTGACGTTCAGAAGGGAGAATGTATTTTATTAAAAAATGAAATATAGTTCATGACACATATTCTGTACTTTCGTCACTTAGGTATACAGAGTAATCGCCAAGAAACTAAAAGAAAAATGGATAGTTTGTTCTGACATTTTTGTTCCAAGAAGGGGAAAATTATTAATCAGCTGTGTAGGTATTTTGATGCTTTGTGGACTAAGGAAGTCTTTGGCAATTGTGTATAATTCGGGGCATACCCTAAATTAACAGTAATCTATTTGTGGATACATACTTTGTACTAAAGTAATTTCTCACTTCCTCAGTTATTTAATTGTACTTTGAACAACTTTGGCAGGCAACTCATTATGTATTCTCACTATATATATATTTTTTATTATACAAAGTCACATTGAAATGAAATGGATACATGCACCATTGACTTTAATAGGATTTTGCATTGTAAGAATGATATACAGATACAGTGTACTGCATAGAAATATCTTGTGGGGTAAGAATAACAGGATTATTGTGGAATTTCACAGTCATATAACTCAAAAGGCAGTCATTCCTGCAGGTTATGGTTTTCTTTGGGATGAAGTAGAAAACTGAAGGACAAGTGGTTTTAACAAGCCCACATATGTGATATTCATTTTAGAAATTATTATCTGGCATACTTTATAAATGTGAAATTGACTTTATATAAAACAAAAGAGTGAAGAAAATCATAAAAACTGTGTACTGTATCCAAAGTCATTTCTTGTCAAGTGAGAAACCCATTTAACAAAGATTTCTTTGTAACTACAGTTTCTAAATGATTTTGTAATAATGCTCAGGCCTCAATAAAGTATCAGGTAGAAGTCTGAACCAATCGACATTCTTATGAGACTAAAAATGAACAAAAAATGACCATGATAGAGTATATCAGTTATTTGGTGAATTAGCATTTATTGAGCAACTTTTCAGCATCTATCAGGATAAACACACAAGAGATGGTAAAAAATCATAGTTAAAAATATGTGCTACTGAGTCAAATCTCTCTGGCCCCAGTCTACCTGATTGACATTGTGTAGATGAATTAACCTCTTAGGTTCTTCAACTAGAAAACAGGGATAATAATAGCATATAACTCAGAGTGTTAGAAGGAATAAATAAACTGTGACATGAAAGGGGATTATCATAGAGTCTGGTATATAGTAGGCTCTCTGTATTTGCAATTTTAATTCCCCAAATATACACCATAGAATACTAGTGCCACAAGATCCTAAACGTTAAAAACAAATACAAGCTAGTAAACAGGTAACAACATAATATGGTGGTCCAGTTGGTCTGTGAATTTCAAGTGGAGGATAGTATATGAAGCAATTACTCATATACGGTCAGATGGTAAAGGCTCTGAGAATTACTGCTGTAATGGGAAATGTTTTCCTTTTCCAACTGAAATGTATTAAAGTAAACGTACGGCAGGAGGATGAATAAATAGCATTTTGTTATATTTTTCATGCCAAATTGCTGTTTACTTAAGGTACCATTTATTGTTGTATGGGGGCTAACATTTTTCAAAGAATGTTTCCCAGAGTTTCCCAGACCATTAGCTGGCAGGATTGTCATAAGAAAACAGCCACATGCTCAAAAAATTCTGGGGAAAAGCTGAGTGAAATGAAAGTTAAAGAGTATTTTGTGTTCTGTTTCCCAATTTATTTCCCAACAGCTTTATGACTGTCCCTGGACAGTGGTCCTCATTGTCTGAAATCTGAATATATTGCCTAAGAAAGAACATTTTTGCTGTCTTTCTTTCTACCTTCTTGGTGAGCCTCACCACCTACAAGGTTTCTCCATTTTCCCAGACTCATACCTGGTGCTCCAGCCACTTGACACAGACTCTTCCACCTCTGCACCTTCATATATATTGTTTCTCTGTCTGGAAAAATTTTCTACCACTTGTTCACTTGGCAAAATATTATTCCTCATTTCAAAACAAATTTTGTCTCCACTATATGATTCAGGAAATTATATCAGCAGACTGTAGGACTATTTTCTTTTGCACCTACTGCATATTCTACTTATACTCATGAGAACATGTTTTGCCTTTATCCCCACCAGGACATAAACACTTTGAGGAAAAGGAGTATTTTTTCACAGTTTCTTTAATCTTAGAAGCTAGCATGGCCTTAGAAGAAACTTTTAAAAAGATGCACACACAAATAGAAAACTTAGAAAAATTCTCATTGAAAGAGGTATTTACACAGTTGAAGACTTTGAAGAGAGCTACTATGACTTCTCATTTGAGGTGTGAACCATATTCTCCTTTATATTGAGTAGAATATTTTATTTGAAGAATAATTTCCCTTGGATAAGATGAGTTCCATGTCTGTAGAGGTAATGTTATGATCAAGTAGACACTTTTCGAGGATGCTATGGAATTGATTGAAATATTTTCTAGTATATGAAAAATTCAATAATTCTACAAAAGGTGATGTTTGATCGTACATAGATGAATTTATGCATTTCTTTTTGTAGTTACTTTATGACAAGTAATATTGGGTCTTTCATTTACTTGAGTAATATAAAATTTCCTTTTCCTATCAATCTATTTTCATATAAAAGCAAATCAGTAAATAAATTATGAATTGGTAAGACTGCAGGTAGTTTGAGGATATAGAAAAAATGAGGATTATACAAGAGGTATGTGTTTGAATCACAGTGTGTCACAAATCAAATGAAAAATACAAAAAGATAACTTTTGAAGATACTTAAATTGTTCTGTGATTCTAAATCGAATCTTTTTTTTTTTTAATAGGAGGTTTAACACCCTATTTTGGAGGTAGGAATCCAATGTCAATATGAATATTAAGATCATTAGGTTGCCTAGTTCAACCCTTAGTTTCAAAAACCTTTCATTTGAATGGCTAATACCTACATTAAGGTAATTTGTCTTGGGTCCTTATTGATTCAATTCATATTTAGTATGAAAGAAAACAATTATTTTTCCATGATTTTCCTGTTGTCTGTTTATTTCTGTGAGTAATCTGTGCCTAAGAATACACATACTCTTGGAATATGTTACATGTATATGAAAATGCATGTGAAAGGTTATGTGTGTGTACGTGTGTGCACATATATATTCGAGAAGAAATAGTCATGAGCCGTTGTCATAGCAACCAGCATTGTTTCCCAAAGAGCAAAGTAAATAAGTACTTTTCACATAACACCCGTAATTGTCTTGACACTGTGACATTTCCCCCTAAAGCAAGACCTTAAATCAATAAAAAGTTTCAGTATCAAGGAAAAGAATTCCATGATTTATGCACCTTGAGGTATAAGCCACTCCCTCCACAAAAGCACTTGGATATACTTCCAAAAAGAGAATTCTGTAGTTAAATATGTCTCTACTACTTAAATTTTGAAGAAAAGCTTTTGATAAATGAGGTCAAGAAGGTCACACTAACTCATTCATTCAATCTTTGATATTTTCATGTATCTTTATATGGATATTTTGGCCAGTACTACAGAATAGCACATATACGTACACTATGAAATGTGTTTTAGATAGTATTATCCCATTTAAAACCAAAGAAAATTTTTTAGGGTTAAGATTAATGAATGTCGGGTCTGGAAAATATTGCAAACATTATCTGGGCAGGTGTTTCCCACGTTTGTTATCACCTTGAAGTTTTAATGCATGTTATTCTATCATAAAAACTATAGTTACATAATTTTTAAGAAATTTAAAAAATTTTTATGCAAATCAATGTACTTAACCCAATGTCTAGTTCATGAGAGATGCCAGCCAACTACTCTTTATAATGCCTCTCCTTTTCTCCTTTGAATAACAAGCCACTTAAACTATCAAAACATTGATATGGGATAAATTAAAATATGGACACAAATGCTATCATCATATCTATATTTTAAAAACTGAAAAGCATCTTTTTTCCCTAAAACCAACATAAAGCTGCCCAGAGGATCATTTTCCTTTTAGTTTACTTGTCAATATAATATGCATTTAATATAATTCTTACATTTTTCCTAGAGTCTTTATACAGTTTAGAAAACACCATCATTTCTTTACCCCAAGCACTTTACTAATGAGTTAATAAAATAATATGTGTGATATGTGTGCTAATCTGATAGTTATTTGAACTTTGCTGCCTCTTTTTTTCTTTTTTCCCCATGACTAATTGCTATTTAGACACTCTGAAGTATTTTCTAGGAGTTTAACTAGCTGTTGTAAATTAAACTATGAGGCCATGTCCTCTTAATTAAAGTGAAAGAGCAAATAATTGACCTTAAACTTAAATACCTCACATGCAAGTAAGGACATCCTTTTCTAGCAATACAGAAAAAATACCCCACCATCAGTATACAGGTTAGAAAAAGCTTAGCAGGGAATATTAGAAGGGAATATATAAACACATGCCATATGGATAGTACTCATTTTACTCTCCCTTGGAAAACAGCACAACCTCCTCTGTATCCATAATAATATTGTCACAGGATAGTAGTACATTTATCTGCTTATTGATTTCTCTTTCCTGAAAAGGTAACTACTTTCTAAAACATATTTCATAGTTGTTTGCCCTAATAAAACCCCGAAGTTTTGTTGAAAGCATATTGTAAGTCTATGGGCAGAAAACTTTCAATTTCAATTTAAAGTGACATTTAAAAGTGTAATTGCTATGGCGCAGTGGTTAAGAATCCACCTGCCAATGCAGGGGACACGGTTTCGAGCCCTGGTCCGGGAAGATCCCACATGCCGCAGAGCAACAAATTCCGTGCGCCACAACTACTGAGCCTGCGCTCTAGAGCCCGTGAGCCACAACTACTGAAGCCCATATGCCTAGGGCCCGTGCTCCGCAACAAGAGAAGCCACTGCAATGAGAGAAGCCCATGCACAGCAACAAAGAGTAGCCCCTGCTCACCACAACTAGAGAGAAACCTGTGTGCAACAACGAAGACACAACGCATACAAAAATAAATAAATAAATAAATAAAATTTTTAAAATATGCACTTTTTTGAAAACCACCACATTCTAGACCATTTTCTTCTTATATGTTCCCTTCCTTCCTCCCTCCCTCCTTCACTGTCTACCTCCATTATCTCCCTTTCTACCTTTCTTTCATTTTAATTAACCAGTACAACTCAAAATGTGTTTTAGGGACCTGTTACTTCTTCATAAATTCTCTGTTATCAGAATGCAATGAGATAAGTACAAAAATCGAAAGTAAGAATTTAGAAACTTTTAGAGCAATTTGACATTGCTGTGATACCTAGGGAAGTGGTCAATGGTCTCGTTGCATTCAGCAAGTTAAAAAGCAGTTTTGTGGAATACATGTGGCGCAAGCTGGGTATTCCTTAGCCTCACTTGGACCATGTAAGATTTGTGATAGGTTGGAGGAGGGAGAAAACTTGCTTTTTTTTTTTTTTCAAGAAGTATTGACCTAATTAACCTACTATCTTAAGTATTCATAGAGGCTGAATCATAAAAAGATCAACATTCTAGTTTTCTGTATGCCCTTTCTCTCTTGAGATATGGCATTTAATTTCTTTGCCTTATTTCTTGCGTCTCTAAACTTGGGATTTAAACCTCTGCTATGAAAAGTCAGGAAGACTCGAATTTTCATTAGCTTTCCCTGCCTTTTTCATATGCATACACATATAGATAATTTTAGTCAATGTGAACATACAACTTTATATTTAGTCTTTTTCTCTTGAGGTCACACCTAAACATGTGTCAGGCATTTGTTATTGGCTTCATAAGTGTATTTTTCAATGACTAAGTAATATTCTATTATGTTACATTTTTTCCTTTTTTGTTTGAAAATTTTTAATTTAGATATAAATCACATATGATGATATAATATTCATACCATAAGATTCACATTTTTAAAGTAACAATCTGATGGGTTTTAGTATAAAGTGTCACAATCACTGGTATCTAATTCCAGAAAAGTTTCATCACCTTGTAAAAAATGTTTTTAATTCTATTAAGTATATATCTGAGAATGGAAAAACCTGTGTCCTATGGTAACTGTCTGTTTAATTTCATTTTGAAGAACTGCCAGACTGCTTTCCAAAGTGCCTTCATCAGTTTACATTCCCACCAGCAATGTATGAGGGTTCCATGTTCTCCACATATTCGGCAATATTTGTAATTGACCATCTTTTCATTTTAGCCATACTAGTGAGTGTGAAGTGACAGACCATTTTGGTTTTAATTTGCATTTTCCTAATCAATGTTAAGCATCTTTGTGTGCTTCCTAGGTATTTTTATATCTTCTTTGGAAAAATGTCTATTCATATCCTTCACCCATTTAAAAAAACTTTTGTCTTTTTATTGTTGAGTTGTAATAGCTCTTTATACATTCTGGATACCAAGCCCTTATTAGAATATTATTTGCAAATTTTTTTCCCATTCTGTGAGTTGTTCTTTCAGTTTCTTGATAGCGTCTTTTGATGCACAAAATTTTTCATTTTAATGAAATTCAATTTATCTACGTTTTCTTTTGTCACTTGTAGTTTAGTTGTTGTATTATAAGAGAGCTTTGTCTTAGCCAGGGTCATGAAGAGTCACTCCTAAGTTTTCTTTAAAGGGTCTTATAGTTTTAGTTTAGTTTTAGATCTTGCATTTAGGTCAGTGATACAATTTGAATTAATTGTTATGTATAGTCTGAGCAAGAGGTCCAACTTCACTCTTACACATGTGGGTAAACAGCTGTGCCAGCACCATTTGAAAAGATTATTCTTTCCTCATTTAAATGATCTTGGCACCCTTGTCAAAAATCAACTGGCTAAGAGTATATGGGTTTATTTTTGGGCTCTCAATTCTACTCTATTAATATGTGTTTCTGTCCTAACTCAAGTACCACACTGTGTTGATTACTATTGTTCTGCATTCAGTTTTGAAATTGGAAAGTGTGAGTCTTCCAACTTTTTTCTTTTTCAAGATGATTGTGTCTGTTCTGGATCACTTGAATTTCTAGATGAAATTAAGGATCATCTTGTCAATTTATGCAAAAAAAAGCTGAAATTTTGATAAAGATTGTGCTGAATTAGATACATTTGGGTAATATTGCCATCCCAACTATATTAAATCTTGCAATTGATGAACATAAGATATCTTTTCCTTGTAATGTCTCCTTTAATTTCTTTCAATAATATTTTGTAGTTTCAGTGTACAAATCTTGCACTTGTTAAGTTTTTTGTGTACTTTATTCTTTTTGATGCTATTGTAAATGAAATTATTCTATTAATTTTATTTTTGGATGGTTCATTGCTAATGTATAAAAATATACTTGATATTTTTATATTGATTTGTATCCTGCAACCTTGCTAAACTCTTTTATTAGTTTTAATAGGTTCCCCCCACACCACACACATACCTTTTTTGGTGGATTCCTTAGGATTTTATGCACACAGGACCATGTCATCTGTACATGGAGATAATTTTACTTTTTCCTTTCCAGTTTGGATGCCTTTTGTTTTTGTTCTTGTTTTGCCTATGGCCCGAACCTCCAGTAATACAATGTTGAATGAAGTAGTGAAATTAGACATGTTTATTTTGTTCCTGATATAGGGAAAACTTTATGTCTTTCATGTCTTTTCACCAATATATTGGTGTTTTAGAAATAAGCTTTATCAGGTTGAAAAAGTTCTCCTCTATTACTAGTCTGTTGATTGTGGTTTGTTTGTTTGTTTTAATTATGAAAGGGTATTTAATATTTCCAGGTGTTCTTTCTACATTTATTGAAGGAGTTATGTAGTTTTTGTCCTTTATTCCGTTAATATGGTGTACCATATTGATTGGTATGCATATGTTGAATACATTTTTCTACGCATTCCTGAAATAAATCCCACTTAGTCATATGTAAGTGTTTTTTTATGTGCTGCTGGCTTTGGTTTGCTAGTATGTTGCTAGTGATTTTGGCATCTATATCCATAAGGAAAATTGCACTGGACTTTTCTTGAGATGGCTTTGTCTGGTTTTGGCATCAGCTAATACTAAATTTATAGGCTGAATTAGGATATTTTTCTTCCTCTTCTGTTTGTGGAAAGTTTGTGAAGGGTTGTCATCAATTCTTTTTTAAATGTTTGATAGAATTCACAAGTGAAGTCATCTGATTCTGGGCTTTTCTCTGTGAGAAGTTTTAAAATTACTAATTCATTCTTGTTATAAGTTTATGCAATTTTTTTTTCTTGAGTCAGTATTGGTAGCTTATATCCCTAGGAATTTTACATTTCACCTAGGTTATCTAATTGTTGGTATATAGCTGTTCATAATATTCCCTTATAATCCCTTCTTATCATCCTTCAGTGGTAATGTGCTCTCTTTTATTCCTAATTTTAGTAATTTGAGTCCTCCCTTGTTCTCATCAGTTTAGATAAAAGTTCATTGATTTTTGTTATTATCTTCTAAGAACCAACTTTGAGTTTTATTTTATTTTCCTATTCTTTTGTTATTCATATCCACTCTAATATTTGTTTTCTTTCTTTTTGCTTGCTTTGAATTTATTTTTCTCTTTTTTCTCTGTCTTCTTAAATTGGAAGATTAGTTATTAGTTATTGATTTGAGATTTTTCCTCTTTTTTAATATAGGTATTTAGAACTATAAATTTCCCTCAAAGCACTTCATTAGCTGCATCCCATACATTTTAATATATTGTGGCTTTATTTTCATTCATCTCACAATATTTTCAAAATTTCCTTTTGATTTCTCCTTCAACCCACTTACCACTTAGGAGTGTGTTGCTTAATTTCCATATATTTTTAATTTTCCATATTTTCCTCCATTTTGATTTCTAGTTTATTTTCTTGTGTTAAGAGAATGTACTTTGTATAATTTTAATCATGTTAAATGTATTGAGTCTTGTTTTATGGCCTAGTATGTGATCTATCTGAAAGGGTTCTATATGAACTTGAGAACAATGTGTATTCTGCTCTTGCTGAATGGAGTGTTCTATAGAGGTCTTTAGATCTAGTTGTTTTTTGTTGTTTGTTTTTTGTTTTTGTGTTGTTCACAGCTATTTTTCTGTTGATTTTCTAATTGTTCTATTTATTATTGAAAGTGGGGTATTAGAATTATTACTATTATCATTGAATTGTTTCCCTTTTCAGTTACATCAGTTTTGCCTTATGTATTTTGGGATTCTGTTTTTAGGTGCAATATTTAATAGAATTTAATGAGAGTGAAATGTAAATTTATCATGGAAGTAGACACCACAAGTGATAATGATAGTGAATTATTACTCAGGAGCTAAGCTACATTTGTCTCATGCAGAATTTAAAGAAGAGTAGCTGGGATCTCATCATGGAGGCCTGAATATATCAGTATTCTTTCTGAAGTGGTGCACATAATTCCAAAGAATCCCTCTCTGCTCTCTTCTTTTTGGTCTTTCTCACCAGTACTATCATTGCTACTTTTCTTCTTCATTCTAATCCCAAAATTCTATTGCTGCAGGCTTACTATACTGACAAATTAAAGATAAATACTCTATCATACACACACACACACACACACACACATACATATTCCCCTCCTCTAAATTTTAAGTCCTTGCTGCAGTAGATGTTTCTCTTGTCTTAGCTTCGTAATTCAACACTATCTATCCACAATTTCCTGACTGAGGCTGAATCACATCCCATGCCATTATAAGACCAATAATGAACTCGGCTTTACCAATAATTATACTTCTACTTCCTTAATTTCATTCTAATTGCCAGTCATTTTGAATGATTTCTACCATGGTATTTGCTACCTCTGCCTACCTTTATGTTGGAAGGTTCTGCACTTTCTTGTTGATTTTCATTCACTCTTTTTGAGGTAGGATGGTCAAGTAAATAAGAATCTCATCTTCTGGAAATCCAACTCCACCACTTATTAGCTGTTTGGTCTTGACTAGCTTACTGGATCTCTCTAAGCCCTAATATCCTCATCAATGTGTTGGTAACTTTTACTTAATAGACTTTTATGATGATAACAACTATAAATTCATTTAAAGTTTTTAGCGAAGTTCATGAAACTAGTAACCACTCAAAAGTACTAGTTGTAAAAAAACACTATTTATCATTTTAAGATTCTTTAGGAACTATTCCACGATCAACCATCCACCCTGAGAACCAAATTTGTGCTTCCTTATTAGCTGATAGTCTCTCAGAAAATACTGTTAAGTTTTCAAAAATTTACACTTAGACATAAAAAAATATATATGTAACATAAAATGAACTCCCCCACCGTGGACTGTGGGTTACATTAAATTCATCCTTAAATTTTAAGAGCCAATTAGGGATACCTATACAAGTGGGTGATTTTCATTTTTTTTCAATAAGCAGATTCTATACTAAAAAGAGTGAAAGTAGACATCAAGCTGTTCTCATCCTATACACTTTTCCTATACATATATTTGCATTCTGTTGTGGGAGACATTTTTTATAAGAATTTTACCATCATGATCTTGGAAATGAAAGGCTTTCAAGCTCTATACCTTGACTAAGAATGTTTCAAATATGTTCGTGAATTCAAATACACATGAGATAGGTGGCCCTAGTACGTTGAGTATAGATGTTTATGTCATTTTAAGTTTTTTGAGGCAGAATGGAAAATCCAGGTCAGAACATCTATGAGGTTAGTTAGATAGACTAAACATAAGGTTATGTACTAGTTAGACTGGAACTGTTTTCCATAAGTCAGCTAAAAAATAAATACTGAAATAGAAGGTCAAATTGGCTGGTAACTAGGAAACCAAAAAATTGATTTATTTTACAAAAGAGATGTTTTTATTTGCTGAGAAGATTTATTGTATGATATTTTAGAATATACGGTTAAGAAAAAATGAGGATCTAAGTTTGGCACTGCTTTTTTAAAACATGTTTGATATGTTGGCTGAGATAATGGGAAAATATAATAATGAATTCTAATGAGTAGTATTATCCTACTATATCTGTAAAATACTTATTTGTGAAAGTATTTGCTGTGGTTAGCAAATATTGTTTTTGATGATGCTTTCCTGATAGGGGAATATTTATTGATTGCACTTATTCTGGGAAGAATTTTAATCACAGATTTAGTGAAGAAGTGTGACTGTCAGAAAAGCTCTGATTTATCACTAGTAATTCTCTTTCTATTATATTAATTTAAGATGTTTATTTCCATCACAGTTTATGTCTTGTTTAACAGAAAATTACACACTATAAGAGGCATGTGTTTGTTGTTGGTGTTATTTACACATATATTCATTCCAGTTCTTTTCCTCTTTTTAGGTATATGGCAGTAATACATTTTCTCATCCTTTTGATAATTTTACATGATGACTTAGTCTGATAATAAAATTCCAGCTAAAGCAATGTGTGTTGCTTCTGAATGAATGTATGAAGACTCAGTGATATGAAATATTATATACCCTTCCTTTTGCAGGGTAGAGAAAGCACATATTGAGATAACATTTTCTATGCTGATTACAAATTATGAGACACTTATTGGTTTAAATCAACACACATTTATTATCTCACAGTTTCTGTGGGTCAAGAGTCTGAACTTGGTTTAACTGAATTCTCTGCTTAGGATCTCAGTAGTCTACAATCAAGGTTTCAACTGCTCTGCCTTCTCATGTGGTGAGTGGGGAAGAATCCATTTCCAAATTCATTACAGTTGTTGGCTGAATTTATTTTCTTTGCAGCTGTAGGACTAAAAGTCTGGGCTTCTTGCTGGCTGTTGACCAGAAGTCATCTTCAGCTCCTAGAGGCTGCCTACAGCCCCTAGAGTCTGCCCACAGTCACTTGTCATGTGGGCTTTCCTAACATGGAGACTTATTTCATTAAGCCAACAAGGAGAGTCTCTAGAAAGCAATCAGTTAGCAAAGTGGAGTCGTTTTATAATCAAATGTAGCAGTAGACGTGGCATACTGTCACCTTTTCCACATTCTATTGATTTGGTGAAAATCACAGTTCTCACTACTCAAGAGAATAGGATCACAAAGGTGTGAACACCAGGAGACAAGAAACAGGCGGCTGCTTTAGAGTCTAGAGACCATCCACCACACACAAGAACCAGTGCCCACTATCAAACTCTGTTAGACATGGAACCTGTGTGAGAAATAAAGTTTTATTCATTAAACTGGAGATTGGGGTGGGAGGTGCTTGTTACAGAAGTAAAACCTAGTTCATACTCACTAAAAATATGATATTAATGTAAGTTCTATATATTTTTACTGCAGTTCTGACATGTAATTTTCATTTGTTTCCACTGTATCTTATGTCCACCTCATTACAGCACATTTTACTCTTTTATATACTTCTTTCATTACGTCTTTTTCTTTCCTTTGGTTACAAACTACACAAGGCAACATCCAAACCTATTTCCTCAGTACTTTGCACACTGCTTGATACATGATAGAAACGTTCTTCTATGTGTCCTAAAATTTATTTGCAAATTAATCCTGTCAAGTGTCATGCTGATAGTACTAATTTCAATTACCATATAACTGCATTGGGTAAGTCAAATTCTGGCATGATGCCATTAGCTGTGTTGAGGGCCTTGATATGAAAGAGCCCCGAGAAGTCCTTTTGAGTACTTGAGGGTGCTGTTTATGATTTCAGCAATTCATTTACTGAGTCTGCCTTGGGTGGCTACTAATGGACAAATATGATGCTAATCATGAAGGAGAATTTTCAGTTCTCACCATTAGGAATAATTACACTTACCCAAAATGTAGCTTTGTGTTGTTTTTTGTTTTCTCCCCATGCTACCAACTGTAAATGTTGTAGCTGATCCATATTATCTCAATGGTATAACTATCAGAAATGATTTATAGATTAATACTTGGCTAGCTTTGAGTAAGTTTACCTACTTTATTTTATGCAGCATAATAACCTTATTCGAGCTTTATCTTTGTTAGTCACACTTAATCCTCTGCTAGTTTATTGTTCTCACTTATTTTAAAATTAAATTTATCTTACTATATTGAATAAGTTTGCTATGAGAAGGAAGTAAGACAGCTTAAAAGGGTGGTAAAGAACGTAAATATATAGATAGATAGATGATAGATAGTCAAGCAGGCAGGCATACGTAATAGCACTTGCTAAATATTTATTAAATTATTCAGAAAATTGAGACTTATTCACATCTACAATGACAAATCAGAAAAAGAACAAGTATTTTTGTGTTGAAAAATGTAGGCACTGGGAATAAATGGAACTAGATTTCAATTTCAGTTTTGCTGTTAATGAGCCACATTAATTTGGCATTTTTTCTCTAAACTTTATTTCTTTATCTGTGAAGTGAGATTATCTAATTTAAAGATTTATTTTGAGACAGGAATATATTAACATGCATATGGCAACTAAGCATACTGTCTGACAAGTACTAGATAATCAATAAATGGTATCTTTTGGCTCTACATATCACCATAGTCAACTTGTTTACTATAGTAGAAACAGAGAACAAAACTTTGTACCTAAAATTACTTGGTGTTTTTGAAGAATATCACAGCTCTAGTTCAGTTAAACAGATGATTATTTGTTTAATATTCTGGATTTTCTCATTGAAAATATAGTAGAAAAGTTATCCCTGATTAAGAGAAGCTTGCAGCTTCAATAAGGAGAGATAGATATAAATAACAGAGATTTCACAGATTGTACAGACTATTAATGGCATATGATTATACTCAGTTTTTTCATACCAAAGACAAATTAACAGTACAAACAACATTCCTAGTTCATGATTAAATTAAATACATTATATGAAACTCCTTATACTAAAAAAGTTTTTCCTGCTGTGTTTCTATCTTCCTTCCTCCTTCATTTCCTTCCTTCCTTCCTTCCTCCTCGCATTGTACAAAGATTTATTAATAGAAGGAAAAAAGATACATTCTCTGGTCTCATTAAGCTTGCATTGCCTGGGAATTAGAGGACTGATGATGAGAGGGGCATAAAATAAGTGGGCAAATAAACATATATCAAGTGGTAAGAAATGCTATTAAGGAAAATAAAACAAGATAAGGGAGAGAAAGTGGTGGCAGGACCAAAAGTAAATGGTGAGCTAAATTACTAGAGCCCAGCGTAATCTTGATGCCGTCATGTTTTGTAATACTGAACAGAGCCTCATGGAGTTTCCTGTGTTTGTAGCAGGATCCTCCATGCCTGGCTGACTCACTGGTGCACTGTGGTTAAGAGCTAGGTGTGTGTTGCTTGACATTGTCAAGACCAGCAGAAGAGTGGTGTCACTAAGATCATGCTAAGATTGATGGATACGTCAATTCTACTGAGTATGACATTGGATGACATCACTACACATGGTCTAGTCCACACCTAAATTAGGACATCAGCTTCAACTTTACACATAGAAAAAGAAGTTACTAAAGTTTATCCATTAGTTCCACACCCCCTCTCAAGTCATCTGAATTGTCTCCATTCTTACCACCATTACCCTCTCAGAAGCCACTGTAATCACTCACTTGAAACACTGCCATAACTACTGAAATGATCTTATGCTCAGCCTTGATCCTCTCCAACAGTAGACAAAGGAATCATATTTGTTTTTGCAAAATTTTAAATTACTTAAAATGCCCTAATGGCTTCCCACGTCCTTTCTGTAAACAGGAATAGAAATTAGGGCTCTGTTCATGTAGGGGCTTTGATGTGGATATGCCCTGTCCCCCCTCCCCCTGTCTACCTCAGCCCCCATCATCTTTAACTCACACTTTGATTGTACTGGAATTCCTCCCATTCTCAGTCCTGATTTTTCTTCTAGATGGAGAGATCAACACATGGATGCTTTATGTCTTTAATCATCCTAGAGATAATCCTTCTTCAAATTCCCCAGCATATCTTCTTTAAGTACCTCTTCCACAACTAAAAGTCACGTCCTCCTCTAATGTCCTTTTTCATCATGCATTTCATGACACATGTCATTGCCTTTTTTGGCTTTATTTTCCTTCCCACTAGACTGGGATCTCATTGTGCTGGGATAGGTCCTGACATGTGAGTCATGCAATAAATATTACTGAAGTAATGGTCAGTGTTTACGGTGGAATAAAAATTCAGTAAGTTCACTGAATTGACCAGCTATTTAGCTTTATTGACTCTGTTTTGTTCTAATGTCTGTTCAACAGCAAATGGTATGAGTTTCCAACTAACAGAATATGCAGTTGAATTTTGATTTCCTCCGTGGATTTGTGCCAAGGAGTCAGGAGAGAGCCATGCTTTCATACACCACCAATGAATAGCTGAAAATGAACTCCATCCCATGATAATAAGCTAACACCTTGTTATACTACCAAAAATGTACATCAGTCTTGTGTGTTTCTTTCTGTGTATCACCACGATATTTTCGATCGAAGAAAAACTTCAGGGTATTTAGCTAATAGTGCCATAGCCCTATGGTAACCTTTGTCAGTTGAAGCTAAATTTCTAAATTTAGTGTGAAGGAAGAATATCATACAGAAGAATTTTTCCATTTAGAAAAAATAAAAAAGAACTTGTTACTTCAGTATAATAAAAATAAGATTTTGGCAAATAATTTTAACAAGTAAGATTTTGGAGATTTTCCAGAATGACTTTAATGATGCTTAAACTATACTTCCAAAGAAAATATTTTCTTTAAATAACTTCTGAGACATAGGCATATCATATTATATAAGCCCAGTATGGCATCATCCTGTGAGGATGATAATATATTGCATATAAGTTTTCAGATTTAATCTATTTGATAGAGTGTTTATCAGTGTGACTTCTCAGAGGAGTACTTTAACTCAGAATATTAATACTGAAAGAATCTGTAAACAACTACCCAAAGAATGCGTATAGAACTCTATGTTCTATACTTTACAACTGTCTTACACATATAATTGTTTTACAAAGTTAAAATTATAAGTTGGTTCGATAATGTCTTCTAATTCCCTCATTACTAAAAAATTGGTGAAAAACTTCAGCTAATTTTGGATTAAGGAATGAACTGTTCTGCCTTATTCCTCTTCTTGAAGTTTCCAAGTTTTGCTCATTTACTTATGCTGTCCTCTATCCTTTGCTCCTTTATATTAGGATTCTGTATTCTTGTCAGGACTCCTATGAAGGAAAGGTCAGCCTCACTAATATTGCTCCAAATTCATGTTATCTTCCATCTTTTAACCATCCTATTCTTATGGCTTTGCCTCCCTTAGCTGTGTAGTTGTAAAATGGCTGCTGGTGATTACATTTTGTAAGGAAATGTTTATGTCCTTATTTGCACAGTTCTCAAATTTTTATCGTAGTGTATTCTGAGTGTTCTTTGTTCTTCCCTTTTCTACTCTGATAGAAGAGACATTTTAACTCTGCTCTTTTGGTTGTGCACATTATCTTCCTGGCTGACTTTTAAGCTTAAGACTTCGGGCAGAAATATGGCACTGGCGCTACTTCCTGTGTAACACCATGTCATTTCCTGTGTAATCACATCATTCTCAGAGTAATATCATTAAACATTTCCCACCCACTGAACTGTGACAGCTCACAAGAATTTCATTTAATCATTTCATGCCCAGCACTGTGTGAACTGCCCTTTCCCTAGCTTTTGTTAAGAAAGATTGGTAGGCATATCATATGCATATCCAATTAAACTTAAAACAGGTCAAACTATGTCTGTGCATAAACTGAACTACCTACTTTAAAATTATTGGATATAAGTTACTTACAATGCTTCACATTTCCAAAGTAAATGCCAAGTTGACTTTATTATTAATTTTTTTTCAGAATGGTGGTTTCCTCAGTCTTAGACACAGTTTAAAATATGGTGAATAAGTTTATTGTTATTGATATTCTTGCTTCCATTTTGATTTGTTTTCTAAATGTTAGCTTAAACATTTAAAGAGTATCAGTAGGGGAAGTAGTAAATATGTTTAATGCCATTTATTGAGATCTTCTCTGTATTAAACATTGCACTGGGCATTTTAAGTATTGATACATTAACTTATTTACTCTTCACAAAAGTCTGTGAGCTAGACATTATCTAAAAAAGCTGATACTCAAAGAAGTTAAGTGACTTTCCCCAAAGTATCCAAATACCAAGTGACAAAACTGATTTAACTATGATAACTGGATCTAAACCCCAATTGTTCCCAGAGTAACTTTTTTTACACTTATTTTATTTTACTTAAAAATTTTTATTTTATTTTATTAAAAAATTTTGTTTTATATTTGAGCATAGTTGATTAACACTGCCATGTTAGTTTCAGGTGTACAGCAAAATGATTCAGTTATACATATGCATGTATCTATTCTTTTTCAAATTCTTTCCCCATTTAGGTTATTACAGAATATTGAACAGAGTTCCCTGTGCTATACAGTAGGTCCTTGTTGGTTATCTATTTTATTTTATTTATTTAATTTTTTAAATCGGAGTATAGTTGCTTTACAATTTTATGTTAGTTTGTGCTGTACAGCAAAGTGAATCAGCTATACATATACACATATCCCCTTTTTTGGATTTCCTTCTGATTTAGGTCACCACAGAGCATTGAGTAGAGTTCCCTGTGCTATGTAGTAGGTTCTCATTTGTTATGTATTTTATACATAGTGTCAATAGTATATATATGTCAATCCCAATCTCCCAATTCATCCCACCCTCTCCTTTCCCCTTTGGTATCCATACATTTGTTCTCTACTTCTGTGTCTCTATTTCTGCTTTGTAAATAAGATCGTCTATACCAGTTTTTCAGATTCCACATATATGCATTAATATACGATATTTGTTTTCCTCTTTCTTACTTATTTCATACTGTATGACAGTCTCTAGGTCTATCCATGTCTCTACAAATGACCCAATTTCGTTCCTTTCTATGGCTGAGTATTATTCCACTGTATATATGTACCACATTTATCTGTTCCTCTTTTTATTTTTTAAATATATATATATATTTTTTGGCTGTGTCAAGTCTTAGTGGTGGCACACGGGATCTCTGTATCGGATCTGTCATTGCAGCATGTGGACTTCTCTTTCTAGTTGTAGTGTGTGTGGGTTTCATTGCCCTGTGGGCGTGTTGGATCTTAGTACCCTGACCAGGGATTGAACCTGTGTCCCCTGCATTGGAAGGCAGATTCTTAACCACTGGACCACCAGGGAAATACCCTCCATTTCTCTGTTGATGGGCATTTATGTTGCTTCCATGTCCTGGCTATTGTAAATAGTGCTGCAATGAACATTGTGGTGCATGACTCTTTTTGAATTATGGTTTTCTCTGGGTATATGCCCAGTAGTGGGATTTCTGGGTCACATGGTAGTTCTATTTTTAGTTTTTTTAAGGAATCTCCATACTGTTCTCCATAGTGGCTGTATCAATTTACATTCCCACCAGCAATGCATGAGGGTTCCCTTTTCTTCACACCCTCTCCAGCATTTATTGTTTGTAGATTTTTTTATGATGGCCATTCTGACCGGTGTGAGGTGATACCTCATTGTAGTTTTGATTTGTATTTCTCTAATGATTAGTGATGTTGAGCATCTTTTCATGTTTGTTGGCCATCTATTTGTCTTCTTTGGAGAAATGTCTATTTAGGTCTACTGCCCATTTTTTGATTGGGTTGTTTGTTTTTTTGTTATTGAGCTGCATGAGCTGTTTGTGTATTTTGGAGATTGATCCATTGTCCGATGATTCATTTGCAAATATTTTCTCCCATTCTGAGGGTTGTCTTTTCATCTTGTTTATGGTTTCCTTTGCTATGCAAAAGCTTTTAAGTTTCTTTAGGTCCCATTTGTTTATTTTCGTTTTTATTCTCATTACTCAAGGAGGTGGGTCAAAAAATATCTTGCTGTGATTTATGTCAAAGCGTGTTCTTCCTACGTTTTCCTCTAAGAGTTTTATAGTGTCTGGCCTTATAATTAGGTCTTTAATCCATTTTGAGTTTAATTTTGTGTATGGTGTTAGGGAGTATTCTAATTTCACTCTTTTACATGCATCTGTCCAGTTTTCCCAGCACCACTTATTGAAGAGGCTGTCTTTGCTCCATTGTATATTGTGGCCTCCTTTGTCATAGATTAGGCGACCATAGATGCGTGGGTTTATCTCTGGGCTTTCTATCCTGTTGCACTGATCTATAGTTCTGTTTTTGTGCCAGTAC
Source organism: Mesoplodon mirus (assembly GCF_964341445.2). Taxonomy (NCBI): domain Eukaryota; kingdom Metazoa; phylum Chordata; class Mammalia; order Artiodactyla; family Ziphiidae; genus Mesoplodon; species Mesoplodon mirus. The sequence goes on along the minus strand of NC_138995.1, from coordinate 24,680,442 downwards.
CATACTGTCTTGATTACTGTAGCTTTGTAGTATAGTCTGAAGTCAGGGAACCTGATTCCTCCAACTCCATTTTTGTTTCTCAAGATCCCTTTTGTATTTGAGGTCTTTTGTGTTTCCATACAAATTGTAAAGTTTATTGTTCTAGTTCTGTGAAAAATGCCATTGGTAATTTGATAGGGATTGCATTGAATCTGTAGATTGCTTTGGGTAGTATAGTCATTTTCACAATATTGATTCTTCCAATCCAAGAACAGGGTATATCTCTCCATCTGTTTGCATTGTCTCTGATTTCTTTCCTCAGTATCTTATAGTTTTCTTCGTACAGGTCTTTTGCCTCCTTAGGTAGTTTTATTCCTAGATATTTTATTCTTTTTGTCACAATGGTAAATGGGATTGTTTTCTTAACTTCTGTTTCTGATCTTTTGTTATTAGTGTACAGGAATGCAAGAGATTTCTGTGTATTAATTTTGTATCCTGTGACTTTACTAAATTCATTGATTAGCTCTAGTAGCTTTCTGGTGACATCTTTCGGATTTTCTTTTAAATACTACTACATAAAATGTGTATTACTTGTTTCTGTTATGATGGAGTAGAGAAAGCTGTGGTGGAACTCAAACCAAAATACTGTGACAACTAGACATACCATGGACATATTCTGTGTCCAAAGTTCTATAATGTAATATAATTTTTCTAAGAATCACTTGTTACATTTTAGGAAAGGAGAAGATAAGGCATTACATCTTGTTGCGAAAATAAAAATGAGGTATCATGCACTAGGTAATTTGCTAACATAGCACATTATATACGTCAAATTTTCTGTCTAAGGGGACAATTAAAAATATAGTTTTAGTCATTCAGCTATCATTACTGAGCACCTTCAAAGCTCTAGACATCTTGTTGAGTATTAGGGATAGAAGGATGAATAATTACACAGACCCTATTTTCACAGCAGTTAAAGTACAGTAAAGAAAGAATGCATCTTCCATTTCTGTCAGTAATATAGATTGTCAGAGTGGTATTTTTGGATTACCCTTAGAACTATAATTGTCAGGTTTTGTAACGGAGGATCCTGAAAAGGGAAGTTAGGGAGTGTGTTTCTAGAATCAGAGGAGGAACCTCCCAGAGAAAAGAAACTAGAGGATTTAATGTCTGGTCTTACTATTCTCCACTAGGACTTAGGGTGGCCTAGTCAATACTGTTAAGCCTGTCTGCATCCAGGGAACCCTCTCAGTGTATGTCTGTCAACCTTCAGAGACGTCCTCAGTAACATTGTTGACTCCCTGAAACTGGGCAATGGATCCTTAGTCCACATTTCTAAGCAATTCTGTAGACTCTCCCCATTTCAGCATCCAATACCCAGCCATGACCATATTCAGTAGGAAAGAATACACAAGAAGTTATATATCTTCTAGTCTATTTTCCTCTTGAAAATAATTTTCAGTGTGTTATTGTATCAGGCGCTCAAAGTCTTTTCCTACTTACTGGGGGGTGGTGGTATTTGTTAGTTTATTGTTTTTGGAATAAAGAAAGAAATTGGCATGTACGTCACAGAACACAAAAATGAAATTTTCTTATTTATCTACTTAAATGTGATACTATAATAGACTCTATAATTTTTAATGTTTTTTTTCTTATTAGTCATCCATTTTATACACATCAGTGTATACATGTCAATCCCAATCTCCCAATTCATCACACCAAAACCCCTACCCCCCGCCACTTAACCCCTTGGTGTCCATACGTTTTTTCTCTACTTCTGTGTCTCAATTTCTGCTCTGCAAATGAGTTCATCTGTACCATTTTCTACGTTCCAAATATATGCGTTAATATATGATATTTGTTTTTCGCTTTCTGGCTTACTTCATTCTGTATGACAGTCTCTAGCTGCATCCATGCCTCTAAAAATGACCAAATTTCGTTCTTTTTTATGGCTGAGTAATATTCCATAGTATATATGTACCACAAATTCTTTTTTTTTTTTTTTTTCTTTTTTTTTTTTGCGGTATGCGGGCCTCTCACTGTTGTGGCCTCCCCCGTCGCGGAGCACAGGCTCCGGACGCGCAGGCCCAGCGGCCATGGCTCACGGGCCCAGCCGCTCCGCGGCATATGGGATCCTCCCAGACCGGGGCACGAACCCGCATCCCCTGCATCGGCAGGCGGACTCTCAACCACTTGCGCCACCAGGGAGGCCCCCACAAATTCTTTATCCATTCGTCTGTCGATGGGAATCTAGCTTGCTTCCATAACCTGGCTATTGTAAATAGTGCTGCAATGAACATTGGGGTGCATGTGTCTTTTTGAATTATGGTTTTCTCAGGGTATATGCCCAGTAGTGGGATTTCTGGGTCATATGGTAATTCTATTTTTAGTTCTTTAAGGAGCCTCCATACTGTTCTCCATAGTGGCTGTATCAATTTACATTCCCACCAGCAGTGCAAGAGGGTTCCCTTTTCTCCACATCCTCTTTAGCATTTGTTGCTTGCAGATTTTCTGATGATACCCATTCTGACTGGTGTGAGGTGATACCTCATTGTAGTTTTGATTTCCATTTCTCTAATAATTACTGATGTTGAGCAACTTTTTATGTGCTTCTTGGCCATCTTTATGTCTTCTTTGGAAAAATGTCTATTTAGGTCTTCTGGCTATTTTTGGATTGGGTTGTTTCTTTTTTTAATATTGAGCTGCATGAGCTGTTTATATATTTTGGAGATTTAATCCATTGTCTGATGATTCATTTGCAAATATTTTCTCCCATTCTGAGGGTTGTTTTTTCGTCTTGTTTATGGTTTCCTTTGCTGTGCAAAAGCTTTTAAGTTTCATTAGGTCCCATTTGTTTATTTTTGTTTTTATTTCCATTACTCGAGGTGGATCAAAAAAATATCTTGCTGTGATTTATGTCAAAGAGTGTTCTTCCTATGTTTTCCTCTAAGAGTTTTATAGTGCCCAGTCGTACATTTAGGTCTCTAATCCATTTTGAGTTTAATTTTGTGTATGGCATTAGGGAGTGTTCTGATTTCATTGTTTTACATGTAGCTGTCCAGTTTTCCTAGCACCACATATTGAAGAGACTGTCTTTTCTCCATTGTATATCCTTGCCTCTTTTTTTTTTTTTTTTTTCTTTTTGCGGTATGCGGGCCTCTCACTGTTGTGGCCTCTCCCATTGCGGAGCACAGGCTCCGGACGCGCAGGCCCAGCGGCCATGGCTCACGGGCCCAGCCGCTCCGCGGCATATGGGATCCTCCCAGACCGGGGCACGAACCCGTATCCCCTGCATCGGCAGGCGGACTCTCAACCACTGCGCCACCAGGGAGGCCCTATCCTTGCCTCTTTTATCATAGATTAGTTGACCATAGGTGTGTGAGTTCATCTCTGGACTTTCTATGCTGTTCCATTAATCTATACTTCTATACTTTTTGTTCCAGTACCCTATTGCCTTGATTACAGTAGCTTTGTAGTATAGTCTGAAGTCAGGGATTCTGATTACTCCAGCTCTGTTTTTTTCCCTCAAGACTGCTATGGCTATTCGGGGTCTTTTGTGTCTCCATACAAATTTTAAGATTTTTTGTCTAGTTCTGTAAAAAATGCCATTGGTAATCTGATAGGGATTGCATGGAATCTGTAGATTGCTTTGGGTAGTATAGTCATTTTCATAATATTGATTCTTCCAATCCAAGAACATGGTATATCTCTCCATCTGTTGGTACCATCTTTAATTTCTTTCATCAATGTCTTAAGTTTTCTGCATACAGGTCTTTTGTCTCCGTAGGTAGGTTTATTCCTAGGTATTTTATTCTTTTTGTTGCAATGGTAAATGGGAGTGTTTCCTTAATTTCTCTTTCAGATTTTTCATTCTTAGTGTATAGGAATGCAAGAGATTTCTGTGCATTAATTTTGTATCCTGCAACTTTACCAAATTCATTGATTAGCTCTAGTAGTTTTCTGGTGGCACCTTTAGGATTCTCTATGTATAGTATCATGTCATCTGCAAACAGTGACAGTTTTACTTCTTCTCTTCCAATTTGTATTTCTTTTATTTCTTTTTCTTCTCTGATTTCCGTGGCTAGGACTTCCAAAACTATGTTGAGTAATAGTGGTGAGAGTGGACATCCTCGTCTTGTTCTTGATCCTAGAGGAAATGCTTTCAGTTTTTCACCATTGAGAATGATGTTTGCTGTGGGTTTGTCATATATGGCCTTTATTATGTTGAAGTAGGTTCCCTCTATGCCCACTTTCTGGGGAGTTTTTATCATAAATGGGTGCTGGATTTTGTCAAAAGCTTTTTCTGCGTCTGTTGAAATGATCATATGGTTTTTATTCTTCAATTTGTTAATATGGTGTATCACATTGATTTCCACATATTGAAGAATCCTTACATCTCTGGGATAAATCCCACTTGATCATGGTGTTTGATCCTTTTAATGTGTTGTTGGATTCTGTTTGGTAGTCTTCTGTTGAGGATTTTTGCATCTATATTTAACAGCGATATTGGTCTGTAATTTTCTTTTTTTTGTAGTATCTTTGTCTGGTTTTGGTATCGGGGTGATGGTGGCCTCATAGAATGAGTTTGTGAGTATTCCTTCCTCTGCAGTTTTTTGGAAGAGTTTGTGAAGGACGGGTGTTAGCTCTTCTCTAAATGTTTGATAGAATTCACCTGTGAAGCCATCTGGTCCTGGACTTTCCTTTGTTGGAAGATTTTTAATCACAGTTTCAATTACATTACTTGTGATTGGTCTGTTCATATTTTCTATTTCTTCCTGGTTCAGTCTTGGAAGGTTATACCTTTCTAAGGATTTGTCCATTTCTTCCAGGTTGTCCATTTTATTGGCATAGAGTTGCTTGTAGTAGCCTCTTAGGATGCTTTGTACTTCTGCAGTGTCTATTGTAACTTCTCCTTTTTCATTTCTAATTTTATTGATTTGAGTCCTCTCCCTCTTTTTCTTGATGAGCCTGGCTAATGGTTTATCAATTTTGTTTGTCTTCTCAGTGAACCAGCTTTTAGTTTTATTGATCTTTGCTATTGTTTTCTTTGTTTCTATTTCATTTATTTCAGCTCTGATCTTTATGATTTCTTTCCTTCTGGTAACTTTGGGTTTTGTTTGTTCTTTTTTCTCTAGTTCCTTTAGGTGTAATGTTAGATTCTTTATTTCATATTTTTCTTGTTTCTTGAGGTAGGCTTGTATAGCTCTAAACTTCCCTCTTAGAACTGCTTTTGCTATATCCCATAGGATTTGGATCGTCGTGTTTTCATTGTCATTTGTCTGTAGGTATTTTTGATTTCCTCTTTGATTTCTTCAGTGATCTCTTGGTTATTTAGTAACGTACTGTTTAGCCTTCATGTGTTTTTATTTTTTACTTTTTTTCCCCTGTAATTGATATCTAATCTCATAACATTGTGGTCAGAAAAGATGCTTGATCAGAAGAAAGTGTAATGTGCTGTTTTTGGATGGAATGTCCTGCAAGTATGGATTAAATCTATCTGGTACATTGTGTTATTTAAAGCTTCTGTTTCCTTATTAATTTTCTGTTTGGATGATCTGTCCATTGGTTAAGTGAGGGGTTAAAGCCCCCACTATTATTGTGCTACTGTCGATTTCCTCTTTTAGAGCTGTTAGCAGCTGCCTTATGTATTGAGGTGCTCCTATGTTGGGTGCATATATAATTGTTACATCTTCTTCTGGGATTGTTCCCTTGATCATTACATAGTGTCCTTCCTTGTCTCTTGTAAAATTCTTTATTTTAAAGTCTATTTCATCTGATATGAGTATTGCTCCTCCAGCTTTCTTTTGATTTTCATTTGCATGGAATATTTTTTTCCATCCCCTCACTTTCAGTCTGCATGTGTCCCTAGGTCTGAAGTGGGTCTCTTGTACACAGTATATATATGGGTCTTGTTTTTGTGTCGATTCAGCAAGTGTGTATCTTTTGGTGGAGCATATAATCCATTCACGTTTAAGGTAATTATTGATATGTATGTTCCTATTCCTATTTTCTTAATTGTTTTTGTTTGTTTTTGTAGGCCCTTTTCTTCTCTTGTGTTTCCCACTTAGAGAAGTTCCTTTAGCATTTCTTGTAGAGCTGGTTTGGTGGTGCTGAATTCTCTTAGCTTTTGCTTGTCTGTAAAGCTTTTGATTTCTCCATCGAATCTGAATGAGATCCTTGCTGAGTAGAGTAATCTTGGTTGTAGGTTCTTGTCTTTCATCACTTTAATTATATCATTCCACTCCCTTCTGGGTTGTAGAGTTTCTGCTGAGAATTCAGCTGTTAACCTTATGGCAGTTCCCTTCTGTGTTATTTGTTGTTTTTCCCTTGCTGTTTTCAATAATTTTTCTTTTTCTTTAATTTTTGCCAATTTGATTACTATGTGTCTCGGTGTCTTTCTCCTTGGGTTTATCCTGTATGGGACTCTCAGCACTTCCTGTACTTGGGTGTCTATTTCCTTTCCCATGTTAGGGAGGTTTTCGACTATAATCTCTTAGAATATTTTCTCGGGTCCTTTCTCTCTCCTCCTTCTGGGACACCTATAACGCAAATGTTTTTGCGTTTAATGTTGTCCCAGAGGTCTCTTAAGCTGTCTTCATTCCTTTTCATTCTTTTTTCTTTATTCTTTTCTGCAGCAGTGAATTCCACCATTCTGTCTTCCAGGTCACTTATCCATTCTTGTGCCTCAGTTATTCTGCTATTGATTCCTTCTAATGTAGTTTTCATTTCAGTTATTGTATTGTTCGTCTCTGTTTGTTCTTTAATTCTTCTAGATCTTTTTTTTAACATTTCTTGCATCTTCTCGACCTTTGCCTCCATTCTTTTTCCGAGGTCCTGGATCATCTTCACTATTATTCTGAATTATTTTTCTAGAAGATTGCCTATCTCTATTTCATTTAGTTGTTTTTCTTAGGTTTTATCTTGTTCCTTCATCTGTTACATAGCCCTCTGCCATTTCATGTTGTCTATCTTTCTGTGAATGTGGTTTTTGTTCCACAGGTTGCAGGATTATAGTTCTCCTTGCTTCTGCTGTCTGCCCTGTGGTGGATGAGGCTATCTAAGAGGCTTGTGCAAGTTTCCTGATGGGAGGGACTGATGGTGGGTAGAACTCCTTTTTGCTCTGGTGGGCAGAGCTCAGTAAAACTTTAATCTGCTTGTCTGCTGATGGGTGGGGCTGGGTTCCCTCCCTGTTGGTTGTTTGGCCTAAGATGACCCAACACTGAAGCCTACCAGGGCTCTTTGGTGGGGCTAATGGCTGTCTCTGGGAGGGCTCACGCCAAGGAGTATTCCCAGAATTTCTGCTGCCAGTGTCCTTGTCCCTTGGTGAGCCACAGCTGCCTCCCACCTCTGCAGGAGACCCTCTAACACTAGCAGGTATGTCCTGTTCTGTCTCCTATGTGGTCACTGCTCCTTCCCCTGTGTCCCCACGTGCACACTACTTTGTGTGTGCCCTCCAAAAGTGGAGTCTCTTTTTCCCCCAGTCCTGCTGAAGTCCTGCACTCAAATCCTGCAAGCCTTCAAAGTCTGATTCTCTAGGAATTCCTCCTCCCGGTCTCTCGGTGCCAGAACCCCAATTTGGGGAGCCTGATGTGTGGCTCAGATCCTTTACTCCAGTGGGTAGACTTCTGTGGTATAAGTGTTCCCCGGTTTGTGAGTCATCCACCCAGCAGTAATGGGATTTGATTTTATTGTGATAACACCCCTCCTACCGTCTCATTGTGGCTTCTCCTTTGTCTTTGCATGTGGGGTATCTTTTTTGGTGAGTTCCAGTGTTTTCCTGTTGATGATTGTTCAGCAGTTAGTTGTGATTCTGGTGTTCTCGAAAGAGGGAGCGAGAGCATGTCCTTCTGCTCCACCATCTTGAAACAATCTCCAGACTCTATAATTTTAAAGTTAAAAAATTTTTGTGCTCAAAAAATACCTAGATAATTTTAAGACTTTAATAATTTCTTAATTTCAATTAAATTGAATGCATTAGAAAAATCTTCTTTTACCAAGAATAAAATGGTTATGTAAATTCACCAATAAGAAAGTTGAATAAGGCAATTATGCTACTGTTCTTATAAAAATTCTTGCAGTTGAAAGTAACTCTTACTCCTCGGACCCTCACTGAGCATCAATTCATTAAATATTTGTTGGCTATGTCAGGCATTGAACAAGGCCATGTTCAAGCCATGAAGAGCATGTGTGTTTTAGTGGAATAGTGAAAATAAAACTTATAATGGGGATATATATTTTACACTTAAAATACTCAGTGACAAAGCATCCATCTCAAGTATGACTAAATATTAATAATTCCCTATCTGGATAGAAAATCAAAGAAGCAACAATTATATTATGCAAATAACAGCAATTTATTGTGCAGTTAGAAAATAACAATCTCTAAAAATAAATGTTTGTAGCAAACCATCTCATGCATATAAGTAGATCAACAATTTATTCCGTATTCCTGTGAAGCTTGCCAGCAGTTCTAATGCAGGAGTATGATTTCTTGTCTAAGACTTTATCTTCATTTGCTTTATTTTGTGTTTGTGCTAAGCTCATATTATTATTGATATATATGGGTTGGCCAAAAAGTGCCTTTGGTTTTTAAGTAAAGATAAAAGACACATTTTTCACTTTCACCAAGAACTTTATTGAACAACGTATTCACCTTTCTGTTCCACTACCTTCTGCCATTTCTTAGTCAACTTCATAATTCCATCTTCCCAAATCTTTTTATCTTTTTGAGCAAAAAACTATTCCAGGTGCCTTTTACACTCTTCCAGGGAATTGAAATTTTTTCCATTAAAAGAATTTTGTAAAGACCTAAATAAATGGAAATCCAAAGGTGAAATGTCTGGTGAATATGGCAGATGAATCAGAACTTCCCAGGCAAGCTGTAACAGTTTTTGTCTGGTCATCAAAGAAACATGCAGTCTTGCATTATCCTGGTGGAAGATTATGCATTTTCTGTTGACTAATTCTGGACATTTTTCATTGAGTGCTGCTTTCAGTTGGTCTAATTGGGAGCAGTACTTGTTGGAATTAATCATTTGGTTTTCCGGAAGGAGCTCATAATAGAGGACTCCATTCCAATCCCACCATATACACAACATCACCTTCTTTGGATGAAGATTGGCCTTTGGTGTGGTTGGTGGTGGTTCATTTCGCTTGCCCCATGATCTCTTCCATTCCACATTATTGTACAGTATTCACTTTTCATCTTCCGCCACAATTTGTTTTAAAAACGGAACATTTTCATTACGTTTAAGTAGAGAAGCACATGTAGAAATACATTCAAGAAGGTTTTTTTTGCTTAACTTATGTGGAACCCAAACATCAAAGCGATTAACATAACCAAGCTAGTGCAAGTGATTTCAGTTCCTTGATCTGGATATTTTGAGGATGTTGGCTATCTCCCGCATGGTATAATGTTGATTGTTCTCAGTTAATGTCTTGACTTGATCGCTGTCAAATTCAACTGGTCTACCAGACAGTGGAGCATTGTCCAGCGAATAATCTCCAGCACAAAACTTCACAAACTACTTCTGACATGTTCAGTCAGTCACAGCACTTTCTCCATACACTGCACAAATCTTTTTTTTTGCATTTCAGTTGTGTTTTTACCTTTCTTGAAATAATAAAGCATAATATGCCCAAAATGTTGCTTTTCTTCTTCCATCTTCAGTGTTAAAATGGCTACACAAAAATTCACCAATTTTGATTAAGTCTTTTTTTAAATGCATGCTGATATGATAGCTGTCACATAAAATCTAACAAAATTGTTCTAAATAAAGTTAAAGACAGCTAAATACTACTAGAGCCATCTTAGAAGAAAAAACTGAACAAAACTTTTGGCCAACCCAATATATATATATATATGATTCCCATTATATGTATTTTCTTCATTTATAAAGCAGATTTTGAAAACTGAATATCCCGAAACTTTCTTACAGGTAACAAATCAGTTTCTTAGAGTTAAATGGAACAGTGAAATCATGTATTTTAGACTCAAAAATCTCTTCCATATTGATATAAATTTTCCAGCCTTTTCCACTCATTCATTGCATATTTATTAGATATTTCTTTTTGCAAGGGCTTGCTTACACTGAGCATTATAAATATACTTTTGAGTAATAGCAGATAAAATCCCATGAAGTATAGTCTGGTGGGGAAAGCAGACTTTAATCAAATAATTATGTACATGGAAGTACATTCTCAATTGTGGCAAATGCTATGAAGGAGAGGAATATATGGATACAATAGGTGGCTTTGCCTAAGAATGGAAAGCCAGTGGGGGCTTCCCTAGGAAGAGTTGGTTTGAGAAGAATGCTATTCATTAGAGGGTGTTGCACTGCCCACCCCTCCAAATGAATAAAGTGAGGAATTTCTAGAAGAATGGCATGAGTGTCTACCCCTGAAGAGTACCCAGGTTTATGAATTATCTGTAACAATGGCAATCTGTCAGCATCACCTCCATGCTCCCAATCTTAGAATGCCATACCTTGAGAAAGATTTTCTCACCGTAATGTTATGCAGCCTATATTTTTGTCTACATTGCCCAGATAGAGATGGTTTACAAAATATATATATATATATATATATATACACATATATATATATACACATATACATATATCAAGCTAAATAAGGCTGAAGTATAGAGAGTATTAGAGATATGATGATTGAACCAGATAATAGAAGCCTGATGGATTGTTAAACTAGAATTTAGCATGGCAAAGGAAATATTAAAGGCTAACCTGACAACAATTTCTGAGAGGATAAAATGGAGACTAAGCAATTATTCTCAGCCTTCACTGAAGATAAAAGGAAATGAGTCAAAATTACATCACTTTTACTTAAAAAGATAACAGCATGCATTACCAAGACATATGCAGTGCCTAGAAGTCATTAGGAATCTATGTCCAGAAGGGAAAGAATCTTATCTCCCCAGAACTATTCTTTCCTTCTTCCCTCATTATTTTTTCTTTAATGGCCTACCAACCTCAGTATTACCTGACTTCACAAACATAGCCCCTGTCTATTGCATTACTACATCTTATCAGTGGCCAAGTCCTACCAATTCTAACTCAAGTATTTATCACACATATTCCACCACTACCATCTTAAGTCAACTGTGTAATACAGCTGATTTGAAATATTTTAATAGACTCTTAAGTGGTCTGCTGGAGCTCAGACTCTCACTTACGTTGTCCATTTTGCCCATTGTAACCAGTGTTCTTTCCTTAAAGCACATCTCCATGCACGAGATGTCCTTTTACAGACTTCACTTGGCAGGCAATAGGGAATTGTCAAAAGTTATTAAACCCATTAGCATGTAATTCACAGTTTCTTTTAAGAACTATTTTCAACAAACAAAAGCCCAGGACCAGATGGCTTCACAGGTGAATTCTATCAAACATTTAGAGAAGAGTTAACACCTATCCTTCTCAGAGTCTTCCAAAATATAGCAGAGAGAGGAACACTCCCAAACTCATTCTACGAGGCCACCATCACCCTGATACCGAAACCAGACAAAGATGTCACAGAAAAAGAAAACAACAGATCAATATCACTGATGAACATAAATGTGAAAATCCTCAACAAAATATTAGCAAAGAGAATTCAACAGCACGTTAAAAGGATCATACACCATGAACAAGTGGGGTTTATCCCAGGAATGCAAGGACTCTTCAATATGCACAAATCAATCAATGTGATACACCATATTAACAAACTGAAGGATAAAAACCATATGATAATCTCAACAGATGCAGAAAAAGCTTTTGACAGAATTCAACACGCATTTATGATAAAAACTCTCCAGAAAGTAGGCATGGAGGGAACTTACCTCAACATAATAAAAGCCATATATGACAAACCCACAGCCAACATCATTCTCAATGGTGAAAAACTGAAACCATTTCCTCTAAAATCAGGAACATGAGAAGGATGCTCACTCTCACCACTATTATTCAACATAGTTTTGGAAGTTTTAGCCACAGCAATCAGAGAACAAGAAATAAAAGGAATCCAAATCGGAAAAGAAAAATTAAAGCTGTCATTGTTTGCAGATGACATGATACTATACATAGAGAATCCTAAAGATGATACCAGAAAACTACTGGAGCTAGTCAATGAATTTGGTAAAGTAGCAGGATACAAAATGAATGCACAGAAATCTCTTGCATTCCTATATATTAATGATGAAAAATCTAAAAAAGAAATAAAGGAAACACTCCCATTTACTACTTCAACAAAAAATAAAATACCTGGGAATAAACCTATCTAAGGAGACAAAAGACCTGTATGCAGAAAATTATAAGACACTGATGAAAGAAATTAAAGATGATACAAACCGACGGAGAGATATACCATGTTCTTGGTTTGGAAGAATCAACATTGTGAAAATGACTATACTACCCAAAGCAATCTACAGATTCAGTGCACTCCCTATCAAACTGCCAATGGCTTTTTTTTTTTTTTTTTTTTTTTTTTTTTTTTTTTTTTGCGGTATGCGGGCCTCTCACTGTTGTGGCCTCCCCCGTTGCGGAGCACAGGCTCCGGATGCGCAGGCCCAGCGGCCATGGCTCACGGGCCCAGCCGCTCCGCGGCATATGGGATCCTCCCAGACCGGGGTACGAACCCGTATCCCCTGCATCGGCAGGCGGACTCTCAACCACTGCGCCACCAGGGAGGCCCGCCAATGGCATTTTTCACAGAATTAGAACAAAAAAATTGCACAATTTATATGGAAACACAAAAGACCCCAAATAGCCAAAGCAATGTTGAGAAAGAAAAACGGAGCTTAGGAATCAGGTTCCCTGACTTCAGGCTATACTACAAAGCTACAGTAATCAAGACAGTATGGTGCTGGCACAAAAACAGAAATATAGATCAATGGAACAGGATAGAAAGCCCAGAGATAAACCCATGCACATATGGTCACGTTATCTTTGATAAAGGAGGCAAGAATATACAATGGAGAAAAGACAGCCTCTTCAATAAGTGATGCTGGGAAAACTGGACAGCTACATAAAAAAGAATGAAATAAGACCACTTCCTAATACCATACACAAAAATAAACTCAAAATGGATTAAAGACCTAAATGGAAGGCCAGGCACTATAAAACTCTTAGAGGAGAACATAGGAAGAACACTCTTTGACATAAATCACATCAAGATCCTTTTTGAACCACCTCCTAGAGAAATGGAAATAAAAACAAAAAGAAGCAAATGGGACCTAATGACACTTAAAAGCTTTTTCACAGCAAAGGAAACCATAAACAAGATGAAAAGACAACCCTCAGAATGGGAGAAAATATTTGCAAGCGAAGCAACTGGCAGAGGATTAATCTCCAAAATATACAATCAACTCATGCAGCTCAATATCAAAAAAAAAACAACCCAATCAAAAAATGGGCAGAAGGCCTAAATAGATATTTCTTCAAAGAAGATATACATATTGCCAACAAACACATGAAAGGATGCTCAACATCACTAATTATTAGAGAAATGCAAATCAAAACTGCAATGAGGTATTACCTCACACCAGTGAGAATGGCCATCATCAAAAAATCTACAAGCAGTAAATGCTAGAGAGGGTATGGAGAAAAGGAAATCCTCTTGCACTCTTGGTTGTAAATTCATACAGCCACTATGGAGAACACTATGGAGGTTCCTTTAAAAACTAAAAATAGAACTACCATATGACCCAGCAATCCCACTACTGGGCATATACCCTGAGGAAACCATAATTCAAAAAGAGTCATATATCACAATGTTCATTGTAGCACTATTTACAATAAGCAGGACATGGAAGCAACCTAAGTGTCCATCAACAGATGAATGGATAAAGAAGAGTGGCACATCTATACAATGGAATATTGCTCAGCCATAAAAAGAAATGAAATTGAGTTATTTGTAGTGAGGTGGATGGACCTAGAGACTGTCATACAGAGTGAAGTAAGTCAGAACAAGAAAAAGAAATACCGTATACTAACACATATATATGGAATCTTAAAAAAAAAAAAAAGATTCTGATGAACCTAGGGGCAGGACAGGAATAAAGACACAGATGTAAATAAATAAAATAAATAAATGGACTTGAGGACTCAGGGAAGGGGAAGGGGAAGGTGGGATGAAATGAGAGAGTAGCACTGACATATACACACTACCATATGTAAAATAGATAGCCAGTGGGAAGCAGCTGCATTGCACAGGAAGATCAGCTCGGTGCTTTGTGACCACCTAGAGGGGTGGGATAGGGAGGGTGGGAAGGAGACACAAGAGGGAGGGGATATGGGGATTTATGTATACTTATATCTGATTCACTTTGTTACACAGCAGAAATCAACACAACATTGTAAAGCAATTATACTCCAATAAAGATTTTTAAAAAATAAAATAAATAAAAGTAAGAAGAAATAACTATTTTGAACAACTTATATTATTTATCTCAGTTGTGATCTATTTCTGTAATGCATTTTAGTAAATATTTAACACATATATATTGAGCATCTACTGTACAGTAGAAATGAGAGATACAAAGTAGAAAAGAGAAGAAGGATCTTTCCCAGTAGCCTGTGAACTAATATAGGCAAATTCTATATTTTAGTACTTAGAAAGCTATGAAAACATAGAAATTTAGCCAAGTATCATGAGAATACAAGGGAGAGAAAAGGGATTCTATTCCAGTCTATTCTGTGATAGTCCTTCTTTTAAGTTTCTTGTTATGAGTATATTAGAAAGTGTCTAACTTCATTATGGTGTGTTTGGATATGAGGGTAATGACTATAGTAGTTCAGAATTGTAATTACTTCTCTGTGTCGTCTTTGTTTTGCACATGATTTAATTATGTTACTGACAAATCACTGTATATCATTGTTATTCTCTTAACAACAATGCATTCCAATCATGCTTCCTCTTCCGGACCTCAAGGCACCTAGATCTCAAGACATTTTTAGATATCATTATTTAATAGAATTTATGTTTAGCCTATTTTATAGACAGATGTACCCACGTTTTGCAAATGAAGAGGTGACATTGGTTCTTCTGTGGCTTTTGGTTTTATCTGAGAAAGTTTATATTGAATTTGCTATGTTAGTTATTTAATATAAGAAATATTCAGCTGTAGTTAGAAAATTTAGTACAGTTTTTAGTTTACTGCTGGGCAGGCTTTAAGTACAAAGACACATGCACGTAGATACAAACAAACAATAGTTTGAAAAGGTGCTTAAATTCAAAGTAAGTGTTTGAATTTGACTTTAATGTGACTTGATAAACAGGTATGAAAGAATGATTTATAGAGTTTCACATACAGGTTGGAATTCCAATTCAAATCCCCTGCTTTCAAGATTTTATATATTACGGAGGAATACCTCAAAGTAAAGGAATAACATGATCTGTTTCCCCACCTAACCCCTAGCCCCTGGAAATGAACATTTTTTGTTTGTTTTTAAGAGATTACATTTAGCAATGGTAACAACATGATTTCGTGCAGAGAGTATGGGTTTCAGTCCAGGCAGACCTGAATTTGAATCCATTGTCTCTGTTCCTTAGCATTGCACCTTATTTTAGCGGTTCACACTCTCTAAGTTTCAGTGTGTTTTTGAAAAATAGTCATAATATCCACTTCGAGATGAAGGTATGTAAAGCACTTAGCATATAAGAGGCACTTAAAATATGTGTGTCTTTCTCTCTATCTGGTATGTTTGTGTAAACCAGAGATCATTGGAAACACTTACCATCTAACATTTTGTCTAAATAATATTTTCTCCTATTCCTCCCAGCCTCCACCAATTTTAAATTCAAACTGAGATAAACAAATGGAAATGTTGAAGGACAAAGGACAAGGTCAGATCTGTGTACATAAGAATGGAATAAAAATCTAAACACCCAGTCCCTTTCTCCATTCATCAGAGGTTGTATCAACTATTTCTGGCAGTTACACTTACTTCTTTGGCTACTGGTGTGCCATCAGGGTCTCAAAAACAGACGTGTCCAAGTGAACCAAACTGGCCTGTGATGTTAATACAGATTTTAAAAGCAGTAAAATATTCCTTTGGAACAGCTCACGTGCTGGGAGAATATTGCACATATTTAACAAAATAAGGAAACTAGGACATAGCTCATTTAATTCTGTAATTGCTTTGGGGTTCACCAGAAAAGCTGCAATCATATCACAAAATATACTTCGTTTTGCCTTCTTTCTAAACCTTTCCTCTCTTTCTCATTTCTCTTTTTCTCTTTTTCCCCTTCACTTTTCAAATAGACTTGAAAAACAGAAATACTAATGATCTGACAAAGTTAAATACATTGCTTTCTCTTATTTGCTATAATTCAGATATGGCCAAGTTTTTTCATTTTTAATTTATTTTTCATTCACTTGTTTATCTTTAGATGGCTTAATTGATTTGAATTGCAGGAAAATGTGATTGGTGAATACATGGTCATATTGAGGATTTGTTTAGTATCAGGCACTGAAGAGATAAAGGACAGAGTCCATGCATCTATGAAAATCATAGGCTAAGGGGGGAGATGGATAAGAAATCTTAAATAAGCAAGGGGATTTGTTACGATGAGTATCTCCATGCAGTTCCCTACAAAAGGTTGAAGACAAAAGTTACTGTGTTTCAGGGTGGATTAGATCAATTAAGCTCCTATCTCTCCTGAATCTTTGAGGATAGAGATTTGCTAGTAAATCACTCTTGAGTAGGATTGGGGGGTGCACAGTGAGTAAAGGGAGGGGAATGACACCTCATGAAGAATATGCAGAGCATGTGCAAAACCGTAGAAACCAAGTGGCACAGTACTTGGTCAGCTGCAGGAAGCTTTAAACAGTCAGTGGATGGAGAGTGGTGGAAAGATATTTCTATGTGCCTTTACAGCAAAATTTCATGAAAAACTTCCTGTATCATTTTGTATGGCTTATGTTTATGTCTATTATTTCTTTCTCTTACTGTTGGGATGTAGTTTCCATGAGGGCAAGATTCTCAGCTGTCTTGTTCTCTATTCTCACACCTAAAGCAGTGTCTGTGTGAGATAATAGAAAATATATTTATTGGTCCCCATATCCCTGCCTTTCTGGTTTTTGACCCATCCCTGATGTAGAGCTCCTAAAACCCTTGTAAATTTTCCTAAGTGATAAGAAGATAAAGGCGCCTTTTGTTTGTTAATGAGATGACTTTTAAAATGCACTTAAGGTTGAGGGCTGCTTGCCAGTGGAGCCAACCATGTGTTTAGAGGGTAGGAACCTTCAGTCCCACCTCTCGTTGACCTCTGGGGTGGGGAGAGAGGTACTGGAGGTTGAATCAGTCACAAATTGCTGGTGATTTAATTAATCATGCTTTCCTGTGAAAGAGTGCTTCTTTTGAGTTTGTACATATTGGTAAGATAATAATTATAATTCAGTGTAATAAAACATTAAATTCAGTAGTAACAATTTATTAAATGATGTTTGTTTGCTCCTCTTGTCAATATTTTAAAAATAGTTTTAGCCTTTGTTTAAATTTGTAGTATTGCAATATAGTAGTGATAGACTGTAAGTTTTAAAAATAAATCATAAATCATATTGCCGTGTTCTTAAAACACATATATGCACAGATTATACAGTTTATGCCTCTTCATAATGTCAGGAAAATTATAAATAAACATATCATAAAGTGGAATGAAAAAAAAATCAATCATGCCTATGTAATGAAGCCTCCACAAAAACCCAGAAAGGACTGAGTTCAAAGAACGTTTGGATTGGTGAATTCTTAGAAGTGCTGGGAGAGGGCATGGAAGATCCATGTTCCTTCCCAAGTACCTTGCTTTACACATCCATCCCATTTGAATATTCATCTGTATCCTTTATCATATCCTTTTATAATAAACTGATGTTAAAATTGATTAAAGAAGAAGAAAATTTAGATTATACAAACTTTATTTAACACCTTGTGAAGCAGACCATCTCCTTTCAGAGAACTGCAAAATGAAGCACAAGCCATGACCAGGATGCTTTTATATCATAAAGAATAAAGAAAAAAAAGAGACAAATAGAAAACATCTCGTTGGCTGGGGCCACATAGTCAACCTTGTTTGGGGTAAGAACACCCAGAATAGGTTTGGTATTTGGTGATTGGCTGAGTGGACATCCTGTGTTTCTGGTCAAGTGAACATTTGCAAGGACATGAAAATTATTTAAGTTTCAGTTTGCTGATGTGGCACCGGCGGCTGGAGTTAGCTCCATTTGGGGCCTAGAAATTCATGTCAGCACTGGTAAATATAAGTAAACTGTGTTTCTGAGTTCTGTGAGCTGCTTTAGAAAATTAATCAAACCCAAGGAGGGGTTCATTGGAACCTCCGATCTGTAGCCAGTTGGTCAGAAGCACAGGTGGTGACCTGGGAAAGCAATTGGCATCTGAGGTGGGGCAGGTAGAGGTGGGGAGAGGCAGTCTTGGGGGACTGAGCCCCTAACCTGTGGGGTCCCACACTATCTCCAGTTAGAGAGTGTCAGAACTGAGTTAAATTGTCGGACCCCCAGCTGGTATCTTGGAGAATTGCTAGGTGTGAGGAAAACTCCCACACACTTGGACCAGAAGTATCAGAAGTGAAGTGTTGTTGTGAGGATAGTGTTGTGTGTGAGTAAAA
Source organism: Mesoplodon mirus (assembly GCF_964341445.2). Taxonomy (NCBI): domain Eukaryota; kingdom Metazoa; phylum Chordata; class Mammalia; order Artiodactyla; family Ziphiidae; genus Mesoplodon; species Mesoplodon mirus. The sequence continues at coordinate 24,661,848 of NC_138995.1, read as the reverse complement.
ACAGAGACTCACAGGAGAGAAAGACTCACGGGTGGAAAACTTATTTTCCCCAATTCAGCCTGGTTTGTAATGCGTGTTCAACAAACATTGAGTGGATGGAATGAAGGGAGGCTAGATGGTTAACTTGGGTCCAGTAACAAGGAACATTATTTCCTAGCTGCTATATTTGGATTTTAGCTTTTCAAATAAATTTTCCTAAAATCTTCTCATGAATTGTTTTTTTTTTTTTGCTAAAAGACAGTGTGTCTTGCATTTTAGTTCTGATTTTGAAGGTCAATATTAGTGATAAAATGTGAATATTTTAGTGCTTTATTTTAATTTTACTTCGAACAGAAAGTAAATAATAGCCTTTTAAAAATGAAGAATAAAATTATTTTTAACATCCCCCCCATGCACACATGTAGGACACTGTTTATAATATTCCTCAAAGTTCTGACTTTTATTTTGTCAAAAGTAAGACAAACATTCTTACTTCATTAACAAATATTGGATTGAGATTTTATCTTATCCAAATTGAGATTTAGTAGCATGAAATAATTAAAAGCATATTTTAAAGGTACCCTGCTAACAATCATTCTTTAGTACATGTACCTAGACATTTCCAACAGGCATGTCTTGAGAACATAATTAAAAGAATACCTATGGGGAAAAGTGACTTCTCCAATGAAATGAGTCTTCTTCCATTGGCCATATGCTTCCACAGCTTGGTGACTTCAGGAAATTGAAGACGACACAAGTTTATTGTAAATTAATACCATAAATGAGAGCAGCTAGGTAAGATATTTTCCTTTTCAAGCATATCGTTGCCTACAGTTCTTCCCTCTTGCTTTGCAGAAGACAGGGTCCCTCCTGCCATGGTTTGTGGATGCTAAGAGAGAAAAGTAGTTTGGAGGAGAGAGGTGCTGAGTCTGGCACAACTCAGCACCATCTGCTCACTCTTGGAATTCACAGATGTTCTGTACCAAAGAACGGTGTAAGTTAAGGACTGACATGCTTGGTGGGCACTCAGAGCCCCACCTGGTGGAACATCTCTGTGGGCAGGCTGTGGCAGGGTGACAAGGAAGACAACTCCCCTGTTGGGCCTGAGGCAGGGGAGATTTTGAGAGGAAAAGAGTCTCTTACTTCCTTGAATAGTCCACCTTGCCAAAGAGCACATCTGAGTGACTTGAGCTAAGAAGCAAATGGCACACCATGGAGAGAATAAAGTATGGTGGAATGAGCGTTGGACAATGAGTCCAAAAGATTTGGCCACTGTTCCTGGCTCTGTCACTAACTCTGTTTGTGACCTTGAGGAGGTCATATAAATTCTCTGTGCCTTCACTTTTCTCTTTCTAAAAATCACCAATCGTTTTATTCTTTTGTACTTTCCAGAAGGATTTTTTTTTTCAGTATCTTTTTGACTTTCAGATGTGTAAACTCTTTCAGAATGTCTTGGGGGTCTGATAAGACCCATGTCTCATGATAAGAAATAAATACAAATAGCTAGCTTCATAACTTTGTTGAAACTAGTTTTATTCTGATCTCTGTTCAAAAGGCTTTCTTTAAAAGAAATATAGCGTACCATCTATGATGTTTTGAAAATAATAAATGCAATAAATGCTGAAATATTTGGTGCTCTAAAATATAAATATTAGATTTAATAAAAATAATTTACTATATATCTTCTATTCTCATTATAAATGGATGATTTTTACTAGTTGTTCATCATTTCTTAAATCTAGTGTTTACAACAATGGCATGAAATATATAGAAAGCAAGCAGTTCAGCCTGTCCTCTTTTCTGGTAATATTTGGGTCCTGTATCAAAACATTCTCTGAGTAAAAGACAAGCTCAAGCATTCTTCATTATTCAAATTAAATTTTCTTACATGTACATGCCAGCACTCTAGCTATTGATCTAGCCATGTTGTAATATGTAAAGGGAGGCCAAGGCTTGTGAAATATGATCCTGACTTACCTAGAGTTGTGAGGAATCAAAGTGAGGTTCTATTAGAAGCCCTTACTGCATTGTCATGGTGAATCACATATGGAATGGATTCACATTGCCAGTAGACAGGCGATACAGGAAGGGATAACCTTGATTCTAATTCCTACTGAGATCATGTATCTGACTGGTAGGTTGGTTAGTCTATACAGAACTAATTATAGAGGATGGTAATAGGAGCTGTCCTGGGAAGAAGTGTAGGGTAAGTGTAAGAGCATGGATTGTAAAATAAACTGAGTTTAAATCCTGACTCTGACATATAGTAGCTGTGTAACATTCGTAATTTTACTAACATCTCTTTGTAGATGCCTTCTTATTTGTAAAATGGGAATAAATAGTATGCCAGCCCCATAAAGCTTGTTGTGATGATTAAATGAGATAATTCATGAAAGTGCTTAGCACAGTGCTACTTAAAAATTAGCTTTTTGGGGGCTTCCCTGGTGGCGCAGTGGTTGAGAGTCTGCCTGCCAATGCAGGGGACGCGGGTTCGTGCCCCGGTCTGGGAAGATCCCACATGCCGCGGAGCGGCTGGGCCTGTGAGCCATGGCCACTGAGCCTGTGCGTCTGGAGCCTGTGCTCTGCAACGGGAGAGACCACAACAGTGAGAGGCCCGTGTACCGCAAAAAAAAAAAAAAAAAAAAAATTAGCTTTGTGGTGCTGGTTGTTGGCTAGATTGTTGAAACATTCTTTTACTATTGTCTGAGTGACTCACTGTTCTATTAAGCACTTATTACATTGTCTGAAGATGGGTTCCCACAGAAGTAGATGCTGAGATACAGATTGAGTACAAGCCATTGATTTGATAAATCATCCCTGAAGCACCAGGAAGAGAGTGGGGAAGCTAGACAAGGAAGAGAAGGAAAGCAACATGGAGTACGTTAATGAGCAGGTTACCCTTATGGTCATCTGGGGCTCATTCCCATTGCTGACCTCTGTTAGATCTTATGGAATGCTCCTTAGAGGTATCCCTCCCAAGAAGTGAGGTGTTTACTCTTGGATTCCTTTTCCCAGTGACTGAGGGCTGATGCCTGGGGGATATTAACTTCTAGGCACTTCCATCCTACTCAGTTTCATCAGGAGGAAATTGCAGGAGGGTACCTTGGCCAGGTGAGGAGGTGTTTACTGAGCTCCATGGTCCCCATGCTGAGGCTGGCACATGCTACCATGATGAATGTGTCAATTAAATCAATTCCTGTGAAAGGAAGGAATCCTTTCACAACACATACATCAAATCATCACATTGTATGCTCTAAATATCTTGCAGTTTTATTTGTCCATTATACCTCAGTAAAGGTGAAGAAATAATTTTAAAAATTAAAAAAATTAAACTCTTTTAATTTTTGTAATAGACTTTATTTTTTAGAGCAGTTTTAGTTTCACAGTAACAGTGAGTGGCAAGTACAGAGATTTCCCACGTGCTTCCTGACCCCACACGTGCACAGCCTCCACGTTAACATCCCCCAGAGTGGTACATTTGCTACAACTGATGAATGTACATTGACACGTCATTATCCTCCAAAGTCCATAGTTTACATTATTGTTCACCCTTGGCGTTACACATTCTATGGCTTATGACAAATGCATAAAGACAGGTATCCATCATTATGGTATCATAGAGAATAGTTTCACTGGCCTAAGATTCCTCTGTGCTCTTCCTTTTTGTCCCTCCCTCCCTACTAACCCCTGACAGCTGCTGATTTTTTTTAATTGTCTCCACTGTTTTGCCTTTTCCAAAATGTCATAGAGTTGGAATCATACAGTACATAGCCTTTTCAGATTGGCTTCTTTCATTTAGTAACATGCATTTAAGTTTCCTCCATGTCTTTTCATACCTTGATCGCTCTTTAGTGCTGAATGATATTCCATCATTCTCTCTATATATATTTTTGTTTGTTTGTTTGTTTGTTTTTGCGGTATGCGGGCCTCCCACTGTTGTGGCCTCTCCTGTTGCGGAGCACAGGCTGCGGACGTGCAGGCTCAGCGGCAATGGCTCACGGGCCTAGCCGTTCCGCGGCATGTGGGCTCTTCCCAGACCGGGGCACGAACCCATGTCCCCTGCATCGGCAGGCGGACTCTCAACCACTGCGCCACCAGGGAAGCCCTCTATATATATTTTTGTTGTTTGCTTGAACATAAGTTTTCAGCTCCTTTGGCTAAATATAAATGATCACAACTGCCGGAACATACGATAAAAGTATGTTTAGTTTTGTAAGAAACCACCAAACTGTCTTCCAAAGTAGCTGTACTACTTACTTTGCATTCCCACCAGCAATGAGTGAGAGATACTGTTGCTTCCCATCCTTGCCAGCATTTGGTGATGTCAGTGTTCTGAATTTTTGTCAATCTAATGAATGTGTAGTGGTAGAGAACTGTTCTTTTAATTTTCATTTCCCTGATAACACTATGTGAAGCATCTTTTCCTAGGCATATTTGCCATCTGTATATTTTCTTTGCTGAGGTATCTGTTAAAGCCTTTGGTCCATTTTTTTTACATTGGGTTGTTTTATTATTGAATTCTAAGAGTCGTTTATATATCTTTATTGGCAATTCTTTAGCAGATATGTCTTTGCAAATATTTTCTTCCAATCATTTAATTTTTATAGCAATCCTGTCATATATATTTCTCACGTTTCTTTCTCAAAGTCCTACAACTAAGAAGTAGTAGAGTTGGAATTTGAAACCATATCTATACCCTGGTCATAAATCCAGAGCTATTTTAAGATCTCTCCCAAAATGACGTAAATAAATGCAACTAAACATAATTGCTTTCTAAAATGATGGTTACTCTTACACTTTCAATATGTGAAAATCTGCCTTTTGATAAAGGTATGTTTTATTTTATTTATTTTTTATTTATTTTATTTTTGGCTGTGTTGGGTCCTTCTTGCTGCTCACAGGCTTTCTCTAGTCATGGTGAGCGGGGGCTACACTTTGTTGCGGTGTGCGGGCTTCTCATTGCAGTGGCTTCTCCTGTTGCGGAGCACGGGCTCTAGGCACACGGGCTTCAGTAGTTGTGGCACGTGGACTCAGTAGTTGTTACTCATGGGCTCTAGAGCTCAGGCTCAGTAGTTGTGGCACACGGGCTTAGTTGTTCCATGGCATAGTGGGATCTTCCTGGACTGCGGCTCGAACCCCTGTCTCCTGCATTGGCAGGTGGATTCTTAACCATTGCACTACCAGGAAATCCCTGATAAAGTTATATCTATATATATCTATATGTATATATACACACACACATATATATATGTATATACATATACATAAAATAAAATATAAATTTTTTAAGACAAACTTTTAAAACATCTTTGAAGGAGGAAGAAAAGTAGAATCTATGAACTGAAAGTCCTGAGAATGCAAGAACACAATTTTATGTGATTATAGCAATTAAAAGAGGATAACAGAATGGCATTTAAATGCAAATTCACATTTTAATATGACTGGAGGGGAATCTGCGTGCACTTGGTGCATGGGAGCCAGTGGTGATTAATAGGTGGTGCCATGATCCTTGAACGTCTGGTCCCACTTCAATACAGCTAACATCAAGGTTCAATATCAGCTTTATTTGCTTGTTTTAACAAAACTAATTAGATTCACAGCATAAAGCAGCTTAGTGTTAGAGCCCAAGATGTTTAAGAAATATAGTGGTGGAGGTGAGACACAGCCACTGTGTGCTTTTCAGCTCTGCTCATTCAATCTGGGAAACAAATAAAGGGACAGTTTGTCTATGGATGTGACAGGATCAGTTAAATTTACAAAAAGAGGGGGAAAATACCCTCCTTCTACAGAATCTTATTGATAGGGTGGTTAGGTAGCAGAATCATAAGCTGCAAGTCTAGGGCCAGATAGACTGGTCTAGCAGCACCACTGACCCTGTGGGACCTTATGCAAGGTATGGAGCATCTCTAGCTGAGGGTATGTCCTATATTAGGGTTGTGTGAAGACTCTTAGCAGGTATTGCATGTCATTAGGCAATCATATATGCCACTTTGCATGAGACAGCCTTGGAGAAATTATAAATTGTATGCCATTTCACTTTTAAGAATGTCCCAGTTAGGATTATAATTAACAGGTCAATCTATATAAAAAGAACACAGAACACTGCATAGAGCAAGTGAGTTCTCAATGAATGTTAGCTTATTCTTATTGAAGTAATTGCTATTATTTTTATGATTATACTTTATTAGTATTATAAATGTCTATACACTATATGTTTTTAATATATATCCTAGAAGTTAACTAAAACTACTACTTTTATCTTTTCTAATCAATTCATAATTTTTCAGACCTTTAAAGTGGGGATGAAATATGTTTCTATTAAGGTGTGCTGCACAGAATCCATGTGTTTTCCAGCCTGATAGATGAACTGTGCATTTATACTGTTAGATTTGTTTTTTTGTAATTTGGATTCCAGTCCAGATATGGTAAGGAGTCAGTAAAACTTGCAACTGAAGTCTTTATCATCAGCTTTTCTTCTTTCTTATTTACATTATTATTGTGGTTTGTGGGCTGCATATAATCTCACTCCATTCAAAACATATTATTTCTGGCATTGTGATATCAAAACCAGATTTGTAACAGGACTAGAGTTATCCAATCTCTATGAATCCTTCAATTAAACCCCTTAATGCATTCTTCTAAAATTTTATGTTTGTATTATGGATTATCCTCAAGAAACCATAAGCTGCTCAATATTTAGATTTGGTCCTATTCATGCCTATCACTTCAGAACCTAGCACATTACAAGGCAGCTTGGCAAATTGCTCATGAAAACACACACACACACACACATGCACACACCCCTAACATCATGCCACAAACATATGGCCATTGAATGAAACCGAATATGTCTTTGAAAAGCCAATAAAATTTGAGCTGGAGGCAAGTAACTGAAAGCAAAATAGGAATGAACCTCTCACCTGTAATTGAGAAAAAATAATTTTAAATAAAGGTCCTGAAACTGCAGCCCAAAGAACCTTTTTCTGGGAACATTCTGATATAAATAATAAAATAAGAATGACAACAATAATAACTATAGAGAATTTAAGAAAATATCCCCTGAAAGAAAAAAGAGGGAGATGTTAGGTGACCAAAGTATATTTTCTATTTTTATATAGATGCAATATAATATTGTAGTTGATTAATGGAGGCTACAAGTTTTTTGCCACTCTGCCCACTGAGAGCCACAGCTTCATTCTCCTCTTGAATCTGGGGTAAAGGAAATCCAGGTAATTCTGTGCAAACTTTAGACATGTGTCAATGGCTTTGGGGGTCTGCAGCAACACGTAGAAGCCAAAAGGGCCTGGGAAAGGCCATTGATAAGGACTAGAAGGACAGTGGGGAGTTGTTCTGCCAGGACTTCTATGTTCTTTCCATCTCACCTTTTGGGAACATGATTACCTACCGCAGTCTTGCAAATATCATATGCCTCCGTCACCACTCTGTGTTGGGTATGTAAAGGGCAAATAACGTGTCTCTTCCTGTCACCAGTCTATGGGTCAACTAATGCCACAGCCAAGGAATTGCATTTAAGGACCTTCATCCACAACTGGACCTTAGTTAGATAATCATAATCCAGACCTTGAGCCTGAGCTGATATTATAATGGGATTAGAATGTGGGGGGCCTTACAGGGAGTAAATATATTTTGCATATGGTGGGAATGTAAATACTTTGTGGCCTTAAGGAGGACTGTAATGAATAAAAGATGGATGCATTTTTTTGTTGTTGTTGTTAATCTTCCCATTGACATGTGGTATCTACTACATGTACCCTTAAATCTGAACTGGACTTGTAACTTGCTTTACCATTATAACATTGCTTTCTGGGACATTCTAGGCTAGGTCATGAGAAGACTGGCTTCTGTCCAGGTTTCTTAAAACATTCTTTCAGGAGTACTGAGACTTTATGCTAAAGAGACTTTGTGTAGAGGCCCTCAGATTATGTAGAGAGGAGTCCAGATGAGTCACGTTTTCCAGTGATCCCCACCAAAGTGCTAGGTGCGTGAGTGAAGTAATCTTCAACTCTCTTGACCTTTCACCTACCAGCCCTTGAGTGATGCTGGTTGATGCCATGGGAAGTAAAGAATCATCTTCCTGTGTCTTGTATTAATTCTTGAAAAACTTAGATGAAATAAAATTGTTGTAGTTTTCATCCATTAAGCTTTGGAGCAGTTTATTGGATAACAGTCTGCAACAGCTAACAGAATAATCATCCATTTTCCATTCTTCATTGCCACCTTTTCTAGGTGGATAGGGAACGGCAAGTCACCCCTGATATCTCTGATGGGATAAGGAGTACAGTGCTGCAGAAGGGCAGTGTATGTGAATGTGGTGTGAGGCAGTGTGTTTTGGATACAACCAGAATGAAAAAATCTATATCTATATCTATATCTATCTATCTATCTATATGTGTATTATGGGATAAAAGAGCGAACAAATTAAAAATCAGATTGATCTGGATTCCAGTCTCAATTCTGCCATTAATTACTTGTGATCCCTCGCTTAGCTAGTAAAATTGGACCTCCTAGCAAGGTTTAGCATGATCCTTTGAGTATCCTTCTATCAAAAAGCCTCCATTGTTCTGTGAACAAAGAACCTGGGTTTCATTAAGGATCAGTATACTGGTTTTGCAGCAGGAGGAGGGAAAAAAGAAGGTGTATGTTATTTCATTTTCTTTTAGTCTGGTTCTTTTTGCTCATTTATGCTTAGAACCTTTTTGCCAAATGTTAGAAGGTGAATGTCCTGAAGCCAAAGGTAGTGGGAATCCCTTAGCACTGAGAGCTTATACAAGGGCATACACAGTCCCCCAGTTCAGCTGCAGAATTAATCACAAGCCTGTTGATGGTCAGCTTGCTCATCTTGTTAACAAGATACCAATCTATCCTCTGAGCAGAGACAGAGGTCTCTGAGATACCACCTTCCCAATGAGTTCATACCCTGCAGACTCCCATTTTCCTGCTTCTCTTTGCAAGCAACTTCTCAGTCCCTGCAAACATGAGAATGGGGCTGGCTCACTATGGAGCTTTTGACATGAGTTGGAGAGGATCCACCTCTGACTTGCAGATTCTTATTCAGATTCACCAGTTCAGGCAGTGCCCTCATTTTCCACTGGTCCTGAGAGGCACATGGCCAGCATCAGCTTAGCTGGGTCACTGCATGAGAATACAACATTACTTATTGGGTTTCAGCTTTAATTTTTTCACTAAAAATTTAAATTAATTAACTAATTATCAGAATTTGTTTATTGAAGTATAGTTGATTTACAGTGTTCTGTTAGTTTCTGGTATACAGCAAAGTGATTCAGTTTTTATATATATATATATATATATATATATATATATATACACACACACATATACATACATACACACACACACATATATATGTATATATATATATATATACTTTTCCATTATGGTTTACTACAGGATATTGAATATAGTGCTGTATCACTGTGCTATACAGTAGGACCTTGTTGTGTATCTCTTTTATGTATAATAGTTTATATCTGCTAATCTCAAACTCCTAATTTATCCCTCCCCCACCCCCTTTCCCCTTTGATAACCGTAAGTTTGTTTGCTATGTCATCACAGAATTCTTTTGATGATTAAATAAGATAATGTAGAAATCAGTTACTTGTGCACACATGGCACACATGTTGCATATTCTCAATAACTAGGAGAAGTATAGGATAGGAGTAGTAGATGTTGTTGTGATAATGAAAGTAATTATAATGGCAATACTGACTGCATACTTGTTATGTTGCGCCATTCTAATTACAGGGTGTATATTGACTCGTTTAGACCTCACAGTAATACTATGAAGTTGGTCTTATTATTATCTTGAGCTTAATGTGAGAAAACTAGTGCACATATGAAATAAACAACACACCAACAGCTGCTACTGCTGCTGGCAATTATGATGGAGGTGAAGGGGATAGGCAAAAAGGAGAGAAGAGGGAGATGAAGGAGACATTGACAGAATGGAAGGGGAAGATAGGATACAACGTGCCTTTTATCAATTATATTTCTAGACTCACAGAATAAGAATTTCTATTTTTGACTGAAAAAAACATAGAAGTTTATTTCATCTTCTAGTTTTGAAAACAAAAATGAGGGGAAGGATATGCACTCACAATGCCAAAGGTCTTTCTTTCAGATATCTGAGTATGCTTACATGGTACTGCTTTAATCAGAATTCATTTGGACAAACAGGAAGTGTAACCACGCAACCATAGGAAACCAAAGAGATCACATTTAGAATTTGGTAAGGAGTGGGATTAATTTGAATGTTCTTTACTGCTGGAGCTGTAATTATAGGTTTTAACTACCTGCTGTAGGTTACAAAGGTGAAGGGAATGGAATGGTTCAGACAAAAAAAATTATCATTGAGCAGGGTGCCAGGAAATGCTTATATAAGAAATAATCATTCTTATTAACTTTCATCCGAGGCAATAGCATAATTAATCTCCAAATATAAGTGAAAAAATAATGTTTGCACTCTCCTGGAAGGAAAACTATCTTTTAAGAACAATGATATCTGTAATTTGTCATGAAAAAAACTCTCTCCCTACCTTCATCCCCTCTCTGCACTGCTTCAAAGAAAATCAAGCAGTTATAATCATTACAAGGGATATCTGTGTTTGTTATAACAGCATTTCCTAAAATTAAGTCAGTAGGTTATGTCTGTCAGAATCAGTTAGGTGTAGGGATATCACATTATAAATAAAGTCAGAAAGAGAAAAAGAAATACCATATGCTAACACATATATATGGAATCTAAAAAATAAATAAATAAAATGGTCATGAAGAACCTAGGGGCAAGATGGGAATAAAGACACAGACCTACTAGAGAATGAACTTGAGGATATGGGGAGGGGGAAGGGTAAGCTCTGACAAAGTGAGAGAGTGGCATGGACATATATACACTACCAAAAGTAAAATAGATAGCTAGTGGGAAGCAGCCGCATAGCACAGGGAGATCAGCTCGGTGCTTTGTGACCACCTAGAGGGGTGGGATAGGGAGGGTGGGAGGGAGGGAGACGCAAGAGGGAAGAGATATAGGAACATATGTATATGTATGGCTGATTCACTTCGTTATAAAGCAGAAACTAACACACCATTGTAAAGCAATTATACTACAATAAAGATGTTAAAAAAATTATTTGATAGTAGAAGCTTTTCCTTAAATTTACAAATGAGGAAATGAGTCTCAGAGAAGCTAAAATATGCTGCTTAATATGAAAATAGATCTATTTGACTCAGAACCTTTGCACTAATAATACCTAAATATTAATAAATGTAACAAGATGATATTTATTCAATTTCCTTAAAATTTCAAACTCAGAAATTAATATTGATTTTTCTTTAATAACCTTTTAATGTATGTCTCAATTAGAGTATGCATATTTCCCTTAGCCAATTTAACTTCAACATTCATTTCTTTTTAATTCAGTAATAAACATGATTGAATTTCTATACTGTATAGATTGTCATAAAACATGCAATTCAGTCAAATTAATGTGACAAAGATGCAAAAGAGACTACCAAGTAAAATCAAAATATGCCATAATATTTCATGTTATAAATACTACATGTTGCAAATATATTAGGGCTAGGATTAAAAGTCTCAATATCACTGTCATTTACCATTTTCCTTTGTATTTCTTCATTGAATCTAGGACAGAGATAAAAATTATATAATCAAAAAGCATTTTAATTATAGAAAAATGGAGGTTACTAATAAATTCAAGTGATACATGTAGTTTTTGGCAACTTTTAAATGATTAATAGGAGAAAATTTTTTCAAGGAATTATGATTACCTAATTTATGACCATTCACTATTATTTAGGAAATATATCTTGTCTAAACACACCCAAAGTCACACACACACACGTATCCATTCCTTAATGTTTAAACATGTGTTGTGAAGTCCAGATCTTTGCTTTAGAGGATTTATATCTCTGGTACACTTAGATTTTATCAAAGCTATTTTGATGCTGATTTCATATATCTTTAAATATTCATGCTTTGAAACGATAAACCCTAAAATACGTGCAATTACTTTTGTTATAAATAAGTAATAAGAGTAATAGATGGCATATTACTTGTGTTTTATAACATTTACTTTCAAGGTAATGACTACAAAATAATAAGAAAGATAATATATACACATATAAAATAATTATAAATGTATACAAAATAATTGTTTAAATTATTTTTCAAGTGTATTTTCAGAACTTGATAGACAGCCCCAGGCAGTTAAGTATGGGAGGTAGAATAGTGAATATCGACTTGACAGTTTCTCGACTGTTCTCTTTGGGGGTTACAAACACCTTGACACAAAGTGAGTTTTTGGTTGCTTTTTGCTGCTATTCCATTATTTCCATGCCATTCCTATACTTCCAGTATTGTATGTGGAAACACAATTTCTTAATATTTTCCTTTTACCATCTCCTCTACTAAGACTCTGTCCTTCACATGCAGAGTAAAAATAAACCTGTACATGGACATTGGAAAAGCAAATATGAGAATCCTTTGAACTATCTTTATAACTCCCCTGTAAATATAAAATAATCTTTAAATAAAAGGTTAAGAATATCTATAGAATAGTGACATCTGAAAAATGTGGAAGGGGCAGGCCCAACATCCCATATACCCACAGAAACATCAAAAAAAAATAAAAAACTGTCAGAGTCAACTTTGTCAAAAATTTGGTAAACAAAGATTTATAACAACCAAGTGAACACTAAATCAAGAAAGAAGCAACTTTTAAAAGGTAGAGGTAAGTCAGAGAAAGACAAATACATGATATTGTGGAATCTAAAAAAAAAAAATAAGGTACAAATGAACTTATTTACAAAACAGAAATAGAGTCACAGATGTAGCAAACAAACTTATGGTTACCAGTGGGGAAAGTGGGGGAGGGATAAACTGGGAGACTGGGATTAACATAGACACACGACAGTATATAAAATAGATAACTAATAAGGACCTACTGGATAGCACAGGGAACTCTACTCAGTACTCTGTAATGACCTATATGGGAAAAGAATCTAAAAAAGAGTGGATATATGTACATGTATAACTGATTCACTCTGCTGTACACCTGAAACTAACATAACATTGTAAACGAACTATATTCCAATAAAAAATTTTAAAAATAAAAGGTAGAAAAGTCTTGTGAAATATTTACTCACACTTGCCTCAAACCTTCCCCCACCAGTGTGGTGTCAGTCTTGAACATGGCAGCCCACGTTCTCAGTGTGGGACCCTGATTCCTATTTTTGGAAGGAGAAGAGCAGACCTTATTCACAATCTATTGTATATCTCTCTTCTAACATGTCTGGGGGTTAACTGAATGATGGATTCAAGCCTCTCACCTCTGTTTCACTTCTTTTGGAACTCATGTAGGAAAAGCAGTTGGCATTTCTTGAAGAAACTATAAGGAGAACTAACAATTCATAGATGCCTGGGGCAAAAGATTATGGATGAGACATACAATAGATTGTCCAAGGCATAAAAGAAAAAGCTGGGAAATCCTTTGGATATTAAGACATTCAAAAGCACCCATGTATATGAAGGAAGTCCCTAAACTTTTACTTTAGGTCAATCTCTAGGAGATTGAAGGAGTATTCTAGCACAGAGACAAATTGCAAACACTTGAAGAGGTGTTTTGTTTTGTTTTTTGTCGTTGTTTAGCTCCTCACGTTCATAGAAATCTCTGTACAAATACTAGCTGAACACTAACTAAAGAACAGAGAATTCAGTGGCCTCACCTGATAGAGTATAGTCTTTGCAAAAGTAATTTGGAAAAATCACTAAGTACATGAACTTCTACAGCCTTCAACAATAAAAATACTAACAGCTGATTTTTTGAAAAGATACAGAAAACTGACAAACATTTAGCTAGACTAAAAAGAGAGAGAGAGAGAGAATTCAGATAAATCAGAAATAAAAGAGGAGTCATTAAAACAGATGCCTCAGGAATAGAGAGGATCATTGGAAATATTATGAACAGTTGTATGCCAACAAATGGGATAAGCTAAAAGAAATAGAAAATTGAATCAGGAAGAAATAGAAAGCCTGAATAGACCAATAAAAATTAAGGAGAGTAAATCAGTAAAAAAAAAATTTCCAAGTAGGGAAAATCCCAGGACCAGATGGTTTCATGGGTAATTCTACCAAACATTGAAAGAAAAATTAATACCAATTCTTCTTAAACTTTCCAAAAAATATATAAGAAGAGGCAACACTTCCAAACTCAACTAGATACTTACGTTGATGTCCTCTGCTGCATTATGCACATTACCAGAAGGTGGAAACAACCCAGGTGTCCATCAACAAAAGAATGGAAAATCAAAATGTGGTATATCTACTACCTTAGACTGTTTAGTTTGCTATAACAAAAATGCCATAGAACAAATATTTATATTTCTCGTTCTGGAAGCTGGGGAGTTCAGTATCAAAGTGCCAGCAGATGCAGTGTCTGATGAGAAGCAGCTTCCTGGGTCTTAAACAGCCGTCTTTTAACTACACCCTCACTTGGTGGAAAGCAGAGAAAGAAAGCAGTTCTCTCATGATTCCTTTGAGGGTGCTAATTCCATTTATGAGGACTCCACCTCATGACCTCGTCTGATCATAATTACTTGCCAAAGGCCCCACCTCCTAATATGAACACATGTAGGGTTTCAACATGTGAATTTTATGGGAACACAGATATTCAATCCATAACATTTATACAATGAAATATTATTCAACCATAAAAAGGAATCGAGTTCTGGGTACATGCTACAACGTGAATAAACTTTGAAAACCTTATAGGTGAAATAAGTCAGGCAAAAAAAGATGAATATTGTATGTTTCCACTTATATGAAATAGCTAGAATTAGACAAATTCATTAAGGTAAATGAGTGGTTACCAGGGATTGAGGGAGGGGGAAATGGGAAGTCATTGTTTAATGACAGAGTTAAACAGAGTTTCTCTTTGGGGTGATAAAATATTTTGGAAATAGATAGGTGATACTTGTATGAAAGTGTGAATGCAATTAATGCACTGAATTGTACATATAAAATGAAAATTTTTCTGTTATATATATTTTACCACAATAAAATTATTTTTAAAAAGCCCAGGAGTACATGACATAAATCACAGCAAGATCCTTTTTGACCCACCTCCTAGAGAAATGGAAATAAAAACAAAAATAAACAAATGGGACCTAATGAAACTTAAAAGCTTTTGCACAGCAAAGGAAACCATAAACAAGACCAAAAGACAACCCTCAGAATGGGAGAAAATATTTGCAAACAAAACAACTGACAAAGGATTAATCTCCAAAATACACAAGCAGCTCATGCAGCTAATATCAAAAAAACAAACAGCCCAATCCAAAAATGGGGAGAAGACCTAAATAGACATTTCTCCAAAGAAGATATACAGATTGCCAACAAACACATGAAAGGATGCTCAACATCACTAATCATTAGAGAAATACAAATTAAAACTACAATGAGGTATCACCTCACACCCGTCAGAATGGCCATCATCAAAAAAATCTAGAAACAATAAATGCTGGAGAGGGTGTGGAGAAAAGGGAACCCTCTTGCACTGTTGGTGGGAATGTAAATTGATACAGCCACTACGCAGAACAGTATGGAGGTTCCTTAAAAACTAAAAATAGAACTACCATACGACCCAGCAATCCCACTATTGGGCATATACCCTCAGAAAACCATAATTCAAAACGAGTCATGTACCACAGTATTCATTGCAGCTCTATTTACAGTAGCCAGGACATGGAACCAACCTAAGTGTCCATCAACAGATGAATGTATAAAGAAGATGTGGCACATATATACAATGGAATATTACTCAGCCATAAAAAGAAACGAAATTGAGTTATTTGTAGTGAGGTGGATGGACCTAGAGTGTGTCATACAGAGTGAAGTAAGTCAGAAAGAGAAAAACAAATACTGTATGCTAACACATATATATGGAATCTAAAAAAAAAAAAATGGTTCTAAGGAACCTAGGGGCAGGACAGGAATAAAGATGCAGACGTAGAGAATGGACTTGAGGACATGGGGTGGGGGGAGGGTAAGCTGGGATGAAGTGAGAGAGTGGCATGGACTTATATATACTACCAAATGTAAAATAGCTAGTGGGAAGCAGCCATATACTAGCAAATGTAAAATAGCTAGTGGGAAGCAGCCGCATAGCACAGGGAGATAAGCTCCCTGCTTTGTGACCACCTAGACGGGTGAGATAGGGGGGGTGGGAGGGAGACACAAGAGGGAGGAGATATGGGGATATATGTATATGTATAGCTGATTCACTTTGTTATAAAGCAGAAACTAATACACCATTGTAAAGCAATTATACTCCAATAAAGATGTTTTAAAAAAAAGCCCAGGGGTAATTAAAATGTTTCATAACTTGGTAGATGCAGGGTTGCACACATTGTGAATAGTTTACATTATGTGAATTTTTACCTCAATTTTAAAAATTCATCATTTCTCCATTAAAAAATATCCATATAACCTGTGAACTCTAAAAAGTGACAGTTTGAAGGGGAATGTTTTCAGCTCTGCCTCCACTGAGATTCATGAAGTCTAAAGGTTTACAAGCATAAAATAGATTTGAGTTGATGAGTAGTCAAAAAATGGCAAATATACACTGCACTCTTTCTCTATATTGTGAAGGGAAGAAGCAAAGAAAAATTTTTAAAAATCTATTATGCACTGAAAATACTTATTACCAAGGTCCGTGATATAAAATTTAGGCACATTTTCATTTTTCATTCTCAAAGAAACTCTGCAGTGTAAGTGGTATCATACCCATTTTGTTGATGAAGATTCTGAGACTCAAAGAAATCAAGTCTGTCCAAAGTCACAAATCTCTTAAGTGATGGAGCTAGTATTTCTTCAAACCAGTGTTCAGTGCATTGTATCAATACTCCTAGTCCCCTTAAACAGTAGATCCCTTAGGAAAAGAACAGTCTTTGAAATATTCCTTTCATCTTCCTTAAAGCAAAAGACTAGTTCTACCAAAATAAACAAACAAAAACTTTTGCGGCGGGGAAAGCATGGCTCTGATGATGCGTGCTTTTTACCTTTGTTTTGAAGGCAACATTGGTCACATATTCCAAAGAGGGTTCCCCCCACCCATCAAAGAAATTAAAGTAAGCTGAAGTTGAAGCAAAAGGAGAGATTCAGCAGCAGCACTTGCTTTTAACTCTATTTCTCTCATATTATTGACTACAATACTGAGATTGTATATGTACTGAAAAGTGGTCTCTCTTGCTCTGCAATGGGTTTTGTGGCAAAGACTTAAAAATGCTTTTCCCATTATTCCATTCTTCCCAAACCAACTTTCTTTTCTTGTTTACTTCCTCATGAAAAAAAAATCCTCCTAATAAAAATACACAAACATATAAAGCCATTATACAGTTTTTATTTATCAAATAGTGCATAGCATTGGGCTTCCACCAAGTATAACAAAAATTAATGAAATAAAGATGAGTTGCTCCCGTCAAAAATCTTGGGGTCATTCTATACCGCTGTCTTTGTCTCAGTTTCAATATTCAGCCTATGCTGCCTATGCAACAAATGCTGTCACATCTGCCTTCAAAATATATCCAGATTTTGACCACTTGTCATTACCCCAACTGCCACCATTCCAGCTCAAGCGATCACCATCTCCTGCTTGAATTATTATAAGAGCCTCCCATCTGATTTGTTTGTTTTCCTGTAGTACACTCTGAACATAGCAGCCAAAGTAATCCCATTAAACCATAAGAAATATTGTGCCAGTTCTCTGTGTAAAACCCTTCAGTGGCTTTTCATCTCACTCAGAATAAAAGACAAAATCCTTTCTCTGGCCTACAAAGCCTTGTTGCTTCATATACCCTGTTATCTGTGACCTTTTCTCCTCCTAGAGTTATTCTTCCAGCTCTAGCTGTATTGGCCACCATGTTCCAACCCAGCATACTCCAAGCTCAGGGTTTGGGCACTTGCTCTTTCCTTTTTTCAGAATGTTCTTCCCCGATATGCTTACCTGGCTCCCTCATTTCTTTCAGGGATTCACTCAAAAGTCACCTTCTCTTGCAATTTCATTTAAAATTCCTGTTACTTCTAGGGTTTCCAGATTTAGAAAAGAATTGAATGCACAGTTTATTTTTAATTTCAGGTGAACAATGAATAATGTTTTGGTATAAGTATGCCTTAACATTGCATAGGAAGTATTGCATAAAACATACTTACACTTAAAAAAAAGTGTTGTCTATTGGAAACTCAAATTTAATTGTCATCTTGTATTTTATCTGGCCCTACCCTCGAATTTCATGTTGCCCTTCCATGCTTTGTATTTTCTTCTACATTCTTATCACTATCTAACACAATATACCTTTTATGTATTTATATTATTTATCACTCGTCTCTCCTCTAGAATGGAACCTCTTTGAGAGCAGGATTTTTAACTGATTTCTTTACTAGTAAAGAATGAATTAGTGTTCAAATGGTTAAATCAGTATATGAGATGGCCACTCTGTACAAGGCAATAGAAAAAGAGTTTGGCATACATTATTACATTTCATGCCTGCAACTACCTTTTGTGACAGAAACTATTATATTTCTGTTTTTTAGACTTAGAGTCCTGAGGTTAAAGAGTATAGGTCTTTTCCCCCCTTGAATTTAAATGGAAAAGTTAAGACTCAATATATGTTATGTCTAATATCAGATTCTATATTTTCTTTTTCCACTTACTCATTTGGAGAATCTAGAATGAAACTGACCTGAAATGTTTAGTCTTTTTTTTTTTTTTGACATAGATAATAAAAGAGTTCAGGGTATTTTCTTAAATAGCTTATCGATATTTTGAGAAAGTTGTCTGGGATTGGTAAGAATGTGGTCATTGTCTAATAAATCCTTTTGTATAGTTAATCTTCCTAATTGAGTTCTGAGAGCCTGACAAAAAAAACCCAACAAATTAACAACACATTTTTACAGTGTATCCTAAACTTAATTTTATGAACTTGCTAGCTTCCAGAAATATTAACAGGATTTGTATTTCTAAATGAAATCACCATTTGATTTATAATTTAATGGGTAAATTATAATGTTTCTTCTGCAGATTTCCAAATATACTTAATTTCATCTGAAAGCTCCAAATTTCTAACTTAAGGATTATTTTTAAAATTTATTTAATTAATTAATTTATTTATTTTTGGCTGTGTTGGGTCTTTGTTGCTGCGCGCGGGCTTTCTCTAGTTGCCGTGAGCGGGGGCTACTCTTCGTCGCCGTGCCTGGTCTTCTCATTTCAGTGGCTTCTCTTGTTGCGGAGCATGGGCTCTAGGTGCACGGCCTTCAGTAGTTGTGGCGCACAGGCTTAGTTGCTCCACGGCATGTGGGATCTTCCTCTACCAGGGCCCAAACCCATGACCCCTGCTTTGGCAGGCAGATTCCTAATCACTGCACCACCAGCAAAGCCCCAATGATTAGTTCTAAATTTTTTTAATATATGGATTTAATTGAAAAATAGAAGTAGAAATTTAAGGAAGGGGTATACTTTTAAATATTATGAAATATCAGTAGCAGCAAACACTGAGTAATCTAAAAATGTGCTCAAAAGCAGGGAGATCATATTATAAGGTGGAAAGAGGATGCATTTGGGGATTCCCTAAGCCAACTAGAAGTTCCATCATTTACCTCAATTAATATATAAACCAACAAAGGCATCCATCATTTATCTACCTTCCCCTGAATGTCTAGGCATTCTATCATTTTCCTGTTTTGTGGCCTTGGATGAGGTCCTCCATTTCTTAATTAAAGAAGCTCTGAGGGGCATCATTACTAACAGTCCATTAATGAGAGACAGGAAACAGGAAGTGAAGCAGGGAGTCAGATATTATGTAAATTTGGCACAGTGGCAGGAAGAGACTTATAAGCCAGACTGCCAAATTCAAGTGAAAGGCTTCACGATCTTATGTGTGATCAGGACTGCAGTTCACTGAATTAATTCTTATCGAGTATTTTCCCTGTGTATTGATATACACAGATGAAGCAGACAGGGCCAAAATTTTAAAAGTTTAGTACAGTTTTGTGACGTGAAATTGGGGAGTGGGGTGGTAAGTTAACTCATGTCTTAATTTCTTGGTTGAGCGTTTTATTAATTTTGTCATTTTTCTAAAAAAATCAATATAGCTATAACTATTCTTATTACTATGCAATGCAACACATTTAGAAACCTTTCAGAGCTGTCTTAACATGCATTACCATCTGAAACACACATACATTCACACCCACTTCGATGTACATTCTTTTAATTTTTTTTCTTGAGATGTAATTGGGAGTGTTAACATGTAACTTTGCTTGATTTATGACTACCTGATGTACCACTGACCAGGAAAAAAAGTCATTAAAAATATGAAATAAACCATGGATTTTGTACTATCTCCTAGTACAAAAGAAGTAAAAGTTGTTGTTTTAGCACTTCTGAATATACACAAAGCAACCACCACAATCACAGCATTCCCTACTTTTTACCAAAAGACATGTTGACAGTTATAGGCTCTTTCCATATGGCTCAGAGTATATTCCCTAAACCCTGTAACATATCACTAAAAAGGTAATGAAGTGGTTAAAGAGTCTATTAAAAATAACACCAAACAAAACAAGAGCAAAAGAAAACATTCAGTGACTCAAAAACCTCCCTGGTGTCTAAGGAATATACATAGCAATCCCATGTAAGGCACTGTGATATTAGGGGATTTGGATGTAAATTTTCCACTAGTCTACTATTCCACACCAGTTACCTGGGAACTCTTAGACATCCAGAGCTACCTCCTGTCAGTTGGCAGAGAAACCATTCCTCTTTGGTTTCTCTCTTTTTTGCCATGTCTCCTACAATCTCTTGACACTTTTGAAAATTTTGCTCCAGCACAATGTTTTTTTTTCTTGTTTTTCTTATGCCTCTGAAAATGTTATGTCAGACATCCAGTTCATTAAATGTCTCTATATGGAGTACAGAAATTGGTGACTCAAAAGGCATACAAATTAGTCGTAAATGGTGAAGAAACATTTCCTTGTCCCCTCTTCTTCTTTCCACAGGGTAGTTATTGATTTGGGAAATAAGCAATCAAAATTTTTAGATCAATGTTTTTATCAGAGTATGTTTATAAAGGTGTGGAAATGAAAGAAAGAAAAAGTCTGTCAATGTAGAACTTTATACCAAGAATAAGAATCTTAAGAAAAAAAAGGGAGACTTCAGTTTCAGCTCCAACATATAAAGAATAGATGTCTTCACTCCCATCCTTATAACAAGAAAACCTGGACAAACTGAAATCCAGTGACTTTTACTGGACCCATCACAGGGTAAACTGCTACCCTGAAATACGGAGGGATAGAATATTCAGAGAGATATAGCAACTGGTATCTGCTTACCTAGATCAGAAGTTGCTGGAACCATAAAATGGTAAGATGATTTAAATGGTAATCTTGAACAATTGCTGGAGGCTGAATGTGGACTAGGGTGATAGTGAGAACCTACTGAGGACCACAGTTTTAGAAAAACTTACACACTTCTGTGGATTTTATCTCCAGGAACTGCTCCAGGTTCTCACAGTGAAGAACCAGGAAAGAATCCCTTATGGTTCTGGCACCATGATGGGAAGAGTAATCCTTGTAAAATATGCTCAGATCTTTCTTCACAACAACGGCTGACTCTTCAGCTGAAAGACTTTGCCAGAGTAATATCTCAGCTGGGGAAGTGTATTTCCTCCCAGTCCAGAACCCTCTGGCTTTCCTGTCTCATCAAACAGGGGAAACCGGTCAACAAGTGTCAGGGCTTCAAGAAGCTATGTTGGAAACACTGTGGCCAGGGAAGGGAGTAGGGAGCAAGGAAAACAAACAAACCAAAACCTGTAACACTGTAGAAGTATTGTGAAGGTCGTACCCTGAGACACAGGTACATTAAAGAACTGAGACTTAATTGGAGGTTTATAGAATGCTACTGATCCCCACTCTACCAGCACACCAACCTGGCTTCAGTACAATAACAGGGGGTGATAGAGCTGCAAGACACAGAATCTCTCTAGGAGGAGAACTTAAGGAAGTCCACAATCAAGAATAGGGATAAAAATAAGCACATAAGAGATTTGAAGCTTCTGTCACTTATAGCTGTAGCAGACAGCCCAACTTATAGCCATATTAATATAAATACATAAATCCTCACATTAAAGGCCTATTTACTTCAGTTCCCACTTCCTAATACAATATGTGTGGTTTTGTCTCTCTGTCTCTCTCTGTCTGTCTCTCTCTCTCTCTCACACACACACACACACACACAGAGAAAGGAGGCCAAAAAACAAGAAAGAAGTCTTGTAAGCCTCTGCCACTTACAGTTGCAGCAAGCAAGCCTCAGAACCAGACTCTGATATGATGTAATGTTAAAATAATCAGAGAATTTTAAAATAACTATAATTAATATGTTAAGTATTATAATGGCAAAAGTAGGCAATATTCAAGAACAGGTGGAAAATATAAGAGAGAGAAAAATAAAAAGAAAGAATCAAAAGGAAATGTTAAAAGCCAAAAGCACTAAAAGAAATAAAGAATGCTTTCAATTGGTTTATCAGTAGACTTAACATTACCTAGGAAAGAATCAGTGAGCTTGGAGATAGATCAATAAGAGCTTTTCAAACTCAAGTGAAAACAAAGTTTAGAAAGTTTAGAAACAATCGCAGGATAAATGCCATATATATATATATATATATATATATATATATATGTATGTATGTATATATATACACACACACACCTAGATAGGTCATATTCCAACTGCAGACAACAAAAGACAAAGAGAAAATCTTGAAAGAAATCAGGGATGTGTGAGTGAGTGTAACTCCTTATTTATAGAGGAACAAGGGTAAGAATTACAGACATTGTGCAAACAAAAAGAGAGTAGAATAACATATTTAAAGTTTGGAAGAACACCAACATGGAATTCTATATCCAGCAAAACTATATTCACTAGTTCATTGCCAGCAGAATTTACCTGCAATAAATGTTAAAAGTTTTTCAGGCAATAGAAAATTATACAGGTCAGAAACTTGGACCTACATAAATAAAGGGAGAGTGTTAGAGAAGAAATAAATGAATGTAAAATAAAATATTCATTTTTTTCTCTCCTTAACAGATCTAAAATATGATTGCTTAAAGATATAAAAATAACAATGTGTTGGGTAATTGCAGAATATGGGTAAGTTAAATAAATCTTAGCAAATCACAGGGGACTATCAGGCAGAATGGTGGAAATGCTCTGTTATAAGGTACCTGCATTTCATTTGAAACAGTATGGTGTTATTTGCAGTTGGACTTAGATTAGTTAAAAATGTATATGGTAACTCTAATGAAACAACAAAAAGTTTGGGGAAAAAAGAAATGTAATTGATGTGCTAAGAGAGGAGATAAAATAGAATCATGCAATTCTCAAAGCAGAAAAGGAAGAAAAAGAGGAGAAAATAAACAAAGAAGAAACGCAATTATAAGCATAGTTATATATATAACATATAACAAACAACATATATAACTATGTTTTATAACATATAACATAGTTATAAACATGGTAGATATTAATTTGACTATACTGATAATCACTTTAAATGTGAAGGGTCTAAATCCTTGAACTGAAAGTCAAAGATTGTTAGAATAGATTTTTTTAAATGTTCAAAATATATGTTGTCTATAAAAAATGTACTTCAAGTATATAGACTCAGGTTAAAAGTATAGAAGCATTGTATTCCAGTTGATAAAAATTTACCTATGTGGATACAGTTAACAATTCTGAAATGCTACATATATAACAGAATTGAACAAGGAAATTAGATGTTATATAGTGCCAGCCAGCTTTCCCACTGTTGGAGTGGGAGGTTGCAGACAGTCAAGGGGAGGAGACTAGAATGACATGTGGTAATGAATTAGCATTGGAAACTCCATATACTCATTGTTAGCTTACTACAGATTACAGTGGTTAAATACAGAAATATTTATGGTTATGTGTATACATCTGTGTTAGTGTGTACATATTCATTTTCTTGTTCTGCTTGCTAAGCGAGACTAGAAGAATCCCCACTACTGAGGCATGAGCTTTCTACCAATACCCAGTGAATTACAAAGTTTTTCTAATTTTATAGCAGACACTATTTCTGACTCTGTGTACCATATAAGTTTCTTCTGATCCTTTCAAATACTTTTCCTTGTATTTGAGTAAAATCCTTGCACACATGTTCTATGAGATCCTGCTAAATTCTTGAACCCTTTGCAGATCTTCAGGATTCTGTCTTTGCAGATCTCTTCCCTCCAATACTCTGCTTTGCGCATATTCCATCTGTCTTGGTCTCCCCATTCTCTCAGCTGCATCTCCACAGCTCAGAGAATATTCTGGGTTTTGAGTTTCCTCTTACTGCACTATAGCTGGAAACTCTTCCCAGGCATCAAACCCAGGTGATCTTAAAGCATATCTCATTTTTTTTCTCTCTTTCACAGATCACAATCCTTCACTGTTTGCTGCCTTATGACTCAAAAATCATTATATTGTGAAATTTGTCTGTTAACCTTGATTGTTATTAAATATAATATTCGAAAAAAAGCAAAAATTAAAATTAGTTTTATTGTTAAGAATTTACTGACAACCAAAATGCTTTTTAATTAACACACATTTTAAAAAATAATAAGCATAATGCCTGATATTAATGAGTTCATTTATTTATAGGGCACCAGGCACAAGATAAATGAAAACATAATAAAGAAAAAGCACCCCTTCTTATGGTTTGTGTCCTTTTGTACTTCACCTTCCTGGTGGTGTTAACAAAGCTCTATGATATATAACATATTTTAGCAGGATGAGTAACTTATTCACTGGTGTCCAACTTATGAAAGAATTTTTTCATATGAAAGAATCAGCAAAAGTAAAGCCTCCATTGTTCTTCCTGTGCCTTGAAACTTTCTAAACTGAAGTGGCTCAGGACTGAATTTTGGGCAGCCTTTCTGAGCACATACAATTTAATAGGTCAGCGGCAGGAGACACACTGATATCTTTATCCAGTAATTTTAACAGTAATACTCAATAATACCATACTGGTTCCCTGTGAATAAGTAGAAAAAAAAAACAAAAACAGTAAACAACTGTGCTCTGGGGCCATTACCTATCTGATTTCAGTTCATCTTCAAAATCTTCAGGAGCCTTTGGTTTTGGGGCCTCATTAAGGATCATACTCCCCAAAGGGAGGTTTGAAGCAAATCTACCCAGTCTATCTTTTATCTCTAAGAGCTCATTGCTTCACAGTGTGAAACTGATGACCTTTTCCAGGAGTTCTTTACCTCCTCTGTGAGAATGTGGGTGATAACACTCTCCTTGTCCTGCTCTTTCCTCTTGAGATTTTATGAAGCAATTTGCTTAAGACCCCTGCAGCTGAGGTAAGAGCTGAACTCAGCCCCAGTTCCAGTTTCCAGGCTTTGTCTTTGACAGTTTCTGACAGCTCATAAATGGATTTGGTGTTAAGGCTCTCCTTGGAGGCTTTTTTGTAAAAAAGGAGCAATTGTGGATGTTTGATGAATTCTTATTACTGGGGCTTCCTTTTCCCCGACTTGTTGTACAGTCGTGCAGTCAACAGTAAAATGTGTAAGTGCACATAAATGATCCCTGTATTGTGCAGATTGCAGCAGAAGACAAGCAATTATGTGGGGGAGTACATTAGGTGATACTGTTTTGTTTAGTTTCAAAGCCTCAGCTTTATTTCTAGTGTTGAACTCAGTTTCCATATTACTCAGAAGACATTGATCATTACTAGCCTAAGTAAATATTCGTGTTGATTGTCTCCGCAGGTAATCTCAGTGGTCATATTTTAACTCCTCATGCAGGCAAAAAGGAAACCTTTGATAGATATTTTGGCTGGTCTCTGCCATTACAAAATATACCCAAGCAGGTGTAGAATAATAATAGCATATGACAAAAGACTTTGTAAACACTAAACTGCATCACAGAAGTAATGTACTGGGTTGATCTCATGTGATCATCCAAAGAGCACATAAAAGTACAATTGTTATATCCTCACTAGGGGTTGGTAAACAAAAGCACAGAGACTGTGAGACTTGTCTACATTTCCATGGCTAATAAGAAGTTCAGCAGTAACTTGAACTCAGACACCTGATGTGCTTAGTACAGTGATGATCCAAATATGAATTAGGTATTATTCATTCAATCACTCTCTCTCTCTCTCCTCATCACCCCGTCTCTTTGTTATCGCTGTCTCCCTCGTCCACTCTGTACTTTTCTCTTGCTCTCACTCAACAGATGAAGAGAAAGCCACAGAGAACATAACAACATAAAAGCTCCTTAACAAAATCTTTTATTTTTAATTTTTTGAGAAACCTTCATACTGCTTTCGATAGCGCTTTTGCCATTTTACATTCTATTCACAATAGCCAAGAATTGGAAACGACCTAATGCCCTTCAGCTGATGAATGGATAAAGAAAATATGGTGTTCACATACAACCAAATATTATTCAGCCCTAAAAAGAAGGAAATCTTGCCATATGCATATGGGTGAATCTTGAGGACTTTATGCTAAGTGAACTAAGCTAGTCACAGAAGGACATATACTATATGATTCCACTTACATGAGATTATCTGAAATAGTCAAATTCATAGAAGCAGAGAGGAGAATGGTGGTTGCCAGGGGCTGGGAGGTGGGGAGGAATGAGGAGATGTTGTGCCAGGGGTATAAACTTTCAGTTATGCAAGATGAATAAGTTCTAGATACCTTCTCAACAACATGGTGCCTACAATATTATACCCAACACACAAATTTAGGAGGCTAGATCTCATGTTAAGTGGTTTTAATGCGTGCACTCATCGACACACAAATACCCTTTAAAGCCTGCTCCAACCTAATTCTCAGCCCCAGTACCACTCACATACACCTATCTAGTCAAACCCACTTTTCCAAGCTCACCAGAACACCAGGGTATTTCCCAAACTGCTCACATCACGATGCTGTCTCCTTGTAATACATGTTCTCCTCTGAACGCTTCTGAACTCTATTCCCTGCCTTGAAAATACCTAGTCTTTAATTACATCCCCCTCAAAAGTCCTCTGTCAACCATAGCAATTTGGTCATGAATATTTTTTTTTAATTATTGTACTATTTCATACCAGATCTCCCAGTAAACTCTGAGCTTCTACAAGGCAACCACAAAATCTTTTCATCTTTTTCCCCTGACATCTGATCTATTTATTAAGCATCTCCTGAATTCAAGAGGTTTATTTCCTCACCCATGAACTCTCTCACAGGTGCTTTTAAAACCCTTCTTGAACTCAACAGTTACTATAGTGTTTCAAAAAATTGGAGATATTTAGGATGAAGATGGCATATACATCAATCACTTCACACACATACAAAATTAGATAGCTAGTATTAGTATGCTCATTTTACAGATGGGGGAAAGTAGGCTTTAGAAAAATTAAGTTGTTCTATTTACACAATTCATACATAGTGAAAACTGGAGGCTAGTCAGGCTGAATCAGGACACTAACCATACTCACATGTATATACTTTTGATTTTTAAGCATAATTATTTTCCATCTACTGTCTTAATTTATATAGAACTGATTAAAGACGATATTGTTCCATTCACTTTCTTCTTTTTTGTTCCCAACAACTATGACATTTTTACAAATTAAGACCGGGAAGTGAAATAACTTGTCCAAAGCCATATTTCTAGTAACTAGTGGTGGAACGACAATTTGAATTTTACCCTGTCTGCATGCTAAGATTTTTCACATTTGATATCTTCATCAGGAAGCATATTATTGTCCAAAGCATCATGATTAATATAAACATGAATATAATACAGTACTTATTCTTACAGAGCTCACATGCAGTAGGTCTGTATACAGTCACATTTATTATGAATACAATGAACGGGTGTGTCTGTGTGTGATTATTTAGAGTGGTAATTATTTTCTTTCATGTGGGAAGTTGATGCCTGTAATTTCCTACAATGAAGGAATAACAAATTGTTACCCCTGTACAGTATTTGCAAGTGATTTGTCCTTTTTTCCTTGTCCCATTTTCTGATTGTTTCCTGATTCCTATCAGAATCGGTGTCCTTTAATGAACAATACTCTCTCGGTGATTCTGCTCTATGAGTTATTATTCCTAGCGGCCATCCAAACAATTCTACGAAGTATCGCGTTTAGCTTAAATTGATTCTAAAGCCGTTTAGCATAAGCTAATTAGAATTTGGATGTCCTTCATGAACCCGCCACATGACTGATGGCGATGAGATCTGTCATCATTACAGAGTACATTACTTTTGTAGATGTGCTTTTACAAGTTACTCTGGAGCTATTTATTATGTTTTCATGAGCATTATGGTAATGCATTATTCTATTTAAGAAGAATTGTGATTTTAATAATATTAGGGTAACAGGATTTTGAATTCCAGTCTACACCCCTCTCTAACTTTCTGTCCCACTTATCTATCTTTTTCTATCTTCTTGTTCTCACGGATAGAGTATAGAAAATATGAACCTTTTCCTGGGAATAAGATAACATATGTCAAATGAAATTCACTATGTCTGCAAGACTAAATGCATTGAGGTCAACTTCAAATTATTAAGTTATTTTTAAAGAAAATTATATTCATTATATGAATCTCTGTTAAAGATTTCACAGATTACTCAAATGAGATGTTGTTTGCTCATGATTTTGCTTGGGAATGTTGACTGGAGGAAAAGCTATAGAGTTTAAATTGGAAGATTCTTTTTTATACAATAATAGTTTTCCATCCTCCCAACTCTAGGCAAGTGTATGATTGATTAAAATATCATGGAAGTGAGTTGAAGACAAAGTTGATTTTTGGTTTTGTGTAATAAATACTCTAAGAATTAATGAGCTGACTCTTCCTAGGACAATTTACTAATTTGTTGCCTTAGACAATGTAATAAAATTAGGGGGGGAAAAATAAAAAAAATAAAAAAAATAAAAAAAAAAATTAGGGGGGAAAAAGATAGGCTATGGAGTCAAACTTGGCTTTAGTTTAGTCATGCATAAAATAGAAATAATAATAGTATCAACTCCTAGGAATATTTTGAGCATTCAATAAGATAATGCATATAAATGTCTGAGAACAATTCCTGGAACGTAATAGTGTTAGCTAAATGAAAAGGATGATGTTGAAGGTAGATAGGAGGTCAGCAAAATTTCATAACATATTCTCTATAATTCTTGGCTTGGGCTAAAGTGCTTCGTAGTAGGGCTAAGAACAGACTAGCCAGGCCTCACTAGTGGTCTGTCTGCTTTGTGCACAGTTTCAAAGGTCTGAGCAAGTCTTTTCTAGGTTTCTGCAAAGTCCTTGGGAATAAAGCCATCTCCTTAGCTCTTACTCAAAAGGCCCCTTTGTCTCCTCTTCAATTCACCATTATCTGGAGGATAGATAAGGTGGTTAAGAATCTGCTCATCAAATCTGTGAGGACTAATTGTTACACAAATGAATGACACAATAAATTTTTGAATTCGTCTCCCCCCCCACAAAAAAAAGAGTAGTAAATGGATGGATAAATATTATGGGCAGAAAAATAATTTAGGAAACTGCTAAGTAGCCCAGGTGATAGATAATGAGTAGCAGCAATAAAGAATGAAAAAGAAAAAATAGTTTACAGAGAGATCGGGTTGAGAAATTGAAAGGACTTGAGGTTTAAATCCAGTATCCAGCATGTTTACTTTAAAAATTCATTTAAATTAACTTTTAAAAGTTTGGCTTGTGTGGGACCTTTTAACTGAAATTCCCCACCTCTCTCCCAAATTGGGTATTCAGGCAAGTTATGTCAGGTAAAGACATAACGTGGTAAAAACGCCAACATCTGTTTCTGACAATTTACAACTAACCCTCAGTCACACAAGGAATAGATTCAGAGACCTTTGGATGATCCCCTTCATTGGGCATTGGCATGGGAATACCAATTTTTAAATCTTATTTCAAAATAATTCTAAGTTGGGGGGCTTTGAGCATGAAGATTCATCCTGGAGATAATTGCAGTGAAGGAAAGTTATACCTTGGAAGATATGATCCTATCATCACTGTGGTGATTGACAGTAAATTATAGAGATGTTGATGACACATCGAAAATTCCATTACGAATATTTATCTCCAGGAAATCCTCTCTGAGTTGCTTCTCATATGGTATGACTTCTCTTCCCCTCCTTCCTTGGCTGAGATCTATTGTGATTGACATCAAATTTCCAGTCTTAAAAACAACAACAAAAAAAAAACTAATTGGATTAAAGCTTGGATAATAAATGATCACCTGATCTGAAGGCAGATCTTTTTCTTGGTTTTATAAAGTTCCCTTCCAAGAAAAGTAGCAAATGCAGGTAGAAATGGCATCTTGATGAAATCCTCTTATAGTGGAAAGGAATTGTTCAGAAAATTCTCCGACTGAAACACTTACCCAACCAAACATTTGTTGAGCACTTGTACAATTTAGCATGTATTTGAGTTCCTGGTGCCATGGACTGGGCACCAAGGGAGTTGCTGTGGGCATAATGATATACTGAAGTTAATTTTGAAGTTCCTTTGATTCTATGAAGTAATCTATCAAATTCTACCAAATGATCTCTTAAATCTGTCCTTCCTTTGATATCTAATTGTATCACTGTAACCAAATCTTTCAACTCTGTTCACCTGGGTTATTGCTACAGCCCCTTGTTGACAGCCCCTATGCCTCCAGTTGACACGTTTAGCTACTATAGTTGAATACAGTCATGGTCATTTTGGCATAAATATCTATGCTTAGGAGGTAAGATGGCTTTTCATTGCCTACTGGATGAAACCCAAACTCCCCGCTCTGGCTTTTATCAAAGATGTAATGAGAGTCCACTGTGTGCCAATTCTGCAGTTAGTAATAGAAAATATGAATACCATACCAGGTAACCATTTTCAAACCCAGTATGCAGGAAAAATGCTTCTAGTTTTCACTTAGCACCTCATATTCCATCCCCACAACAATGTTATGATCTGGGCACAGTTATTATGATACTGTTACAGATGAGAAAACTGAGGCACAAAAATGTTATCCCAGATTGTGCTGCTCACAATCACTATTCAAATGCACATCAGTAGATCCCTAAATCCAGTTGCCTTTTTCCTGAGACACCAGTACTTAGTGAAGAGAAAATCAAGAAGCAAGCAAAAGTTTGTTGTTCTTTAGTCTTTAATGAATATTTAAGATACAAACTCTTTTTGTTTCTTTGAAAAATATCTGAGAAAATATGAAATCCAAATAAATATCACTCTGTGGCATTTATAGTCTTAAGTACATCCACAGAAAGTGGCAGGAAGGAAATTACTAATAACAAGAAATAGAGATTGTGTTTGCAGCTGGGTACATTATGTTATGGAAAAATATCTTCTCAACCATTTTGCTTGGTTATTGTCATTTCTTCCAAGAAATCAATGCTATTGGAGATGGATGACAGCAGTGACCTGGCAAGTATCATTGCACTGTGAGTAGCAAGCTCTTTCCGGAGATGTGCTTTTAAAAACTGCAATTTCCTCTCCAAGAACAAAGGTCATGCAATTCTCTGAATTTTCCAGGCAAGAGCCAGGGCACAGTGGCTGAGGCTGCCCCTCCTACTCCCTTGGAAAAGCTAGGAAGTTGTTGGAGATAGGTGCTACTGGAGGTTTAGTGATTCCTTTGCTAGAATAAGTCCCTTTAACTCAGGAACAAACGTGATTCCTTCGGCAATGTTATTTAGAGCTATCTGCAGGTGGAGGAAGATAGGCCACAAAAGGAATTTGATTTCTCTTATTAACTAAACAAGAGAAAAAAATTAATTTTTAATTTGCTTTAAAGCCATATTTAACCTCTTATTTAGTTTGCATAATTTTCCTATGCATAAAAGGTAACATTCCTCCTTGATTATCAGCCCAACAATAAAAAATGATTATTTATTTCAGATGTATCAATCTCAACATGCTTTGTGCAGACTTACTGTGAGTCTATAAGAGGAGAAGAATCTGTGTTCTGTGTCTGAAATGCAAAGTTTCTAAAGCATGGGAATAAAAATTCAACTTAAGGGAAATGATGTTTCCCTGGATTGTTCTTTTAAGATATTACAATGCACTGGGAATATATATTCATGACCTGCCAGTTGCCTCTTCTACATTTTTCGTGGTACTTCACTACTTCTAGCCTTCATTGTCTTTCACAGTAACTATCGAAATATATTCCAGATTGCACCATTGCATTTGGTTTTGCCATGCACTGGTATTTTCTCCACACTTCCACTGGAATGGTGCTTCTAAAAACTACAAATTCATCATGTCAGTCCTCAGCTGAAAGTCTCTAGGAATTTCCATGTTGGTCACAGGCTACATTTCTCATTTTTTTTTTTTTTTTTTTTGCTGTACGCGGGCCTCTCACTGCTGTGGCCTCTCCCGTTGCGGAGCACAGGCTCCGGACGCACAGGCCCAGCGGCCATGGCTCACGGGCCCAGCCGCTCCGCGGCACACGGGATCCCCCCAGACCGGGGCACGAACCCGTATCCCCTGCATCGGCAGGCGGACTCTCAACCACTGCGCCACCAGGGAGGCCCTACATTTCTCATTTTTAAGAATGGTAAGCAAAGTTCTTTAACATCGGGTCCTGACCCATCTCTCTAGTTTTGTCTCTTATCATATCTTGCTCTGCAGCCAATGTGTATATTCTGCCCTTACCAGGACACAGTGTTATCTTTTGCAAGTGTTCTGCTTCTTCATGGAACCTATCTCTGTTGTTATGTTGTAAAGAAACTTAAGTTAGTTTAAGGAAACAGAGGTTCTCATCAAAAAGATTCTAGAGTTTCTGACTGAGTTGAGGTTCAATAACCAAACCATATAAAGGGCAAAAGTACTGCTTTATCCAGAGATGAGAATCCTGCCAGACCCCTCTCTAGCCGTGAGTCTCTGTGTCCCACTGTCTGCTGGCATCATCCTCTCTCACTGAACACTGGCTTCTCCCCTGCAGTGTGTTGAGAAGCAGTTGCCAAAACATGCAGAACGTCACAGTCTTAAGCTTCTGTCACTAGAAATGGTGACTCTCTTTTACAGTTCTATTTTTAAAAACTCCAGAAAGTATTCGAATTGACCCATTTAGATCAGTGGTTTATTAACTGCTAGATTAACTGTCAGTGAGGGAGGTCAAGATCTTATGAAAGTACGGGAGTTCCAGCTGAAAACGTTTGGTTGAAATGAGAGAAGAACAGTTTACCGAAGTCAAGAGAGGGTGAGCAGTGAGGAAGAGAGAGAAGGGTTTAAACTTCAAAGAGATGCATTCTTCTTATCCATCAACACCCTCAATAGGTGTCACCCCATACAGATGCCTTTTTCACATTCTAACCCTTCTGGCTAGCTTAGATCTCTCTTCTTCTATACAGGCCTAATTCTCTATTTTGTCACTGCTTGGTAACTTCTGTTTTTTAACAATAGAATACATTTTTGGAATGGAGAGAGGAAAAGAAACTGGGTTACAACATTTCTTTTTTTCAATTCATATATATGTATGTATATTCTTTAAACATGTATGCAGAGTGATGGTCTGGGAGGCGGATGATACCAAATTTACAGCAGTGTAGTTGGGAAAGTTTACTTTTTATATCTTTTTGTAATGGCTTTAAGTATGCACAGTTTAGCTATTATATTTTTATTTTTACCTTTCCTTGTTACACTTGTTGTCATAACTTAAGCATTCTATTTTGTGAATTTTTTTAATGGCCACATAGTATCCCATCATATAGTATACTTAAAAATCCCTGGGTTGATGAACATTTATTTATACTTAATCACTTAAACATTTTAGGGTCAAGGAATTACAATATTTAAGCTTTTTCCCTGGACATAAATTTCTAGAACTAGAAATACAGGGTCAAAATATGTGCACTTTTTAGTGTTCTTCATTCATAATGACAAATTATTTTCTAATGTACAATCTTGATCATGGTGTGTAAAATTATTTGCTTTGCTCTATACTTGCTAGACTTTTATATTATTGTTTTAAGCAATAATCTGATAGAAAAAATGAGTATCATGTTATTTAATTTGCATTTATTTATTTTTATAAGGTTTTCCATACATTTTTGAAGCACTCATTTCTTATCTTCTGAATTGTACATGTCAGTTACCATTTCAAATGAGACTTCAGTACATTTTTATACAAGTCATTAACACAAACATTAAGAATATTACTTGTGCTGTTCCATCCATACACATGCTTATCCCACAGTTCCCTCACAATATTTTGTTTTTCCTAAGACCTGGAGAATGTTGTAGTATAATAGAGGAAATAAACAGAACATGCTCAAATGACCAGTTTATTCATTTTAGGAGAGAGTATGTATAATGAAATGCATTTTTGCTCAGAGATGAAAACGGTCCTCTCTGCTATTGTCAAACTTGTTTTTATAAACTCCTATTTTATATTTTATTTTGGTATATCAATCTTGAGTACTTTATTGTCAGGTCTTCATTGGTAAACCCCTTCCCTGTGACAGTACGGTGTGTACTCAATTTTGGAGCATGGAAAATACATGTACTTGTTTTGTACCTGTAGTTTGGATATATAATTGAAATCCTTGTGCTTTGGTGTTTCAAAAATTTTAAGGCTGTAATGAGGAGTCACGTTTACAGTCATCAATATATTCTCTACAATGATTATGCTCCCTTAATTAAATCATAATGCTAGAAACACACACACACACACACACACACAAAAGAATATTAATTGTATCCAGAATTACAGCTTTATGAATTTATTAATAGCTTTAGTGACTATATAAAGTTTCTTTTTGTTGCTGTTTTTGTATAAATGTTTCACCACTTCTAAACATTAGAAAAATCTCTTCTGTTCAAAAGTGTTCTAATTTAAAGGAAAAAACGCCAAATTTATCCTTCCTGGAATTATAACTGTTACACCCAAGAATCATTTTATGCATTTGGAGAATGAGACAGTATACTGCTATGTTTGGATTTTGCCCACAGATTTCTATTTTAAAAACTTGAGGGATTAGAAGAGCCAAAGTAACAGTCTAATGAAGGAAGGAGCACAGGCATGAGAAAAGGAAAAAATGGAATCTTTTCCTATCCTGATCCTTGACCCTTGAGCAGTCACTGCTTTCCTCAGGACAAAAATTCCTTCATAGCTAAAACAAATTAGTCATGACAAAGGCCAGTGTGTTTGTTTCAGCTCAAACATTTTATGATTATATACTAACAGCACTTCTTGGCAAATTTTGTACAGCAGAAAAAGGTTCAAGGAAACACAACAAATATGGCGATTGTCTGAAGGGGTCACCATACTGGGACCTATGTCCAAGTGAGTGTTTTCTTCAGAAATTTTTGAGACCTCCAGTATTAGTTCCTTAGGTGTCTGTGATAACAAAGTATCACAAACTGGCTGGCTGAAAAAAGATGGAAATTCATTCTGTCACTGTTACGGAGGCGACATGTCTGAACTCGAGGTGTCAGTAGTGTCATGTTCCCTCTGAGCCTCTGGGTCAGATCCTATTGAGCCTCTTCCCAGCTTCTGGTGGTGGCCATTGACCTTTGACATTCCTCAGCCTGCAGCTGCATCATGCCATTCTCTGCCTCTGTCATCACATGACCTTCTCCCTGTGTGTCTCTGTGTCCATATGGCCTTTTGCTCTTCTCGTGAGAACACTAGTCATATTGGATTGGGGCCCAAATTTGGACCCAAATAACCTCATCTTAAATTGAATGAATGTCCAAAGACCCTTTTTCCAAAATAAAGTCACATTCACAAGTACCAGTGGTTAAGATTTCAATATATCTTTTAGGGGGACACAATTCCACCCATCACACCCCCCTCCATTTATATTTTTAGTGAGTTAAAGATGCCCTGTCATCTCAGTTCCAGAGAGAGGAGCAGGGACCATGTCTAAAAGGCTATGCACGATGACTCCTGCTTGGCGTCGCAAACCACCCAATGCACAAATGGCCATTCTTGGCCCATGGACCATACACAAAGATACTCATAGATGAGAGAGGGATGAGAGTGAAGATGGAACTGAAAAGGGAAGACATGTCAAGAGGGAAATTGAGAGCTTAGGAATTGACCACAAATTCTGTGCCTTTCATCATAACTGAGAAAAATTAACTCCTCTCTGAAAATAAATGAGCATTAATTGGTCAACATCTTACGGCTTAGGAAAGGAACAGAAGGATTTAAATTTACTCAGAGTTATATGACTTTCAGTCCACAGTCTTAATTGTAGCACTCTACCTGTATTATTTAACATCACTGAGCCTTGGGTGCCCTATCTATAAAATGGTATAATAACCTCCTGCTTCAGAGGACCATGGGGGAAAGAAAAGTAGATGCCTGATGACAGAGGATGAAAAACTCTATAAATATGATTTTTACTATGGAACTTTTATGCTATTTACCAAAAGTGATTTCTTTCATCTTTTCCCACTGGATTGGTGGCTCCTTAGGGTAAGAACTTTGATCTCTCTGTCTCTGACACAAAGCTCAGTGCCTGGAATATAGTCAGCACTAAGTCAGAACTTACTGAATGACTGAAAGAATGAACAATTCAACAAAATATTGGAAACAGTTGGAAACCCCAGGGTTTCCAGGTGATCAGAAACAGAATTAAAACAGCAGTCAAGGGGGCTTCCCTGGTGGCGCAGTGGTTGAGAATCTGCCTGCCGATGCAGGGGACACGGGTTCGTGCCCCGGTCGGGGAAGATCCCACATGCCGCAGAGCGGCTAGGCCCGTGAGCCATGGCCGCTGAGCCTGCGCGTCCGGAGCCTGTGCTCAGCAACGGGAGAGGCCACAACAGTGAGAGGCCCGCGTACCGCAAAAAAAAAAAAAAAAAAAAAAAAAAAAAAACAGCAGTCAAGGAGATTCCACTTGTTTGTTCTTCCTATTTATGTCTGTCCCAGGAATGCCCAGAATGTGAAGGCAAAGACAAGAAGAAGAGAAATGACCTAATAAAGATATGAATACCAGAAACTAGAAAACTAGTATGTGAACTACAAAGAGGTAAAGCAGGGCCTTGGGGAGACCCATAAATTGAATGTATATTTGTGGAAGAGGGCATGGGTGTAATGACTGCAGTTTCCTTCCATTGTGAAGCTTAATTAGACGTGATGCCAGGTATTCCCACCCGATTTGACCCTCTGGATTATTTACTATGCCGCTTGCTCCTCTTTCATTAATTCCTGTGCACAGGAGCTCAATCTGCAGAGGCAACACAAGGTTATTAAAAAGGAAAAGTTGGAGAGTTTTTCGGTGTTCATTCTCCATTCCCAAAACTCATACTTTGAGCAAAATGTGAGAAATTGACAGTTATTAAATTGCAGAAGAGGCTGCTCTAGCAGGGCACTGGAGGTCAGCTGCCCATCGGGCCAGCTGTAGGGGCTCCAGGGTGGGGGGAATCAATACACTTAAGAACAACTGGAAGTTAAATGCTTTTTTGTGACCCAGTCTAATGACTGCAGCTGCTTTTGCTCAAAAGATCATTCTTTCCTTTCACCTGTCTTATCTACTTATTTTTTTTAAATCAGTATCTGATACCAGCTTTCTAGGATGTTCTTATAGGAAAGAATTCTGTTGCTGAAACAGGGTCAGAAGGAATTATTGGTTTCCCAGGATCCTTTTTTTGTTTGTTTGCTCAAGGAGCAGGTGGAAGTTGGCAGGAAAATGCCATTCAAAGACTGAGGGTTGACTGCTTCTGGGAGCCTGGAAGGGCAACTAATATTTGTTGAATTGCATTACAATTGTTAATGAGTAAATCCTCGCATCAACCCCACAAAGTGGATTTTGCGATTTCCACTTTCTTTCTTTTTCATTTCCATTATGGTTTATTATAGAATATTGAATATCCTGTGCTATACTGTAGGTCCTTGTTGTCTATCCATTCCATATACAGTAGTTTGCATCCTCCAATCCCAAATGATCTCCACTTTAGAAATCAGGAATATGAGAATCAGAAATGTTAAGAATCATGCTGTCAGTCACAAAATGTGATCTGGCAGAGCCTGGTTTTCACTAGATCTGTTGACTCTTTGTGTTATGCCTCTCTGCCCATGCAGAAGTAGAAAGAATTGAGTGCTAGAGCAAAAATAATCATTTAGTACCTCCTGTGTGCATATAACTGTGGTTTGTGAGTAGTTTGAATAATGTAAGCATAAAAGCTGTAAGACCATTTAGTGATTATTTTATTTATAGTGGTA
The DNA here is from genome assembly GCF_964341445.2 of Mesoplodon mirus. Taxonomy (NCBI): domain Eukaryota; kingdom Metazoa; phylum Chordata; class Mammalia; order Artiodactyla; family Ziphiidae; genus Mesoplodon; species Mesoplodon mirus. The sequence continues at coordinate 24,623,574 of NC_138995.1, read as the reverse complement.
ATCTTCTATATCTAACACAGTATCTGACATACGATAGATACCTCATACAATTTTGTTGAATGAATTCATGAAGTCCCCAAATCAGCCTTTACGATCTAATTTCAAAATAGACCACGATGTCATGACTAAATTACATTGATAAGAATTTATCTTTTAAAAGAAGAAATTTTGAATCAAGAGTTCATAGCAGGAGATCCATTCTGGATGAATCTATAGGGAATGCTTCATGGAATAGGCAGAAGAGGAACTGGCTTCTAAAACTAAATATTCAACAGAGACAGAGGGTCGATGGCAAAGGTCTTCCAGGTGATAGACAGATAAGAGTCATGGCCTCACGTTTCTTGAGTACCCTCATATGACTGAAGATGCAGGTTATAATAAAGGCTAGCTCTATTCCAAAAGATCTACTTACTCTGGTATTAGTCTTTTCCATCTGCTGTTACAAAGTACTACAAACAATAGAAAATCTTGGCTCATAGTTCTGGAAGCTAGAAGTCTGAAATAAAGGTGTTGGCAGGATCATTCTCTCTTTGAGAGCTCTAGGGGAGAATCTGTCCTTCTTCCCAGCTTCTTTTGGCTTCTAGCAATCCCTTGGAGTCCCTTGGCTTGTAGATACATCACTCCAGTCTGCCTCCATCTTTACATGGCCCTCTTCTCTGTGTATTCATGTCCAAATTTCCCTCTTCTTACAAGGACAGCAGTCACTGGATTAGGCCCACCCTAATCCAGTATGAATTCATTTTAACTTGATCACATCTACAAAGACCCTATTTCCAAATAAGGTCCAGGTTGTAGGTAAACAGAAACTTGGGGGAGGAGGGGAGCTGTTCAACCCAATACAATCTCTGTGGTTACTGGGACAGTAATAAAGCAAGGATGTGAATGAAGTCAGTGTGATCTACCTTTCACATGACCTGTATGTATTGGGATGTTGTGTCCTAACTAATTGGAATTTAAAGTCTGTCAAAACTTTGTGATGTTTTAGCTTAACCCCCACTGCGGTCTGACAGTGGCCTCAGCAGACATCTTGCTGGTTCTCCCACCCAGCCTCCCCTCCTCCTGCTCTTCTGGTACTCACTAGCTGCTTTAGTGGACACTAAATTCTCCTGCCCTATAGTCAGTAAATCAGCTCTTAATAGCATCCTATTAATTGTATAAAATAAGGATTTGAAGCAAACCAGATAAGGGTTTTTTTGGTTTTGTTTTGTTTTTTGCATTTTAATTAAATTCACATTGATTTGAAAATACAGATTTATTGAGACCTTAACAACCACACAATACACATAACTGAGTTGTTAAATCTTGATAAATGTTTTCTGAGAAATCAATTGACTTTTGATTAATGACAAGTATCTGTTTTAATAAATCTCAATGAAATAAACTGTTGAATGTAGGTGGACATTTTAATTAAGTTGGGCTTCCTTATTCTTATACCTAAGTACCTTGACCCAGAATTGCTTATCCTAGCCTTTTTCTTTGGCAAAACGAAAAAAAAAATCTGGGCACGTCCATTCATCTGTTTTAACAGAATGGTTAAGTAAAAGCAATGTCATTCTGTACCTGCAAGAAGACTGAATAAAACCTCTTATGGCCTTAGCCTCTTATGATCTCCATTTTCTCAAAGAAGCCTTCCATGACCACCCTATACAAAGTATTTAATCCTTCCAACCCATATGTGGTTTTTTTTCACATATTTCAAGTGATTAGAAATCATGTAATTCAATTGTGTATTTGCTTGTTTGATACCAGGCCTCACTCCTAATTATAAAGTCCATGATAGCAGTGGGCACAACTAATGTAACCAATGTATCTATCATTGTACTTCTAGCGCCAATAACAGGGCCTAGCGAGCATCTGCTCCTCTTCTTTTTCATCTGCTGTACCTCATGCATTCTTCTGTTTAGAACTCAGTGCTCAAATCTATCATCAGCTTACAACACTATCTGCTTTACTAAGTTTCTTGATATTTGGAATCATGTCGTATTTCCATCTGTAGTCCTAGGCTCCAATACTAGGCCTTATGCTCAGACCCAAGTAAGCATCAACAAATGCTTGTTTAATGAAATAACATATATATGAAGTATTGGAGCCCAGTGTGTAGTCACAGAGCTTCTCTGGGCTTCCTCTGAAACCCTTATACTATTCATACTTCTCCCTGAGTCCACCTTAAGAATACAGAGCTTCGGTGCTTTGTGACCGCCTGGAGGGGTGGGATAGGGAGGGTGGGTGGGAGACGCAAGAGGGAGGGGATATGGGAACATATGTATATGTATAACTGATTAATTATGTTATAAAGCAGAAACTAACACACCATTGTTAAGCAATTATACTCCAATAAAGATGTAAAAAAAAAATAAAAGAATACAGAGCTATATGTCCTAAAAGCTTGATCTATATCCTTTTGTATGGGCATCTTGTTCCATTGGACATGTAAAAGTAAATTGTGCCCCGTGTGCCATAAATTACCACCTTGGAATCATTTGCACAATGTCACAACTGCAACAGGTTGCAGCAGTATCCACTAGAGAAGGAAAAGAAAGTTGTAAAGAGTTGAAGCCACTCTACCTCTTTAAGGAGAGACCAGGCAGGCAAGAAGAAGAGGTTTTCACCCAAGTTAATAAAAAACTGTCTTTGCTTCTAAGGAGTAACTATGGATTGTTATTTTAAAAGAGTAGAACTGCCAGATACATACTTGGGTGACAATTTGAGCATATATTTCAGGCACTGTGTTTAGGAACAATTTTGTGGTATCCCCTTATTTATTGGACAAAAATCTTGGAAATTAAATATTATTAGTTCTCTTTTAAGTTGAGCCAATGAAGGCTCAGAGACCCAGCCTAAACTTACACAGAGCAGAATGGATAAAAGCAAGTTCTAAACTTAGATCATCTGGTCTTTTGCTTTAAACTCTTCTGATGAATGTGTCAATGTAGACTGGACTTGTAAGCAGAGACTGTCAACCTAGGCTAAAGAGACCTGATAGATACTTACAGAAGTAGGTAGAGGTCAGCTCAGGAAGGCCAAAGGTTCATGCCAAACATTTGACATCTACTAGGCAATAGATTGACAAATTGTACACAAATTTTTAAGCTAGTGAGCAGAATAGACACACAGCACAGAGATAAGCTAAGCTATGCCTTGTCCCCATTAAATAACTGGAATCCTAAGAGGTTGAAAGAATTGCTCAAGGTTATACAACTAATACATAGTAGGGCTGAGATTTCAATTTGGGATAGACAGTTGAGAATCATTTCCTAAATGTGGAGGAACACTTTATACCAAGAGGAGCAGCCCATTTATCTGAAATTCCAGTCCCCAGTTTCAGTCCCTTGGGTTGATAACTGGGCTTGTCAGTTGGTTGCACTTTTTCCTCTGACATTTCTTTCCCTCATTCCCTTATCACCATCATCTCTTGATTGACAACCCTGAAAAGATTGTGGAAATGTCTCCTCCTGAATTTGCTAGCACGATCTACTGCCTGTCTGATATGTGTGTCTGTTCAAAGCATGGTGCAAATGTTTGGTTAAAGATAATGACCCAGTCTGAAAATGACTGTGATAAAAATGTCATGTAATTTTCCAGGGTGACTTTGAAGTAAGGCTTACCATATAAATGTGGGGGATCGAGAGAGCCAGCTATTATTTTCTTCCTTGATGAGCACTAAATTAGTGCCTTCCTCAGCACCAACGTAGTGGGCAGTCTCCATATTGCTAATTTCTTTCCTCCTCTCCTCATGGCTGGGCTGAAGCAATATCCAAGATCCTTCTAGAGCAGTAATTCCCAGGAGCACCAATTTTTTTTTTTTTTTTCACAACTCACTGTTTCAAATAGTTGAAAGGACACAGGGTTTGAAATCAAGCAGAACTGTCTTGGAATATCAACTCTGTATATTTACAAGAACTATTTGAGCCTCTGTTTTCTCTTCTGTAAAATTAGATATTTTTTTTTGCAAAGATTAAATGAAGCAAAATTTGTAAAATGCCTAGCATATTAAGTAGTGCTTCTCCATTGTTACTCTGAATCAGGATGATATTTGTTAAAAATACAGATTCTTGGGCTTTGCCCTGTGAGATTCTGATTGAATAAGTCTCGATTGAAGCCCAGGCATCTACATTTCTAACAAGCATTCCAAGTAATTCTAATGCAGGCTAAGCAGGGCTGTGCTTTGAGAAACACTGGCACCGAAGGATACAATAATTATAATAGCAACAATAACAGCATAATTACCATTCATTGTGTATTATGTGCAAGGCACTGAGCACTACTCTACTCTGCACTTGCCATGAAACATGACATGATACTTAATGGTATGTTTTCCACTCCTCTAAGCCTCTTTTTTTCTCACTCAGTGTTTTCTAAACATGGTAAAAACCCTTGGAGAAAAAGTAGACATAAAGAAGGCTCAGCTGTAGGAAGCAGAGCTGGCTGATCTGAAGCCAAGTTAACATTGGGGATGGATCTCTCATCTTGGACAGAGACTTACAGGAGGAATTTTCTTCCCAAGCTGTACCTGGGCTTCAGAAGTTACCCTGTCCACACAAGCTGTTGAGACTTTCCTTCCCCAAGAACCTGTTGTGGACTTGCCCAACTTCTGTTCAAATAGCCCCAATCACGAGGTACCCACTGTCCTGGAAAAATGGTACATTTTCTCCATGCCACATTTGGGGATAACACAAAAGAACTTCAATATGCCTCTCTATAATATTTTGAGTGTGTCTTGTGCATGTTTCTGCTCTGCCTTGACCTCTCTGTGGCACTGCAGCATTTGAGATGGTACATTTTCTTCTTCTTTCCATAACTCAGGTCTTCCTATCCTTTATAAAAATGAGAAAATTGAGGCTTAGGGCCTTCCTAATTGACTAGACCTCATAATGTTTGTGAAATCACTATGCAAACTGTAAACAAAAAAAAAAAAACCCAGAAAATATCCATTGATATTAGTATACTATTATAAAGATTATTATTTTTTCTCCCCACCCTCTTGGAAAAATAGGCAATGACTGAGTCAAGAGTATTCACAGGCTACCTGCTGTGTATGAACAATTTACCTTTCTTTTTTAAGATCTAATATTCAGTAGGAAATATATGTATGGTTGACTGAAGACAGTAATGATGTTCTCTCTGAAGGTCAAAACTTATGACTAGTGACTCAGTCTAATTAGGTTAAGCTTAAGGTGACAATGTGTGGATTGTCAGCAACTAGAACATTTATTCTTATTTTTTTTTCTAAACCAGTGTCCTTTAAGACAGCCAATTAACATGCTGCAGAGAAGAGTTTCCAGATAACTCGAGACTGAATTGAAAGACTTTCCTTCCCCTGACAGAGCAGAAAGAGGTTGAGTACCTGACTTCCCTTTCAGAGTCAGTGACCCATGCAGCACTTCTGACTGGAAAGATGTGAGCCTTTCCAATCCTTCATGTAGGTATGAATGAAGATGCCAAGGAAATTAGTCAGAGTCTGACCAAGAAGGACTGAAGGATAGAAGAAGCCTATCTGCCTTCCAATGTACCCAGCTGTCTCTGGAGTAGTATGATTTCCAGTTTTCTTATTTAAAAGCCTATACAAAGGAATCAGTAAGGGATAATAATATCTAAAGTGAATTCTGAGTCACAAAAACCTGCAAATTGAAATCATTCCTGTATTAGTTAATATTTTAAATATGCCCTGACAGGCTTTTACTCGAGGAGCTTTAATAGAAACCTGGCAGATATGATCAAGAAACTCTCTTGTGCTTATATTAAGAGCTATTGGACACCCACATTCCTTGTTTCTATATTCTTTAACTAAATGTTCACAGAAAGAGGCAAAAAGTAGTGAGAATTTATTAGGAATACATGCTCACCTAAAATACATTAAGAAGTATAAGGACTTGAAGTAGAGAAGCGTCATTGGATGAGGAGTCCTAGATACAGTCCCCAAATCTGGCTTTCTGGCAGTCTCTTTATGTCTCTGGACTTTGATTCTTTTATCCCTATAATTAAGGTGCAAACTAAAAGAATCTTAGCTCCCTTGTACATAAATGATTTTATTCTAAAAGTTGCTACATGAATGCATGTTGAGTATCTTAACATGGGTGAGGTATTGTGGTTAGCCTAATTAAATGCATTGCCCACGCCCTCATGAACTTAAGGAAACAGGCAGTAAATTACAATATAATTATAAATGGGGAAAACTGCTAAAAAGGAAAGGAATTGGTTCTGTTGGGGTATATGATAAATGGTCTGGCCTAGGCTCTAGGACACTGAGGGACTGTCACATGAGAAAGTCTGGGAAGAAGTTCAGGAGGTAACTGGAGAGAATGTGGAGGCAGCACACATTTCAGGAAAGAGAAGACAAGTACAGAGGCTTAGTGGTGGAAAGGAGCCCCAGAGAGCTGATCACTAACGACACTAACAAAATGACCAGAGTGGATGAATCACAAAGGAAAAGTCAAGATGAGTGCAAGGAACTAGTGAAAGGGCACATCAGCAAGATTTTGGAGTACACCGTAAAGCACTGGGAAAACATTAAAGGATTTCAAGCATTGCAGCCATGTCGTGATTGCATTTGCATTTTGTTGAACTGTCTGGAGCTACTTTGGAGAACATATTAGAGTAGGGGAGGAGTGGGTGGAAAGAGCCCAGTTAGGAGTTTACTGTGGTCACCTTGTGAAAGGTGAGTTAGTGGTTCTGAAAAAAAAAAAGAGCAAAAATAGGTGTAGAGAAAATGATACGGAATGGATCCCTCTATACTAAGTAAAATCATGAGACAAAAAGGGAATGCAAGATATCAGGTGGTCTGCCATTATAATTCCCTAGGTGTTGTGGAAAAAGAAAACTGTGAAGCAGACATTGTTAAATGCTTATTAATTCCTCAATATCAAATTGAATAAAGAGAAAGTAATCATTTATTGAGCCTCTAGCCATTTATTTGTACTTTAAATAGGTCTTCTATTTTAATTTACATAAGTAGTTATTCTTGTATGCATGTAACAAAGAGAAAAAGAAGGCTCTTTTCACAAAGAGATAGGAAAATATTTTGGCATTTGTGACAGAACCATGGTTAAACATCAGAATTGAATGATGCGTCTGATCTTTTATGTGTCTTGTTTTCTCTGGGACTCAATTTCTCTGTTGGGTAAGGAGAGAAATAAACTAAATAGCATCGAAGCTTTTTCGACCTCTAAGATTCTGTTCTTTCTTAAGCATTTTGCCCGTTTTCCGTCAAAATCCTATAGTTGGCCTCTGATTGTTGACCTAGTGTAATCACATGTCAGAATAATAAACCACGTGCTCAGAGCCATCCCTGATGCATTTTGTAGTATGACGGGTAAGCTTTGATATCCCCATTCACTGAGTACTGGAGAGAGACCCTGATGGTCCTTAGATCTAGAGGCCACGAAAGCCGTTAGAGCATGTGGGCCTCATATTTCTTTACCATAGTTCTCATTTTCTGGGACACGCCTGGATCTGCATTTCAACTGGAAGCTCACACACATCCATTAATCAGCCATCACGGGAGAGTGAGCAAAGGGCTCAGACCATCACTCTCTCTCTTGTTAGCACACTTTATACCCCTTGGATTTATTTTTATCATTATTCTTTTTGTAAAGGAATGTCAAAGCCTAATTTCTCTATTAATATTGATGTATTCAAGTTCTTGAAGCCGATTACTTTAGACAGTTAAAGTATTTAAACAATGCTTAGAAAATCTCAAGGATGTGAACATTAGGATCTGTGAGAATGATTACAGGATGCATGGTGTAAGGCATCCTATTCATTTAACAATGTAAGGAGAGAGATGTATCATAAGCTGTTATTACTAAACTTTGATATTTCAAGAAATATAATTTTTTTTCATTCTTTTTTTTTACAACTTTATTGGAGTATAATTGCTTCACAATGGTGTATTAGTTTCTGCTTTATAACAGAATGATTCAGTTATACATATACATCTGTTAACCATATCCCTTCCCTGTTGCATTTCCCTCCCTCCCACCCTCCGTATCCCACCCCTCCAGGCAGTCACAAAGCACCAATCTGATCTCCCTGTGCTATGCGGCTGCTTCCCACTAGTTATCTACCTTACGTTTGGTAGTGTATATATGTCCATGCCTCTCTCTCGCTTTGTCACAGCTTACCCTTCCCCCCCCATATGCTCAAGTCCATTCTCAAGTAGGTCTGTGTCTTTATTCCTGTTTTACCCCTAGATTCTTCATGACATTTTTTCCCCTTAAATTCCATATATATGTGTTAGCATACGGTATTTGTCTTTATCTTTCTGACTTACTTCACTCTGAATGACAGACTCTAGGTCCATCCACCTCATTACAAATAGCTCAATTTCATTTCTTTTTATGGCCGAGCAATATTGCATTGTATATATGTGCCACATCTTCTTTATCCATTCATCTGTCGATGGACACTTAGGTTGTTTCCATCTCCAGGCTATTGTAAACAGAGCTGCAGTGAATATTTTGGTACATGACTCTTTTTGAATTATTGTTTTCTCAGGGTATATGCCCAGTAGAGGGATTGCTGGGTCATATGGTAGTTCTATTTTTAGTTTTTTAAGGAACCTCCATACTGTTCTCTATAGTGGCTGTACCAATTCACATTCCCACCAACAGTGCAAGAGTGTTCCCTTTTCTCCACACCCTCTCCAGCATTTATTGTTTCTAGATTTTTTGATGATGGCCATTCTGACCGGTGTGACATGATATCTCATTGTAGTTTTGATTTGCATTTCTCTAATGATTAATGATGTTGAGCATTCTTTCATGTGTTTGTTGGCAATCTGTATATCTTTGGAGAAATGTCTATTTAGGTCTTCTGCCCAGTTTTGGATTGGGTTGTTTGTTTTTTTTGTTACTGAGCTGCATGAGCTGCTTATAAATTTTGGAGATTAATCCTTTGTCAGTTGCTTCATTTGCAAATATTTTCTCCCATTCTGAGGGTTGTCTTTTGGTCTTATTTATGGTTTCCTTTGCTGCGCAAAAGAATTTAAGTTCATTAGGTCCCATGTGTTTATTTTTGTCTTTATTTCCATTTCTCTAGGAGGTGGGTCAAAAAGGATCTTGCTGTGATTTATGACATAGAGTGTTCTGCCTATGTTTTCCTCTAAGAGTTTGATAGTGTCTGGCCTTACATTTAGGTCTTTAATCCATTTTGAGCTTATTTTTGTGTATGGTGTTAGGGAGTGATCTAATCTCATACTTTTACATGTACCTGTCCAGTTTTCCCAGCACCATTTATTGAAGAGGCTGTCCTTTCTCCACTGTACATTCCTGCCTCCTTTATCAAAGATAAGGTGACCATATGTGCGTGGGTTTATCTCTGGGCTTTCTATCCTGTTCTATTGATCTATATTTCTGTTTTTGTGCCAGTACCATACTGTCTTGATTACTGTAGCTTTGTAGTATAGTCTGAAGTCAGGGAGCCTGATTCCTCCAGCTCCGTTTTTCGTTCTCAAGATTGCTTTGGCTATTCGGGGTCTTTTGTGTTGCCATACAAATTGTGAAATTTTTTGTTCTAGTTCTGTGAAAATGCCAGTGGTAGTTTGAAAGGGATTGCATTGAATCTGTAGATTGCTTTGGGTGGTATAGTCATTTTCACAATGTCTCCATTGTCATTTGTTTCTAGGTATTTTTTGATTTCCTCTTTGATTTCTTCAGTGATCACTTCGTTATTAAGTAGTGTATTGTTTAGCCTCCATGTGTTTGTGTTTTTTACAGATGACATTTTTTCCCCTTAAATTCCATATATATGTGTAATTGATATCTAGTCTCATAGCATTGTGGTCGGAAGAGATACTTGATACAATTTCAATTTTTTAAAATTTACCAGGGCTTGATTTGTGACCCAAGATATCATCTATCCTGGAGAATGTTCCATGAGCACTTGAGAAAAATGTGTATTCTGTTGTTTTTGGATGGAATGTCCTATAAATATCAATTAAGTCCATCTTGTTTAATGTATCATTTAAAGCTTGTGTTTCCTTATTTATTTTCATTTTGGATGATCTGTCCATTGGTGAAAGTGGGGTGTTAAAGTCCCCTACTATGAATGTGTTACTGTTGATTTCCCCTTTTATGGTTGTTAGTATTTGCCTTATGTATTGAGGTGCTCCTATGTTGGGTGCATAAATATTTACAATTGTTATATCTTCTTCTTGGATCGATCCCTTGATCATTATGTAGTGTCCTTCTTTGTCTCTTCTAATAGTATTTATTTTAAAGTCTATTTTGTGTGATACGAGAATTGCTACTCCAGCTTTCTCTTGGTTTCCATTTGCATGGAATATCTTTTTCCATCCCCTTACTTTCAGTCTGTATGTGTCTCTAGGTCTGAAGTGGGTCTCTTGTAGACAGCAGATATATGGGTCTTGTTTTTGCATCTATTCAGCCAATCTGTGTCTTTTGGTGGGAGCATTTAGTCCATTTACATTTAAGGTAATTATTGATATGTATGTTCCTATTCTCATTTTCTTAATTGTTTTGGTTTCGTTATTGTAGGTCTCTTCCTTCTGTTGTGTTTCTTGCCTAGAGAAGTTCCTTTAGCATTTGTTGTAAAGCTGGTTTGGTGGTGCTGAACTCTCTCAGCTTTTGCTTGTCTGTAAGGGTTTTAATTTCTCCATCAAATCTGAATGAGATCCTTGCTGGGTAGAGTAATCTTGGTTGCAAGTGTTTTTCCTTCATCACTTTAAATATGTCCTGCCACTCCCTTCTGGCTTGCAGAGTTTCTGCTGAAAGATCAGCTGTTAACCTGATGGGGATTTCCTTGTGTGTTATTTGTTGTTTTTCCCTTGCTGCTTTTAATATGATTTCTTTGTATTTAATTTTTGACAGTTTGATTAATATGTGTCTTGGCGTATTTCTCCTTGGATTTATTCTGTATGGGACTCTCTGTGCCTCCTGGACTTGATTAACTATTTCCTTTCCCATATTAGGGAAGTTTTCAACTATAATCTCTTCAAATATTTTCTCAGTCCCTTTCTTTTTCTCTTCTTCTTCTGGAACCCCTATAATTTGAATGTTGGTGCGTTTAGTGTTGTCCCAGAGGTCTCTGAGACTGTCCTCAGTTCTTTTCATTGTTTTTTCTTTATTCTGCTCTGCAGTAGTTATTTCCACTATTTTATCTTCTACATCACTTATCCGTTCTTCTGCCTCAGTTATTCTGCTATTGATCCCATCTAGAGTATTTTTAATTTCATTTATTGTGTTGTTCATCATTGCTTGTTTCATCTTTAGTTCTTCTAGGTCCTTGTTAAATGTTTCTTGCATTTTGTCTATTCTATTTCCAAGATTTTGGATCATCTTTACTGTCATTATTCTGAATTCTTTTTCAGGTAGACTGCCTATTTCCTCTTCATTTGTTAGGTCCTGTGGATTTTTATCTTGCTCCTTCACCTGCTGCAGGTTTTTCTGTCTTCTCATTTTGCTTATCTTACTGTGTTTGGGGTCTCCTTTTTGCAGGCTGCAGGTTCGTAGTTCCCGTTGTTTTTGGTGTCTGTCCCCAGTGGCTAAGGTTGGTTCAGTGGGTTGTGTAGGCTTCCTGGTTGAGGGGACTAGTGCCTGTGTTCTGGTGGATGAGGCTGGATCTTGTCTTTGTGGTGGGCAGGTCCATGTCTGGTGGTGTGTTTTGGGGTGTCTGTGGCCTTATTATGATTTTAGGCAGCCTCTCTGCTAATGGGTGGGGTTGTGTTCCTGTCTTGCTAGTTGTTTGACATAGGGTGTCCAGCACTGTAGCTTGCTGGTCGTTGAGTGAAGCTGGGTGCTGGTGTTGAGATGGAGATTTTTGCCGTTTGATATTATGTGTAGCTGGGAGGTCTCTTGTGGATGGGTGTCCTGAAGTTGGCTCTCCCACCTCAGAGGCACAGCACTGACTCCTGGGTGCAGCACCAAGAGCCTTTCATTCACATGGCTCAGAATAAAAGGGAGAAAATGTAGAAAGAAAGAATTAGTAGAAGTAGAAAGAAAGAAAGAAAAGAGGGAGGGAGGGAAGGAAGGAGGGAAGGAATGACAAAAAGAAAGAAAGAAGATAAAATAAAGTATGATAAAATATAATAAAGTTATTAAAATAAAAAATAATTATTAAGAAAAAAAAACAAACAGAAAAATGGACGGATAGAACCCTGGGACAAATGGTGGAAGCAAAGCTATACAGAGAATATCTCACACAGAAGCATACACATAAACACTCACAAAAAGAGGAAAAGGGGAAAAAATCATAAATCTTGCTCTCAAAGTCCACCTCCTCAATTTGGGATGATTCGTTGTCTAAAGGAGGGAAGGAAGGAAAGAAAGAAAGAAGGAAGATAAAGTAAAATAAAGTAAGATAAAATAAAGTTATTAAAATAAAAAATAATTATGAAGAAAAAAATTGAAAAAAAAAAAAAACGGAAGTATAGAATCCTAGGACAAATGGTGGAAGCAAAGCTATACAGACAAAATCTCACACAGAAGCATACACATACACACTCACCAAAAGAGGAAAAGGGGTAAAAATCATAAATCTTTCTCTCCAAGTCCACCTCCTCAATTTGGGATGATTCGTTGTCTATTCATGTATTCCACAGATGCAGGGTACATCACGTTGATTGTGGAGCTTTAATCCGCTGCTTCTGAGGCTTCTGGGAGAGATTTCCCTTTCTCTTCTTTGCTCTCACAGCTCCCGGGTCTCAGCTTTGGATTTGGCCCCACTTCTGCGTGTCGGTCGCCGGAGGGCGTCTGTTCTTCGCTCAGACAGGCGGAGTTAAAGGAGCAATCGCTTAGGGGACTCTGGCTCACTCAGGCCTGGGGGAGGGAGGGGTACAGAGGCGGGGCGAGCCTGCGGCGCCAGAGGCCGGCGTGACGTTGCACCAGCGTGAGGCGTGCCGTGCGTTCTCCCGGGGAAGCCGTCCCTGGTTCCCCGGACCCCGGCAGTGGTGGGCTGCACAGGCTCTCCGGAAGCAGGGCATGGACAGTGACCTGCGCTCGGACACAGGCCTCTTGGCGGCGGCAGCAGCCGCCCCACCGTCCCACGCCCGTCTCTGGGGTCCGCGCTTTTTGCTGCAGCTCGCGCCCATCTCTGGAGCCCCTTTAAGCAGTGCTCTTAATTCCCTCTCCTCGCGCACCAGGAAACAGAGAGGGAAGAAAAAGTCTCTTGCTTCTTCGGCAGTTCCAGACTTTTCCCGGGACTCCCTCCTGGCCAGCCGTGGCGCATTAGCCCCTTCAGGCTGTGTTCACGCCGCCAGCCCCAGTCCTCTCCCTGCGCTCTGACCGAAGCCCGAGCCTCAGCTCCCAGCCCCGCCTGCCCTGGCGGGCGAGCAGACAAGCCTCTCGGGCTGGTGAGTGCCGGTCGGCACCGATCCTCTGTGCGGGAATCTCTCCGCTTTGCCCTACCCAGGTACGTGGGGAGTTTCTTGCCTTTTGGGAGGTCTGAGGTCTTCTGCCAGTGTTCAGTAGGTGTTCTGTAGGAGTTGTTCCACGTGTAGATGTATTTCTGGTGTATCTGTGGGGAGGAAGGTGATCTCCGCGTCTTACTCTTCTGCCATCTTCCCTGGAAGTCCCAAGAAATATAATTTGAGTTTGTATTCGGTGAAGACCCACAAGGACTCAAATAGTCCTGTTTATCTTTTCAAGATAAGGGTCAAAGAATGGGTCTGTTTTTGTCCTGTGCAGCATCAGCTCCAGCCCAGCTGTTCTGAATGTACTCAATTAGCAAGTCCTTTTGATTTCACTTAGTAAATATATCTTGGGTCCCCACCAGCTCTGCATCTGTATTACCACTGTCTTCATTCAGCCTACTGTTACTTTTCACTCAACTATGGCAACAACTTTATAACTAACTTCTTATCTCCAGTGTTGACAACACGAAGAATTCTCTACAGAAAGTCCAAGAATTTCTAGCTTGCATTCTTCCCTTGCCTAGAGTCCTTCAAACGTTTTCCATTTTTAATGGGGAAAATGGAATCTTGCCTATGGTGCACAGTGGCCCCTGAGATTTGCCCTGCCTTTTATTCCTTTCTCATCCTGTCACTGCCTGCCTTCTATTTATTGCTCAGAGAACTTAACTGCTCATGAGAAAATCAAGGAGAGCATTTTGTGTAATCTCATACTTTAGAAATACAACTAAACTATAGAGGTATGTTTCAGGCTGAAAGAACAGCTTGGATTTGTAAATAGGAGAGGATCCTCAGGCAACAAACAGAGACGTTGTGATGCCATAGAATAATGACAGAGTGATGGAAAGTAAAGCCAGAGACATTAATAGGGGACAGATGATGAATAGTTTTAGAAGTCATATGAAGGAATAGATGAAAAGTTAGTATGATCATTGAAATGATTTATTTGGGTGAATATTCCATGCCTATAGACCAACTCCAAGAGAACTCATGCCATTAACAGAAACCTGCTTGGTATGCCTGGCATCAGAGCAAGGGATGTTTGTTGCGTCAGGCTCTCAAAACAATACCCTAAATCTCCATAATAGAGACAGGTCTGAAACCTGGACTAGACCATTTATTCCTCTGAAACCACATGCTTCATCTGCTGACCCATTCTGTCCGTAGATAAGGTGATATAATTTACATGATAGCAGCATTTGTCAAGCCAGTTCAACTAAACTTCCCTTGAAACATCTTAAAATCATCTATTTCATGGGACGGTTTTCCACACTTTCCCCCTAAAAATGTCCGCTGATACACGTGATCTGATATTATTTTGAAGCGAGCCCCTTTTGCATGCATAACCTTTCTACTCCCATGTAAATATGTGGACCAGTACTCATCACCCAGCAAGGATAGAGCCCATCTAATGATTGAGGGAAGGATGAGATATAAATATTCTGATAGTTAAAAAATGATGCAGAATTTAAAATAACTATTGAAGAAAATAGTAGAATAGATATTATCAGGCAACTCCTGATAGATTACTACGTGAGTGGAAGTGACAATAATTATAATAGGATTTGAAGAGGGTCAGAGAAGTCTTTTATAAGGAGGTGGAATTGGAGAGGGATCTGAAAATACAGGCAGGATTTGGATGAACAGAAAAGGGGGCATTTTTGGTAGGTGGGTCTATGTGCTGAAATTACCTTTTTAAGCAGATGATAAATTACATCTAATGTACAATAAGATTCCCTCTCAGACAAACTATGCAGCCAGCCTTACAACTGGGACTTCCCTAGCTGTCAGGGGGTTCCACAGACTGAACAAGTGATGGGCAGATTAGAAGAGACAACAGCAAAAGGCATGTTTTTTTGTTAAACTCAAGAAAAAGGCATCAGGCAGGAAATCTTCAAGGGAAAGATGTCATTAGAATGGGGATAAGCTGTTTATGAGGCTGCCTGACACAGTCTTCTCACATCCCACATTCTGTCAGTATTTAGCAAATAGTTATTGAGTGACTACTGTGGGCCAAATTTGGGCAACATTCTTTTTTTTTTTTTTTTTTTTTTTTTTTGCTCTGTTGTGGCCTCTCCCGTTGCGGAGCACAGGCTCCGGACACGCGCGCCCAGCGGCCATGGCTCACGGGCCCAGCCGCTCCACGGCATGTGGGATCCTCCCGGACTGGGGCACAAACCCGTGTCCCCTGCATCGGCAGGCGGATTCCGAACCACTCTGCCACCAGGGAAGCCCTTGGGCAACATTCTTTAACTGCATCTGAATGCCCCACTGCTGTTCTGAATACCAGCCTTAGATGTGTTTCCATGCATTACTTCCACAGAGCAGGTTTTATCCCACTTTAAGCTTAGTAAGATCTAATAAAAGCAACATCTTTGTAAATGGATGTTGACATGAGTCCTAGCCTCTCCTCTTCTCTAAGTTACCTCTGTCAGTTTCTTTTTTTTTTTTTTTTTTTTTTGGTATGCGGGCCTCTCACTGTTGTGGCCTCTCCCATTGCGGAGCACAGGCTCCGGACGCACAGGCTCAGCGGCCATGGCTCACCGGCCCAGCCGCTCCGCGGCATGTGGGATCTTCCCGGACCAGGGCACGAACCCGTGTCCCCTGCCTCGGCAGGCGGATTCTCCACCACTGCGCCACCAGGGAAGCCCTCTGTCAGTTTCTTTATTCCCTCTCTGAATTTCAGTTTCCTCATCTGTAAAACAGAAATAAGGAAACCTTATCTCATCCATCCTACCAGCAACGTTGATAGGTAAGGCAGGGTTCTCAACCATGAGTGTACATTAAAAACACCTGCGAATTTTTTTTTTTTTTTTAAGACTTAGGCGTATGCCCCATTTCCAGAATTCTAACTTAATTGAACTGAGTGGCTACTGAACATCAGTAATTTTTTTACATTTTCTTCAGTTGGTTGTAGTTTGTCACCAGAGATAAGAATGATAACGATAAAGCATGTAAAGGGGCTAGTGCAGTGCTTGAGCGCTGGATCTTAGTAAATGCTAACTGGCACTTCTTCCTATTTCTCCAGTTTTGATATGGTGACTGGAAGAAAGAACATTTGAAAGATATTTATCCATAAAGAGATGTATCCTGAACATATAAACATCACTTACAACTAATAAGACAAACAACCCAATTAAAAATGGTTTAAAACATTAAAGTAACTATATGCATAGGAAAAACAAAGTACATGGATAGAAATGCATGTGAAATTATATGTGAAATAGTTAGTCCTTAGAGAAATGCAAGTAAAAAGTGCTATATACTATCTAAAATGGCTGAAGTTAAAAGGACCATACCAACTGTTGATAAGAACTGAAACTCATGGGCTGCTTGTTGGAATGTAAACTGATAGAACTAATTTGAAGAACATTTTGGCAGTTTCTTAAACTGTTAAACATTTGTCTAACATATGATCTATCTGTTTTAATATAGGTATTTACCCCAAAGAAGCAAAAGTATATGTGTCCACATAAAGACTTAGTATACAAATGTTGGGAGCTGATCTAGTGTATTTTTTGGTTTAGTTATAACTTCATTTTGATTTTTTAAAAAATATTTTCTGTCTCTTTGTTGAGGTTCTCACTGTGTTCATCCATTCTTCTCCTGAGTTTGGTGAGCATTTTAATGACCATTACTTGGAACTCTTTATCACATAGATTGTTTATCTCCTTTTAATTTAGTCCTTTTTCTGAGGTTTTATCTTGTTCTTTTGATTGAAACATATTTTTCTGTCCCCTCATTTTGCCTAATTCTCTGTGTTTGTTTCTAATTATTAGGTAAATCAGCTATCTCTCCTAGTCTTGAAGGAGTGGCCTTACTTAGGAGATGTCCTATGGGGCTCAGAAGTGCAAGGGGTGTCCACTATGTGGGCTGCGTGTGTGCCCTCCTATTGTGGAGGGGCAGTGGCTGCTGCTGTGAGTACTGGTGGGCAGGGCTGGTACCCGAAATGGCTGTGGAGCCTGGTCACAGTGACTGCTGTTTTTTGGTGAGTGGGGCTGGCCCCTGGAATGCCTGTGGGGTCTGAGGTTGTCACCCAGCTGGCTGTGAGGGCTGGCTGAGGTGAAGGGGTGGGCAGGGCTCTAGGTGGGGTGCAAGCATTGGTGCCAAGAGGTTAGAACGAGTACTCCAAAATGGCGCCCACCAGTGCTGGCATTAACAAGGTAGCCTGAGATGGCAAAAGTGACTCCCGTCAGTTTCTTAGTACCTGGGGAGCATCCCAGCTAGCTTCTCCCTCTCCAGCAGATGCTTTATGATTTGGAAGTGGGTCTTCTTCACCTATGATCCACGTGCTTTTCAATCTGGTGTTTTGGCAGTGGTTTGGGGGCTGAATGAATCTGCACGTGAGCCATTTGAGAGCAGGCTTTTTGTTTCCTGTTGTTCTATAGTTTTCCTAGACATATTCCTCATTGGTTTTCAAAGCCAGGTATTTGGGGGCTCATCTCTCCTGTGAAGGATCTAAGGGTTGGGGTGCCTGATGTGGAGCTTGAATCCCTTGCTCCTGTGGGAAAATAAAAGTACCTTGTGATCCTTCCTAACTGTGGATCACCACAGTTGTTTTTTGTTCGTTTGTTTGCCTCCCTTGGTGAGACCATATCTCTGTATATCCGACTCTGTTCATCCAGTTTTCAAGTCCCTTTGGAGGGAATTATTCCACATGCAGCTGTAGATTTTTAGTGTCTGTGGGAGGAGCTGAGTTCAGGATCTTTCTGTGCTGCCATCTTGAACCCTCCCTGGTCTCTGTTGTTTCTATTTTAAGCCATCACATCTTGTGGTGACTTGTTACACAGCATTGGACAACAGGAGGATATTTTGGTACTTGAAAGCAGGATGCCACCATGTCAAAACTAAAACATGTGTTTTGGGACCTGGATGGTAAATAGAAGCTGAAAGGACCTAAGGAACAAGTTAGTAAATACATAAAGGGACTAGAAAAGACTATTAGTGAAATCCTGAAGACCCCCAATAAGGCTTAGGATGGAGCAAAAATCATTCACTAGATCAAGAGCTGTATACCAGGTGCAAGGACATGTGCCCATTGACTCCAGTCAAATAAATTATTAGAACTTAATTAGGAAGACAGGTTTTATTCTAAGTTCAGTGCAAAAGCCACTACTAGTTTAAACAGTGGAGTGCTGTGGTATAATTTATACTCTAGAAGCATTACTCTAGCTTTCATGTAGAAAATAGGTTTCATTAATTCAAATTGAAATAGACTGGTTAGGAGACTAATACAATAGTCCAGGTGAGCTGTGATGGAGCCTTTGACTGAGGTGGTATTAATGGAGATACAGAGTGGATGGGCTCAGGATGTATTTTGGAGACAGTGACAGCAGCCAGGACTTGATGATAAAAGCATGGATATGTAACAAAGAAAAGTACCACTTTCATCTGAGTGAATCTTAAGAAGGTCAAATGAAATAAGGGGTGTGTAAGTGCTTTACAAATATAATTTTTTTAAAAATTATGATTCCATTTTATGTCGACTGACATATCGAGAACTCAAAGCAGGTCTGCTCAACTCCGCTTCCAGCTCTTCCTCTACAGTACAATGCATCTTGTTCAATAGTCTTAATGCATACATGAATACCGTATAATGGTTCGCCCGCTTTATGGATGAACACCGATTATATCTAAATCGTATCTGTATTTCCTTTGAATACTGCAAACTGGTATTTGATCATTTCATTTTCCTACAGAAGATGAAACATTATGATTTTCAATAATCCGTAAAGACAGACATTTGTTTCCTTTGTGAAACTGTGCCCTTCAATGATTATTCCTCACATTAATCATAGTAAAAGCAATGCTTAAGGTAATCTCTTTTTTCCTGCAGATAATAAATGTCTGCTGTTGACAGAAAAAGTGTGGAAAGGTGAAAGGCAGGGTGAGCTCTGTGTGTTTGTGAGATAAACAACTGTCACCCTCTCCTAAGAGTGCTGTGATCGTGTGAGGCCAAAGTTGCCTTGTTATATAACGATGACAATAAAACTAATTTTTCTCTGACTGATGATTCAAAAAATTTCACTTTGGTTATCTACCCTATAATTTCCATCCAGAAATCTAACTTTATTAACTGCCTATAAATTCATAGCTCATATTGTTAAACACTGAAGAAAATAGCATCTCAAATTGCATTTACAGCTACTCTCCTCCTTAAAATCATTGGTTGCATATTGGTTCACTGAAGTCTAAGATAACCTAGTTGTCTTCTCACCAGAAGTTACCAAGACCTTAACCAAATGTGAGATCTTGAATGTGAGTTTAATCTAGGATATTAAATGTATAAAATACATTTGAATAAGAAAAAATAGATGTTTTCAAGTAACATTCCTGGAGACACACTTTAATGGTTGTATAGCAATGAATCCCTCTTGGTATTGCTTGTAAGCAACGAGGAGAAGGAGACTGACATTTACTAAATGCTCATTTTGACATTGCACTTTATGAATGGTTTCTATAGATTGCCTCATTTAATTCTGATAGAAGCTAAGCAAGTTAGGTGTCACTATAAAGCTTTTTATCAGCTTTTTAAAAAATAAGTCTTAGATGGTGGAAATGTAACTTATGTAGGTCATGAAAGTTTCTCAATTTTTTATAAATGTTATCATTATTAAAGGCAGGTATGTTTTCTCTACTGTGCCAAGATAGATGATACATAAATATTTCAATGGGTTTTAAGTGATGTTTTTAAAAGGAGTTTTAACAGTTTTTAAAATGTTTTGTTCAAAGTGCCACACGTGTACCACAAAATCTCTAAATTCTAAAATTCAGAATTTTAAAATTTCTGAAGTTCTCAATTCCACAAACATATATGTAATATCCTTTTCTAGTACTTTGCCTGTCTAAAAAACTCTCACATATTGAAGACCTAGATCCATGGCCCAGACCAGAGATGTTCCCTTCTGGACCTACTTCTCTAACCCCTGTGAGAAGAGATTATTGCTGCTCCACCCACACATGCACCACCCACATACACCCTTCATGTAACATACTGCATTACATTAAATAATTGTAGAACATGCTATTTATCTCCCCAAGCTCCTGGGAAGATACTTCATGGAAGTAACCATTCAGCATTTAATCTTCAGTGCCTAGTAAGATGTCTGGCACCCCATTGTCATTAAATTAATAATTAATTAATTAATTAACTAATTGATTTCTCAATAATTAGCTCATACTAAATTTAAATATTATAGTGCTTGTTACATCTCTGATATAAATATATTTATATAACGATTTTAGCTGGATAAGGAAGAAAACACAACTACAATCAAAGAGGAAATTGTTAATTTCTAAATAAATAATGTAGAGAATAAAAAATTAAATGCATTTTCACTTTAATCATAGTGCCCATTTTGTAGCCAAGAAATATGGCCATTTTAGATGTTTTCTAACATATCTGGACGTCAAAAAACTGTGCCCTACACGAATACATGAATGCATTTTGATGAATATATGTGTGAGTGGATGGATGGATAAATGAAGTAATGAATTAATAAAATTCTTAAAAAGAGTGAGATATATAGCTTACTTTTTTAACTTTTAATTTTATATTGGAGTGTAGTTGATTGACAATGTTGTGATAGTTTCAGGTGTACAGCAAAGGGGTTGAATTACACATACACATATATCTATTCTTTTTCAAATTCTTTTCCCATTTAGGTTGTTACATAATATTGAGCAGAGTTCCCTGTGCTATACAGTAGGTCCTTTTTGATTATCCATTTAAAATATAGCAGTGTATACATGTCCATCCCAAACCCCCTAACTATCCCTTCCCCCCATCCTTCCCCCACAGTAACCATAAGTTCACTCTCTAAGTCTGTGAGTCCATTTCTGTTTTGTAAATAAGTTCATTTGTATCATTTCTTTTTAGATTCTGCATATAAGTGATATCATACGATATTTCTCTTTCTCTGTGTGACTTACTTCACTCAGTATGACAATCTCTAGGTCCATACATGTTGCTGATGCAAATGGCATCATTTCATTCTTTTTAATGGCTGAGTAATATCCCATTGTGTATATGTACCACATCTTCTTTATCCATTCCTCTGTTGATGGACATTTAGGTCGCTTCCATGTCTTAACTTATATAGCTTACTTCTACTTACTACAGATATCAGACTTATTAAACAAGAGACATCACTTTTTCCTTTAAGAAATGGAGTAATATACAAAGATCTAGATAGATTAAATACTATTAAACATATAAGCATTGCTATTTATAACAAGGAGATGGCCATGTTTCTTTTCTGGTATGCAGAATATTAAAATGATGTTTTTCCTAAATTATATATTATTTTAGGAAATGTGAACAGTTAAATACTTGTATTGCTTTGAAGGAAAAATAAATTTCAAGGGGGACTGAGGAATTTAATAATAATGGCTAATCTTTTATTCACCAAAGTTAACACTGTTTAACAATAATCACTCCATATCACCGACACCTTAGCGCTTTAGTGTTTGATCTCTGACCTTTATTTTTTTAATATTTATTTATTTATTTATTTATTTTTGGCTGTATCAGGTCTTAGTTGCGGCATGTAGGATCTTTCCTTGTGGCCAGCAGGCTCTTCATTTTGGCACACAGGCTTCTCTCTAGTTGTGTCACGTGGGCTCCTAAGCGTGTGGGCTCAGTAGTTGTGGCATGCGGGCTTAGTTGCCCCGCAGCATGTGGGATCTTAGTTCCCTGACCAGGGACCAAACCTGAGTCCCCTGAACTGGAAGATGTATTCTTAACCACTGGACCACCAGGGAAGTCCCTGATCTCTGATCTTTAAATAAGGTGATCTACCTAAGTCATATATTGTAGCACATTTTGGATAAAAAAGATTTTCAGAGGAATTAAGTGACTTTCTTGTGGCTTTACAATTTATAATAGATAGAGGTCTGTGTGGCTGTAATAATGAAGACAATAAAGATACATACAAAAGGGGATCAAAAAAAGACAGAGAAAGAGGGAGAGAGAGGAATTATGGTGTGTTCAGGATCAGAAAATAATTTATAGCAGACAAATGTTATGCATGAGATAAATCCTAAAGGATAAGAATACATTCACCAGGTAAATAAGAATGAGAAGAAGTAATTCAAGACAGAGAAATTACCCTGTGAAAAGGCATGAATACATAGGAATAAGGGAGAACTAGGAAAATTCTCAAGTTTTGTTACCTTAAACACAGAGTGAGCAGGTAAATTATGGGGAATAAAGGTAGAGAGGTAGGGCCAATTGCAGAGGGTCTTTTACGCCATGCTAAACTTTTCACATTTTACTTTGTTATCCTTCAAGAGTCGGTGAATGGTTTTGAGCAGATGATTCTGGCATTTTAGAAAGGCTACTCTGGTACCATGGATAGCCTAGATGGAGGGATGTTGGTGAGTTAGGTGGTTAAAGGATCAGTTAGGAGGGTATTGTAAAAGGCCATGTAAAAAATTGACAGGAAAAAATAATAAAGATCTGAACTATGGCAGTACTTGTGGGATAAAGAGAGGACAAATGGGCAATAACCTTAGGAGGTAAATTAGATATAAATTAATAGTTACATTTATGCTGTTAAGAAAAGGAAGGAGAAAGTTAGAATGTACCCCAAGTTTCTATATTAGTGGTAGTGGGAACCCTCACTATTAGAAAGAACTACACAGATCAGAAGTTAAAATATCCTGGCATTCATATCATGTTTACAAGTGTACATTGATCTTTTAATTTAAGAATGTGGAAAATATTTCAAACCATTTTATTTTGTCAGTGGTGATCGATATCTTTGACTCTGCCGCAGAGAGAAAAGAAATTGGAAATCTTTCTAGCTCTTGTCAAGTCTTTTATTATGAAACTTGATCAGTGTTGGCTTTTGAAATTTTGATTTTCTAAGTAAATTTTATGTTCACCTTTATGAATTGAAAGTCTGAACTTTGCACATTAGAGAGGCTTTTTTTTTCTTCCAAATTGTTGTGATGATTTTGCCACAATTTATAATCCATTGGCTATCTTTATCTTTTTCCATGATTTATTCCATTCAACCTTTTAAAAGACCCCTTCCATCAATTCCTAAACATATATTCAAGTCCAGATGCTAAATATTTCTAACATAAATTAGAGTGTTGAACAGACAACACTTTGATTACCTTAGAAGAATTTACAATGAGAGAAAAGAAAAGGGATGAGAAAAACAAAACAAAACAAAGCAAAATGAAACTATGATCTGTATAATCTCATGAAGCAGCTACCAGTAGGAGTTTATACCAGAATATTTATCAGAAACTCTTTAACTTTACCCTATGTTGTCCATTCTATATCTACCAATAATCAATGGCTGGGAAATGATACATTTGCACACAATTATTTCCTTTGTTTCTTTTATTTTTAAAATACTTTATGATAAGTATACCTGGTTGCTTGTTCAGAGTTTTAAGCGGCTTTAATGCTTCAGGTTTAGTTTGTTTGACTGTTGTCCCTACAAACAATATTTTGCTTGCAGGAGGACACTCTCAGTTGTTGAGCTCTAGGAACTTGATGGATAGAGATGTCTGAGATAGTTTTATACTGTCACACTTTATGAAACAACCAGGAACAGTAATTGAAAATCTAATACATTATACTTCATTTTGTGTAAAATGTACAAACGTTCTTTATGACTTTGACATTTTAGTAATCACTTAGGAAACAAAAATCTTGAGCAAATCATACGGGAAGATAGTTATCTTCTGTCCTTAACAAATCTGACTGCTTTGGAAATAATCATCTCATAAATATTTAGCTAATACACACTCAGAGCAATGGATTGTGCAAAATTAAATGCCTCATTGAAACAATTAATTTCAAATGCTATGATTTATTGAGCATACTTTACTGGAAATTTAATAGAAATAGGGACTCAAAGTAATTTAAGCAAAGGATGTTTGCACTGTCCTTGATTTCTGGCCAACATATATTCTTTCTTACCCTGCAGGTGAACCTCAAGAAAGAGCAAACTTCCAGGAAAGCTCTCTAATTGAATCTGTAGGTCAGAGTTTGATGAGAGGAGGCAATGGCCACAGACTGTAAAAAAAAAAAAAAAAAAAAAGACTAAATAAATAAACAAAATGAAGTAATACTTTCATATTTCACATACCTCCTGCAGTTGTGCTCTCAGGGGAGAAAATGCCACTTGAGTAAAAGCTTGTCATCATTTGTCAATTTCAAAAGAACACAGCTCATGCTTCTCAGAGCATCAGTAACCAAATATATCCCTGAGGCATCTCTGAAACATTCAGTCCTGCATTTTCCTGTAAGCTGGTTTGTGATTAAGCTTTAAGCAAGTGTTCGACACAGCAGTGGAAGGTAGCATGAACAATAAGGAAGATTTGGATGGAAAGCTGTAAGGGTGAGGATAGAGTGAGGGTAAAGGAGCAGCAGAGGGTGATGGAAAGGTACCTGCTTAGTGTCTTGGGTTAACCCAGTATATATGGTGTAACACAAAAGACACTGAAGTGGGACTCTGAGGACCTGAGTCCTAGTCCCAGTCGAGCTGTTGTTGATTCAAGAAAGTCACTTTCTTGTTTGGCAGACTCAGTTTTCTCACCTGTAAAATGAAGTAGGGCAAACAGGCCAGATAATTCTTCCAGATTTATTTTAATTCAGGCACTCATTAACTCTCTGATTTTATTCTATAAGTTTCTTTCCTCAGTTTTGCAAAAGTCAGCATTCTTCTAAAAAAGTTTAGGCCCAAATGTAGCTGATTTTCAATTTCCAAGTATTTATTAATGATCAGTGAAGAACCAGATGAGTCTTGCCTTTGGTGTTTTTCTCTTTTTTATTCATAAATCAAACATTTCTAAATTAAACCAAACTCTCTGTCTGATTTTTATTATGTCTTAAACATGTTCTTATAATAAATCATTTCTCAAAAATATTTTAAATCACATTTCCAAAACTTAACATTAATTGCAAGGTCTGGATTTTGTTGTTATTAAATGTTTTTATTCTCCCACCAATATTCTGCAGCTGGGGTACAAAACCAATCCTGTCTCTATAGTCAAATATCCTAAGCATAAGATGAGATGAGATGCATCTTTTTTTTTTTTTTTTTTTTTTTTTGCGGTACGCGGGCCTCTCACTGCCGTGGCCTCTCCCCTCGCGGAGCCCAGGCTCCGGACGCACAGGCTCAGTGGCCATGGCTCACGGGCCCAGCCGCTCCACGGCATGTGGGATCCTCCCGGACCGGGGCACGAACCCGTGTCCCCTGCATCGGCAGGCGAACTCCCAACCACTGCGCCACCAGGGAAGCCTGAGATGCATCTATTTTATTTGATGTTGGTTGAGTGTGTTCTTGTCAGACATGGGGTGATGGCCTGGCCATACCATTTTCCTAATGTATGACTGAATGTGAACAGATGTTTCTTAGTGACCTTGGAACTTCCTGAAAGTTAGTGAACATAAACCAAATCTGGTTTCCTTCATGACTTAATGATGCTGCTTTTCAGTTTACCTAAGGAGAAACTTGTATTATTGGTCTCAAATTCCCAGCAAATGGACAAATAATGCTCTCCAATCACCATTGTAAGGAGGAAAATACACAAATATATGCATACAGTCACACAGAAATGACTGAAGCATGGGAAATTTGGGTTTTACCACTTGTTTACTAGTTGTACATATGTGATGTTTTTGTTTTACAGTTTCTTCTTCTATTCCTAAAAATAGATATTTTCTACCCTTCTTTCTGCTAAATAGATGGGGAAACTGTGTGTGTGTGTGTGTGTTTTCACATTTTTGTATGACACTTAATATGGGGGCTTTCACCAATATCCACATCTAAAAGTCCTCCAAGTTTTCTTCTATTAAGAAAGCAAAACAGACTTTAATATAAGCATGAAGGCTAGTACGATTGCCATCAGCCATGTTACAGCATTTTTCTGATAGTTGGCTGTTTACAACATTCAATAAGCTTAAATCATCGGGTCTGAATTCTGATTTGGTGAAAAGAAAAAGGTGGAGCCTTGCTTTCTTATCCCTGCCCCTTTTTCCATAAAGTATTCTTGAGATAAGGGCTTTCATACATTAGATTGTTATTTGAAAAGTGATTCCAAAGAACAATAGTAGAAGAAAAGTATGAGCAGTCAATGGCAGAAGAAAATCAAATCCAAAAATGTGTTATTAAGTTGGTCAGCCCTGTTTGCAACTAGGACTTTGAGGAGCTGAGCAGAATATGCCTCAGAATTGTCATCTCCAAAGATAGAATATGGGAATTTTACCTACTGGCTGCTTCTCTCTGTTAGTCAAAGGCCGTCCAAGGTTTATTTAAATCCTTTGCACTTTCAGATTGTTGCATCCTACTGGCCAAAACCAAGGCCGGAATCTAAACGTTCACAGAGAAGGTGGGAGCCAGGCATAAGAAGTACAGTATTTGATACATTGGTCATATTAAACAGCCTAAAGTTCATGCTCAATAAGTGTTTATTACTTTTATGTGCCAGAAACAATGGTTTTATTGTGTTCTGAAAACTGAACATTATTATTTCCATTTAACAGATCATGATCCTGAGGCAAAAAGAAGAAAGAGGAACAGGAGGAGGAAAAGAAGAATTTAGTCATTAAATAAGTAAGTAACAGAGTCACGATTAAAACTCAAATAATCTGACTCCACAACTCACCTGCTTAATCACAGCAGTACATTATAGTGCAGTTTCAGAGAGATGAGATACCGTAATGGAAGAAAACATGCATATCTGTCAGAACTGTGTGTTTGTGTGTCCTATCATGGATAAGGCATAAGCCAATAAGCTAGAAGTTAGAGTCAAGTTATGGCTCTAGCACTTATCAGTGTGTCTTTGATCAAGTCATTTAAACTCTCTATTAATTTATTCATGTTATAGTCCTTCAGAAGCTCTTTTCTGCGGTCAAATTGTCTGATTCAATAAATATTGTCTTTATTCTGTGTAATGCATTAAGTTAGATTATAGTTTCCTACCTTAGAACTCTTGATATTTTTAGACATTTTGAGTGTAGGTGGGGCTGTCTTGTGAATCGTAGAATGTTTAACAACATCCCTGGTCTCCTTCTTCTAGATGCCAGTAGAACACTCATCTGCAGTTGTGACAACAACACATATCTCTAGACATTGCCATATGTCTTTAGGGGGCAAACACCATCCTTCCATCCTCATTAAGAACTACTAACTATTGAGCTGTGTGATACTCAAGACACAACTATGGCTTACATATGCCTCATGAAGCTTATTCTTAAGAAAATTAGTACAGTTTTTTGGAAAGTAATCTACAACCAGAGTTTTGGATAAAAGTTTATCTCACAAAATAGTAAAAATTAAATGGCCCTCCAGAGGTTCCTTAACACTAAATATTGATCAGCCAAGAAAATGAAATTTCTTTTGATGCAGTCATATCTTGGCCACTTTTATTATTTAGGTTTCCCACCTAAAGTTGCATAATCTTGAGTCTGTCATTTTACTTTCATTATTAAACAAGTAGGGAAAGTAATAGCATTTTCTAAATTAACCATAATAACAAAACTAATAAAACAACACTGTTGTTAACACACTGCTCAATAAATGATGACTATTGTCAATAATAATTGCTATGTTTCTTAATAGAACAAAATATAATTTTGAAAGCAATGTCTTTTGTATAAGGAATTGAGATATCGTCTACCTCTTCTACAGTTTTAATAGGATGTTTGCAATTTGCCTTTATTCTAGAATAAGTTTAAGTGAAGTCAATTTGATTTGATACAACAAGTAATCATTATTTACTTTCTGTTGTAAAGATTAAATGAGCTGTGTCAGGCACTGTGCTAAAGCTTTATATACACTAAGTAAATCTTAACAAAATGGCAGTGATCTTTGCCTGCTTCTTCTCTCCTTTTCCTTCCATCACAGGTTGAGACACTTGGCTAGGTTATTTTAGGAGATTCACAGCTGAATACAACCTGGGTTTTTATCTAAGGGAGTTCATAATATAGTAAAACACTACTACTCAAGTTCAAATTTGCATATGAATCAGGTAGGATCTTAATAAAATGCAGATTCTGATTTTGTAGGTCTGAGGCAGGGTCTGAGCTTGCATTTCTGTGATGCCAGTGATGTGGTCTAAGGACAACCCTGTCCTTTGAGTAAAAACAGAGTAGAGGACAGTATTCATGATATGAGGAAGAAGATACCAGTCCTTTCTAGCAGGAGCGATTAGGATGGCTTTGTAATCTAATGCTCCTGTGGCCACAGACCAAATTCAGTGCCTAACACTGAATTTGAACCTTAATATATGTTCAATAAATAGATAGATGAGTGAAGACAGTATTTAGTGAGTTTTAGTGGATAGGTTGGTTTGACATTATGGTGATGGAGTTCAAAGATATCCATAAGTCACAGTCATATGAAAAGTCACAGAGGTGAAAGAGATCAAGGTATCTTTAGTAAAGCAGTTCTCAAAGTGGGATCTACTAGACCAGCAGTATCCACTTCAGCTGGGAACTTGTTAGAAATACACATTCTTAGGTTCCACCCAAACCTACTGAATGAGAGCCCCTGTGGGTAGGGCTCAGTAATCTGTTTTTTAACAAATCCTCCAGATGATTCTGACGTGCATTACAGTTTGAGAACCACTGACTTAAAAAAAGATATTAATTCAGATTATCTGGATCTTAGAATATATATATATATATATATATTCCATTGATTCTAATCGTAGAGTTGATAGGACAAAGGATTTGATTTCTCTCCTCCCCTTATTCTCAATACATGAAGCAATTAGAGTCTCCCACATAGATACACTCTTGCCTCATCACAGATGTATAGGGATGCTGATGCCTAATTTAGACCAGGGAGAGCAGAAACTGAAGCTGAATAGAGGCAAGGATGTGCTCAGGTGAAATACTGTGAACTAAACATGATTTAGAGATGGGGGAGGGCTGAATGAACCAAACTGAGAAATGGATCTTGAAAGATTGAGTACAAACGTTAGCCCAAATCCAGGAAGATGGAAAAGAAATCAGAGAAGGACTGAAAATAATTGGTAATCTAGAATAACTGATGTAGACAGATGACCAGGAGAGGAGGAGTCTTCCTGACATTTAAGCAAAAACAGTGAGCCCTGAGATTCCACATCAAATGCCAGGATCTCCTCTCTACAACAAAACTGTCAGCAAAGAACATGAAAAATCACTTATTAAAGGACATAAAGCACTGTTATCTTTTTCTTATTAAGTATGAACAGGGGCTTTTACTTGTTTTAAATTCTGGATAACTTCTTTAATAAAAGCTAAGAGAGTCTTACTATTTAAATTATTTAAATTTATAAACACAAAACGTTTTCCAAACTCAGCAGCTGGCTGAAATGGTTACCTTCCAAAGAGCTTGTGTGCATGGAAAGGTACAGCAGTGGTGGAGAGAAAAGAGCCCTGTATTAAGTAACAGAAACGCAGAGTTGTAGCCCCAGTTCTGTCACCGTTTCTGTGACTTTTGTTGAGTTCCTTTCTTTCTCTTTAAGCTTCTCTTTCCTTATTCATTACAGTGTAGGTCCTTACCTTTCTACCAAGCCTCAGTGTTATATACAATAACCCTTGAGAAAGTCATTTTAAGATTGCAAAGGGCTAGGTATAGTTTTACTGGGAAAACTAGTCTGAAACCACTCTTGCCCGTTTTCCTCTCCTAGCTCTTCGGCTGTCTGAATTTTTCTAAAAATTCATAATTTAGTCATATAGGTATACACACTTATAAATTATCATTTCATTTGCAGTAATTCCCTTTGGAATACCTAACTGTAATTTTCTTCAAAATGTTCAGGCTATCACAATCATCAGTATCACCAAATAAAATGTAAATTCTCTATCAACCTGGGAGAAATGTATGATTTATTGATGAAACTGCAGGCTCTATTTTATTTATTTTTTCTTTTTTATTTATATGTTCTATGCCTTTATTATTTATTGATAAGTAAATGAAAGGACAAGCACCGTTATATTTGTTATACACTATTTGCCCTGCAAGAAGACACTGAAACTTTGTTTTCTCATTTATAGTCTAAGGAAATTTTTTATCATAACAAGAGCTAGCATTTAAGGGTACCTACTGTGCGCACTCATTTACCTTCATTAAAATATTTCCCAAACTCATCAGATGGTTGAGCGAGTCAATTTCCAAATAGCTTGGGTGAGTAGATCGTCCAGGTGCTTTACCTGGATTATTTTATTTCCCCATAGAACCACTAAGCACTGCTCTGCTCCCATTTGTGATGAAGAGTTTAGGCCCAGAACTATTAAAGAACTCACCCACCAGTCTGTCTCTAGAGCCTTTACTCTTAAGCACTACCTGATGGTCTGTCTGAAGTTAATCTTACATTACTCTTGTTTGTTAGTTTATTCATTGCCTCCTTTCTGTAATGTGATACATGTTTTCTCCAGCATTCAGCATGCGTAGTTCCTAGTATTCAGTAGGGACTCAGTAAATGAATATTGAATAAATGTATTAAATTCTTATAAGATGGTCTCTCGTTTCAAGGGGAGTGACAAATTAGAAAACAGGACATGTGTGATCATTCCTATATCTCTAGGAACACATTAAAGGAAAAGTAATCATGAGGCAAAGGACAAGCTTCCCATTTTTTTCATAATCTGTATCCTTGGAGCCATGACGCCAGAAAAATAAAATAGACTTGGCATTAGATAGTTCAAAGTCAACACAAATATCTAACCCTTCACTCAGTCAGGATACAACTGGATTTTGAGTGATGCATTAGAGCAAGCCAGGAAAAGGAGGGGAAAGTTCAGGCAGACACTTGGAAGAATTCGTGCATTGGGAATTTAATGTAACAGTCTGGTTTGGGGAGTAATGAAAACATAGGTGAAGAATGAGGTTGCAGGATGAGGTTCCCTGTCATTGGTAAAGAATTTGTATTATACTCTGGAAATAAAGAATTTCGGGAGAGGAGTGACAAGCTCATAGTTTGGATATGTGGGAGATCACTCTAGTAGCTATATGCAGAATGGGTGGAAGAAGGCTTGACTGGGCATGTAGACTATGAGGAGGTTTTTAACTTGGCTCAGGTGAGAGATGATGCACTTGACAGTAGCATCAGTGACAATAGAGAGAAAGAGAGGGAGTGAAAGATATAAATGTATATTCTGCTTTTTACAAAAGTATCATCTCATGCCCAGAGGTAGAAAAACAAACTGCAAGAGGTGTCCCTCAAGATGCTGATGAAGCACAGTATCAGATTCCTTGGATTGTCTCTAAATTACATTTTGTAGTCTCTCTTATTACTGAATTAATTACCCCTATTCTCTTTCAGCAGCATAAGGCAAAATAATTTCAAAATCCAGATGTGTGGAAGAAGTATCACTAACTAGAGCTTTAGCAAGTATTAAACTCCTACTAAACATATTTAATTTAGAATTAAGGTGGGGGTATGGAAATTAAATCCCCCATTAATGTCGGGGAAGAGCACCTATTGAGGTATAAATATATGAAAGATAAATCTACTTGCAATGTAATTAATTCAAATCTGCAGAACCAATAAGTGTGTGATGATGTTCCTATTATTACATTACACTTGTGAGGAATGCTCAGGAACTTAAT
This sequence comes from Mesoplodon mirus, assembly GCF_964341445.2. Classification (NCBI taxonomy): domain Eukaryota; kingdom Metazoa; phylum Chordata; class Mammalia; order Artiodactyla; family Ziphiidae; genus Mesoplodon; species Mesoplodon mirus. The sequence continues at coordinate 24,591,645 of NC_138995.1, read as the reverse complement.
TAGCATTTACTCATACAACTAAAGAAAATGAGATATTAAGCATGCTATCTAATTAACTAGCTATAGATTGTTAAATAAATATTAAATGTATAAACACTTGAGACCAGGCTGAAAATGTGGCCCTAAATAGATATCCATTTTCTCATGACTCTTTTTTTTTAAAACAATTGTAGTTAATTCCAAGAACAAAATATACATGGAGGCTTCCAGTGGAATCTGTATACTTTGCCCACAAGGTTATTATTATTATTTTTTAGCTCACATAGACACTGCCCTCACCTTTCCCTCCAAAGTTAGGCTAGAGTTTGAACTGGTAGATCACATGCATTATCCAAGCAAACACTGTGGTCAGTTATGTTAGGATGTCAACTTCTCCATTTTCTAGGTATGTATAACCACTGAAATGTGGACATGTTAATTTGTCTAACATCACAAGCAAACAAATCGTGTATGCTTTGTCATTGCTTCATTGCTAAATCTCCTCTGCTCCTACAAAGCAACCATAATGACCTTGATGTAAATCAGATGTCACTCTTCTGCTCAAAACTCCCCAGTTACCATATTATGAAGAGTATAAGCTTTACTCTTTAAGGCTCCACATAATATATCCACTGCTACCCTTCCCTTTGACCTCATATCCATTACACATCTGACCTCATCCCCTACAACTCTCCCCCCCCTTTTTTTTAACAACTTTATTGGAGTATAATTGCTTTACAATGATGTGTTAGTTTCTGCTTCATAACAAAGTAAATCAGCTATACATATATCCCCATATCTCCTCCCTCTTGCATCTCCCTCCCACCCTCCCTATCCCACCCCTCTAGGTGGTCACAAAGCACCACGCTGATCTCCCTGTGCTATAAGGCTGCTTCCCACTAGCTGTCTCTTTTACGTTTGGTAGTGTATATATGTCCATGCCACTCTCTCACTTTGTCCCACCTTACCCTTCCCCCTCCCAGTATCCTCAAGGCCGTTCTCTGGTAAGTCTGTGTCTTTATTCCTGTCTTGCCCCTAGGTTCTTCATGACCACTTTTTTTTTCTTTTTTTTTTTTAGATTTCATATATATGTATTAGCATACGGTATTTGTTTTTCTCTTTATGACTTCACTCTGTATGACAGACTCTGGGTCCAGCCATCTCACTACAAATAACTCAATTTTATTTCTTTTTATGGCTGAGTAATATTCCATTGTATATATGTGCCACATCTTCCTTATCCATTCATCTGCTGATGGACACTTAGGTTGCTTCCATGTCCTGGCTATTGTAAATAGAGCTGCAATGAACATTTTGGTACATGACTCTTTTTGAATTATGGTTTTCTCAGGGTATATGCCCCGTAGAGGGATTGATGGGTCATATGGTAGTTCTATTTTTAGTTTTCTAAGGAACCTCCATACTGTTCTCCATAGTGGCTGTATCAATGTACATTCCCACCAACAGTGCAAGAGCGTTCCCTTTTCTCCACACCATCTCCAGCATTAATTGTTTGTAGATTTTTTGATGATGGCCATTCTGACTGGTGTAAGGTGATACCTCATTGCAGTTTTGATTTGCATTTCTCTAATGATTAATGATGTTGAGCATTCTTTCATGTGTTTGTTGGCCATCTGTATATCTTCTTCAGAAAAATGTCTGTTTAGGTCTTCTGCCCACTTTTGGATTGGGTTGTTTGTTTTTTTGATATTGAGCTGCATAAGCTGCTTGTATATTTTGGAGATTAATCCTTTGTCAGTTGCTTCGTTTGCAAATATTTTCTCCCAATATGAGGGTTGTCTTTTCATCTTGTTTATGGTTTCCTTTGCTGTGCAAAAGCATTTAAGTTCGTTAGGTCCAATTTGTTTTTTGTTTTTTTATTTCCATTTCTCTAGGAGGTGGGTCAAAAAGGATCTTGCTGTGATTTATGTCATAGAGTGTTCTGCCTATGTTTTCCTCTAAGAGTTTGATAGTGTCTGGCCTTACATTTAGGTCTTTAATCCACTTTGAGTTTATTTTTGTGTATGGTGTTAGGGAGTGTTCTAATTTCATTCTTTTACATGTAGCTGTCCAGTTTTCCCAGCACCACTTATTGAAGAGGCTGTCTTTTCTCCACTGTACATTCTTGCCTCCTTTATCAAAGATAAGGTGACCATATGTGCGTGGTTTATCTCTGGGCTTTCTATCCTGTTCCATTGATCTATCTTTCTGTTTTTGTGCCAGTTCCATACTGTCTTCATTACTGTAGCTTTGTAGTATAGTCTGAAGTGAGGAAACCTGATTCCTCCAGCTCCATTTTTCTTTCTCAAAATTGCTTTGGCTATTTGGGATCTTTTGTGTTTCCATACAAATTGTGAAATTTTTTGTTCTAGTTCTGTGAAAAATGCCAGTGGTAGTTTGATAGGGATTGCATTGAATCTGTAGATTGCTTTGGGTAGTAGAGTCATTTTCACAATGTTGATTCTTCCAATCCAAGAACATGGTATATCTCTCCATCTATTTGTATCATCTTTAATTTCTTTCATCAGTGTCTTATAATTTTCTGCATACAGGTCTTTTGTCTCCTTAGGTAGGTTTATTCCTAGATATTTTATTCTTTTTGTTGCAGTGGTAAATAGGAGTGTTCTCTTGATCTCACTTTCAGATTTTTCATCATTAGTGTATAGGAATGCCAGAGATTTCTGTGCATTAATTTTGTATCCTGCTACTTTACCAAATTCATTGATTAGCTCTAGTAGTTTTCTGGTAGCATCTTTAGGATTCTCTATTTAGAGTATCATGTCATCTGCAAACAGTGACAGGTTTACTTCTTCTTTTCTGATTTGGATTTGTTTTATTTCTTTTTCTTCTCTGACTGCTGTGGCTAAAACTTCCAAAACTATGTTGAATAATAGTGTTGAGAGTGGGCAACCTTGTCTTGTTCCTGATCTTAGTGGATATGGTTTCAGTTTTTCACCATTGAAAATGATGTTGGCTGTGGGTTTGTCATATATGGCCTTTATTATGTTGAGGAAAGTTCCCTCTATGCCTACTTTCTTCGGGGTTTTTATCATAAATGGGTGCTGAATTTTGTCAAAAGCTTTCTCTGCATCTGTTGAGATGATCATATGGTTTTTCTCCTTCAATTTGTTACTATGGTGTATCACATTGATTGATTTGTTTATATTGAAGAACCCTTGCATTCCTGGGATAAACCCCACTTGATCATGATGTATGATCCTTCTAATGTGCTGTTGGATTCTGTTTGCTAGTGTTTTGTTGAGGATTTTTGCATCTATGTTCATCAATGATACTGGCCTGTAGTTTTCTTTCTTTGTGACATCTTTGTCTGGTTTTGGTGTCAGGGTTACGGTGGCTTCGTAGAATGAGTTTGGGAGTGTTCCTGCCTCTGCTATATTTGGAAGAGTTTGAGAAGGAGTGCAGGGGGAGCCTGCGGTGGCAGAGCCCAACATGACGTTGCACCAGCCTGAGGCACGCTGTGTGTTGTCCCGGGGAAGTTGTCCCTGGATCACGGGGCCCTGGCAGTGGCTGGGTGCACAGGCTCCCGGGAGGGGAGGTGTGGATAGTGACCTGTGCTTGCACACAGGCTTCTTGGTGGCGGTAGCAGCAGCCTTAGCATCTCATGCACATCTAGGGGTCCGCACTGATAGCCGCGGCTCGCTCCCGTCTCTGGAGCTCCTTTAAGCAGCGCTCTGAATCCCCTCTCCTCACGCACCAGGAAGCAAAGAGGCAAGAAAAAGTCTCTTCTCTCTCCGAGCTCCAGACATTTTCCCGGACTCCCTTCCCGCTAGCCGTGGTGCACTAACCCCTTCAGACTGTTTTCACGCCGCCAACCCCAGTCCTCTCCCTGCGCTCCGACCGAAGCCCCGAGCCTCAGCTCCCAGCCCGCCGCCCGCCCCGGCGGGTGAGCAGACAAGCCTCTCGGGCTGGTGAGTACTGGTCGGCACCGATCCTCTGGTGCGGGAATCTCTCCACTTTGCCCTCCGCACCCTTGTTGCTGCGCTCTCCTCCGTGGCTCTGAAGCTTCCCGCCTCCGCCACCCACAGTCTCCACCCACGAAGGGGCTTCCTAGTGTGTGGAAACCTTTCCTCCTTCACAGCTCCCTCCCACTGGTGCAGGTCCCGTCCCTATTCTTTTGTCTCTGTTTATTCTTTTTTCTTTTGCCCTACCCAAGTACGTGGGGAGTTTCTTGCCTTTTGGGAGGTCTGAGGTCTTGTGCCAGCGTTCAGTGGGTGTTCTGTAGGAGTTGTTCCACATGTAGATGTATTTCTGATGTATCTGTGGGGAGGAAGGTGATCTCTACGTCTTACTCTTCCGCCATCTTGAAGCCATCTGTCTCTCCCCCTTTTTCAGTCTAACCCTGGAACTGGTATTTTTGCTGTTTCTGGACCATTCTAGCTAAGCTGAAGCATCAGGGCATTTGCACACACTGCTTTATCTCATTCCTTCTCGTCCTTCATATTTCTGTGCAGATGTTGCCTTATCAGTGAGCGCTTGCTTAATCACTCTTCATCAAAGAATGTTCTCATTCCCACCACTCCCTATCATTGTAACTTGTTTGCTTTTCTCCTATCATAAGACATGCTACAAATTTTGCATATTTATTTGTTACTTATCTGCCACCCCCCACTCCAGTTGTAAGTCCGCAAGACCAAGGATTAATGTTCATTAGTATATTTCCAGCCCATAGACTGATGGTGCCTGGCACGTGGCAGGTGCTCAGTAAAGATTCAATGAACAAATAAGCAAATGCTCTGTCAACAGCAGCATATACGCCACACTGGAAGATTACATTTGGCCACAATAATCACAATTTGTACATTTTTAACATTTGTATTGATTAATATAAGATTTTATATGGTTAGAAATGAATATTGTTCTTTGCTTAGTATTTTTCTTGGATTTTTAACATAGCCCCCTCATACATATTCATGGTGAAATATGTCATCTTCGAATCAAGTTTACTTTGTATTCTCCTCGAACTTTACTAGGTATATACCTATCACCTAACTGTTTTTTGAAATGTTTCATCATATATTTTCTCCAATTCAGGAGAGTTCAAATTTAACCAGTTGCTTTAAATATCATCTGGGATTATTTCATAAGGAATTCTATGGGTCAAGGAATCACTTCTCTATGTAGTACCAAGTTTTCAGCCCTAGAAATTTATACTATCCTTTCAGGATGGACCCCAGGGTATTTTTTATTAAAATGGGAAATTGGAATGTGTAATCACTAAGGTCACTTTCAGGGAATAAAGCAGTACCCAGTAAGCCATAATTTAGCTCCACAGATGTTCCTAGAGTACTGATATGTTTTTTATATCCATTATCTCATTAATACTTTTTCTCTTCTATAAAAATCAAGGTGATTAATCAACATGAGAGTACCCTTAGGAAGCCGATTTTCAAGGCACAAAACTAATAAATGTTGAAACCAGTGTCGAAACCTTGTCCATCTGACTCCAAAGCCGGTGACATTTCTACTTTTCCACTTGAACCTAGCATTATATGTTAGGAAAAAGAGAGAAAGTTTTTTTGTTTTTTTTTTTAATAAGTGTTTTTGTTTGTTTGTACTTTACGTTGCTTTGGAAGGCATCTTTGGTTTACAGTTTACTTGGTTGATTGATTGACACTTGATCCTTAGATGGCTTATACTGAATTCAGCTGACATTCTTAGACTTTCTTGATATATTATCAAAAATTATCCAAAAACTTAGCGAGATTAGAATTCTAGTGAGTATTTACCTGCTTGGCCACTTCTGAACCATGTCCCTTGGGAGATTCCAGGGAATACTCCATGCATTAAGATTTTGAGAAATATATTAGTAAGGGGAAAATGACCTTTTTTTAGAAACTCTGTAATAGGTCTTCTCTGTAATAGACCAGGAAAAACACTGGAACCTGCTGCCATTTAACTGCTTCCTGAATCCAGTGAAAATTATGGGATACCTGCATGGCAGGGGCCAGGCAATGACCCCTACCTGTCAGAGATAAGGTGGATATAGATACCATAATAGTAGCAGAAAGCTCTAGATTGGTGAACAGAATTCTGAATTGAATAGTTGCCATAGAGAATCACAACTTCGCAAATAATTTCAAGACTTTAGCCAGTTCACAGACCCAGAACTCCTTGAATGGAGAAAGGGGAAGGCACATCATTTTATCACCACAGTTTTATACTAAAATTATTCCTCCTGTCTTTTACCAAAGTCCTGTGACCAATTCCAAAAGTAAGTGTGCATTAAGCAAAAGAGAACACCAGACTTATCAGAGAATACTAACTTTGCACTTTCACTCAGTCATAAAGACACAAAATACCAATATCGTTTACCAGCTGAACTACAAGGCATTAGAGGTTGTGATACTGTTTTGGTTCTGTTTCATGGCATGGTGGGTTTGGTGTGTCACAGAACCCACTTCATTGCTACTTCTTCAGTTTTGGAATGCATAGTTGAAATGCAACTGTCAAAATCTTCACAATAATGTCTATGGAATGAAGGATATTATGGTAGGAAAGGACAAGACTCTAGGACTGCCTTTTCTATGTTAAAAGGAAAGCAAAGCACTCCTGCATTTCTTGACAGATTGTAGAGAATAGAGCCACAATCAAGAACTTGAAAGACCCAGGGGCAATTATTCCCATCACATGTATTCACCATGTCTATTTGGCCTATGTGGAAAACAGATCTTGGAAAGAAAATAACAGTGGATTATCCTAAATGTTATTAGTTGGGTACTATTTTTTTTTTTTTTTACGGTTCGCGGGCCTCTCACTGTTGTGGCCTCTCCCGTTGTGGAGCACAGGCTCCGGACGTGCAGGCTCAGCGACCATGGCTCAGCGGCCATGGCTCATGGGCCCAGCCGCTCCGCGGCATGTGGGATCTTCCCGGACCGGGTCGCGAACCTGTGTCCCCTGCATCGGCAGGCGGACTCCCAACCACTGCCCCACCAGGGAAGCCCCGTTTAGTTGGGTACTTTAATGGTAGCTACTTTTAAAGATGTAGCTTCTGGGACTTCCCTAGTGGTCCAGTGGTAAAGAATCCACCTTGCAATGTAGGGGACGCGGGTTCGATCCCTGGTTAGGGATCCCACATGCCACGGGGCAACTAAGCCCATGTCCCATCAACTACTGAGCTCGCCTACCTCAACTAGACCCTGCGTGCTGCAAACTACAGAGCCAGCACACCCTGGAGCATGCGCGCCACAACTAGAAAGAGAAAACCTGCATGCCACAACTAGAGAGAAGCCTGCGTGCACCACAGCTAGAGAGAAGCCTGTGTGCACCACAGTGAAGAGCCCATGTGCCACAGCAAAATATCCCACATGCCTCAACAAAGATCCCGTGTGTTGCAACTAAGACCCGACACAGCCAAAAATAAATTAATTAAATAAATAAATCTAAAAAAAAAAATACGTAGCTTCTTTGCTGGAGTCAATGTCATTCTGCCTCTCATAGTTTTAACAATGCAGATCTTCTTTGTCTTCATTATACTAAGTTCTCATTTAAGTCCAGTTTACCAACTGTTTACCATCCCTATAATGCTATGCCTCCAGATATTATTTCATTCTCCTCTTAAAAATCACTTCTCTCTGCGCCACCCAATATTAGATTACAACCTGTTTGCTGACGTTGGAGTGCTAGGTCTTCTGATTCGTTGCTCCACATTCTTTCTTCACTCTTCCTATTCTGTCATACTGTATTTTTGTGCCTCGGGTTATCTATAGAATAGGTGTTTGGCACTGATTTGGGAGGAAATGAGCAAAAAAAAAAAAAAAAAAAAAAGAAAGACTTAAGATTCCAAAATATATCAAGTCCTGTCTGTGAATTAGACATCATAACATAGCATCTAAACCTCAGACCAGTGAGGCAGGTGTTACTAGTCCCTTTTTACAGGTAAAGATATGTGATGTGAAGAGTTTAAACAGTCTGGCCAGAAATGACAACTAGAACCAAAAGATGCAAAGCAGCTATAATTCAATTTTTTAAAAAGTCTGATGCCGGAGTTTTGTTCCAAGTCCCTTCTGCTTTCTTTCTAACTTTGTACGTTATCTAATCTTTAGACTTATAAAATGCTTCTCTCAAACATTCTTTCCCCTTAATAGGTTTTAGTACACAAACAAATAGGTTTTAGTACACAAGTTAGGCTGAATACAGAGAAGGTTAAATCCTCATTTTGAAACACACATAATGGAATTAAAAATAAATAAATAAGGAGAGAATTTTACTTTTCCTCACTACCCAAACCATCATTCTGGAAGAGAGAATGAGTCCATAAGTCAGAATTAGTTGAAAAAGTGGACCAGATATTTGCTCATCTTTGCTTGGCCACCATAATCTGGCCAAAAACTTGGATCATAATGAAGTCAAGATTCCTTTGACTTCTCCCAACCCCATAGTTGTGAATCCAGTTGGGCATGGGAAAGTGGGTGGCCAAGAGGACTGCTTCTTTCTTGCCATCAAGATAATTTCACCAGCTCCTAAAGATAGAATTAAAACAAAAATATAGCTCTTTAGCAGACAAATGATTCTAGAATATGAAAAAAAAAACCTCTAATAAAATGGGAGAAAACCTCCTCATGCTAGATGTCGTAATAGCATCATCTAGAGCATATCCCACCGCTGTCCACCACCACACACATACATACTCCCCAAGGGAGCATCATTGGATTTTGGTCACTCTTTCTAGTGTAATAGACCCTCACCCCCACCACCCCTCCACCCACACACTGATTCCTTGTGGTGTGGAGGTGAGGTCTTTCGTTCAGAGTAATGATGTATAAGATGGGGCTACTGCAGTCAAACAAGGATGATGGTTCTTCCATCACTGTTAAATACCATGGCCACTTAATTTCATCCACTTTGGGCCTGCTGATGTTAGTACCATTGACTTAGCATATTTATGGGCTGTCCATGCTACACCAAAATTATTCATAGTGTCTTCATTTTGACTTGTATTTTGCTGTGGCTTCTTTTCCCCAGTATGAATGAAGTATATACTATCTAAGTTTTAGCTGTGGTACTAAATGCTTGATACACATTATCTCATTTAATTATGGCATTTAGTCTTTAGAATGTGCAGCCTGGTTACTTATCATTATCACTGTTTTGATGGTGAGTATACATCAGGTCAAATATATTGAACATCTTGCTCAAAACTGAGCATCTAGTAACTGTTGGAATGGGAATTCAAACTCAAGTCTGTTTGTACCAGTAATTACTGTCCTCTTTCCATGTGACTTTTCTTGATCCTCTATGGAATAATGAATAATTCTCTCCTTTCAGCTGTTTTATTTCCCTTATACTCATCTTTTTTAAACTATGTATTATCGTGTGGGTTTCCTACAGACTTGAGAGTTCAATCAAACTACTTCTTCACCACCATGTAACTAGTACCTAATGAGATGTCTGAAGTAGAGAATATGCTAAGTAAGTAAATCCTTATTTTTATTTGGAAGGATTACACAAAGGAGATACATAGAGTATTTATAGATGACATAGGAGTGATTGATCTTCATTTGCTATGGGGCAACTGGGGAAAGCTTTTCAAAGCAGGTGGCATTGGAAATGAGCCTTGAAGAATGGATAATGATAATAACAACAGTAATTTGTAGTGTGCAGGAAGGTGGTAAAGGTGGTTAGATGACATAGAGGTAACCCGTGTTTAAAAGGGTATTCTGGTGCCCTTCTAAACCAGTAAACAAACAGATATTCTCACAATCCTGAATTTACCAATATATCTGTCACTTGACTTCAGGTTTTTGTGAGTTAGTGTTTATAAAGTTAAATGCTGAAAATCAGAGAGCTGTCAGGAGTGAGGTAGAGAAACAGTGACATCTCTCCTGACCCAGCCTAAACTAGAACACACAGACAGGAAGAAGAACATGCTGATTGTTGGCTTGAATGGTGTGCAATGAACCATATAGAATGATCCAGTGCGACATCCTGGAATGTGTTAGAGTGGGTTGGGGACAGAGGTCAAATGCGACCCCAGAGTGTCTTACTAGCTGACAGTTCCAGAGCAGAGGTTCCAGCGGACAGCCCCACAAGATGCACATCAGGCAGCGGCCTCCACAGGCTAGCCTGTGACAGCTGCAGCAGATGGGGACGACCCAGCAGCCAGTTCCCAAATATGCTTAGTGCCTTTGCCTGAGGGCATAAGCACATTCATAATGGAGGCCCTTTTTTGTTTGTTTTTGAAGAAGGGGAGAAATCAGGTGCATTAATTAGCTAGACCTATTTACACTCCTAAACTGTGAAGCCAGTCTCCTTAAGAAAAACCTAGTGTCTGCTTCTTGCATTTTAAAAAAAGGTGTTGGGCTTCCCTGGTGGTGCAGTGGTTAAGAATCTGCCTGCCAATGCAAGGGACATGGTTTCGAGCCCTGCTCTGGGAAGATCCTACATGCCGCGGAGCAACTAAGCCCGTGCGCCACAACTACTGAGCCTGCGCTCTAGAGCCTGCGAGCCACAACTGCTGAGCCCACGTGCCACAACTACTGAAGCTTGCATGCCTAGAGCCCGTGCTTTGCAACAAGAGAAGCCACGACAATGAGAAGCCTGCACACCACAACGAAGAGTAGCCCCCGCTTGCCGCAACTAGAGAAAGCCTGTGTGCAGCAAGGAAGACCCAATGCAGCCAAAAATAAAAACAAATAAAATAAATAAATTTATTTTAAAAAATAAATAAAACAGTAAAAACGTTGTTGATTATTTCAATAACACTGATCATCTCACCTTCTACAACCTAAGCTATTTATAAGGTGAAAAAATAGTGTAGGTGAAGGGGAAGATGGAATTTTTGGCAAATTCTGTGGGCAGCAAATGGTGACTTTGGTTTGAATGTGACCAGGGCAAACTCTCTGCATCTGGCTACTCTTCAAGGCTTTATCTTCATCAGTTATGTGCTTGCAGTGATGTGGAAATGCTTTCTTCCTTCTCTCCAGCATCCATAAGCACTGTGATTCCCTTCACTTCTCTCAAATCTTCCAGAATTTAGGAAAATACTGCTTTCCATGTTAATGCTTGGTGGGTTTCGTTTTGGGGCAGGTGAGGGCAGGGATTTCCAAAGTGAGAAAAATAAAGTAAGACCACCACCCATATAAAGCAGAAGTAGAGAGGAATATGCCTCCCCACACAGGATGCCTTAACCCTGAAACAGACTGCACGGTGCTTTAGCCCCACACAGAACCTGAATTACTGGTGCGTGCACAGACAATGCCGGGGTCGGCCCTTCCTTTCCAACTCAGTTTATTTTCAGCAACAGCCATTTCTGAAGATTTTTGTCTTGATGGTTTCTCTTTGCCTAGAATGTATATTTTCTAGGTTTTTGTTTATTTTCATATTGACTGATTGATTGCAGTTTTTTAACAAGAAAGGAAGAAAAGCCATGACTCAAACCTCGCAATTAACTACTGAACACATACTAATTGTGAAGCCCTATGCTAGGTGTTTGTATACATTATCTAATTTGTTTGACTTCAGTTTTTGGTACTGCACTGCAGATGAGTTATATAGAATGTTCCTTGTTATTAACAGATTACAAAGTAAAATATAGAGTACTTATGAATTTGCATAGCACCTCAATAAATATTTTAAGTGTTTAAATTTGTCATGTGTATGTATACATATATATATATATATACACATATATATGTGTATGTATATAGATAGATAGATATAGACATAGATATAAACCTTTACAAAGTGATGTGGGGCAGTTTTGCCACTCATGATGTCAAGCATTTGGCTTAATGTTTAGCTGATTTGAGAGCTATAATAAAATATAGATTTTCCCTTGAACAAATACCTATATAGAAAAAATAAGTGGTGCATTGAGGACAGAGTTCTAGACTCTGCTTAGTCTTTTATTCACTGTGTGCCTTGGACAGAGTTCTTAATTTACCTGGGCTGCACAGTCATGTATGAAATAATTAGGAATTATCTAACTTAATCCAAGATTCATTCATGAACTAATAGCCTAAAATCAAGAGCATTTTGAATTTATTGTAATATGCAGTTAAGAGTCTGTGTAAACAATTACATCGATAACATTTGTGGAAGTAAGAAAAGAGAGGCAGGAGATAGAGGGTTAAACCTTATGATGCTAACACTTGATGACTATACCATGTGCTCTCACTGTATTATTTTCCTTTAATCTTCACTATGTCACCCCTTTCATATGATTCTCACACACAAATGTACTGAAACTCAGGGCATGTAAGTTAACTTGACCACACACAAATTTTGTAGTTAACTGGAATTCAAACCTCCGTATTTGTGTCCCCATAAGTCATTATCATGTGATTATTGACCCATGCCATTTTTCTAGTCATTGGAAAAGTACTTGGGGGTACTATGGTAATAAGAATTAGTCCCTGTTCTTGAGAATTTTAATACCTAACAGAGCTGAGAAAGCATCCTGTTGACAGTAGCTGTTTGTACATGCCTTTGCAACAGGGAAAGTTCAATGAAAATTCAAATAAGATAGTAATTACTTTGGGGGAAAGATGTATACAAGTAGGTAAATGGGCTTGGTAAGAGAGACATATGGAAAAGAAGGGACCCCAAAGTACAGAGAATATAGAATATACAGAGAATATACAGTCCGCCTCAGCTGTGGAATAATATTTCTATGGATCCTCCAGCTCTGTGGAGATGACTACAGAGTTCTTTTTCTCACTTTGCTTGGCATCTCTTCTTTCTCATTCTGCCAAACACTAACATAGTAATTAAGCCCACAGAGCCCTTCAGTGTGTTACATACGTACCCCTTCAGAAGAAGATAGAGATGATTGCATTCAGGGGAGCCAGCGATTCATAACTCAAGGAAACATGTCTCTGTTGTGTTGCCTTGTGCTGGGCACAGACAAGAGTTTGCATCCCCTCTTACGTTTGCTGGCACGGTATAAGACCTGGTGTATAATGGATTATGTTACATATATCAAATTATAAAATGTGCACTTCTTTTAAAATTTCTCTAAAGGGTGCCCTCTTATTTTATGCATTCTAGGGCTATGGTAGATATAAATTTATCATTTGAAATTCAAATGGTTATAGTTATAAAGCTGCTGACTCGTAAAAACATGAAATCTAGCATATATCAGGATCTGAACGCAGTACATGATTTGCTGAACTTTTATGGTAATTTCAATAAATTATTGAATTAGCTCTGTAGTTTTACAAATATGCTTGAAAAATGTTCAAATCGTTCTAGCAATGAATAACACTTTCTGGTCTTTTGCCCTACTTGGAAAATAAATTTCAGCTGACAAGCATGTTAGAGACATAGAAGCCACTGATCAAAGAACAATAAAATTCAATTATTTAAATTTTTGCAAGGTCCACTGGAAAATTAACTTATTGCCACTCTTATTACCAATCTGGCTCTTACTGCTCTTCAATATTTAAAATGTCTATTGACTTCAGCATTTTTGCACAAAAAATCTTTAAAATTAAATCTTAAGTTCATGCAAAATAGTTCAGGATGATAGAATTTTAAAGGATTTAATTGTGACTATTAGAGATTAGAATTGGAAATAGACCCAGGATTCCAACGACAACTAAGATAGAAATGTATGTCAGAGACCATTTAATATTTTGCTGATATCTGCACCATTCGTTGGTTCTATTTATGTAAATATGGACCAATTGAATTACCACACAAAGTTGAGTTGAATATATCTGTTCCCTCTCATCTAAATGTGTAAGCAATATGCTAGGTTTTGCCAAAACTTTGGAGTTTGGATGACTAAGGACCTCAGATTGATTTTTTTTTCCTACTTATTTTTTGCCCATACTTTAATAGAAATATTGAGCTAATTCAGCATATCTGCTTTAGGAGCCACTATTTTTCACTTTGTCTGTAGGCTTGAATTCAATAGGCTACTGCTAATATCCACATCATTAAACAGATATCTCCTGCAATCTCTCTTAGTTGATTTTTCACTGGTATAATTGCACATCAAAAAACAAACCCCTACAAAGCACCTCTTCTATGCAAGGAACCTTGTTAAAAGGTAGAGATATTTTGACCTACCATTACCCCTAAGACCCACTGGCATATGCCATCCATAAATGGTCAGTGTCCTACCAATCCAGTTTTTTTTTTTTTGAAAGCAGAGAATTTATTATTTTTTAACATCTTTATTGGAGTATAATTGCTTTACAATGTTGTGTTAGTTTCTGCTATATAATAAAGTGAATCAGCTATGTGTATATATATATCCTCATATCCCCTCCCTGTTGCATCTGCCTCCCACCCTCCCTATCCCACCCCTCTAGGTGGTCACAAAGCACCAAGCTCATCTCCCTGTGCTGTGTAGATGCTTCCCACCAGCTATATATTTTATATTTGATAATGTATATATGTCAGTGCTATTCTGTCACTTCATCCCAGCTTACCCTGCCCTGTCCCCGTGTCCTCAAGTTCATTCTCTACGTCTGCATCTTTATTCCTGTCCTCCCCCTAGGTTCATCAGAACATTTTTTCTTAGATTCCATATGTGTGTGTTAGCATACAGTATTTGTTTTTCTCTTTCTGACTTAACTTCACTCTGTATGACAGACTCTAGTTCCAGCCACCTCACTACAAATAACTCAATTTTGTTTCTTTTTATGGCTGAGTAATATTCCATTGTATATATGTGCCACATCTTCTTTATCCATTCATCTGCTGATGGACACTTAGGTTGCTTCCATGTCCTGGCTATTGTAAATAGTGCTGCAATGAACATTGTGGTACATGACTATTTTTGAATTATGGTTTTCTCAGGGTATATGCCCAATAGTGGGATTGCTGGGTCATATGGTAGTTCTATTTGTAGTTTTTTAAGGAACCTCCTTACTGTTCTCCATCGTGGCTGTATCAATTTACATTCCCACCAACAGTGCAGGAGGGTTCCCTTTTCTCCACACCCTCTCCAGTATTTATTGTTTGTAGATTTTTTGATGATGGCCATTCTGACTGGTGTGAGATGATACCTCATTGCAGTTTTGATTTACATTTCTCTAATGATTAGTGATGTCGAGCATCCTTTCATATGTTTGTTGGCAATCTGTATATCTTCTTTGGAGAAATGTCTATTTAGATATTCTGCCCATTTTTGGATTGGATTGTTTTTTTGTTATTGAGCTGCATGAGCTGCTTGTATATTTTGGAGATCATTTGTCAGTTGATTCGTTTGGAAATATTTTCTCCCATTCTGAGGGTTCTCTTTTTGTCTTGTTTATGGTTTCCTTTGCTGTGAAAAAGCTTTTAAGTTTCATTAGGTCCCATTTGTTTATTTTTGTTTTTATTTCCATTTCTCTAGGAGGTGGGTCAAAAAGGATCTTGCTGTGATTTATGTCAGAGTGTTCTTCCTATGTTTTCATCTAAGAATTTTATAGTAGCTGGCCTTACATTTAAGTCTTAAATCCATTTTGAGTTTATTTTTGTGTATGGTGTTAGAAAGTGTTCTAATTTCTTTCTTTTACGTATAGCTGTCCAGTTTTCCCAGCACCACTTATTGAAGAGGGTATCTTTTCTCCATTGTATATTCTTGCCTCCTTTATCAGAGATAAGGTGACCATATGTGCAAGGCTTTATCTCTGGGCTTACTCTCCTGTTCCATTGATCTATATTTCTGTTTTTGTGCCAGTACTGTACTGTCTTGATTACTGTAGCTTTGTAGTTTAGTCTAAAGTCAGGGAGCCTGATTCCTCCAGCTCCATTTTTCTTTCTCAAGATTGCTTTGGCTATTCAGGGTCTTTTGTGTTTCCATAAAAATTGTGAAATTTTTTGTTCTAGTTCTGTGAAAAATGCCAATGATAGTTTGATAGGGATGGCATTGAATTTGTAGATTGTTTTGGGTAGTATAGTCATTTTCACAACGTTGATTCTTCCAATCCAGGAACATGGTATATCTCTCCATCTGTTTATATCATCTTTAATTTCTTTCATCAGTGTCTTATACTTTTCTGCATACAAGTCTTTTGTCTCCTTAGGTAGGTTTATTCCTAGGTATTTTATTCTTTTTGTTGCAATGGTAAGTGGGACTTTTTCCTTAATTTCTCTTTCAGATTTTTCATCATTAGTGTATAGGAATGCAAGATATTTCTGTGCATTAATCTTGTATCCTGCTACTTTAGCAAATTCATTGATTAGCTCTAGTAGTTTCCTGGTAGCATCTTTAGGATGCTCTATGTATATAGTATCATGTCATCTGCAAACAGTGACAGCTTTACTTCTTCTTTTCCGATTTGGATTCCTTTTATTTCTTTTTCTTCTCTGGTTGCTGTGGTTAAAACTTCCAAAACTGTGTTGAATAATAGTGGTGAGAATAGGCATGCTTGTCTTGATCCTGATTTTAGAGGAAATGGTTTTAGTTTTTCACCATTGAGAACAATGTTGGCTGTGGGTTTGTCATATACGGCCTTTATTATGTTGAGATAAGTTCCTTCTATGCCTACTTTCTGGAGATATTTATCATAAATGGGTGCTAAATTTTGTCGAAAGCTTTTTCTTCCTCTATTGAGATTATCATATGGTTTTTATCCTTCAGTTTGTTAATATGGTGTATGACATTGATTGATTTGCATATATTGAAGAATCCTTGCATTCCTGGGATAAGCCCCACTTGATCATGGTGTGTGATCCTTTTAATGTGCTGTTGGGTTCTGTTTGCTAGTATTTTGTTGAGGATTTTCGCATCTATGTTCATCAGTGATATTGGTCTGTTGTTTTCTTTTTTGTGACATCTTTGTCTGGTGTTGGTATCAGGGAGATGGTGGCCTCATAGAATGAGTTTGGGAGTGTTTCTCCCTCTGCTATATATTGGAAGAGTTTGAGAAGGATAGCTGTTAACTCTTCTGTTTGATAGAATTCGCCTGTGAATCCATCTGGTCCTGGGCTTTTGTTTCTTGGAAGGTTTTTCATCACAGTTTCAATTTCAGTGCTTCTGACTGGTATGTGTATATTTTCTATTTCTTCCTGGTTCAGACTCAGAAGGTTGTGCTTTTCTAAGAATTTGTCCATTTCTTCCAGGTTGTCCATTTCATTGGCATATAGTTGCCTGTAGTAATCTCTCATGATCATTTGTATTTCTGTAGTGTCAGTTTTTACTTCTCCTTTTTCATTTCTAATTCTATTGATTTGAGTCTTCTCCCTTTTTTTCTTGATGAGTCTGACTAATGGTTTATCAATTTTGTTTATCTTCTCAAAGAACCAGCTTTTAGTTTGAATGATATTTGCTGTTGTTTCCTTCCTTTCTTTTTCATTTATTTCTGATCTTCATGACTTCTTTCCTTCTGCTAACTTCAGGGGGTATTTGTTCTTCTTTCTCTAATTGCTTTAGGTGTAAGGTTAGGTTGCTTATTTGAAATTTTTTTTGTTTCTTGAAGTAAGAGTGTATTGGTATACACTTCCCTCTTAGAACTGCTTTTGCTGCATCCCATAGGTTTGGGGCCATTATGTTTTCATTGTCATTTGTTTCTAGGTATATTTTGATTTCCTGTTTGATTTCATCAATGATCTCTTGGTTATTTAGTAGTGTATTGTTTAGCCTCCATGTGTTGGTATTTTTACAGTTGTTTTTTTTTTCTCCTGTAATTGATATCTAGTCTCAAAGTGTTGTGGTTAGAAAAGATACTTGATATGATTTCCATTTTGTTAAATTTACCAAGGCTTGATTTGTGACCTAAGATATGATCTATCATGAAGAATGTTCCATGAGCACTTGAGAAGAAAGTTTATTCTGTTGTTTTTGGATGCAATGTCCCATAAATATTAATTAAGTCCATCTTGTTTAATGTGTCATTTAAGGCTTGTGTTTCCTTTTTTATTTTCATTTTGGATGACCTGTCCATTGGTGAAAGTGGGGTGTTAAAGTCCCCTACTATGATTGTGTTACTGTCGATTTCCCCTTTTATAGCTGTTAGCATTTGCCTTATGTATTGAGGTGCTCGTATGTTGGGTGCATAAATATTTACAATTGTTATATCTTCCTCTTGGATTGACCCCTTGATCATTATGTAGTGTCCTTCTTTGTCTCTTGTAGTAGTCTTTATTTTGAAGTCTCTTTTGGCTGATACGAGAATTGCTACTCCAGCTTTCTTTTGATTTCCATTTACATGGAATATCTTTCCCCACCTCCTCACTTTCAGTCTGTATGTATCCCTAGGTCTGAAGTGGGTCTGTTCTAGACAGCATATATATGGGTCTTGTTTTTATATCCATTCAGCGAGTCTGTGTCTGTTGGTTGGAGCATTTAATCCAGTTACATTTAAGGTAATTATCGATATGTATGTTCCTATTCCCATTTTCTGAATTGTTTTGGGTTTGTTTTTGTAGGTCTTTTCCTTCTCCTGTGTTTCCTGCCTAGAGTAGTTCCTTTAACATTTGTTGTAAACTGGTTTGGTGGGTCTGAATTCTCTTAACTTTTGCTTGTCTGTAAAGGTTTTAATTTCTCCGTCGAATTTGAATGAGATCTTTACTGGGTAGAGTAATCTTGGTTGTAGGTTTTTCCCTTTCATCACTTGAAATATGTCCTGCCACTCCCTTCTGGCTTGCAGAGTTTCTGCCGAAAGATCAGCTATTAACCTGATGGGGGGTTCCCTTGTATGTTATTTGTTGTTTTCTGCTTACTACTTTTAATATTTTTTCTTTGTATTTAATTTTTGATAGTTTGATTAATATGTGTCTTTGCGTGTTTCTCCTTGGATTTATCCTGTATGAGACTCTCTGTGCTTCCCAGGCTTGATTGACTATTTCCTTTCCCATATTAGGGAAGCTTTCAGCTATAATCTCTTCAAATATTTTCTCAGACCCTTTCTTTTTCTCTTCTCCTTCTGGGACCTCTATTATTCGAATGTTGGTACATTTAAGGTTGTCCCAGTGGTCTCTGAGACTGTTCTGATTTCTTTTCATTCTTTTTCTTTGTTTTGCTCTGCAGTAGTTATTTCCACTATTTTATCTTCCAGGTCACTTATCTGTTCTTCTGCCTCAGTTGTTCTGCTCTTGATTCCTTCTAGAGAATTTTTCATTTCATTTATTGTGTTGTTCATCATTTTTTGTTTGCTCTTTAGTTCTTCTAGGTCCTTGTTCAACATTTCTTCTATTTTCTCCATTCTATTTCCAAGATTTTGGATCATCTTTACTATCATTACTCTGAATTCTTTTTCAGGTAGACTGCCTATTTCCTCTTCATTTGTTTGGTCTGGTGAGTTTTTACCTTGCTCCTTCATCTCCTGCATATTTCTCTGTCTTCCCATTTTGCTTAACTTACTGCGTTTGGGGTCTCCTTTTTGCAGGCTGCAGGTTTGTAGTCCCTGCTGTTTTTGGTGTCTGCCCGCAGTGGGTAACATTGGTTCAGTGGGTTGTGTAGGCTTCCTGGTGGAGGGCACTGGTGCCTGTGTTCTGGTGGGTGAGCTGTATCTTTTCTTTCTGGTGGGCAGGGCTGTGTCCGGTGGTGTGTTTTGGGGTGTCTGTGAACTTAGTATGATTTTAGGCAGCCTCTTGCTAATGGGTGGGGTTGTGTTCCTGTCTTGCTATTTGTTTGCCATGCGTTGTCCAGCACTGGAGCTTGCTGGCTGTTGGGTGGAGCTGGGTCTTAGTGTTGAGATGGAGATCTCTGGGAGAGATCTCGCTGATTGATATTACATGGGGCCGGGAGGTGTCTGGTGGACCAATGTCCTGAACTCGGCCTTCCCACCTCAGAGGCTCAGGCTTGACACCAGGCCAGAGCACCAAGACCCCGTCAGCCACATGGCATCAGAGGGTCACAGTGAATGTGGAGTTACAATAGCGGGTCTGCACCTGCTGAGGCTGGAGCTGCATCACCCGTTTAGGTCTTAAGAGGGCTTTGCTGCTCTCTTTAGGACAATCCGAATCCAATTTTTATTCTTTTATACACTTAGTTGCATCCTAGTGTAACACTCCAATGAACAACATAAAAACATTCATCTAAATTAAACGTAAGGTTATATTATATCAGTAGGACAAAGAATATCATAGTCAACGGGAAGGATTATTTAATGGGTTAATGTAACAGGATATTAGCTTTATTAAATAAGTTGTTGGGCTTCCCTGGTGGCGCAGTGGTTGAGAGTCTGCCTGCCGATGCAGGGGATACGGATTCGTGCCCCGGTCTGGGAAGATCCCACATGCCGCGGAGCGGCTGGGCCCGTGAGCCATGGCCGCTGAGCCTGTGTGTCTGGAGCCTGTGCTCTGCAATGGGAGAGGCCACAACAGTGAGAGGCCCACGTACCGCAAATAATAATAATAATAATAAGTTGTTGACCCATCTACTGACATGAATGGTAGAATTTGATATGTTACCTCAACAAATCTGTGAGGTAGGCAAGAAATAATTATTTATTTACATTATGCAGTTGAAAAAATTTTAGTCCAAGAACTTTCTCAAACTCACATTTAGCAAATAAAAACAGAAAATGCCCACTTAAATTTGAATTTCAGATAAATAATGAATAATTTCTAATGTAAGCATCTCCCATACCATATTTGGAATATTCTTACACTTAAACAAACAAAAAGTAATATCTAATGTTATCTAAGGTTTAAATTTAACTTGGATTCTGTATATTATCTGGCAACTATACACACAGTCAAAGTAGAGCTAAAAAAGATTCAAGATCATGTCTTTTGATTTCATATCCAACATACTTTCTACAGTGTCATACTGGCTTAAAATGGTAACCTTAAACCATAGCAATTCCCAGCCACAAGTTTACAGAAACTCAATATCTATAATTTAGATAATTAGAAAGTAGAAACCATTGGTAGTTACCTATGTAACCAATACTACCTGTGTCCAATGAAAAATAATCATAAAGTTTCAGAGCAGGCCCTCTTTCAATGTGATCTCTCTAGGCCACAGTCAGGCTACATTTGTCATCTCTTGTCATCCTGAGTGTATGGTCTGTGTGCTCCATTGCCAGTAACCAATCCAGTTGGTTAAATTATTACAGAATGACTAAAAAGTATTGCAATCTAGGGGAAAAAAATCACCTTTGTGGGGGAGGCGAAATTTCCTCCCTACCCCTCTTGGGTTCCTTTGGCTGTCTAATCTGACACACGACAGATTAAGAAGAGAAAAAAAAAATCATATTCACTGAAGTGTCATAGAAATGGGAACTGTAAAGTAATCAAAGCAGACTATTTACCTGTCATTTTTAGACAAAGAAACAATTATATGTGAAGATTTAACAAAACAAAGGGGCTTACGTTTGGGGGAGCAGACTAATGAAGAAGTAGCAAAGTTTGTTTAGACAGCTTTCTTAGCCTTGAATTTCCTAACTTTGGTGATAAGGATGGTTTCTATCCTCCTGGTATAGGGAGGATACCTCCACATGGGAGATTTATTTTTCATATTTGGGGTAAAAAGGGGGTTCATAGTGTTTTTTAACATTTTTCCCCCCACTGTCTGTTTTTTTAGTAACTTTAATTCAGAATAATCAATATGTCATTGAGGCATGTTTTGGGGTAGACTGCCCTGGGTCCCAACTTGAACCAACATAGTCCTGTGTTGACCATTAATTTATTATTATTATTTATAAAGTACATTAATTTATGAACTACAATATAATTAATTGATTTTTAGGAGACCTTGTTTCCACCTGAAATAAAATGTTATGTCAACCCATTGTACCCTTAAAACATTCCTTGATAAGAGACATCAGCATTTGACAAAAAACAGTATTGTTAAGAGATTAAGGTGATACCTAGAAGTCAGACTACTTGGTGAATCTGTGTCCCTTTGATTTCTCTTTGGATGCCATTGGCAAGTTATTTACCTTCCCTAAACCTTATATGCTTCATATATAAAATAGACGTAAAGACAATACTTAGTACAGGTTATCTCTTACAGTTCCTACAACAATTCTTATGGAAAAGTGCCCACTGCATAGTAACCACTTACGATTGTGATTTTTACTACCTATACTTTATGGAGCAGAGTTTATTGTTCTGGGACCCTTCTGTCAGATGTACTCATGGACACAATTAGTTAATTAAGTAACTGATTACTTATTTATTTATTTATTCATCCTTTCCCTTTATTGGAATAATTCTCTCCTGGTTTCATTCTCTTTTTTTTTTTTAATTACTTTCTCCATCATGACTTTATCCTTTGTGATGATTATTGTAAATAATAATGGCCAGAGAATATAGTGGACAGGTTTCTGTGTTGGGGATCAAGGAAAGGAAAACCAACCATTTTTTATGTCCTAAGTACTACTGATGGTCTGTGACCTTGGAATGTTTATCTAAATCCTCATCTGCATTTTGTAGACTAGAAGCTATATGTTATCTGGAAGAGCTAAAGTATTCTGGGTGTGGTAAGTTCTCAATAAATAATGGCTATTATAGCACTCAAAGAGAAGAGAGGTCTATTTTATAGGACAGCTTTGGGATGACAGCCCTTCCACTAATTTTCCTCAACCACCTTTACCAATAGCAGTCACTCAACATTCTGCTACCCAAGTGTACATTTTGGTGAGGCTCATTTAGCAGTAAGACAGACTTACTTATGGAAAGGTGAATTGGGCCTCTGCATAACCCAAGTAGAATTTATTGCCATTCTTTGAAATGATTTTTTAGACTTCTAAGGCCTCAAAAAAAGTAAATTATAAAAGATGTGTGCATCTCTGGGACAAATATGTTGACCACTCCTTATCACCTCTTAAAAAAAAGAAGGAGAATAAAATATGCAGTAGGTACTCACAAGATGCTGGCATAGAGCTTTGCATTGCTATATTCCACAGGTCACAGGAAAATAATAATTATATTCTTTCTTTCTATGTTAGAGATGAGTCAGATAAACTTAGATCAATCATCTATAAACATAGACAAGTTACTATTTCCACCTCATAGATTAAAAAAAAAATGAGGGACAGGAAGTAAAATAATCCTCAAAAACTTTGTCAGGTAGGTATTAAATAAGCTAATATATCATAAAAAGGGACTAAAAGATGCCAACCCAGATACTTTTCAAATCCATAGTGAGCACAATCTATGTAGAATCATTTCCCCTCAAAGGTCATACCTGCCTGAATATCAGGGGAAATGGCTCACACGTGGGAGTACCTCAGTAGCAGAGCCTGTGTTTTCAGTAAGCAGAGGCAAACCACAGAGTAAGCTACAGTAGAAGCCCTAAGGTGTGGCAGTGACAATAATCATTCCTGCTTTGGCATTCAGAAGGAAAAGTGCTTGTCAAGATCAAAATGCTAATCAGAGCTTGCTGGGAAAGTTGGTTGTTCCAGGCTGCAGCCAAAGCAGCAGGTTGCTTGAAGTAGCTGTACAATATATTAGCGCCTAGTCTTAACTGGATTATCCCTGAAAGAGTGATCAGAAAATGGTCAGAAATAAAACCAAGGAAGTAGATGTTGCATAAACATCAGAATTACCACAGTTAGTTCTAGAGAGCCCTAAACTCCCAGAGGCATTCGGGTGTGATGGAAAGAATTAGGAGTCAGACTGAACGGAGTTAAAATCTCAGTAACAGTTTGGCCTCTGTGGGACTCAGTGATTTCTGTAAAATGGGGATGTTAATATCTATACTCAACATTTATAATGATAAAATGAACTAATTCAAGTGTATTTGAGATTTATTGCTGCATAACAAACTATTCCAAAATTTAGCAGCTTAAACAACTATAAACATTTATTTTCTCACATAGTTGCTGAGGGTCAGAAATCCAGAGTGGCTTTAGATGAGCGATTCTGGTTTAGGACCTCTCATGAAATTGATGAATACAGTCATCTGAAGACCCGACTGGAACTAGAGAATCTGCTTCCCATCTTACTCATGGGGCTGTTTGGCAAAACTTCATCTCCTTGCTGGGTGTTGGAAGGAAACCCCAGATCCTCATCACGTGGGTTTCTTCATTTGACTGCTCATAGCAGGGATACATGCTTCTCCCAGAATGTGTATTCCAAGAGAGAAAGAAGGGCCCAAAGAGTGAGAATGGGCATGCATAGAGCACCCAAGACAGGAGCAAGAGTCTTTATAGAAGCCAATCTCAAAAGTGACATACCAACACTTCTGCCATATTATATTCATTAGAAGTCCAGGTCCTGCTTAAGGGGAGGGGATGATGAAAGAGCATGAGTTCCCTCAAGATCAGGATTGTTGGTCCATTTTAGGGGCTGCCTACCATGGTACATAATGCACCTAACACATAAGACATACCCAGTAAATGTCAGCTGAAATCTAAAAGCACTTTTAAAATGGTTTTCTACAGTTTTGTTTTAATATGTAAAATGGGTATAATTTTTTTAGCATATTTTTGCTTTTATGTCAGTTTTTCTATGTGAAGTTGAAGATTTATTATGACTAATGAATATTAGTTCTTTTCCATCTTCACTCCCTGAAATCTCAATATTCCTTAATCTTAAAATATTTTATACTGTATTCTTTAGAATCTGCCGTGATCCTTCCAACAATCTGAACTAACCCTCTCATTCTCTGCATCCAAAGTAAAAATAAATATTACTTTTATCTCAAATAATTATAAGAAAAAAATCAGGGTTATTCCAATGCACAGATGTAAGGTTCCAAACAATGAGGATTATCCCAACATTGATTATTTTGGCATTCATTTCTTGTTTTAATCTATAAATAAATCTTTGCGTCACTACATAGTTTCCTTTTATCCATGTAAAACAGTGATATTTATTAGACTCTGTAGTTGTAAGATTTGAATCTAGATGAATGGCTCTGTCCCACATGATTTCCTTTGTGGAGAGTTGTGAGTATAAAGCAGAGGATGCCAGGATATTGATACCAAAGACTGTGATGTCATCACTTTTTCCACACAGTGGCTCTTGCTGTTCTCCAAGCCTGGAGTTCCTTATTTCAAGAAAGAGCCCTATTTTGCTGAGTCACTCAAACCAGAATAGGGTGTTAATTAGGACTGCTCTTCCATTTTTGTTCCTGATATCCAATCACATCAAGTTCTGCTGACTTTACTTTCTACATATTACTTAAACCCATCACTTATTCTTTCTATCACTTACTCTTTCCATCCCGCATTTCTCCTCCAGGAAAGAAACAGTGGTTGTGCAAATTATATAGGAAAATCCTCTAATGATTCCTTCCTCTTCCTCCTTCACTCTTTAACCCAATTAGACTATTCTAAGACACTTGTTGGATAAAATCTCTACCTTAGTTAAAAAGACTTTTAAAGCCCCCATAAAATCAAGCCCTATAATATGACATGTAAAACATTACAAAATGTGGTCCTAGACTATCTCTTCACCTTCATATTTGACCACTCTAAACTGAATACACACACACATTTATGCTCCAGCAAAACTAAACTGCTTTTAGTTTGCTGAACTCACTCTGCCTTATACTTTAATTCCTTTGTACATGCAGTTTACTGTGGTTAGAATGTCATACCTTTGCTGCCTCCCTGGTTAACTTCTATTCTTTCCTCAAAACCCCATTTGAATATTCCTGTTATGCATTCTGGACTGCCTTCTCAAGCCTGAGAGAGTAAACTACTCCTTCCTCACTCTAATTCTATACTTTGCAAGCATATTACTATTCTTCTAAGCCTACTCAGTGGTAGTGTATTGGCTCTAAGACAATCTTTAATATAAAAAATGAGCATGTTGGGATCATAGGGCATTTAGCCTGCCTTTAATATTTGAAAGTAATAGGTTACACATGTTATAAATATTAGATTGAAACATATAAAATTGTAGCCTTTGTGAGTTTAAAATGGTTGTCAAATACAACACTTTCGTATTTGATATGAAAACACCTTTTTTCATTGTGCACTGAGGATGTGTAATTTGGAAGAGACTAGAAACATCGTATGGTATAGCCGTGGGAGGTGTCTGTTAACATTTTATGTGCCATCTTGTGAAAGAAAAACTTGACTTTCTAAAATAAAATTAAAAAGTGAATTATTAAGGTCAATAGACATAAGTTATCTAGAGATAAATATATATATGAGATCTCAAAGGAAAAGAATGGAACAATAAAGATATGCTGTTTGTGTATATATGCACACTATGTATATTATACTGCATACTATATATACTATATATTAGTGTGTATATCTGTATATACTATATCTATATATATATAGTATATGTATACTATAGGAAAATGTTGGGTGGCCACATGCAAGGCATATTTAAGAGGATATACTACAGTTTGATAATAAAGGGTCAAACTCAATGTGAATTTTAATGTTTATGCTCTAAAAATGTATGAAATACTTAAAGATGAGGTCATTTCTTTTTAGAGGGCTTATTTGATTGCAAACATCAGTTTAGGGGAGAAATGGAAAAAAAAGAACTACAGTCACCTCAATGGATGCATGTTACAAGGTATAGGAGATGCTTCTTTGGAATGCTCATTTTATGAATTTCAGATATCAGTTATTCAGATGATATCTTTATTGAAAACTCCACAAATGATTCTGATACCCTCCATTGTATACTGGTCACTGTTCTACAGATAATCAGACAATAGCTATAGTATCTATATCTATGTAAATAGATATAGCTATATCAATTTATGTTTATAATTATATCAACATCTTAAATGAAATTCCAGTATTAGTATTTCTTTTCCATTTAGGAATCAAGAAACACATAGTCTGGTAGACCAAGCTACTGGAAAATAGCCCAGTCCTGTCATATGGATGGGAGAATTTATTTGAGGGGAGGGGAGGGTGGCATTAGAACGATTTCTTCTTATCTCATCAAGCTGTTTGGCTGCCCAAGCATCCATAAACTGCCTAACAAATACCATCTCCTCACTGTTTCCCTTCCTGAGGAGAATCTCATGCTGGTCAAAATCTTCTCAAAGTCCTCAGCTCCTCCTACCCCACAGGAATGCTCCTATTTGGCCAGGTACTCAAATCAATTGGCCTTTGCTTAAACCTCCAGAGGAGATGTTCAGACAGTGAGTCACTTTCCTGATGCATGAGATTTATCCAAATATATGACCCAGATTCAATATTTCTGAAAGTGAGGCATGGGTTTGGCCACAGTTTACAGTGGATTTGAGCTGTTCATTTTCTGTCAAGTGGTTTCTTTGAGTTACTTCTGGCTCAGGAATCACTTTGAAGCTGATGGATCATGCTTTTGTTTATTTAATATACATTGAGCTCCTAACATGTTTATGGAATGGCATTAGTAGGTGTGGGCTATTTTAAAAACTGAGTAAGATGTGCTCCTTGACCTTAAGAAGCTTATAAAGCAGATTGTTTATTGGTAACTGTAAAGTTTAATAACATATTAATTTAGCACATAGTAGGCATTCCATAACTGATGAATGAGTTAAGGAAGTACTAGAACAGGACGGTCATCATACTACTGAAAATGCTATAGGAAGACTTGCTAATTTTAATGTTGTGGGACAGAAAGTACCTCTCTCTTCCACTTGTCTAAATGTTGAAATCTGATGTACCTCCCAGGCTCATCTTAACCATAAATGTGGAAATGAAAAATCCAAGTAGGAAGTTCTGTCAGAGTAAAGTAAAAAATGGGGAAGTGTGTGATATATTTAGGAAATGAAGAGTCTATTGAGGGATTAGGGGTGTGGGGGACATCAGGCAGAGTTGAGGCAAGTGTGTGACAAGAGGAACCACACAGATATAATTTAAGCATTAGATGAGGCAGAAGCTAGGAGCTTTGATTTCCAACCACTGCTTTTGCAAGGGAATCCAGAGAAGTTACCATGCACGACCATTTATTAAACATGTAAAGAGTGCCAAATATTGCCTAATTACTTGCCTTATCTGGAAAAAAAAAGTATTATTATTACCTCTTTCAGAAGGAAATTGTGAGAATTAAATAATCTAACACATCTAAAATTTTCAATGGCTAAGAGAGGTATTCTGCATTTTGCATTATGTCATTCAAAAGTATTTATTGAGCGGGACTACCCTGGCGATCCAGTGGTTAAGACTCTGCACTCCCACTGGGCATGGTTTCTATCCCTGGTGGGGGAACTAAGATCCCACATGCTGCGTGCCATGGCCAAAAAATTAAAAAATAAAGTTTAATTTTAAAAAATTATTTATTGAGTACCTATCTATGTCAGACAATTTGCTAGGCAATGAGGGTCGAGGATAGAATAAAATATACAAGAGCCCAGCTTTATGGAGATTATATTACAGCAGATAAAGACAAATGATAAATAAGAAAATATGTGAATAACCAAAATAAACAGGTAATTAAAGAAATGGAGATGATACAAAATAAGCAAATGGTCATGCAAGGTCTCCCAGAAGGAATTAACCTTAATTTAAAATTTGATTGAAGAGAAGAGGTAAATCATATGGCAATAAAGGGGAAGAACATTTCTAGTGAGGGGAATATCTAGGCAAAATCCCTGAAGGGGATACCATGCTTGGAGCATTCAAAGACCAGAAAAAAGTCACTGTGGCTTTAAAGAAGTAAGGGGTGAGCAGGGGCTGTCAGGGGGTGGTCAGGGGGGGAGTGGTGAGATGTCAAGTGGTAGGATGTGGAATGGCAGGGTGTAAGGTAAGAAACATGTATGTAACCATGCTGTGTAGTTTTGTAGGCTACAGTAATGAGCTTGGCTTTTATTCTCACATAAAGAGAAACTATGGAAGAGGATAAAACAATCTGACTTAAGTTTTAAAATGATGTCAATGACTTCTGAGTGAAGAAGAAATTACAAGGGGAGCAAAAGAAAAAGGAGAGAGACTACTGCTCAGAGATGGGCAGTGAGGATGGGTTGAATTAGAATGTCAGCGGTGGGTTCCGCATATAAATGAACTTATTTACAAAACAGAAACAGACTCACAGACTTGGAGAACAAACTTAAGGTTACCTGGGGGAAGGGTAGGGGGGAGGGATAGATTGGGAGTTTGGAATTGACAGGTACACACTGCTGTATTTAAAATAGTTAACCAATAAGGACCTATTGTATAGCACAGGGAACACTGCTCAATATTCTGTAATAAACTAAATGGGAAAAGAATTTGAAAAAGAATAGATACATGTATTTGCATAACTGAAAAAAAATAATCAACAACAACAACAAAAAAATGCATTCACCTTTAAAGGAAACTTTATTATAGCATACAAGAAAAATGGTATAAACATTTTTATAGAGCAATTAAAATCAAAACAATCTGTGCATATTTACATAGAAATGTAAATGTAAAATATTTTGAGGTTTTTCTTTGTATGGACATCTTTGTAAAACATTCAGATCCAAGTGAAAAATATAATAACACTTAGATCTTAATAGCACTCAAATTTCACCAATCAAGAAAAATAAATGTGATTGGCAAATTTTAGGGTGAAAAAAAAAAAAGAATAGAATAAAATTTAAAAAAAAAGAAAGTCAGTGGTGGAAATAAAAAATGATTGCTGTAGAATAGCACTGTTTAGTAGAACTTTCTGGGACAATGGACATATTCTATATTTAAACCCTTGAAATGTGATTAGTATGACTGTGGAACTCACTTTACAATTTTTTATGTAATTTTAATTAATTTAAATTTAAATAACCACACATGGCTGCTGGTTTCTCCTTTGAGCAGTGCCACTCTACAAAGTGAACAATTCGAATCAAACCAACATGCCTTCAAAAATCCATGTTCTTAACTGCTGCCCTGCAGCACATCATTTAAAAGATGCAAGGGAGTGATTTCTGAGCTGCTCCATTTGTAACTCTTTCTAAGCTCTCTGACGTGGAGGGGACTTTCACCAACAGAAGAAAATGCAGAGAATGCCACCCATCACTTCCCCACTGTTAGTGCTTCTGAGGAGACCTTGCCACCTTGCAATTCCCCTTTTGATTATGGCATGTAGTATAAGCAAGGAGGAGAGACACATTTACTTTCTAAGAACACTTAGCTGTCCTAGTAATGTGTTTAGTACCAAAGACCTACTTTAAATTGTGAAGAGGATGGATTTAAAACTGTCTCTTTCCAGTTGATTGTCAATTTATGGCATCATCATTAGTGACAACAGATAGCTTCTCTGGGATGGCAGAAATGCAATTAGATTGTCACAGACTGTCAGCTGTTGTATTTGGGTGAGATTTTTTAATGCATCCTTTACGAAGGCTCTAATGCTTATAATAATAGAAACAGAACTTGCTGTTTTCTTTTTAAGGAAGGGGGGTTAATTATGAGCACATTCTGTTATATTCAGAGTAAGAGTTGCAGCAAGAAAGTTGCAGTAAATATCAGGGTCCACAAGATTCTCCTTGCTTAGTGCCAGCATTTAGCAAGAGCTCAATAACAATTTTAAATGAAAAAAAGAAAAGAATAATAAAATGAAGACCTTTAAAAATAAAACTCCAGAATAAGTTTGCCCTTTTTCTCAAGTAATCCCATTGGTTGGTATATACTTATTCCAATAATACTCTAAAAGCATGTTTAAACTTCTTTTGGAAATTTCCAGTTTCCTCTAGATGATTAGTTAAGGGCAGACAATTGCTAGCCCAGAGGAGGTTCTTAGGAGCTTTGGAAACTTAGAACATAAGTCCTGAAAGACCTATGACTGTCCATACGGTGTAAACCTCTCCACCATACATGAGAGCAAGCTGATTGTGATAGGGATCAGTGCAACAATTTTTTAGCCCTTTTGAGTCCCATGCCCTATTCTATGAACACCCTCTCTGACGATCAGAAGTAACCTTGGGAAACAGCAAACACCATGCTCCATCATGTGGGTGAATAGTACAGTTGATCAGATTCAAAGAGGTTTGTCTTTACTTGAAAATGCAGTAAGATTATAAACACATAAAACTGTCTCATAAGCTGGAATAATAATAAAAGAGTTCCCAAGTTCCAAGATTTCTGTCTTAAGTGGTACCATTGGACTAAATGAATATCCTTTTGAGGGAACTACTTTAAAGGAGGAAAAAGACCTTTAACTTTGGTTTCTGAAAACAAATCACTTTGAGAAAAGTAAAACATCCTAGAGAATCTCAAGAGCAACCAGCAAAATCAGAGAGTTGTTCTTCTGAAGAGAGAGACACTGAAGGAAGCATAAGTTCATTCAGCTGTTCTTTTCCTAGCAATGTTTAGGAAGCCTCTAAGTTACCAGCACAGGAGAAGGATTGGGGGTAATATTAATTTGCAGTCAGCTATATCCATCTTATTTGTTTCTTTACAGACTTCTTTTGATGTTACTTCAAATAATCTTTGACACTGAAGGAAAAGGAGGATGACAAATACAAATATATAAATTAGTTTTAGTAGGCTTCAATCCTAAATTATTCTCCAAGAAAAGGGAGAAAGTTGATGATTCAAATATTACTCTCTGAGGGCTTCCCTGGTGGCGCAGTGGTTGGGAGTCCGCCTGCCGATGCGGGGGATGCAGGTTCGTGCCCCGGTCTGGGAAGATCCCACATGCCGCGGAGCGGCTGGGCCCGTGAGCCATGGCCGCTGGGCCTGCACATCTGGAGCCTGTGCTCCGCAATGGGAGAGGCCACAACAGTGAGGGGCCCGCATACCGCAAAAAAAAAAAAAAAAAGGCAAATATTACTCTCTGGATTGACTTGCCTTCACATCACTTATTCCATGATACCTGCTGAGCAACTAACTATGATGCTCCAAGTCCTAAGCCAGACCTTGGCATGGCAGCAGTGCATGGGAGACATATAGTTCCTACCCACATGTAAATTTTAGTAGGTATACTGCTTATAAGGGAAGAGTCCACCCCATTCCCAATACTGTCCTCTGGAAAGTATGGGACTCATACTGCACTGAAAGCTTCTATGTCCCATAAATTGTTCAGGATTTATCAAGCACTCAGGACTCATTATACACTGAATTCTACCTACCTAGGTAACAGTAGTCGGGTAACACTGACTGCCAAGCTATGAAGAAACTTCTTCTCTATTGAACAACATGAATCATCTCCAAGTCCTGTATCTCACATGACTGCCTTCTTTCCAGAACTCTAAACTTACATATCCAGTAGGAAGTCGAACATAATATACTTACCTCAAAATTACTGTGTCCAAAATGGTGTTTGATTTCTATTCTCCAAAATGTCTTCTTCCTACAGTCTTCACCCAGTACATGCTAATATATGCCATCACAGCTTACTCACATGCTCATCACAATATCCAGGAGGTATTTCAATCCCTTCCTTCCTTCACTCTCTACATCCAATTCTTAATCTGTTTGTTCCAACCACATTTTGAAAACATCCATTCTGATCCACCATCATGGCTACTACCCTAGTCCAAGCTGCCACTGTCACCAATCTGGACCTTGTTGATCTTTCTCTCCCATTCTTGTCTGGCTCCAAACCATTCAACACATAGTAGATGAAAGGGTGCTAGTAAAAGCAAACCTCTCTGAAAAAAATCATTTAAACACCATCTATTAGATTTCCATTTAAATTTCCAACTTCAAAACATAGACTAAAATTATCATCTGTCATCGGATTATCAAATACACAAGTTCTTTCTGACTTCAGTGAAGCTGTGGGCCCTCTGATGATAGAACTCTTTCCAGGCTTCTCATCTGATGGTCTGGTTTCTTAATAACACTCAGATCTCTCAATAAACCTTGCTTGACTAACCTTACCAAAGATATAAAACCTTGAGAAACAAGCCAGTCACAGAGGGACAAATTCTCTATGATTCCACTTCTATGAGGTATCTGAAAAAAGTCAGACTCATAGAACCAGAGAGTAGAATGGTGGTTTCCAGGGGGTGAGGGAGGGGAAATGGGGAGTTGCTGTTTAATGGGTATTAATTTTCAGTTATGCACGATGAATAAGTTCTAGAGACCTGCTGTACAACATTGTGTGTATAGTTAGCAATATTGTATTATATGCTTGAAATTTTGTTAGGAAGGCATAGTTCATGTTAAGTGTTCTGAACACCATAAAAAATTGTTAAATCTCCCTCATTACTCTATCTCATCACCTGTGGATTTCCTTCTGTGTGATTTTCACTATCAAAAATTATTTTATTTATTTGAATACCTATTAGAATGCAAATTCCATGGGGACAGGGCATGATCTGTTTTGGCTGTGCTGTCTTCCCAGAGTGTAGCATATGGACCAGCAGAAAAATAGATGCATGTTCAATATTTATTGAAAGAAATAAACGAAGGGATCTTTGACTGACCTTGAAGACCATGTTAGAACAACTCTTTGATCCACCACTGAGGCTAAGTCCTTCTTCATTCAGGGACCTTCTCACTTCTCTTCGCAGTGGAATTCCCCATGGAGGCAGTCCTCACTTCGGAAATCGGCCATTATTGCTACTGAGCTTCAGAGACACAACAGAGGTTCTAAATATAGTGCCTTGTGTTGAGTGATTTCAAAATAGCTCTCCTGAGTGTGTTTAAAGGCCTTCCCTCAAACAAGTCACCTCGCAAATTAATTTGCTAGTTTTAAATCTTTATTAATGCAAATTGATTCGATACTGTAAACCTATACAGATGAGTGCTCAGGTTTTCCCTTGTTCTCTCCACATACCGAGGCAGGATTAATAACAAGCTTTGCAAATAGACACAATTTCAATAAAGAACATGGTTGAGCCCTCCCTTCCAAGCTGATCAATTTCCCTTTCCAAAAAGGAACCTCGCATTTGCTCTAAAAGGGGTTGTTATAACTCCCTGCATATATTTTTTCCCCCAGAAAGGCAGAAATTGACATGATATTTCAGTAACAAGAAATTTTTGGAAAAATTATCCCTTAGCACAGATGAGCTTGAATAGACATGTGGTACAGCCAACTTGTTTAGTGTCAGTTACTGTACAGTGTAAAACACAGGGAAGATGGACTCACTTTCTCACTCTTTGCGTGAAATGTACACATTGCTTCCTAGTTCAGGATGCCTGATGGAAGGCAAACTAAGGATAAAGGCAGAAGGGTAAATACATTTTTTTTGTCTCCAAATGGCGGAACACATTTTTCGCAAAAATAATCCTCACATTTGCCCAACACTGTGTGTGTCTGAAAGAGTTTTCCATTGCATCTTCTCATGAAATCTTCATTCCAAATAGCACTCAGCACTATATCAAAAAAAGTGTCTCTGTTTTTCCTTTAGTTTATTTCAAGTTTAGATAAAGATAATGAGAAAAGCCTCCTGAATTTTAGAAAGAAACATAAATTAAAAGAATGGAGTGGGGGTGGGACAATTTGAATTTAGTTTTAATCTTTAATCAAGATGTTAACAGCCACTTAGTAAAGATTCAAGTTATGTACATCAAATAAATGATTACTCAAGAATATGATCATCCTACTTTGCAGACAAGGAAACTAAAGTTCAGAGAAATGTGGATAGCTATGTAATAAGTAACTATAAAAATAAGTCTATCATCTTATTATATAAATTGTTCCTCAACTACCCTGTCACTTAGGCAAATTCAAACACAATTTATAAGTGAGAAAAATAAGAAAGAGAGATTTTTAGGGTTAGATAATGTTGTGTATGTTTAGTTGTTGACTTAAAAAGCACATAATAAATAATGCTTCATATGGTTTAGTATTAAATGTTTTCAATTATTTTTTCCCAAATTAAAAGAGAAAAAACCCCACAAACTTTCTTCCTCTTCCATTTCCTGTCTTTAATTTTATAAATATTAGTAAAATAACCATAGATTATTTTATTTGGCAATATTTGTTGGTGTTTTTTTTGGTTTTGACAAGTCAGTCTTTAGTAAAGATCTAAAAACTTTTTCCAAAACTCCATCAGGACTCTAGATTGTTTTTGAAATTAAAAATTTGGCAAGGGCCTCCCTGGTGGCGCAGTGGTTGAGAGTCCGCCTGCCGATGTAGGGGATACGGGTTCGTGCCCCGGTCTGGGAGGATCCCATATGCCGCGGAGCGGCTGGGCCCGTGAGCCATGGCCGCTGGGCCTGCGCATCCGGAGCCTGTGCTCCGCAACGGGAGAGGCCACAACAGTGAGAGGCCCGCATACCGCAAAAAGAAAAAAAAAAAAAAAAATTTGGCAATTTACTTCACAGAGCTGTAAAGATTTAATATAAAATATTTGCTAAATTGGTCAGTGATCTATGCTTTCAGTAATTATGAAATATTTTAAATATCTAAAGAATAATATTATAAAGAAAAAAACCACAGCAGGTTTATATATGTTAAAGATAAATTACTTTTTAAATATTTTATTATAGTTGATTTACAATGTTGTGTTAGTTTCAGGTGTATAGCAAAGTGATTCAGTAATATATATACACATATTCATTCTTTTCTCATGTAAATTATCACATAATATTGTGTAGAGTTCCCTGTGCTATACAGTAGGCGCTTGTTGGTTATGTATCTTATATATAGTAGTGTGTGTATGTTAATCCCAGGCTCCTGATTTATACCTCCCCCCCATGTTTCCCCTTTGGTAACCATAAGCTTGTTTTCAATAACTGCAAGTCTGTTTCTGTTTTGTAAATAAGTTCATTTGTATCATTTTTAAAAATTAGATTCCACATATGAGAAATATCATATTTGTCTTTCTCTGTCTGACTTACTTCACTTAGTATGATAATCTCTAGATCCATCCACGTTGCTGCAAATGACACTTTTTCATTCTTTTTTAATGGCTAATATTCCATTGTATATATATCACATCTTCTTTATTCCTCTGTCAATGGAAATTTAGGTTACTTCCATGCCTTGTCTATTGTAAATATTGCTGCAGTGAACATTGGGGTGCATGTATCTTTTCAAAGTATGGTTTTCTCCAGATGTATGCCCAGGAGTGGGATTGCTGGATCATATGGTAGTTCTATTTTTAGTTTTTTAAGTAACCTCCTTGCTGTTCTCCATAGTAGTTGTACCAATTTACATTCCCACCAACAGTGTAGGAGGGTTCCCTTTTCTCCACACCCTCTCCAGCATTTATTGTCTGTGGACTTTTTGATGATGGCCATTCTGACTGGTGTGAGGTGATATGTCATTGTAGTTTTGATTTTCATTTCTCTGATAGTGATGTTGAGCATCTTTTCATATGCTTTTTGGGCATCTTCATGTCTTTGGAGAAATGTCTATTTAAAGATAACTTTTGCCAAAAATTATCAAGCTCAGCTTGGAGCATCACTATCATATGATACCCATGAGATTTAAAATTGAAGATTAGAAAGAACTGCTCCTTAGAAGAAAACAGTAGAAACATCAAAAAACGTTTTATTTTTTGAACCTCAGATTTAATTCTGAATTAGAAGCTTTTTTTCTCCCATCAGCTTTTTTTTTCCACATAAAAAAAATGCCCAATATATGGTACCCACTAGCCACACATGGCTATTAAGCAATTGAATTGTGTCTAGTTCAAACTGAGATGTGTTATAAGAGTAACATCAGATACACACTGGTTTTCAAAGACCTAGTACAAAAATATCTTAATTTTGATACAGATTACATGTTGAAATGTAGGATTTTTTCATGTATTGGCTTAAATATTATTAAAGTGAACTTAAACTGTTACTTTTTAATTTTTATGTATAGGCACTAAGAAATTTAGAAATTCATGTGTGGCTTGTATGGACAGTGCTGGCTTCAGTATTTTAGAAATGTATTTGAAAGTGAAAAGGTGTAACTACTTGTACTTACATATATCAAAACCCTCCTTACTGGACAAGTATTGAATGTTAATCTTTGCTTTGCACTTGGAAAGACTTATTCTGCAATGACTGCAAGTTATCTTTGGTATGCCATTTATTTAATAATTGTGGAGGTGCTTATAAAAAGTGAACATTTTCACTTCATAGAATTTTAGGAAGGATAAAGATAATGGGGAAGGTTTCCTAAATTTCATAAATAATTAGGTTAAAAGGA
Organism: Mesoplodon mirus; assembly: GCF_964341445.2. Lineage (NCBI taxonomy): Eukaryota > Metazoa > Chordata > Mammalia > Artiodactyla > Ziphiidae > Mesoplodon > Mesoplodon mirus. The sequence goes on along the minus strand of NC_138995.1, from coordinate 24,554,913 downwards.
AATAGGACAGAAGTAGGTGAGGGATAGGGATATTGTACTTTAAGATATTTGGAGGCCTACTGACATATTTTTGTTTCATAATTCTGTGAGATTGTTGATACAGGAAAGGCTCACAAGATAAATTTCTCAAAAGAAAAGAAGAAAAGATGCAAAACCACATTTAAAAGGTGGCTTGTGACAGAGATAAGGTAGAGAGGTGTGTGGGGAGAGGCACTCTTGTGTTTTAAACAAAGAAAAACTACTTTGATGAAATCAGTGTGAGTAGGTTGGTAGATTATGGGTGATTTCTGTTTTCCCCTTATGATTTTTATTTATAAATAAATGCAGGTTTATTTTTCACATTATCTACAATCAAGATATAGTAACTTTATCCTAAAATACTTCCTTTAATAAAATACAAAGTATTTTCTTTAATAATTGTCTACAAAGTACTAGTAGGCAGCCAGCAGGAAAACTTGCAATGATTTCATGCTAAGAACCGAGAATCATCAAAGGGATAAGGTCTCCCAGTGAATATGGCCAAGTTAAAACGCTATTAAAATTTTCTCTGTAATTACATGCACAATCCAGTCTGTACAGCAGAGACAGCCTATAGGAGCCAGAGGCTGTGTCCATATAATCTGGTTTTCAGGTAACTTTTCAACTGTTTCCCCATTTTCACGTGTACAAATACCTCATGTACATCCTGACTCTCAGCTCCCCTGGGGAAACTGAATCTGAAAATTTTTGAATCAGATTGAGACCCTTTGGGATATATATCCCACATAAGGACAAACATAATCCTCTTAACTTATTAATGCAAAAAGTTGTCCAGGTAAATTTTAACAAAAACAGACATCAGAGGGTTAAGAATATCTTTCGTCACTTCCCAAGCAAGATAAAATGAATCTCTATACTTCTTTTGGCAGAAGGATTCAAGGGGAAAAAAATCTTCACAAGCAGAACAAAAAGAAATGTGGTGCTTTCTGTGGGAGATGTGGAAAGGAATTTTTTTTATCTAAATGGATAAAGTATATTTTCAAATAGAAAATATAGATTTCCCTGAGCATTTGTGCAAGAAAATTGAAAGAGTAGATGAGGAGTCAAAGTCATCACAAATAAGGAGACATTTCACTTGAAAAAATTTTAATAGAAGTAAAATGTATGGAATATATCAGAAATTGGCCTGTAGACTGACAAGCCAAACTGAAAAAATTTAGGCAGATGCCCGTTAAGGTGCCAAACATTGAAAACACTGCAAAAAAGTACCTGTCAGAGAACCAAGATGATTTTCAATGAACTTAAAATGAAAGCATTTGAGAGGCACTTACAATGCAAAAATGTCTCTTAAATGTTGTCACAGTAGAAAACTGTTTGATCAATAAAGAGTTTGTTTGGAATATTGGTTTCATAGCCCTCAAGCCTTGAAAGTCTATGAGTTTCTCTCTCTCTAAACAGGGGCTGGAATTATTTTAGATCATTCCTGCTAACCAGCTAACCTATCTCTATTTTCAGTCATTCATTAATTCAACAAATGTTTATAAAACAGCTATTATGTGTTAGCTATTATGCTGGCTGTAAAAATATAGTGATGAACAGAACACAGTTTTGTCTTCCCTTGCCAAGCTTGTAAGAAAACATATATGTAAGATGGTTATAATAACTTATTTAGTAATTACTGGCATGATGGTATGAAGAAGTGCCTGATGCATGTGGTCAAGTGCTGAGGTTTAGGAAAGACTTTCCTAAGAAGATGGTCTGTGAGTTGGGATTGGAGGTATGAATAGAGATTAACCAGGCAAAGAGAGGAGGTGGGTTTATAGGATGCTCTAGGCTGAAAAAGCAGCCTGGTGTAAAGACCCTAAATCAGGAAGAATTAGGGGTATTTTAGGGACTCAAAGAAATGCATTTAAATAGAAAGAAGACGAAAGGTGTGGGGTGGGGGGAGGCACAAGGAATTGAAGAGAAAGGTGAGACTAAACCATATTTAAGGATTATACATTTTATTTTATGTATAATGAAATCAGAAGGATTAAACATGTTTTTTAAAAACAAAAAATACCGAGGCTTACCATATAATAATGATTAATAGTTATTGAGTCCTTATCAAGTGATTTTGCATATATTACCTCATTTAATTGGTTGATGGCTCATTAAGCTGAAGAGAATTAATTGTCACTTAATATCTTTGGGTTGTAAGACTTGAACACTTGGTCCTGCAAAGCTCAGAATAATGTGCAGTGTTTTCTAAGTATATTTTATTCTTTTCCTCTTGGGCATTCAGAAAGCATATTATCATATTAAAGGTTCTGAGAAGCTTGTATAAATACTTTAACTTTACTAACCCAGTGTATCCCAAATATCCCATGGATTTTAAGTTATGTGAAACATTTTTTCTTAAATGATAAGCTAAGGAGTTAGTAAGAATTCTTAAAATATCTGCCAAAAATGCTAGGTAGAATATCATTGGATCTATGGCTCATAATGAGACTTTGACAATATTGAGGGGATGCACTTTGGATGAAAATGATTGGAACCAGAAAAATAGAGTCTTACAAGCACTATGGATCCTTAAAAATGCAACTAAAGTGCTATGCTTTGCAGTCCAAGGTTTTAGAAGCACCATGATTCCCCAACCACAAACATGAGGTTAAGAAGTCTTTTTTTTTATTTTTTAGTCTTTACTGAATTTGTTACAACACTGCTTCTGTTTTATGTTTTGGTTTTTGGCCCTGAGGCATGTGGGATCTTAGCTCCCTGACCAGGGATCAAGCCCTCACCCCCTACATTGGATGGCAAAGTCTTAACCCCTGGACCGCCAGGGAAGTCCCTGGTTAAGAAGTCTTAAACAAAACTCTGTTCTCTCCCTGATATATTTTTGATGACAACTCACCTATCCATTTAATCTCACAAATAGTTGGGGCTTATCTTCGGAAGTGAGGATCTATTTTCAATCTCTCTTGAAACATGGTAGGGAGCAGATGAATCTGATGCCTGAAGCCACTTGACATGGGCAAAGGGATAGTCTCTGCCAATGCTCTGGCCACAGGCCCTCAGAAACTTTGTAGTTTTGGGCTTCACCAGCCTGCTGATTCTAGTTCCAGGAGTCTCATGAGAAGAAATCTTACCCAGTCTGTCGACTGGGTTTGAAAATCTGCAAACACACATGGCTACTAACCTCATTTTTTGGACCCATTTGAGGAGTGAAATTCACTGCTCCTCGAGGAATCCACAAGAGCACTAACTCACTGTGGTTCCTCAGGCTCCTGGCACACCCCAGATTCTCATGAGTGATCACCTTAAATTATGTTGTGAAGGGACTTGTGATTAAATGAATGAGCACTGGAGTTTGACAACAGTAAATCAGCAAATAATCACAGGCATGGAAAAATATATGAGTGCAATTTCACAATGCCTCATATATCTGCATTCGCCTTGGCAGGCTTTGGCACTCCCTGCATTGAGCAGAAGTCATCTCTATACTTTAGTCATGGGAACAAGAATATTCAACTTTGTTTATTCTTGTACCTACAACTTCCCACTTCAGAGGTTTCTGATGTGCTTTGAGAGCCCTTAATATATGATTTGTATAAAGCTCTGTTCTATGAAATTTTTCCTGAGTTTTTAATAGTAAGATACTCTTTTGCAGGTACTATAAAAACATGTAGTATTTTTTATATGAATATTTCTTTTGAAAGATTAATTCTTTAGACAAGCTACCTTTTATACAAATTTAGGTCTAAGCTATATGTGAAGCATGTCATTGTCATGAGGATGGTTTCTACAGATGACACCATTTGAATTTTCCATAGCTGCATTTAATTATTCCATTTTATTAAACCATGATAAAAAGTTTAAGACATGCTAATGTCAGAGCAATGGACTGGTTCACTGATAATAACCAGTTAACCATTATTTATATAGTGCACATTTGACAGACTCATAGATACTCTCATGTTTCATTAACCCCACTTGAATAAATAGAACCCAAACTCACTCTAAATTAAGGCTGAGCATCTCCTTAACAGTTACTTTGGAATATCGCCAAGGTTTTTTCTTACTTCTGTACCGAAGAATGGGCAAGGAAAAATCCTCACCTCACTGACATATCCTCCTAGACTCAAGGTTATTGAGACAAGTTAATGAGAAAATCACAGACCATAGTCTTTGTCATGGTAGGTTTTTAAAATAAGTTTGCTGTTGTTCTCCAAGAATTCCCTAAAATTGCATTTATTCTTCGTATTGAGAGAGATTATCTGTGAATTTTTAAACATTTCTTTGCCATTTATGGATATATACTCTTTATCCTCTGCAACACCACCCCTAAATATATGTTTCCTTCCATAGACCACCTAACATTTGATTCCATTTCAAGACAAATGGTCACCATAAACACCTCCATAATTTTGATATCTTATTTTGCCCACATATCGAAGGATTAAAAACGAGTAAGCATTTTTGAAGCTGGATTGTAAATATACCTTGATTTTAGACAATTTATAGCCTGGAAAACCTCTGGGAAAGGCCTGTGGCATTTGTAGCCTAGAAAACCTCTGGGTTTTGTCTTATTTTATTTTTGTTCTCATTATTGTCTCTTTATTTCAGCTGCCATCCTTAATATTCAGCATTATATATAATTTCAAATTTAGTTTTAAATTTATAAAAGTGTTATTTTATTCTATAATTAATTTATCCTTCAAAATTGTTTTGAGGGGATGTATAAGGTACAAGAAACTGCTAGCACAAAAGATGCTACAGGGATATGAGACAGATGTGTGTATAATACATTAAGAGAATTAAACCTATTAGATTGGATATGGTATAGCCAAGGAGAGAAACAATGTAGTGCATCTAATGTCACATATATAAAATGAGAAGTAAAAAAGCCAGAAAAAGAGAATACGTTTCTAGTTTCAGCTTCACCATGTAAAGAACTTGGAAGTTATCACTGCTATCCTTACAACAAGAAAAAGATGGACAAACTGAAAATCAACAATTTTTCTTGCACCCATCAGAGAACTGATGGTTACACAGGCAAATTGCCAAAACAAAACATGGAGAGACAGGTGAATCCAGAGAGACACAGTAGAGGTCTGCTTACCCTGGGCAGAAGCCATTGGAGCCATAAATTTGTGGGCAAAATTAAATGGTAATGTTTGATGAATTTCTGCAGGCTGACAGTGGACTAGCCTGAGAGTAAGAAGCTACTTGGCGCCACAGTTTTAGGGTTTTCCACACTTTTATAACCTTTATCTCCAGGAACCCCACCAGCTTCTCACAGTGGAGATCTGAGTCAAGAGAAAGTCCCCCTCTTGACTCTCTTATGATGAGGAGGTGGGGGAGTAGAGGAGGGAGATGGAAAAATAAGTTATTGTGAAATATGTCTAGAACCTTCTTCATATCAAAGTCTTAATGTACAGGGGTGGGGGAGGGGGGAACTGAACAAACAAAACTTTGCCACAGCCTTATCCAGACTTGGTGGGGGGGCTATTTTCCCCATTCTACCCACTGCAACTCTTCCTGTGTAGAGAAGAAGCAAAAAGAAAACACGTTAATAGGGATAAGGGAGTCAACAAAATAGACTGGGAATTTTGCAGCCAGGGAAGGGATTATGGGTCAGTAGAAAGAAGCTATACCAATGAATTAACACTTGTTAAGGTCACAACTTTGAGCCACATCCACTAAAAGATGGAAAATTAATTGTACAATTGGAGAATGCTCCCATCTCCAGAACCTTACAACTACAAAAGGGATCCAGCGTATTAACACTGGACTGCAGAGGAAAGAGCTGCAAGACATAGACTTTCTTTGAGGAAGAGTTCATAAGGCAGCCCAGAAAAACAAGAGAAACAACAACAAAAAAAGTCCTTAGAGGAAGTTGAAGGCTCTGACACCTATAGTTACAAAAAATGTTATACTCATCCCAGTTCTCAGCCAGAAAAATACAAAATGATGATGTACCTCAGTTGCAATTACTTGATATAATATGCCAGTTTTCAGCAAAAATATTCAAAGACAGGCCAAGGCAAGAGAAGATAAAATCTGAAGAGACCAACCAATCATCAGAACCAGGCTCAGATTTGACACAACTCCACAGTTGTTGAAGTTGTCAGAGAAGGAATTTAAACTATCTGTTGAAAATGTTAAGGGCTCAATTGAATGCAATGAACTCTGAAAACTCAACAATAAGGAAATAAACACCGAATTTAAAGTATTGGAAAAATCTGAAGGTACACCTCACCAAAGCAAATATAAAGATGGCAAATAGCATATGAAAAGATGCTCCGCATCATATTTCACTAGCGAAATCCAAATTAAAGAAACAATGATCTATAGCTGATACACTTTGTTATACGGCAGAAACTAACACACCATTGTAAAGCAATTATACTCCAATAAAGATGTTTAAAAAATAAAATAAAAATGGGATATCACTGCACACCTAATAGAATAACTAATTTTTTTCAAAAATGGCTTTACCAGTTACTGAGGATGTGAACAACGGGACCTCTCATTTGTTACTGAGGATGTGAAGAGTGGGACCTCTCATTTGTTACAAATGCAAAAGGGTGCAGTAACTTTGGGACATAGTGTGGCAGTTTTCTGTAAAACTAAACATGGTTTTCAATACAATCCAGCAATCACACTCATAGGTCTTTGCTCATCTTATTTGAAAAGTTATGTCCACACAAAATCTGCATGTGAATGTTGTGGCAGCTTTGTCCCTAATCACCAAAAACTAGAAGCAATAAGGTATTTTTAATGGGTGAACGGATAAACAACCTTTGATGCATCCACACAACAGAACAATATTCAGTGATAAAAAAATAACGAGCTATCAAGCCACATAAAGATATGGATCATCTTAATTGTACATTGCCATTGTGGAAGAAGCTAGTGTGTAAAGGCTACATACTGCTAAATTCCATTTTATGATATTCAAGAAAAAGTGTCACTTCAGATATAGTAAACAAATCACTGCTTACAAGGGGTTCGGGGAGGATGTTGACTTTGTGATGCACAGGGGATTGTTAGGGTGGTGAAACTATTTTATAATACTGTAATGATGAAAACATGACACAGTGTTTACATCAAAACCTATAGTACTTCACAGCACAAAGAATGATCCTTGTTGTATGCAAAGTTTAAAAAAATCATTTAGGGCCTCCCTGGTGGCGCAGTGGTTGAGAGTCCGCCTGCCGATGCAGGGGATACGGGTTCGTGCCCCGGTCTGGGAGGATCCCATATGCCGCGGAGCGGCTGGGCCCGTGAGCCATGGCCGCTGGGCCTGCGCGTCCGGAGCCTGTGCTCCGCAACGGGAGAGTCCACAGCAGTGAGAGGCCCGCATACCGCAAAAAGAAAAAAAAAAAAAAAAAAAAAAATCATTTAAAAGGTATAGAACTCCAGAATATTAGGTACAAAATTATATAATCTAAAAAAAAGCATGAGCTTTATTTAATAATAATGTACCAATGTTAATTCATTAATTAGGACAAGTATACCGTACTGATACAAGATGTTTGTTACAGGAGAAACTGAGTGGCAGGTATATGGGAACTCTCTCTACTATCTTCTCAATTTTTCTCTAAATTTAAAACTAATTTGTGTGTGTGTGTGTGTGTGTGTGTCAGAAAAAGGGAGAAAAAGAGAGAAATGGATGAAGGGGAGGCAGGGTTTGAGTAGGAGAGTTCATAAAATTAGAAAAAGTTTTCTAGGAAGTCTTTTGTCATTAATTACAGAGGAGAAAACATTTAAAGAAGAAAGACTAAGCAACTGTGTCAAATACTGCTGAAAGGTTAACATGCCATGGGCAAAATTATTGGTGAAAATTAACACTCTTGCTTCTGTGGAACTCTTCTGTGTGGCTGGCGAGTAGGTCTGTTTTCCTGGTGAGCAAACCACCAAGGGAAAGATGCTTAAATAACTTAGTAATAAATTCCTATTCCTTCAGTTCTATATGTTGCTTTTAATCATTTTCAACACTTTGAATTATTGATTTCTTGAAACCCAGGCGAGGTTTATTTGTGTGAATTTGTATGGATGTCTAACAGCAGAGCAAGTTTCACCGCTTGGGGGAAAGCGGAAAGACAGCACAGCCTGTGCTTTCCAGCTGCCAAAATCTGGAGGAACAGAGGAAGAGAACTGCTGGCAGTGGACATGAAAATCCTTGCCAATTCTTAGCTTGCATAGTTGAAAACTCAATGTGCTTCCCATCACACAGCTATATTTTCACACCTCTTGTGCCATTAATTAAGCTCTCTTTATCCTCCCGAATTCAGGTAAGAGACCCACATCACTGAATGCTGAGATCCATTTTTAATGGGGGTAAACATGGGATATACTCAGTATTAGATGGTTTTCCCATATTTTTTTTGCACAGTAGAGTTGAGTGAAGTGTGAAACACCATATATATTTGCTATAGCAATTGATCTTGTCACAGAGCTGAACCTTTTGGGAATAATCATTCAGACCATCTGTATAAGACTGGGCTGTACATTGTATACTTTTTTCTTAGAATTTTATTCTGTAGCGTTAGTATGAGTTGAATAGTTATCAGCAGACTGACTTGAATAAATGAGTTCTATAAGATGTCAAAAGCACTGGGGAATTTCAAAACTATAGCATGAATAGGTATACATATAATAGCTTCATTTATGTCCAATCTGGACATTGTCTATAGTCATCATTTAAATTGGTTACATGGTCAGAGGAATTACCGGTAACAAGGAGCTTTTATTTTTAATATTTTTTGCTTTATTATTTATTGGTTTTTTAATGAGTATTTTTTTAACTTTCTGTTTTGTTGCTTTTTTTTAAAAAAACTTTCTGTTTTGTTGCTTTTTTTTAACTTTGTTTTAGAATGATTATTGATTCATGGAAAATTGTGAGAAAATGTAGGAGAGGTCTCAAGTACCCTTTACCCAGTGGGAAAAACTCAGCATCATTCCCTTGAGATTATTTTTAAATTAAAAATAACGTAACAAATATCAACTGATTAGTAGGATCCCTTAAGTCACTTTAAAACTAGAGATTTCTGAGCCCAGACAGCAAAGACTTTTGGAGATGAAGAATGTGCCTTCAGCTTCTTTTGTCTAAGGATGCTCATGTGGTATTTTATCAGAAGACTAGATTCTTAAAGTAAGGTGAGAAACTTGATGTCTCCTGCAAAGATAATCTCAGTCTCTTCTTTCTATATATTTGTGTTAGGGAGCAAATGTAAGAGCTAGGTCTTTAAAGACAGAGGCGGTTGGCGATCAGGATCAGTGACAGACTGTTGCTCTGTCAAAACATTGTGAGCATTGATGATCACAATGTCAGAGTAGGATAGTAAATGAAGAGTTGAACAGAATCACATGCTCTTGCTCTCAACCTGACTTTAGTCATTCTCCCTTCTCCCTTTATCTTGTCTCTTCTTCCTCTCAGTTTTCAGATGAGTAGCTAGAGAAAGCCTCAGTGGGGGTCAGCATGCTTCAAGTTGACCAGTTGGTCTGACATAGAAAGGGTAAATGACAAATTTATTCACCAATTCTAAGTCCACACTAGAAATCGATCTACTCAGTAGCCATCAGACTTCATTGTTCCAAAACACAGAAGGAACAGGGAGCAAGGCACAGCTTTTAAAAGATTAGTATATACAATATGTAATAAATTATCCACTAGGTATCTACAAGGACAATGAGACATAAGAATTTATTTTTTCTTTAGATAAGTCTCTCACTCTTTTAGAAGCAGACAAAGGGAAGAAAACCTATCATGTCTAAAATATTTGCCAGTTACCAAGAGCCACCCTATGTGCATAATCTTTAGAGCATATACTTCATGAGTCAGGAGAAATACCAGTTTTATATCACCACTGCATCCTAGTGACTAGCATGATATTGGACCCATGGTAGGCGTTAATAATGTGTCAGATAAACAACACTATGAGTTAGTGATTATCTCCTTGTATGATAGAGGGACAAAATATTAATACATTAAAATAAGATGACCAATATCATACGATTTTTTGTTATGAACCAAATGTGGTGCAGAAAGATTTAGAACTTTGACTGATTGATTGATTGATTGCAGTACGCGGGCCTCTCACTGCTGTGGCCTCTCCCGTTGCGGGGTACAGGCTCCGGACACACAGGCTCAGCGGCCATGGCTCACGGGCCCAGCCACTCCACGGCATGTGGGATCTTCCCGGACGGGGGCACGAACCCGTGTCCCCTGCATCGGCAGGTGGACTCTCAACCACTGCGCCACCAGGGAAGCCTGAACTTTATTTTGACTTACACATAAATTAATTAGTAGTTGTTTATCTCAGTGACTTTCTTAGCTACTATCCAGACTTACTTAAAGTCCATCTGGAGCAAGAAGAATATTTTAAAATCTTTTTAAGCTATAGTTATAAAGATGACACCGAATACAGACAAATAGTTTTTAGAAACAGTGCAACAGACTTCTGAGAACACTGCTCTGTGCATGGTTTACTATGATAATGTGAGCCATTTGATGGCGAGAAATACTTATTCTTCTTGGTATCCCCGTTGACTAATACATGACCTGCCATACAGTAGGTTATACATCAAAGTGTCCTGATTCAAATTTTTAAAATCAAAACCAATGATAAGAACCTAATGGGGACTTCCCTCCTGGTGCAGTGGTTAAGAATCTGCCTGCCAATGCAGGGGACACGGGTTCGAGCCCTGGTCCGGGAAGATCCTACATGCCGCAGAGCAACTAAGCCCGAGTGCCACAACTACTGAGCCTGTGCTCTAGAGCCCGTGAGCCACAACAACTGAACCCGTGTGCCACAACTACTGAAGCCTGGGCGCCTAGAGCCTGTGTTCCACAACAAGAGAAGCCACCGCAGTGAGAAGCCCGTGCACTGCAACGAAGTGTAGCCCCTGGTTGCTGCAACTAGAGAAAGCCCACGCGCAGCAATGAAGACTCAATGCAGCCAAAAATAAATAAATTTATATATATATAAAAAGAACCTCATGAGAATGGCTTTAGATATCAAATCAAATAAACTGAATAATTTCTTTGTAGGGAAGTCCCTATTTTGGTTGTTGCTGTACTGTTTTCTTTGTTTTTTAAGTAACATAATCAGGAGAGATAATTTGACTAATTTATCTCCCTCCCTCATACTTGGACTTTATCCTGGGGGGTGGCCTTAAAAGATCTTTCCAGAGGATCACATTTCCATCAAATATTATAAATCATTGAGCTTTGTTTTAGGAACTCAAAACTAAAATCTATTTGTATGGACACCAATTAATTTACCTTCTCCATTTCCAGAATCACAAATGTGGTAATTGTTAGGAGTCTGGACTTTAATTCTTGTAGTACTAGAAATAGAAACAGTCATTCAAATTCCATTTGATATTTTCCCATACATGAGAGAGAGAGTATTTCAAACTCGGTGGAGCTAAGTGTCTTATCCACTGTTGTTATCCACTGTAGCATTATGACTGCGCTAATTCCTTGACTAAGAGTCAAATACTCATTAACAGATTAAAACATTACTTTGAGTAATTATTTAATGAACTTATAGATTATTATAAGACCATATGTATGTCATGTTAAAGGGAGGGGACTTAATGTTATGGAGAAGAAAATTAATACACCCAAGAAGTTTTGCATCAGGTATGCTACAGAGACCTCTACTGAACAAATCCCCCACAGACACAGTATTTTAACTTATACCCTAGAAACTTCCTGGTAAAAATTGATCACAATTGTCATTGCTCTTTATGAGAATATGAGTGCATAATTTTATGAGGCTGCTTCCTTGCATCACTAATTTTAATGGTGCTTTGCATAGGGAAATATTTTTCAGGTATTGTATAATGCATAGCAAGGCCTATGAATCCTAAATAATACAGCTAATATTATTCCTCGTATAGGAATTAAAAGGAATTCTGACTTATGATTTTAGTTAGTAACTTACCATCAACCCTTACTACCAACCAAGCATTTTACTATCATCCAACATAATTTTCATAGTACAGGAACCATGTGCCATTTTTGGCTTTAAAAAGCAGTTTTTGGAGCAAAAGCATAATGAAAATAATTTATTATTTAGGAGATTACAAATGAGTTCTTTGTGATTAGTCATTTTGTAGTGTGAAGGAAATTTTTTTCAAGTAACATTGAAAGAGTATTGATCTAATTCCTTAGAAAAGTTAAGAAAAGTTCAAAACTCATTTTCAGTAAATATTAGTTAAGGAAGGATGAGTTTGTAGACGTGACATGTGAAAGGGACCACTGGATTGATCACATAAGATTCTCAAATAAATCTTCAGAGCTTAATCTATGCATCCATAACATATGAGCTGCATTACATAGTAAGGTCAGGTATGACAATGGATCAGTTTTTGTAGGTCAGAGTCAGATGTTAATATTCTATTATTGCAGGACCAGGGGCTCACATTTGATGCTTCACGTTCAGAAAAGAGTGCTACATATTGGCTTTTGACTACATCTGTCAAGTTCCTAGATGGGAAAATTGAAAGGTATTGGCTTTATTCATGAATAGTTTAGTACCTAGCAAATGCCTCCCTTCCATTTCTGTTTCTCCAAATTTGAAAATAAAAGGCACATTGGTCTCTACAAAATTACCCTATTTTTATTACTCTTTCCATAGAAAATTATTTTTGTTTTGTCAACTCATTTAGACAATAATACCAAGGAATTAGTCCTCATTTAATTTAATTTATTTATTTATTTATTTATTTTTGGCGGTACGTGGGCCTCTCACTGTTGTGGCCTCTCCCGTTGCGGAGCACAGGCTCCGGACGTGCAGGCTCAGTGGCCATGGCTCATGGGCCCAGCCGCTCCGTGGCATGTGGGATCTTCCCGGACTGGGGCACGAACCCATGTCCCCTGCATCGGCAGGCAGACTCTCAACCACTGCGCCACCAGGGAAGCCCCTTCATTTTATTTTTAATCCATCCTTGTGCTTTCAAACATCATGTAAGAAGAAGTAGGTGAATATGGAATAGCCAAGGGATTTGCAGGTGCCTAGCTCAGCTTGCCCTAACTATTCCTCCTTTCATGAACTCTCCTCATCCTCCTGAATAGATATGGTTTTCTTGCTGTATTCCTAAAAGTCACTTTCTAATTTGCATTACATTTACATCCAAGGAGGGAAAGTAAGTTCTATAGCCACTCAAGTCCATTCTCAGTCTCCAGGATGGGATCTCTTGACCATCCGTTAAAAATAAGAGGATTCATGTTAAAGCAAGTTTTTGTTTCCATATTTTTAGGCTGTATTTATTGATATTGAATTAAAATTTGCTTCCTCCCTTTGTATGGTTTGAGATGCCAAAACCATAAATTTGGAAGGTTAGGTATGTAAGAGTGATTATTTAAACATATAAAGGCAATTCTTATATTCTACTTGTCTTCTAGCTAAAATACTTTCAATATCTCATTATCAACAGTAGCTTAAATATATGTGTAATAAATGAAAACTCCAAGTCATATCCTGTCCTCAGCATCATTTTATGCTTTATTTTGCTGAATCTTCAAAAGTCTGTAAAGTAGGTGTTATTATTATTAATCTTTCTGAGTGGTAGCTTGTTTGCACATATGGTCACAATAAATCCCCTATTTCCTCCATATAGTCACAGCTTTGTGTAGTCCATTGCCAACAGATTCTGCCTTGCTCCTGTTATTTGCTTTGACCAATAATTTGGGTAATTTTTTTTACATCTGAGTGATCTCAGAATAGTATCACTGGACTCTGTAGGTCATAGGTTTAAGGTTAATTTTTACATATCTATTTTATGTTATGAACATAAAACTATGCAGTTTGAAATTATTTATTTTTATATTGACAATATCTATTTTAGTAATACAGTCTATAATGAAGATCTGCAATATAAACAATGACATGCATAAATGTTTCTGTATTTTTGGACACATACGTGGCTCCCAATTTACCAATATTATATCAATAAATTTTTAAAAATCAAGGAACATTTTGAGCACTTCTGCAGATTTTGAAGTACTTTTTTTTTTTCTTTTTTTTTTTTTGCCGTACCGCACAGCTTGTGGGATCTTAGTTCCCCAACCACAGGTTGAACCCATGACCCCTGCAGTGGAAGTGTTAAGTCTTTACCACTGGATTGCCAGGGAAGTCCCTGAAGTACATTTTTGACCTTATATACTGGGATTTATATTTTTTTAATTTTTATTTTATATTAGAGTATAGTTGATTTACAATGTTGTGTTTCAGGTGTGCAGCCAAGTGATTCATTCATACATATACATATATCCACTCCTTTTCTGATTCTTTTCCCATATAGGTCATTACAGAATATTGATTAGAGTTCCTTGTGCTACACAGTAGGTCTCCATTGATCATCTGTTTCATCTATAGCAGTGTGTATCTGTCAACCCCAAACTCCCAGTTTATCCCTCCCACCTACCCTTCCCCCTTGGTAATCATAAGTGTGTTTTCCAAGTCTGTGAGTCTGTTTCTGTTTTGTACATAAGTTCATTTGCATCATTTTTTTTTAGATTCCACATATAAGTGATATAATATTTGTCTCTCTCTGTCCGACTTAGTTCACTTAGTATGATATTCATAGACGTAGTAGAAGAATTGAAGTAGACACCCTGAAACTAGCATCTGTTTTCCAGTCACTGTTTTAGGCTCTTTATTAATAACGTTAACTTTTAACACAAACAGTAGCTCTATAGGGGAGTTTTTATTATCTATACGTTATAGAAGAGGAAATTGAAGATTAAGGAAGGGGAGTAACTTTTCCATATTCATGCAATTAATAATCAATGTATAATAATAAATTAAGATAATAAATTAAGGTTTAAGTTCCTTTCCTTTGATTCAAAAGCTCGTGTTATTAAGTGTCATCTGAGACGTTTGTTGCAGGTGTTCTGCCAACAACAGAAGTGCCTTCATTTGCTTTAGAGATACATCACTCTTCTCATTCCTCATATGAAAAAAGGGGCTGGCATCAGTGTCCACTCAGATCACTCAGCAAAAAGATTGTTTAGTATTACCCCGATGCCCTTGGTGGATATGGAGAGTACTGGGACCCGCCATGTCACAGCACAGCCTTTGTCCTTGGACAAGTCAGTAACCACCTCTGACCCTTCATTCCCTCCTCTGAATGCTGAAAATATCTACCTTAATAAACATTTGTGAGGACAGGCCTTTATAAATCAAAGTTGCCATATTATGAGTTACATTCCTGGGTTTCACCGTTTTAACATTTTATGACTAAATTGCCATGATTCTTATAGTAGTTTTCTAACATTTTGGAGGCCACTGAGCTTAAACTTCAAGTGCACTTTTTAGCCAATCAATATATGAAATAGATAAAAACTTAAATCCCTGGAAAGGAGAACAGTGTTGAATTGGGAACCCTGCTGCTGGGTCTTACTCTTGACAACCATGAGAGATGAGGTCTTGCCGAGAAAATCATAAGGATCTGGGAAACACCATGTGAATACCCAGATTAAGTGGATTTATTCCTTCCATGATTCTGAGCCCATGCATTTATCCTCTGCCTAATACAGTGCCTGACACATAAGAGGGTCCAAGTAAAACCAGTCATTCAAAAGTATTAAATGGACAGGTAGGGGCTTCCCTGGTGGCACAGTGGTTGAGAGTCTGCCTGCCGATGCAGGGGACACGGGTTCGTGCCCCGGTCTGGGAAGATCCCACATGCCGCGGAGCGGTTGGGCCTGTGGGCCATGGCCGCTGAGCCTGCACGTCCAGAGCCTGTGCTCCGCAACAGGAGAGGCCACAACAGTGAGAGGCCCGCGTACCGCAAACAAAAAAATAATAAATAAATAAATAAATAAATAAATAAATAAATGGACAGGTAAACAATAAACTTCTGTAGCATTTCAAAGACATTTTCCCCTATTAACAAACTAAATTCTCTCCACTTGTATCAGTCACGCTCTGCCAACTATAACATATGTTCACCGCTTAGGTCATTTTGTTTCTGTGATTAATAGGCTGATTTATTGGGTTGGCCAAAAAGTTCATTCGAGTTTTTCCATGGGATGTTATGGAAAACTCAAACGAACACTCTCGCCAACCCAATACTTAACTATATCTAGAGATACTCTTAAAGAAACTAGTTAGGGAAAGACTGTTAACGAAGTTAGTATGACATGACTTTCACTTAGTGAACTCATGCTGTTGTATAGTGATTACTACCACCTATTTTAAGTAGATAGAATCCAACCGTTCAGGAATTCCCTCTCGTTACTACAGGGACTGTATGTTGACTTGGTCCTAATTGTATCTCCTCTGGACCACTTTCCTGATCCAGATTAACTCCCTTCTGTTACTGAAGTGGTGACTTGTAAATTGACAATGGATATAACATGTCTAGAGATGAATAATCGGGCCTATCACACATTGTACAGAAGAATAGATCACTAGAACTTCTGAAGCTTAAAAGACCTATTTAGAAAGTAGGAAGCAACCAATGCCACATTAAATAGTTTAAACCCTGGTGAAGGCACAATGAGATTAGTCCATTTCCTGGATTATTTTTTAATGTGATAGAACAAAAATATAAAAAGGCCTATATGTAGATGAAAATAAAAACATCAGGAGGCAGTATGAAGATTAAACTGCTTTCAAGTTAGGCTAATGTAGCTGCAAGTTACAAAATTAGGAAGAAAGCTTTTGATAGAGGGTTTAATTGATAGATTTATTTTTTTTTAAATGATTAAGTTCAAACACAGTTTTAATTTTTTTCAAATTATACTAATTATTAAAAAGGAGGTTACTGTGCTAACGGTTTCAGAAGAGTGAAATTAATAAAAATAAAACTATCAATTGAATTTGTAAAGCTGTGCAATCCCTTTATATTTATGCTATTTCACAATCTTAATTTGTCATGAGTATTTAAAATATATAAAATAGTTTATTAATTCAAGAAAATATTTTTAAGCACCTATTTTGTTTTTGACAAGTTACAAGTTCTAAGGAATTTTGAGTAATTAACCATGAAGGTGTTTCTGCTCTCATGGAGGTGGTATTCTAGTCCAGAGAAACAGATAATAAAGAATTAACTGTTTAATAATAATCAATAATATCAATAATAATTGATAACATTAATAATTAGTAAAGAATATTAGTAAGTAATAATTAGTTGGCCATATTATTTATACAAGTTACTTATCATCATTGAGCCTTAATTTCCCTATCCATAAAATAGGGAAAAAATAGTATGCCAGTCTAATGGTCGTTGGGATCATTGATGATTCTGCCCACACTAAGTGTCTGATACAGTTAATTGAGTAGCTACTATTTTCCTTTCTTGATCTCATTTTAAATGCCATTTTCAAAGCTTTGAATATCCCTTAGTACTTTGTCTGAATATTTATATGAAAAATACCACAGTGTCCCCAAAAATATAGTTTAGGATTCATGTGCAAAATCATGTTATATTAAAAAAATATCAATTGTACAATCAGTCCCTTTCTAGAGTACCAAACTCCACTTGTAAAATGGGCTGCAGAGTCTGTGACTCTGTCACCTTAGAGACTGTCTCTTCTACTACTCACAAGATTTTATAAGCAGATCAACTACCTCAGACTCCAAGCTGAACTTTTGCCAGTGATGTGTAGTTTGCTATTTTTGTACTTGGAATCTAGGTCACTCCGTTTTTTTTTTTAGTAACCTTTTGGAAATGATTCACATTACTCATCATTTTCCCACTCTTTTTAGTGAATAGTCACTGACTCAAGAGGTAGTCATTCAATCAAGGGAAACTAAAAACAAAAACAAAACAACACTGTGTTTCCTAAGTAAATTTCTTGTAAGAGTCATTCAGATATAAAACTGTGGGGTCATAATAACATACTAGAGTTTGTGGATCTCAACTCAATTAAAGAGCCCCAGGATGTCAAAAGTTGAAATATGACAATAATATCATCACAAAATAAAGGTATAATAGGCAACACTCCATGATGCCTATGAATCTGAAGTGTTACCATTTTACATGATCTCAAGGTGGCTCATGTGCATTTCTTTTAGTCTCTCAGCGGCTATGGTGGCATTACAGTTAGGATCAGAAAAGCTTGTGAAGTCAGGGAATAGTCCTGAAGAGTTTCACTTTATAACCCATAGCATAGAGCCTTTTATGTATACCATGTATGTTCAATAAATGTTTATTGAATGAATCAATCAATAAGTTACTTGTTTCACAACTCCATGAATTAGCTAAATTTGGTTGAAGCACAATGACAAAATTAACTCATTTAATCCTCAAAATTGTCCCATTTGGTAATATGCCCACTCTATAAATGAGACATTTGTCGAATTGAAGCGACATCATTTGAACACAATTGTTTCTATCTCTAAAACACATATTAACCTTCGACTCAACCAGACTATATTGATTATACTGTACTATTCTTGGAATATCCAAAAGCTTACTATGTATTCATTCATTCATTAACATGAATATGTTGAGTAATCACAGTGTGCCTTGTTTTATGATCATTGCTGAGTAGAAGCAGACATGACCTTGCCTCTCATGTAGCTCATAATTTAATGGGGAAAACGTGCTTTAATCAAACAGTCACACACATAAATGTAACGTTATAATTCTAATTGCTAATAATGAGGTATGCATAGTGCTCAGACATTAATAATAAGGAAATCTGGCATCATGTGAGTGGTCAAAGATGATTTCACTTTGAAATGATAAAGTGACTCAGTGGAAGCAGGAAGACAGGGATTTCCAGGCAGAGGCAGCATTAATACAACAAATGCTCTATGACAGGAAGGAGTAGTGCTATGAATGAGGAGCTGAAAGAATCTGTAACAAGGAAGGAGAGAAAGCATCAGTGTAGCGAGGTGGGCAGGGGCTAGACTAGGTAGAGCCTTCTAAGGAAACTAAGCATTTTCAACTTCATCTTTGGTGCAGTGGCACATCATTCAAAGGGTTTCAGCAAGGGAGTGACCCAATCAGATACATGCTTTAGTAGGAAAACAATAGCTGTCACTCCCCTCCTCCCAGATATAAACCTACTTAGAAGAGGCAGCTAATTAATGGTTAGGATCACTCCTAGAGTGTAATTATCTTTGCTCTTGTTTTTACCCATCAAAGGAGGGTGCAGAATTATCTTCATTGATGTTTTAGTCACCGGAGAACTGTTCCACTTGATCAATGCTCAGAGTTCTTTTAATGCTGTCTACTTTACAATAACAGAAAAATCCCCCAAGGGTCATTCTTGTACTCTGGGTACAAATTTCATAATTATTAATGAAAAATTTAAATCCAGTTTATCTAAGCTGAAATGTTACTTTAAAAATGCTTTAACAGCATGGAGTTATCAATGGAATCGTTAATTGAATTACCTAATGGTAAAATTTAGGAATCAATTGCAAAAATAATTAAAGTAATGAGACTAGCAACATTTAGAAGATAGTATAAAGAGAGCAACTGTGTGAAATGGCAACTGCCTCTGGACACACTTAATAATTACAAATGCTTAAATGCATTATTGGTTCCAAAATGGCCCCTTGTGGAGTACAGAAGAGAGACAACATTCATTCTCCAGATACTATTCTGATTTTCTTTCCATAAATAAGCTATGTATATTAATTTATAAATATATATTAAAGTTGGGTCATGCAGATAACATTATTATTTCTAAAACAAAAAACCACTGTTGTGTTTTTTAAAACAAAGTCAAAGACAGGTAATTCTTGGTCTTTGAACTGATCCATAAACTACATCTATTCATTGGATTGGTTAATCTACAGCATTTCAAATTATCTTCTTTTCATACAAGTAAAGATGCATATTTTAAAAATTGAGCTTATGAAGTACAGTGTAAAGTCCTTCAGCTTTGGTGCCAGCCATGCTTAGGTTCAAATTTCAGCTCTGCACACTCAGACAGAAGGTGACTTTAGGTAAAATGATTTACTTCACCTTTAAAAATGGGGATATTCTTCTTCTTTTTTTATCTTTACCTTTTTCTTCAACAGACAGAACTTCAACTAAAATAAATCCAATGATACATATTTAAATCAATAAAACTAAGTAGACAACTATATAAATATTTGGGGAAAGAGAGCTACACAAGATCCAAGGTCTTCTCTTATCTACCAGCTCCATCATCTTTGTGTATATGTTCTCTATATAGAACATATAAGGACCAAGTTAATTGAAAAAATAAATTTGAGTAATATTCTTTTAACACACTGAAGTAGTCTAGCTCTAGCTCATGTTTTCCTAATTTCACTGAAAGAACAAAGTTGCTTATCTTTGGGAACTACTAATAAATAAAGTTTTTTTGTTTTTTTTTTATGACTGTGTTGGGTCTTCGTTTCTGTACGAGGGCTTTCTCTAGTTGCGGCAAGTGGGGGCCACTCTTCATCGCGGTGCACGGGCCTCTCACTATCGCGGCCTCTCTTGTTGTGGAGCACAGGCTCCAGACGCACAGGCTCAGTAGTTGTGGCTCACGGGCCTAGTTGCTCCACGACATGTGGGATCCTCCCAGACCAGGGCTCGAACCCATGTCCCCTGCATTAGCAGGCAGATTCTCAACCACTGCACCACCAGGGAAGCACTGTTTTTTTTTTATGGCAGTCCACAATGCTCTCTGGAGCTAACATTTGATACTACATGCTGCTCAGATGACGGTATTAAAGCCAGTTTTATTTAATCCTGTATTAAATATTTAGAATAATAAAGCATAATAAGGTATGCTTATCCTATTTTGCCTTTTATTTCATGGGAGATTTTGGAAAAAAAATAATGAGTAGAGAAAGTATATCTTCTGCATTCTGAATTGGCTCATGTGTAGGAGGAAGATGAGATTGTGATGGAGCAATTGGGGGTCTGTATCGTGCATTAATGCAAAATCATTCTTTGTAAAGTCTTGGGGAAAAATATACGCAGCATATTGTATGGCAAAACTTCCATTAGCATTTTATTGTACCAGTGATACAGCAATTACTTATACATTCTCCAAGTCCTTTGAGTCACTCCATTTTGAGCAATGTCTTAATAATATATGTAATAGCATTTTACCTGTGGTAGTACTATTATTGATCCAACACTATTAATGTTTGCAACATTTTTAAGACCCATTACCTACTTGTATAGTAGCCCTGCCTAGCAAAAGCACATCACTTTCTCTGTTAAAGTTTGGCAGACAACAGCACACAAAAAAAGCAATTTTACCTGCTACAGTGTCTGTTTGACTGCTTGATAATGTCAGTCAATAAGTGAACTCACTTTCCTATGGACCCTGGTAAACAAGATGTCTGCTCCATTTCAGATGCAAACAAAAAGAAAGGAGCCAAGATATGGGTGGATCAAAATAAAGTATTTTGGACAATATTTAATGGGCATTTGGGAGAAGATTAGGGGTTGAGAGGAGAGATACTGAAAATTATATCCCTTAAAGAAAACATTGCTTGAATAACCTATGGCAACAGCAGTATAGTGGTCTGGAAAATTTTTGAACAGAGATAGGAGGTTTGTTTCTTTCTTAATAGGGTTGTGACAGAAAGCCATTTGAATTGAAATAAATTTTAAAATATTCATACAGAAGATATACCATCTTACTATAATCTTACCTACCTGTCTACCTGTCTATTTAACACCTATCTCAATTTATCTATCTCTTGATCTATCATCTATCTAGCTAGCTAGCTATCTAATAAGCTTGCTAGCTAAATATCATTGTATTTATTTGTCTGCATAGGTATCTATTACCTAAATTTCTATTTTTACCTGGTGAATAGGAAGCATTATGAAGACAGTTAATAGCTTTAGTAAAACTTTGGAGTGGTTTAGGGGACTTTTCAAAAAGGCTCAAAGAAACGTGAGGCATTTTAATATAGCCGCAGAGCCAAAGAGCAATGATAGTTAAACCTTACCAGTCATGCACACTGGGTCAGTGTATGAGTAGGGAGAGTTTGGCTCGTGTTATGTCTCTGCTCAGAGCCCCAGTCTAAGGTGGGCATGGATAAAACAGGAACTTGGGTTCTGGGTCAAAATGTTCTAGTAGTGCATTTTCATTTAGTCATACATACTCAAAAATCATTCACAGCCATCACCTGAGATATCTTGGGATCAAATTCTCTGCCTAGTTCCTTGAAGACAAATGCTCTCCCCTGACTTCTTCCTTACTCAGTAGTGTTCCACAAATTTGGGTCTCTTTTTTCTTTTCCTAATGATTTCAGGTAGTCGATGTTTCCCCCAAAGCAAACAATATTAAAGTTAGAAAGAAAAGAAATAGAAGGGCGGGTTCATAAAGGTGAGACTTTTTTTTACTTAACGTACTACAATTATTATAATAAAATATGCTAAGAGCTTTTAGAGATTAATATGTGACCGGCACATTGAAGCATTAAGGTCTTGTGAGGAAAACAGATGGAATACTCAAAATGGTTTATAAAGAAACTGTTTCCAAAATTAAAGGAATGTGGAGAGTTAAAGGAACCAATAAGGGATGGCCGGGCACTAAGGGACTGACATGCCAAGAAGTCCTAAATTCTTCAAAGATGGAAGAAGCAGAAGGAGAGACTACAGTTATTGGAGGCCAGTGAGAGCTGGAACAATGTGGGAGGAGCTCCCATCAGGAATCTTAGCCTTGAAGAAACTCAGACAATGACAGCGTAAAAAATCCAGCCTCCCTTTCCTCCTATTCTACAATCTCCTATAAATGGTTTTCATTAGCTCAACCCAACAAGAAGCTGGAAAGCCCAGGGGACCCAGACTGCACAGTTCATAGAGATCCTCCAGTTGGGACTCAGGGCAGAGAAGGGACTGAATATTTAGGGGAAATGGAGGGTAACCTGCATGATGCTTTACCTCGAAGTCCCATCACATCCTTAAGATTATCCCGTAGTTCATTTGAGGAAATTGAGACTCAGAGTGGGAGAGTGACAACCCAAGTTCAGCTTGGGATCAACTAGTAATTGGTGGGACTCCAGTTCAATCCCAGCTTTGCCCACCATCACCACTGCTTCCCCCCACACCATATACAGTTTCTCTGAAAAAGATAAAAAAGTAATGGGGTAACCTCAGTTGAACAAAGGACATTTATTAGTTTGGGGCAAGTTTTGAAGTAAAGAACTTTTCAGTTCGCAAATGCTTTGAGCAGTATTGCAATTGCCTTTCACAACCATACTATTGTTAGGTCTGGAAAGGAGCTTTTCCCCAATTTGTAGAAAAGGAAATTAAACAAAGAGGCCAAGGATTTTGTTTCCAGTCATACAATCAATGTTAGAACTTGTGTTGGAATCAAGCCTGTCTAAGCTTTAGTCCATTGTCTTCCCCCATCTTACCATTATTTTAATATGGCTTGTGCATCCAAAGAGGTAGCATTTTATACTCGTATCATTAATCTGTAGTTACTGCCAGGCAATAAGCCTATACAAAATTAGCACACCCATCCCCCACAAGTTGCTTCACATAGTTGTAAACTCAATTTCATAATGTTTGTATATTTTGATTTGTGGATGATTCCTTGGCCTACAAAGCAGATACTAACACATTATTAATGGATCCCCAAGTACAACTGGTGATGACCTTTTCAAAAACTGAGATAAGGTGATGAGAGCAGCCTCATGCAAAATAATAAAGGTCACTCAGATTTTATCATTTAACTTTCATAATGCAGATATTAAATGAAGCCTACTTAATAAAATGTGTATTTTGAAAAAGAGAAGATGAGATCATGAATTATACTAGTTGAACTGTGACAGTGAATTTTGGTGACTATTTTCTACATTATACAAAGTCTGAGGATTATTCCCCATGAAGAAACAGAGTTGTAATGAAAAAGATTGGCAGTCAGGGGCTCAGCTTCTACTGATACATGTGAAAGGCCTCTACTCCTGTTTTTACCCCGATCTTGTATCTGACCCAGCTGCATCCTGAGAATGCGAACAGACCCACTTTCTCAATTTTTTATTGCTTTATAATCATATCTGGTGACCTAAAATAATGACGCAATATTGCTTTATGATTTTTTGTAATTCTGTAGGTTGGCTGAATTCAGCTAGGCAGTTCTGTTTCACTTGTACTCCACTTGGGGTTGGTGGGGGGAGGTCACTCAAGTGGCATCATTCAACTGTGAGCTTGGCCAGTGCTATAATATCCAAGATAACCTCACTCGTATGTCCAAGACATTGGTGCTGGTGGCCAGCTAGTGAGTTATGGCTTTTATCCATGTGACCTCTTTCATTTATTCTCTACATTCCCTCTCATCATTCAGTAGACTAGCTTGAGTTTCTTGGCATGGTAGCTGGTTTCCAAAAGAGCAAAATCAGAAGCTCCCCAACTCATATGGGCTAAACCCAGAATTGGCACAATGTAACTTTAGCCACATTCTATTGGACAAATAAGTGATAAGGCCAGTTCATTTGCCCTAGTTCTTTACAACAGTGTTCTATTGTGTTATCCATAGTTCCGTAGTATGGAAGTATAGTACATAACTATTTTTTTCAATTTAATTTAATTTAATTTTTATACAGCAGGTTCTTATTAGTACATTACTTTTAAAATAAAAGAAATATGTACTTTTACCCAAAGTTAAACCAAAATAAACCTGTTCTGTGGAAACTGTGGAGACCAGTGAAAGAAGGGAAGCCAGAGAAAAAAAGTGAGGATGTGAAATGATAATTGGACTTCATGTCTAGGTTACTACAAGACCTTTTCCAATCCAATAGTTGATGAACATTAAAAGGAAACCATACATCATGCTATGCACACATTTACAATAGATCACTCAACACAAAGAAATAAATCCCTATCATTAATAAATCACAGTGATCCCCATGATGCCAGTAAATCTTAATAATAAAATGAATCAAAAGTTTTTTGATTAATATGTCTATAATTAAATAATGGAATCCTCCTCTGAAGTATTGTTATAACATATAGTTTTAGGATAAAATATATTTTTATTGAGGAATTGGTCAAACCCTTAGAAATATGTTTTTCCACCATCATTCTGGAAAGCAAGACAGATTTATACATGTGAGTCTACCTTTCTCTTTTTCTTTGGCATGAAGAGGAAAGAAAATTTCTTCTGACTGCATATTTTTTTATTTTAGATTCTACACTTAAAATATATATGCTATACAGATAGTTACTAGACTTATGGTGATCATTTCATAACGTATGAATATGTCAAATCTCTATGTCGTACATCTGAAACTAACATAATACTATACATCAACTATATTTCAATTAAAAATTAAAATACCTACTATATAAATTCACATATCGTACTGTATTGAAACTTTCTGAACATCAATTTTTTCATATACAAAGCAGGGCTGATATTTCTCATAGCAGCACAGGTTCATCCAAGTTATTAAAAAATATACTTTGGGGAGCAACTATGTGAGAGGCATTCTTTAGGTACTGAATAAAGCAAGTAAAGTCCCTGCTCACATGGAATTTATGTTCTGTAAGAACAGGCAAACATTCTTGTTTTTAAATTTTACAATATTGCTTCATAATTCAGCATTTGATATCAAACAGTAAAAGAGCTTTGCAAAGAATAGAAACACGCTGAGGTTATTGTGATTATAAGTGGATAAGGGACTGCTCTAGATTGGGTGGTCCAAGAAGAACTCTACCAGGAAATGTTATTTAAACAGAAATCTGCACTGCAGTGTGGAACCAACCAAGCAGGTCTAGGGAGAACTCCATTTGAGGAAGAGAGAAAAGTAGGTCTTGAACAGGAAGAAGTTGACATAAGAATGAAACTGGAGTCCACTAGGAATAGGGGGGAATACTGAGATGTTGGGTAAATCTATGCGGATTGGAGTACATAAAGTGTGTGTGCGTGTGTGCAGGCACGCGTGTGTGTGTGTGAAAGTAAGGGGTTCATATTTTAGTTTAAATTCCATGGGAAGCTATTGGATGATTTTTAGCAGAATTCAGAGATTTTAAGTAATTTATCTGCACTAGTCATAGTCATTTTTCTCTTTTTCTGGTAACTTCCTTACACTTTCTTTGTCCTGGGTGGTGGGAAGTGTCTTGAAAACTACATTTCCTAGTCTCCCTCGCCAACTGGTTTCACATTTCTTTTCAGTACAGTAGAGGCACTGACAGGAATTTGGAGTGTGGAGCATGGGAAAAAGCCAGCATAGCCCCAATTCTCTCTATATGGCGCAGAATCTTCAGAAGTGACTGCAGTCCTTCAGTGGTTCTACTGCCTATTGAATACCCCTTCTCCATTATCTTACTGATGCCAAATGGCTTCAGCTACTTAACTCTGGTAACTCCAGCTTTCCTTTTTATATCCCTAGCTTGTAAAGGTGATAACGGCTTTCTGTTGATACTAATTTCTTGGTTGCCTCATTGGTCACTTTTGTCCTATAAGTTTTGCTAACACCTTTGTAGTGAGTCATGAATATCAAATTCCCACTATTGATGTAGTATGGATTCTCTTTCCTAACTGTTTAAAATCAGGACAGCTAAGCATGTGGCAGAGGCAGGACCTATTTCCTCTAGAATCTAGAGCACACTTCTAAATCCCTTGCTCTTAATTTGTTACTAGTTTGGTGACCATGATGTTTATAGATCATTGGTTTTCTAGTTGGTTTCTTCAACCAGTTGTTAAGTTTTATAAAATCATAGCTTCAGATATTTATCTCTGTGTTCCTAGCACCTAACCAAGTGTCACTCACAGTCAAACCTTGATGAATTACTTCTCACTTTGTGATGCACAAGAGTTCCTGGTTATAAGACTACATGTCTGATCTAGTCACCTGATTTCTAAATCGGTCCTGGTAAGACAAAGCCCTTGCCCATTGTCTGTCTGTATTAGACACAGACACAGAAATCCTCTTCCTCAACCTCAACACAATATCTGGTGCTGTGCTACTTTGGACAAACTTTCCAGAGACTCAGTGCCTGCATACTATATCCTCAACATATTCAACTCATTCATTGCCCATTGTTGCAATTCATAAACCTATTGAATCCAAGATAATAATAATACGGAATGTTTCTCTAAAATTTAATTTGGACACAGTGTCATATTTTGAAATCTTTTCATTAAGCTTAAATTGTTGGGAATAATACTAAGATGGTCAAAGTGAAGATAGATCTGAATGCACAAAACAACAAGAGGTAGGGTAGGTACAGTACTTTTGATGTGCATGGAGAGTGTTTTAAGCACCTTTGATCATGATAACATTAACTTAAGCATTTGCCACATGTTGGGGAAAATGTTTTTATATTCATTGCTCTTCATAAAAAGTGTTATGTGTTAAAATGAATGTTAATGTTCATGTGTTTTATTAAATATTCAAACTGTAATATTTTCTGAACTAGCTCATCCCGTAAGAAAATTATTGGAAGTCAACTAAACTAAGGAATTGCTTTACACATAAGTTATAAATGGTTTAAGGAGACTTATTTCCAACAGATTTAATTCTCATGTTTGAAAATTATATAAGTATCAAACTATTTAGTTTACCCAAGCATTATTCCAAGCTCTGTAATAAACATTCTACATGAATATTCTAAACCAATACTATAATTGGTAGTTGTGTGAGATTTTTAAGAAATTCTGGCTTTATAGAACAATCTCAGGTGCAGATCTTTCCTTTAGAAATAGAGATGATTCCTTCTCAAATATAGAGAAAGAGAGAGAGAGAGAAACATATTTGTTTAATCATTATGGTTGCTATCACATTGTATTTAACCAATGTATCT
Organism: Mesoplodon mirus; assembly: GCF_964341445.2. Taxonomy (NCBI): domain Eukaryota; kingdom Metazoa; phylum Chordata; class Mammalia; order Artiodactyla; family Ziphiidae; genus Mesoplodon; species Mesoplodon mirus. Next base: position 24,527,241 of record NC_138995.1, on the reverse strand, counting down.
ATAGTTATCAATCTGCAATATGACTGATAGAGTCAAAACAAGAGAAATAAATCCACTGGCATATTTTGTTAGAGAATAGTCTAGGATGACAACATTCTCATAATTCTAGGATTAGTTGTTAGATTCTAGAAAATGAGAACAGATTGAGCCAATTCAGTAATAATTTCTCTGTGTCTCTTTTTTTTTTCTGTCTTTTTCCAACACTTTTGAAATATTTGTTTCATGTAGAAAACAAAACTTGACTACTAACTTCAACAATTACTGTAGTTCCTTCATTACCCTTGGTATAGCTAAGGTGCTTACAAATCACTGATAAAGATTAAATACTAATTAAATACTAATTTACTTTGACAACTGCAAGTCAGTAAACACAGATGCTCCAAAATTGTGACTTATTATTTTCAATAGGTAACTGATCACTACTTTTTAAACACACTAGTCACAGAGCATTTTCCATTTAATTGTGAAATATCAAGTCAACAGGAAGGGCTTTTATTAAAATACTAGCTAGCATGGACTCTAAAACTTCTCAAAGAGATGAACACTCAAAGCCATTAAAGGCAAAATACCTTATCAGTTTGAATGACAATAATAGCTTGGCACATCCATTAGTGCATTAATACTACATGAAGGTATTACATTGTTTCCACATATCTATTAATACCCTGTTTCCACAAATCTATTAATATAATTAGTGATAATATGGAAAGCATTCAATATTTTTGAAACTTTAAAAAAGAGAAAATTTTTAAAGGATTGTCTTTGGTAGTTTTTCCTTCTTTTCCAGTCCAATGACAGTAAAAAGATATTAGCATAGAACTGTCATATAATGATGCATATAATGATTGTCTGCACAATCAAGGAAATATCCTGAAAGCTGAGCTGATAAAACATTTTGTCTAAGATTAGGGCCGTAGTTGGGGGATCAATAATTGAGTTGGGTTTATATGCCAGCTTAAACACTTATTTTCATTGTGATCAGACAAAGTCATTTAAAACTCCTTGATCTTTCATTTATTCACTTGGAAAACGAGGCTAACATCTACCTCACAAATTAACTATTGCAACTGTAAACCTCATTTTAGGGTTTTGTGTATTTCTTGGAACATTGGAAGCTCCTGTAAATATCAGCTCTTTGTAGTATTATTATATCTTAAAATACTCAAAATGGGGTAGACTTATCTTCATTTTGTAGGACAAATGAACTGAATTTGGCCCATGAGCACACAAACAATAAGTGCTATACAGGCTGAGTTTTAAAGATGGTCAGTATTAGGGAATTAGCATATTGCAGTAGTGAGGCACTCAGCGTTGTGCCGTACAGAAGAAATACATAGCAACTTCAACAACAATAAAATAGCATCAGTATTTTCTTTTCTTCAACCTGTGTGCTTTCCTTTTCTGACTCCTCCCTATTACAGTGGTTGTGTCAGACTGTGTAGGAAGGCAGCTAACAAGACTAGTATCAAAGGTACCAAAGGAACTGGATCCTCTGCAGACAGGTTATTTATACCAGGTGGCTGGGATGTGACAATTTTTGACAGTCCCATTTCAGTTTTATCAGAATGTTAACACTGAGGAAGCCATGCTAGACATCAGATCTAGGTGATTCTATTGCTTTAAATCTAACTTACGATCATTTGTCTCACTGGTGGTTTGGATTCATAAAGTGGAGAAATGCAGGACTTCCCCTCTGTGCTTGATTTTGGCTCTTGTTCTTGACTCTGAGCCCTGCTACTTACCCCACTTCAGTTCTTGAAATTGTTCCATTCTGATACTTGGAGCGTTGAGGGACTAAGGGAGATTCAGGACCTGTCAAAGTCACTCCAGGATAATAGGGCATTTCAGCTTCTGCTCCTATAGTATCAATCTATAACAGGTGACTGGTTTTGATTTTCTGTGTCCTACCCCAGAGCCAGTGTACAGAAGTCAGACTTCTGTCTCCATTTTTATTTGTAACTTGGTTTGATAAATGTCCCACAGCATTGCATTCAACCAAGAATTATTTTTTACCAAAAAAAAACTCTAAAGCACATCTATATTTTTTATTTCCAAATTTGAAGAAGTTTAAAATAAATTAGAAAGAAAGCATCATTAATTGCAGCAGGTAGTAATATTCCACTTCATTAGATTGTTTTCCTCTTTTTCAAAAATACATACATAACGTGATTCAGCAGGTAGTCGTAGATAATTTGAGGAATCAGTATAGTCAAGGCACCTCCTAAGCAAAGTTAATATGTAGTAGTGGTCTCTCCAATCTTAAGTATCCCCATAGAACATAAGGTACATTTATCAGGCTTTTGGCACAAGGCATAAGAGAGCTATGTGACATAGTTTGATATCGGTGTGGTTTCCAGACATCGTTTTTTCACGCTTACAATTTAAATGTATGGCTAGAGGCTGGTATTTTCTAGTTGTAAAGAGGCTGTCTGGTGTCTTTCTGCTTAGATGTGAACAGGACCCCCAATCCTCACCACACTTCTGTAGAATTCTTCCTCTTCTATATGTCGCTCTCTAGGGTAGCGTGAGAAGAAAGTTCAGAGAAAAGGTCGTATTCTGGGTGGACAGCTTGCATCTGTCTAAAAGGAAACTTCATTTATTTCCATTTTATGCTATTTTATTTGAAAAAGGATGTTTAAGTGATATTTGCTTGCGTCTTGCTCTACCAGTGAGAAAAATCACATACCATAGACAAACATGTCAGTGGAAGGTCTCAAAGATTTTGAAGTAGTTTCAAAGTCTGATAGTAAAAAAGAAAAAAATGCAAGGCATTCTTTTTTTCATGCTGTGGAGAGGTACTTATTGATGAAATGATTAAATCAGTATTTTGATGGGATTTTCTTAGAAACCTACAACTACCCTACATTTCCAAATGAATCCAGTTAATATCATAGGTAGAAAATAGTCGATGTATAGGATCTCGTGTTGAAGCAGATATGCTAAAATATAAATTCTCAAACATCATTACTTATAATATATCTTTATTTAACTTTTTCAGAGGGCAGTTGAGGAGAATTTGCCAAACTTTACATGCACACAGCCTTTGTGTTAGTAAATCTACAAATACAATTTTATCCTAGACGTCTTTGCCCATTTCTGACAGTAACTATATAAGTACATTCATTGTGACATTGTTTGTAATTGTTATCTATTGATGAAAATTTAGGTTATTTTCAAGTTTTTCACTGTTTAAACAAAATGTGGTACATTAAAAAGTGTAATATATAGCCTGTAAAGGTGAAATAGATCTATATGCCTTGGCAGTTGCCTTTGCATAAAACTCACAAAGAAGAAACTAGTATTGGGTGATGTCTAAGAGAACAGTCCATTGAATTAAACTCTTTGGGTTTAATGTCTGGCTCCATTTAGTAACTGGGTAATGTACAAGTTACCCAAAGTCTTTGAGTATTGGACTTTTCCTCTGTTAATGTAATTCTTAAAATGGTCACCCTAGTAGGATTTATACAAATTTAAAGAATTAATTCTGGGGAGAGACATAAGTAGATGAAAGAAAATTTACTTTTTACTTACATGTCCATTAAAATGTTAAAGTTAATTATCACAGAATTGTAAGATTTAAATGTATTTAGATGTCTCACTCAGTATGCTGGATCTCACCCATCCAGCCCTCCACCCGCTCTCTACTCATTTTTACCTGCTCTATGTCCCAGAAGGCTGACGTGGACAGTGCATCAGTGGGTTTTCCCACGTTCTAGATTGTGGTTGAGTCAGAGCAATGAGAAATATGGGAAGAAAATCAGAGGGTAATAGGAGAGTGAATTGAGGCATTTATTCCCCAGGTGCCTTCTCTCCTATGTTTCTATGATCTGGCTATTTATGGCCATAGCTCCTTTGGCCAGCTTCTCTCATTACCTTCTCTCAGCATTCTGGTGAAGGATCCCTATCCTTGCTCCTTCAAGCCTGGGGGTGGTGATATCTTCCCATGGTGCCAACCTCTGAAGTAGTATACTGTCTGTTACTTCTTTTTCTAAATGCTACTGGTAGCCTTTGCAAATAGCCTATTTTAACATTGTTCTCAAGTTACCTAGTTGGAGTGTGCCACCTTTTCATGTCAAGACTGTGACCAGTAGACTCAAACCCATCCAAACAAACCCAGAAGTCAAAAGTCCATCTTGTGGAGATCACAGTCCAGTGGGTCTGTTTGATTTCCTGCTCCTTCTGAAGCAGTTAGCACAGTGCCAGGCACACTATAAATATTAAATACATATTTAATGAACAAATAAATCATGAATAATAAATGCATGCATGAATGAATGAATAGTTGGATGGATGGATGAATGAATGAATAAATAACTGGGATTATTATTTATCCATTCAATTTCTAAAAGCAAAGACTCTGTTCTGCTGATTTTTCTTATAAGTTGTAAACTTAACTGCCTGTGAAAGATGTAGATCTTAGAAAATTACTGTCTTCATATATGCGATTTTTACCCCCTTCTCTCCCCAGTGGTTAAGTGACATATCTTTTTCCTTAAGGCTTCTGACATATTTGCTTTATCATCCTCAGGCAATTATTGTTGCAGATGAAACCTTTCAAAATAATTTAAATGAGGTTGGTTTCAATTAATGCTACAAACTCCAACTGGCTCAGAGCAGTTTTTTCCTTTGTTTTTATTTTTTCACATTTGAATATTCTAGCAAGTGAAATTTGATATCAATGTCTGACCAATTATTTATTGTCATTAATATTATTATTGGTTACCTGAATACCGTGCTTATAGGTCACATTGAGGTATAAAGGTATAATACTTCCTCAGGAAAAAATGTCATAACATGTGAGTTTATATATACAAATAGCTCTTCTGAACTAATATTCAGAGTCATTTAACTGGAATAAATGACTACAGTTAGAAAACTACTGGAAAGCTCTGCAGTATCACAATTCAAGTAAGGAAGACCTGGATTTAATACTTCTACATGTGGATACTTACAGTTACATGATTTAAAACCTTCTCACCCCATATTTCCCATACATAAAATGGTAAGGATTAAATGAGGTATGATACATTAGTTAACATGTGTTGAGAAGTTTCCTAGTTGCAAGCACGATGCCATTATTATTATTATTGGTATCACTTCTTTATTAACATGATTCACTCATTTGTCCAGTATGGTGCTTATTGGAACAAAACTGAATAGAAGAAAGAGGGAAAATGTGGTGTAATGTGAGAAGAGGAGTCTAGATGGATTAGTTTCCTTTGGTCCAAGGAGATGTAGTTTTGTCTCAATTAGTGATGAAGACCAGTGAGAGTGACCCAAAGTCTAGGTAAAGTGACACATGTCTTTTGAGAAGGTGAGGATCACTTGACTATTAGAATGGCAACTTCTGTTCTTCTTTCCTCACACAATGTATCTTTAACCTATGTTAAAATGTAGCATGATCTATTCTACACTGTGATGCTTGTGTGTGTGTTCATATGTGTGTGCACAAACATGATTACTGGAAGTAAGATTCTAAATTCCACTAGTAAAAGTGTAATACTGGTGCTACCTTTTTTTTTTTTAACCATCTTTATTGGAGTATAACTGCTTTATATTGTTGTGTTAGTTGCTGCTATATAACAGTGAATCAGCTATACATAGACATATATCCCCATATCCCATCCCTCTTGCATCTCCCTCCCATGCTCCTATCCCAGCCCTCGAGGTGGTCACAATGAACGAGCTGATCTCCCTGTGCTATGTAGATGCTTCCCACTATCTATTTTACATCTGGTAGTGTATATATGTCAACGCTACTGTATCACTTCATCCCAGCTTACCCTTCCCCATCCCCATCCCCGTGTCCTCAAGTCCATTCTCTACGTCTGCGTCTTTATTCCTGTCCTGCCCCTAGGTTCATCAGAACCATTTTTTTTTTTAAGATTCCATATATATGTGTTAGTATACGGTATTTCTTTTTCTCGTTCTGACTTACTTCACTCTGTATGACAGTCTTTAGGTCCATCCACCTCACTACAAATAACTCAATTTCATTTCTTTTTATGGCTGAGCAATATTCCATTGTATATATGAGCCACATCTTCTTTATCCATTTATCTGTCAGTGGACACTTAGGTTGGTTCTATGTCCTGGCTATTGTAAATAGTGCTGCAATGAACATTGTGGTACATGACTCTTTGAATTATGGTTTTCTCAGGGTATATGCCGAGCAGTGGGATTGCTGGATCATTTAGTAGTTCTATTTTTAGTTTTTTAAGGAACCTCCATTACTGTTCTCCATAGTGGCTGTATCAATTTACATTCCCACCAACAATGCAAGAGGGTTCCCTTTTCTCCACACCCTCTCCAGTATTTATTGTTTGTAGATTTTTTGATGATGGCCATTCTGACCGGTGTGAGGTGATATCTCATTGTAGTTTTGATTTGCATTTCTCTAATGATTAGTGATGCTGAGCGTCCTTTCATGTGTTTGTTGGCAATCTGTATATCTTCTTCGGAGAAATGTCTATTTAGGTCTTCCGCCCATTTTTGGATTGGGTTGTTTGTTTTTTTGATATTGAGCTGCATAAGCTGCTTGCATATTTTGGAGATTAATCCTTTGTCAGTTGCTTCATTTGCAAATATTTTCTCCCATTCTGAGGGTTGCCTTTTCATCTTGTTTATGGTTTCCTTTGCTATGCAAAAGCATTTAAGTTCATTAGGTCCCATTTGTTTAGTTTTGTTTTTATTTCCATTTCTCTAGTACGTGGGTCAAAAAGGATCTTGCTGTGATTTATGTCATAGAGTGTTCTGCCTATGTTTTCCTCTAAGAGTTTGATAATGTCTGGCCTTACATTTAGGTCTTTAATCCTTTTTGAGTTTATTTTTGTGTATGGTGTTAGAGAGTGTTCTAATTTCATTCTTTTACATGTAGCTGTCCAGTTTTCCAAGCAACACTTATTGAAGAGGCTGTCTTTTCTCCATTGTATATTCTTGCCTCCTTTATCAAAGATAAGGTGATCATATCTGTGTGGGTTTATCTCTGGGTTTTCTATCCTTTCCATTGATCTATATTTCTGTTTTTCTGCCAGTACCATACTGTCTTGATGACTGTAGCTTTGTAGTATAGTCTGAAGTGAGGAGGCCTGATTCCTCCAGCTCCGTTTTTCCTTCTCAAGATTGTTTTTGCTATTTGGGGTCTTTTGTGTTTCCATAAAAATTGTGAAATTTTTTGTTCTAGTTCTGTGAAAAATGCCACTGGTAGTTTGATAGGGATTGCACTGAATCTGTAGATTGCTTTGGGTAGTAGAGTCATTTTCACAATGTTGATTCTGCCAATCTAAGAACATGGTATATCTCTCCATCTGTTTGTATTATCTTTCATTTCTTTCATATAGTTTTCTGCATACAGGTCTTTTGTCTCCTTAGGTAGGTTTATTCCTAAGTATTTTTACTTTTTGTTGCAATGGTAAATGGGAGTTTTTCCTTAATTTCTCTTTTCAGATTTTTCATCATTAATATATAGAAATACAAGAGATTTCTGTGCATTAATTTTGTATCCTGGTACTTTACCAAATTCATTGATTAGCTCTTTTAGTTTTCTGGTAGCATCTTTAGGTTTCTGTGTGTATAATATCATGTCACCTGCAAACGGTGACAGTTTTACTTCTTTTTTGATTTGGATTCCTTTTATTTCTTTTTCATTTCTGAATGCTGGGGCTAAAATTTCCATAACTATGTTGAATAATAGTGGTGAGAGTGGGCAACCTTGTCTTCTTCCTGATCTTAGTGGAAGTTGTTTCAGTTTTTCACCATTGAGAAAAATGTTAGCTGTGGGTTTTATATATGGCCTTTATTTATTTATTTTTTTATTGTTTTGGATTTTTTTGCGGTACGGGGGCCTCTCACTGTTGTGGCCTCTCCCGTTGCGGAGCACAGGCTCCGGATGAGCAGGCTCAGCGGCCATGGATCACTAGGCTAGGGGCCTAGCCGCTCCGCGGCATGTGGGATCTTCCCGGACCGGGGCACAAACCCGTGTCCCCTGCGTCGGCAGGCGGACTCTCAACCACTGCGCCACCAGGGAAGCCCAACGGCCTTTATTATGTTGAGGTAAGTTCCCTCTTTGCCTACTTTCTGGAGAGATTATATCATAAATGGGTGTTGAATTTTGTCAGAAGGTTTTTCTGCATCTGCTGAGATGATCATATGCTTTTTCTCCTTCAGTTTGTTAATATGGTGTATCACATTGACTGATTTGCGTATATTGAAGAATCCTTGTATTCCTGGGATAAACCCCACTTGATCGTGGTGTATGATCCTCTTAATGTGCTACTGGATTCTGTTGGCTAGTATTTTGTTGAGGATTTTTGAATCTATGGTCATCAGTGATATTGCCCTTTAGTTTCCTTTTTTTGTTGACATCTTCTTCTGGTTTTGGTATCAGAGTGATGATGGCCTCATAGAATGAGTTTGGGAGTGTTCCTCCCTCTGCTATATTTTGGAAGAGTTTGAGAAGGATAGGTGTTAGCTCTTCTCTAAATTTTTGATAGAATTTACCTGTGAAGCCATTTGGCCCTGGGCTTTTATTTGTTGGAGATTTTAAAGCACAGTTTCAATTTCATTGCTTGTGATTGGTCTGTTTATATTTTCTATTTCTTCCAGGTTCAGTCTCAGAACATTGAGCTTTTCTAAGAATTTGTCCATTTCTTCTAGGTTGTCCATTTTATTGGCATATAGTTGCTTGTAGTAATCTCTCATTATCCTTCTATTTCTGCAGTGTCAGTTGTTACTTCTCCTTTTTCACTTCTAATTCTATTGATCTGAGTCTTCTCCCTTTTTTCTTGATGAGTCTGGCTAATGGTTTATCAATTTTGTTTACCTTCTAAAAGAACCAGCTTTTAGTTTTACTGATCTTTGCTATCATTTCCTTCATCTTTTTCATTTATTTCTGATCTGATCTTTTATGATTTCTTCCCTTCTGCTAACTTTGGGGGTTTTTTTGTTCTTCTTTCTCTAATTGCTTTAGGTGTAAGGTTAGGTTGTTTATTTGAATTTTTCTTGTTTCTTGGGGTAAGGTTGTATTGCTATAAACTTCCCTCTTAGAACTGCTTTTGCTGCATCCCATAGTTTTGGGGCTGTCATGTTTCCATTGTCATTTGTTTCTAGGTATTTTTTTTCCTCTTTTATTTCCTCAGTGATCTCTTGGTTTTTAGTAGTGTATTGTTTAGCCTCCATGTGTTTGTATTTTTTACAGTTTTTTTTTCCTGTAATTGATATCTAGTCTCCAAGTGTTGTGGTTAGAAAAGATACTTGATATGATTTCAATTTTGTTAAATTTACCAAGGTTTGATTTGTGACGTAAGATATGATCTGTCCTGGAGAATGTTCCATGAGCACTTGAGAAGAAAGTGTATTCTGTTATTTTTGGATGCAATGTCCTATAAATATCAATTAAGTCCATCTTGTTTAATGTATCATTTAAAGCTTGTATTTCCTTATTTATTTTAATTTTGGATGATCTGTCCATTGGTGAATGTGGTGTGTTAAAGCCCCCTACTATTACTGTGTTACTGTCGATTTCCCCTTTTATAGCTGTTAGCATTTGCCTTATGTATTGAGGTGTTCCTATGTTGGGTGCATAAATATTTACAGTTGTTATATCTTCTTTGAGTGATCCCTTGATCAGTAAGTAGTGTCCTTCGAGTCTCTTGTAGTAGTCTTTATTTTGAAATCTATTTTGTCTGATATGAGAATTGCTACTCCAGCTTTCTTTTGATTTTCATTTTCATGGAATATCTTTCTCCATCCCCTTACTTTCAGTCTGTTTTGCGTTTGTTTTTGTAGGTCTTTTCCTTCTCTTGTGTTTCCTGCCTAGAGAAGTTCCTTTAGCGTTTGTTGTAAAGCTGCTTTGGTGGTGCTGAATTCTCTTAACTTTTGCTTGTCTGTAAAGGTTTTAATTTCTCTCTGGAATCTGAATGAGATCCTTTCTGGGTAGAGTAATCTTGGTTGTAGGTTTTTCTCTTTCATCACTTTAAATATGCCCTGCCACTCCCTTCTGGCTTGCAGAATTTCTGCTGAAAGATCAGCTGTTAACCTTATGGGTATTAGCTTGTATGTTATTTGTTGCTTTTCCCTTGCTGCTTTTAATATTTTTTCTTTGTATTTAATTTTTGATAGTTTGATTAGTATGTGTCTTGGCGTGTTTCTCCTTGAATTTATCCTCTATGGGACTCTCTGCACTTCCTGGACTTGACTGATTATTTCCTTCCCCATATTAGGGAAGTTTTCAGCTATAATCTCTTTAAATATTTTCTCAGTCCCTTTCTTTTTCTCTTCTTCTTCTTGGACCCCTATAATTCGAATGTTGGTGCATTTAATGTTGTGCTAAAGCTCTCTGATACTGTCCTTAATTCTTTTCATTCTTTTTTCCATAATCTGTTCTGCAATACTTATTTCCACTCTTTTATATTCCAGGTCACTTATCCGTTCTTCTGCCTCAGTTATTCTGCTATTGATTCCTTCTAGAGAATTTTAAATTTCATTTATTGTGTTCATCATTGTTTGTTTGCTCTTTAGTTCTTCTAGGCCCTTGTTCAACGGTTCTTCTATTTTCTCCATTCTATTTCCAAGATTTTGGACCATCTTTACTATCATTACTCTGAATTCTTTTTCAAGTAGACTGCCTATTTCCTCTTCATTTGTTTGGTCTGGTGGGTTTTTACCTTGCTCCTTCATCTCCTGCATATTTCTGTGTCTTCTCATCTTGCTTAACTTACTGTGTTTGGGGTCTCGTTTTCACAGGCTGCAGGTTCGTAGTTCCCATTGTTTTTGGTGTCTCCCCACAGTGGGTAAAGTTGGTCCTGTGGCTTTTGTAGGCTTCCTGGTGGAGGGGATTGGTGCCTGTGTTCTGGTGGATGAGGCCGGATCTTGCCTTTCTGTTGGGCAGGACCACGTCCAGTGGTGTGTTTTGGGGTGTCTCTGAACTTAGTATGATTTTAAGCAGCCTCTCTGCTGATTGGTGGGCTTGTGTTCCTGTCTTGCTAGTTGTTTAGCATGGGGTGTCCAGCACTGGAACTTGCTGGTTGTTGAGTGTAGCTGGGTATTAGCGTTGAGACAGAGATATCTGGGTGAGCTCTCACCAACTGATATTACATTGAGCCTGGAGGTCTCTGGTGGTCCAATGTCCTGATCTCGGCTCTCCCACCTTAGAGGCTCAGGCCTGATACCCAGCCATAGCACCAAGACCATCTTGGTGTGTCACCACACTGCTTAGAAGAAAAGGGAGAAAAAAAAGGAAGAAAATAAATAAGTTCAGTTATTATATAAAATAAAGTTTTTAAAATAAAAAACTAAAAAATATTATTAAAAGTAAAGAATTAAAAACTAATAAAAAAAAAAGAGAGCAACCAAACTAATAAACAAATCCACGAATGAAAACAAGTGTAAAAACTAAACTAAGGGGCCTCCCTGGTGGCGCAGTGGTTGAGAGTCCACCTGCCGATGCAGGGGACACGGGTTCGTGCCCCGGTCCGGGAAGATCCCACATGCCGCGGAGTGGCTGGGCCCGTGAGCCATGGCTGCTGGGCCTGCGCGTCCAGAGCCTGTGCTCCGCAACGGGAGAGGCCACAACAGTGAGAGGCCCGCGTACCTCAAAAAAAAAAAAAAAACTAAACTAAGATAACGATATAAATCAGAAACTAGTCATTCGCATACAGCAATCCCCAAGTCTACAGTTGCTCCCAAAGTCCACCATGTCAATTTTGGGATGATTCGTTGTCTATTCAGGTATTCCACTGATGCAGGGTACATCAAGTTGATTGTGGAGATTTAATCCACGGCTCTTGAGGCTGCAGGGAGAAATTTCCCTTTCTCTTCTTTGTTTGCACAGCTCCTGGGGTTCAGCTTTAGATTTGGCCCCACCTCTTCATTTAGGTTGCCCTCTGGCATCTTTTCTTCCCCCAGGCAGGAGGGGGTTAAAGGAGTGGCTGATTAGGGGGCTCTGGGTCACTCAAGCTGTGGAGAGCGAGGGGTAAGGAATGCAGGGCGAGCCTGCAGTGGCAGAGGCCTGCATGAAGTTGCACCAGCCTGAGGCATGCTGTGTGTTCTCCCGGGGAAGTTGTCCCTGGGTCACGGGACCCTGGCAGTGGCAGGCTGCACAGGCTTCAGGGAGGGGCGGTGTGGATAGTGACCTGCGCTTGCACACAGGATTCTTGGTAGCTGCAGCAGCAGCGTTAGTGTTTCATGCCCGTCTCGTGTCCACTCTGATAGCCATGGCTTGCGCCCATCTCTGAAGCTCATTTAGGCAGTGCTCTGAATCCCCTGTCCTCGTGCACCCCCAAACAATGATCTCTTGACTCTTAGGCAGCTCCAGGCTTTTTCCTGGACTCCCACCCGGCTAGCTGTGGTGTGGTGCACTAGCCCCCTTCAGGCTGTGTTCACACAGCCAACCCCAGTCCTCTCTCAGGGATCTGACCTCCGAAGCCAGAGCTTCAGCGCCCAGCCCCCACCCGCCCCGGGGGTGAGCACACAAGCCTCTCGGGCTGGTGAGTGCTGGTCGGCACCCATCCTCTGTGCGGGAATCTCTCCGCTTTGCCCTCTGCACCCCTGTTGCTGTGCTCTCCTCCGTGGCTCCGAGGCTTCCTCCCTGCCCACCCCCCGTCTCCACCAGTGAAGGGGTTTCCTAGTGTGTGGAAACTTTTCTTCCTTCACAGCTCCCTCCCAAAGTTGTAGGTCCCTTTGCTATTCTTTTTTCTCTGCTTTTTCTTTTTTCTTTTGCCCTACCCAGGTACGTGGGGAGTTTCTTGCCTTTTGGGAGGTCTGAAGTCTTCTGCTAGCATTCAGTAGGTGTTCTGTAGCAGCTGTTCCACATATAGATGTATTTTTTGATGTATTTGTGGGGAGGAAGGTGATCTCCACATCTTACTCCTCCGCCATCTTGAAGGTCCTTTCCTGGTATTACCTTTAAAATACTTGTTACTATATTAAAATATCCAAGTCAGAAGGTATTTTTTAAAAAATACTAAGTAAGATAAAACATGTACAACTTTTGTCAGGTACTGGTTTATAATAGCCGTTTATTAAATTAAGTTTTAAGTGGTGATAACAAAAATGAACTATTTATTCCTAGCTTCCCCATCTAAACATATAGGATTGAGCTTTATCCATTTTAAAGCATTTTGATCCTTAAAGTCATAAATTAGTAACAGATGTCAAAGCTAATCCGTGTCTCTCACAGATATAATTGTGAGACCAAAAGATATGTTCATCCTATTTAAAGGGCAAACATTCTGCTTTAAGGAAAGGACAATTATGTGTGGAAACCAAATACCCTGAAGCTATTCTGGTTAGTATATGGGAAGGAGGAGGGACTTTTGCATAGGCTGCATAAAACAGTTGAATAACGATGGAGTTCAGTATAGACATGCAAAACGTCATTAAGATACTGTCTTTGTATTGAGACAGATATGAACTCAAATTCCAGCGTCATCAATCATTAGTGTGTAACCTTGTGCAAGTCAATTAACATTTCTGAGTCTACTTCCTAACATAAGTGTTTTTCACCATTTTATGAGAACTTTGAGAGGTTTAGGGATATTTTGTTTATGTCTTTGTTCAGTGGCTTACATAGGTAACCATAGAATCATCATCATCTTTCTCTTCATTATAATAATTAGCTACCTATTGAAATTATTAATATTTATTACACACCAAGCACAGTACTAAATATGCTGGACTTCATTCAATTACTTAACCTTCATATTATTTTCTGTTCTGTAATATGCCTACATATGAAGACTGCATGAGATAATACATATGGCTAAAGCTAAAATTTGAAATAAGGTCTATCTTGACATGATTTACAGTGTTAGCAACCACTTGGCTATTCAGTAAGTATTGTTCCACCTGAGAAAGTGTGCTTCAATCATCTTCTTGATGAAAACATCACAGATACCAGCCCCTACTAGAACGATGCCATTGACTGCAGGTCTAAGAATTGACATTCAAAGCCTTCCAAGCTTCCTTTGGGACATGCAATGTGTCAAGAATCCTACTTTCTCATTATCTTTCTCTCATTTCTGCTTTACTAAGAGTGTTTTCTCCTCACTCACTCTACCTGCTTCACTGCAAGCCTTTATTAATATATGTGCTAATAACACCAATTGATATAATCATGCTACATTCATTAAAACAATCTTCCTAATGGCTATCCATTCATGCCAATTACCCAAGACCCAAATCCTACAGGTTGATGGGAAGGGCCAGGGGAAGCCTGAACATGCAGCAGGGTGCATTATGGTGAAGAACCTGTAACATAGGTAGCATAAGAAACACTCTTTTTTTGGAAAAGAAAGAAAAAATTTCCAGCTTTTTTGAGATGTAATTGACATATAACATTAAGTATAACGATGACTTGATACACTTATAGATTGCAAAATGATTAACACAGTAGGGTTAGTCAATACCTCCATTAATTCACATAATTACCATTTCTTTCTTTTTTTTTAAGATGTTGGGGGTAGGAGTTTATTAATTAATTTATTTATTTTTGCTGTGTTGGGTCTCCGTTTCTGTGCGAGGGCTTTCTCTAGTTGTGGCAAGCGGGGGCCACTCTTCATCACGGTGCACAGGCCTCTCACTATTGCGACCTCTCTTGTTGCGGAGCATAGGCTCCAGACGCGCAGGCTCAGTAGTTGTGGCTCACGGGCCTAGTTGCTCCGCAGCAGGTGGAATCCTCCCAGACCAGGGCTCGAACCCGTGTCCCCTGCATTAGCAGGCAGATTCTCAACCACTGTGCCACCAGGGAAGCCCACCATTTCTTTTTTATGGTGAGGCTTTTTTTTTTTTTTTAATGCGGTACATGGGCCTCTCACTGTTGTGGCCTCTCCCATTGCGGAGCACAGGCTCCAGACGCGCAGGCTCAGCAGCCATGGCTCACGGGCCCACCCACTCCACAGCATGTGGGATCTTCCTGGACCGGGGCACGAACCCGTGTCCCCTGCATTGGCAGGCGGACTCTCAATATGGTGAGGACTTTTAAGATCAACTCTCTTAGCTACTTTCAAGTACATAATACAGAATTGTTAACTGTAGTCAACATGCTGTACATTAACTTTCCCAGAACTTATTCATCTTATAACTGGAAGTTTGTACCATTTGACCAATGTGTGTCTTCATCTCCCTTACCGCCACAGGGCTTGACAGCCATTATGATTCTACTCTCTGTTTCTATAAGTTCAGTTTTTAGATTCTACATATACATTATCTCATATGGTATTAGTCTTTGGCTGACTTTTGTCACTTAGAATAATGCTGTCAAGGTCTCTTAGGATAATGTTCTCGTGTGTTGTCACAAATGACAGGATTTCTTCTTTCTCATGGATGAATAATATTCTATCTTATTCTACATATATTATATATAGATTATATTCTATTTCTATATTATATCTGATCACATCTTCTTATACATATTGTCATGTATATATGTCACATGTATGTATATATGTATATAATCTCATCTTCTTATATATATATTGACTATATATATTGTTGCATCATTATCCAGCTGGTAAGAGTCATATTTAGCCTCTTGAAAGATTTACATACATTTCAAAAAGACAGAGAAAGAGTCTACAATTACATATTTCCTAAAGTAAATGCTCTAAAAAAAGGGAAGTATCCCCCTTTCCTTATTTTCAACAAGGAAAATTAAGCCTCTTATTTTTAATTTGTATTTGACCTTATAATACACACACACATAATTAAGAATTTTATTCTGAATCATTTGAAAGTAAGTTGTAGATATCTATGTATAATATATTTACCAATTTGTGTAATCCTAGAATATACAGAAAGTCAGAAACTAGTGTCAGAATTGTAAAATTTTAAAAAATCTACCAATTAGAGTTCAACATTTGTTTACATTTCTATAAATATTATATTCAAAAGTTATTTTTCTGTTTTCCTCTTTCAGTGAGGTTATGTCATTCATTTGAAACATGGTTTGATTCATTTGTTTTGTGGTCCTAGGGTTTGTGCCCAACCCTGCTGATTTTTTTTTAAATGTGGTATTCTTGAGTGTGCAGAGCATTAACATGGTTCCAGAAGTCAGAACTGTACAAAACGTATATTCAGAGAAGTGTCTTCACCCCTTCAAAACATTTCTTCTATCATTTTCACTTTGTTCTCACCCACTCCTTGTAGGTAAGCAATCCCACTAGTCTCTGTTTATTTTTTCTTCATTTTTTAAAAATGAGTAGATAGCTGTGTATTTTCCTATTTATTTTCTTCTAAAGATACTTTTGTATACTTTGCTTTTACACTTAACAATATATCCTGGAAACTTCTCCATGTTGGTTCATAGAATTTCATTTTTTTATAGATGCACAGCAGTTCATTTTTAAAATATACCACAACTTCCTCAACCACTCCTCAATTTAAAGGCATGTAGGAGATTACAAACAATGCAAACAATGCTACATTGAATTACTTTGTACATATACTTCTCCATATTGCTGCGTGTCATTTTAGGGTAAATTTCCTCTCCTTTTATAGCAAATGTAAGCAATTCGCACAGAACAAGACCAGGTGCAGTGTAGGACCTCACGGTGCATTCCTGTGCTTTTTTTTCTAATTTTCAGGATTTATAACCACATACTCAATCCCGAGAAGTGGTCTGGGTGAAAGAACCATCAAGATCAGTGCCTTGCAATTTTTACATACTCAGAAAGATGCGTAGGAGTGTAAGAGGTCCATTGTGGATCGGCTCCCATAGCTTCTTATGTAAATACTTCATGGTACCTCTTGAGGCTTGATTAGTTCTCCTCTGTTCTACTTCTTCCATCAAAGAACTTGATATTCTGCATTATAATCATTGATTTTCTTGTCACTCTTTCCTCCTTAAGAGAAATCTTATTGAACTCCTATCAATGCCTGGAGCTGTTTTAGATGTTAGGGATTCAGAGATGAATAAATGCAGATGAATGAACATAAGGAAAAGATTAAAAGTTGAGGAGGGGGCTTCCCTGGTGGCGCAGTGGTTGAGAGTCCGCCTGCCGATGCAGGGGATACGGGTTCGTGCCCTGGTCTGGGAGGATCCCACGTGCCGCGGAGCGGCTGGGCCCGTGAGCCATGGCTGCTGAGCCTGCGCGTCCGGAGCCTGTGCTCCGCAATGGGAGGGGCCACAACAGTGGGAGGCCCGTGTACCATAAAAAAAAAAAAAAAAAAAGTTGAGGAGGACAGGAAACCTGTACCTGATTCATCTGAGCTTTACTGTCTCATCCCAGATGCTTAGTACAAAGTGGTAACTGTTAGAATGCAGATCATTTCCTCCTTCTCCGGGATTGAGGGACTATAGGCTGTCATCTCCTTGCTATCTACCAATCCAAGAGAATCTGAAGCAAGTATCAGAAACCACATGTAGAAGCTGATTTTTACCTAGAGAATTGACCTTTCCAAGTCTTAAACTGCATATTATAATAAGAAATATGTAAAAGATCGTCAGGGTGAAAGCAAAACTTTCTGAGGCTGCTCTTGTGGAAAGTGCATTGATAATGATATTATAGGTATCATTGATATGATCATTACTACATGAGAGAACAGACCACATAATTTTCCATTGACTGCATTAGGAAAAGAGATACATTATAAGTTCTAACTGCTTAAGGATATAAAATATTGATATATAGCCTTTATTTTTAGCGATAGTTTAACCTTAAGCAAAATGTAGGTTATTGAGCAGAGGGACTACTGTGATGGTGTTTTGTCAAATAAATGGCCTTTTATAATCTCAATAGCCTTTTCTGTGGAAAGTTGTAATGGAAAGATGTTTGTCCAGTTTCCCTTAGCTTGAGGAATTGCCTCTTCCCCCCCTCATATAGTTTCTGGAGACTGCCAATCAGAGTGCCACCTGTGGTTGTGGGTATGAATGAGTGACTTGGTTTTGGGTAAACATGGTACCCTGTGTCCAAACTATTGGTCTAAGTGTGGTAGACATGACTAGAGCAGAATCCTTCAGAGTTATTTCAGAGGATACATTCTAGTAAATCTGGAAAGGCAAGTTTCAAAACCACTTAACCCTAGTACTGCTTTTGGTCATCTTCCAAACTGTGTGAGGGAAGTCCGTTGAAGAATGAAGTCTCCACAGAAGAGAGCAGCACCAAGAAATGTAGAGGAGGTGCAGAGCCCTGAAAACATTAGAGCACCTGGATCCAGCTGAGTTGGAAGCAAACTATCCCTTAACTGTTGAGTTATATAAGCCAATACATTTGTCACTATCATTCCTTTCTATTTTATTCCTATACAACTTTCTGAAATTAGTACGTATTTTAATTCAGTAGAGAAAGATATTCTTAAACAGTCTTAAGTAAAATGACTAAAAATAGTATCTAAAATTCCCTTTACTAGTTATGACCTTTCTCCGTTACTCTGACTTCTTGTCTTAGATTTTATACTAAGACTTTTTGTAAACAAAATATATGGAGGTGAGGTTAAAGGCATAAAATGGATTTAATGTTAAATTGTATTTGAGCCATGAAAGAAGAAGCAAAGGGGCAAAATAATCATGAGACTAATGATCTAAGGGGACAGAAGAAATGGGTTTTAATTCTGCATCTACTTTTAATTTGTCTTATGGCATTTGGTGAAAATGTTTCATTTACTCAAATAAGTAGAGGGTCAACCAACCATTAGTTCCAAATCAAGTTCCTGAATTCCTAAAAAAGTCTACAAAGCTAACAGTGAGGCTCTTTACCCTATTTTCCAGAGCAAATTTTTTAAAGTTATTAAGAATCATAAATGTAATGGGGGAAATTCCTGCCCCAGTCAAAGCATCCTCATATTGTTGTTAATATGTGTGCTCTCATTTGAACTAAGGCTGATAACTTTGGCTTTCTCATATAAAGAAAAAAGTTATGATTTATAGTTTGTATATTCCTTTGATTAATAATGAATTGTTAGTCAATTATTATTTAATAAACTCCATGGGTTTGTAAGACCACAGCCAGATGGTCCTGTGGTTCCTGAGCTTTATTTTCCCAACAAAGACCTTTTTATTATTTTCTTTTCTCTTTTACAATACTTCAGAATAACCTAAGGAAAGGTATGTGCTTTGGTGACCTATAGATCAAAGTATTGCTTCTATATTTAGAAATAACCAGTCCAGTGTTGCTTTGAACCTTAGTTTCATCACCTTTAAAATGGGACCACTGGAACCTACAGCACAGAATTGCTATAAAGTATGAATAAGATTTTCATTTGGCCTACTTTTTTTAACATCTTTATTAGAGTAAAATTGCTTTACAATAGTGTGTTAGTTTCTGTTTATAACGAAGTGAATCAGTCATACATATACATATGTTCCCACATCTCTTTCCTCTTGCATCTCCCCCCCCCCATCCCACCCCTCTAGGTGATCACAAAGCACTGAACTGATCTCCCTGTGCTATGTGGCTGCTTTCCACTAGCTATCTATTTTACGTTTGGCAGTGTATATATGTCCATGCCACTCTCTCACTTTGTCCCAGCTTACCCTTCCCCCTCCCCGTATCATCAAGTCCATTCTCTAGTAGGTCTTCATCTTTATTCCCATCTTGCCCCTAGGTTCTTCTGACCATTTTTTTTTCTTTTTTTAGATTCCATATATATGTGTTAGCATACAGTATTTGTTTTTCACTTTCTGACTTACTTCACTCTGTGACAGTGTCTAGGTCCATCCCCCTCACTACAAATAACTCAGTTTCGTTCTTTTTTATGGCTGAGTAATATTCCATTGTATATATGTGCCACATCTTCTCTATCCATTCATCTGCTGATGGACACTTGGTTGCTTCCATGTTCTGGCTATTGTAAATAGAGCTGCAGTGAACATTTTGGTACATGACTCTTTGAATTTTGGTTTTTTCAGGGTGTATGCCCAGTAGTGGGATTGCTGAGTCATATGGTAATTCTATTTTTAGTATTTTAAGGACCCTCCATACTGTTCTCCATAGTGGCTGTATCAATTTACATTCGCAGCAACAGTGCACGAGGGTTCCCTTTTCTCCACACCCTCTCCAGCAATTATTGTTTGTAGATTTTCTGATGATGGCCATTCTGACCGGTGTGAGATGATATCTCATTGTACTTTTGATTTGCATTTCTCTAATGATTAGTGATGTTGAGCATTCTTTCATGTGTTTGTTGGCAATATGTGTATCTTCTTTGGAGAAATGTCTGTTTAGGTCTTCTGCCCATTTTTGGATTGGGTTGTTTTTTTTTTGATATTGAGCTGCATGAGCTGCTTGTGAATTTTGGAGATTAATCCTTTGTCAGTTGCTTCATTTGCAAATATTTTTTCCCATTCTGAGGGTTGTCTTTTCATCTTGTTTAAGGTTTCCTTTACTGTGCAAACACTTTTAAGTTTCATTAGGTCCCATTGGTTTATTTTTGTTTTTATTTCCATTTCTCTAGGAGTTGGGACAAAAAGGATCTTGCTGTGATTTATGTCAGAGTGTTCTATGTTTTCCTCTAAGAGTTTTATAGTGTCTGGCCTTACATTTAGGTCTTTCATCCATTTTGAGTTTATTTTTGTGTATGGTGCTAGGGAGTGTTCTAATTTCATTCTTTTACATGTAGCTGTCCAGTTTTCCCAGCACCACTTATTGAAGAGGCTGTCTTTTCTCCATTGTATATTCTTGCCTCCTTTATCAATAATAAGGCGACCATATGTGCATGGGTTTATCTCTGGGCTTTCTATCCTGTTCCACTGATCTATATTTCTGTTTTTCTGCCAGTACCATACCGTCTTGATGACTATAGCTTTGTAGTATAGTCTGAAGTCAGGGAGCCTGATTCCTCCGGCTCCATTTTTCGTTCTCAAGATTGCTTTGGCTATTTGGGGTCTTTTGTGTTTCCATAAAAATTGTGAAATTTTTTGTTGTACTTCTTGAAAAATGCCAGTGATAGTTTGATAGGGGTTAAATTGAATCTGTAGATTGCTTTGGGTAGTAGAGTCATTTTCACAATGTTGATTCTTCCAATCCAAGAACTTGGTATGTCTCTCCATCTATTTGTATCATCTTTAATTTCTTTCATCAGTGTCTTATAATTTTCTGCATATAGGTCTTTTGTCTCCTTAGCTCGGTTTATTCCTAGATATTTTATTCTTTTTCTTGCAATGGTAAGTGGGACTTTTTCCTTAATTTCTCTTTCAGATTTTTCATCATTAGTATATAGGAATGCAAGAGATTTCTGTGCATTAGTTTTGTATCCTGCTATTTTACCCAATTCATTGATTAGCTCTAGTAGTTTTCTGGTAGCATCTTTAGGATTCTCTATGTAGAGTATCATGTCATATGCAAACAGTGACAGCTTTATGTCTTCTTTTCCCATTTGGATTCCTTTTATTTCCTTTTCTTCTCTGATTGCTGTGGCTAAAACTTCCAAAACTATGTTGAATAAGAGTGGTGAGAGTGGGCAACCTTGTCTTGTTCCTGATCTTAGTGGAAATGGTTTCGGTTTTTCACCATTGAGGATGATGTTGGCTGCGGGTTTGTCATATATGGCCTTTATTATGTTGAGGAAAGTTCCCTCTATGCTTACTTTCTGCAGGGTTTTTATCATAAATGGGTGTTGAATTTTGTCGAAAGCTTTCTCTGCATCTGTTGAGATGGTGATATGGTTTTTCTCCTTCAATTTGTTAATATGGTATATCACGTTGATTGATTTGCATATATTGAAGAATCCTTGCATTCCTCAGATAAACCCCACTAGATCATAGTGTATGATCCTTTTAATGTGCTATTGGATTCTGTTTGCTGGTATTGTGTTTCAGATTTTTGCATCTATGTTCATCAGTGATATTGGCCTGTAGTTTTCTTTCTTTGTGACATCTTTGTCTAGTTTTGGTATCAGTGTGATGATGGTGGCCTCGCAGATGAGTTTGGGAGTGTTTCTCCCTCTGCTATATTTTGGACGAGTTTGAGAAGGATAGGTGGTAGCTTTTCTCTAAATGTTTCATAGAATTCGCCTGTGAAGCCATTTGGTCCTGGGCTTGTGTTTGTTGGAAGATTTTTAATCACAGTTTCAATTTCAGTGCTTGTGATTGGTCTGTTTATATTTTCTGTTTCTTCCTGGTTCAGTCTTGGAAGGTTGTGCGTTTCTAACAATTTGTCCATTTCTTCCAGGTTGTCCATTTTATTGGCATATAGTTGCTTGTAGTAATCTCTCATGATCCTTTGTATTTCTGCAGTGTCAGTTGTTACTTCTCCGTTTTTATTTCTACTTCTATTGATTTGAGTCTTCTCCCTTTTTTTCTTGATGAGTCTGGCTAATGATTTATCAATTTTGTTTATCTTCTCAAAGAACCAGCTTTTAGTTTTATTGGTCGTTGCTATCGTTTCCTTCATTTCTTTTTCATTTATATCTGCTCTGATCTTTATGATTTCTTTCCTTCTGCTAACTGGGGTTTTTTCGTTCTTCTTTCTCTAATTGCTTTAGGTGTAAGGTTTGGTTCTTTATTTGAGATGTTTCTTGTTTCTTGAGGTAGGCTTATATAGCTATAAACTTCCCTCTTAGAGTTGCTTTTGCTGCATCCCATAGGTTTTGGGGCATTGTGTTTTCATTGTCATTTGTTTCTAGGTATTTTTTGATTTCCTCTTTGATTTCTTCAGTGATCTCTTGGTTATTAAGTAGTGTGTTGTTTAGCCTCCATGTGTTTATATTTCTTACAGATTTTTTCCTGTAATTGGTATCTAGTCTCATAGCATTGTGGTCGGAAAAGATACTTTATGCGATTTTGATTTTCTTAAATTTACCAAGGTTTGATTTGTGACCCAAGATATCTATCCTGCAGAATGTTCCATGAGCACTTGAGAAGAATGTGTATTCTGTTGTTTTTGGATGGAATGTCCTATAAATATCAATTAAGTCCATCTTGTTTAATGTATCATTTAAAGCTTTTCTTTCCTTATTTATTTTCATTTTGGATATTTTCATTTTGGAGATATTTACACTAAATAACCTATTGAATATTGACATGTAGTGTAGAATCTCAATCACAGAAACTGAGAATTGAATGGTATTTACCAAGGGCTGTGGGGAGGGGGAAATGGAGTGATGTAGGTCAAAGGGTACAAATTTTCAATTTTAAGAAAATAAGTTCAGAGGATCTAAAATGCCCTGTGGTCACTATAGTTAAGAATATGGAATTGTATATTTGAAAGCTACTGAGAGCAAATCTGAAGCATTCTTATCTCACACACAGACACACACACACAGTTAATTATGTGAGGTGATGGATGTGTTAATTACCTAGATCACATTGTACACATTAAATATATACAATTATATTTATCAGTTATTCCTAAATAAAATTTTTTTTAAGCTGTTGAAACAAAAACTTTGCTGAGGAAAAAAATTCTGGCCCTATTGTATTGGAAGTGGGAAAAGTTCTGACTTTTGTTATTTTTATGAAATTATCTTTACAGGGCAAGAATTATGCTCCATACACTATACTGGGCACTTTGTCTATACCAGTGGTTTTCAATCAAGGGTGATGTTGATATTGCCCTTCCAAGGGGTATTTATCAACACCTGGTGACGTTTTTGTTTGTTACAGTTATGAGGTACAACTGACATCCATGGGTTTAGGCCAGGGATGCTGTTATACATACTATGATGCACAGGATAGCCTCCGACAACAAGTGATTTTCCAGCTCCAAATGTGAATAATGCTGCCATTACAACACTCTGCTCTATATTAATTATTTTCCAGTATTGTGTAGGTTGAAGATTTCAGTATCTCCATATCCTATGTGTAAAATGGGCATATTAATTAAATTACTCATATCACTCAGGGATAAAAGAAGATAGAGTAAGATTCTCCACAAGGTGTATCTCACTCCCTACACAGTCCCCGATTTTTAGATTTTTTCTGTATCTCATCTTGTGCTTCATAAAAGGAATTTTATAATCTCATAGTCCTGGGAGTATCTCTCTGCTATGCCCTTGTAACACTGATCTCCCACCATCAAATTTTGAAACCTTCCAACTCTGCCTACCTTCATATATATACTTTGTTTTACTTGTGGACTGAGGATTTAGTTTCTATTGTAAAATGGGGCCCTGCAGTCTCTTTTTGAATTGAATTCTGAAGAAACCTCAGCTTTAATTAAAATGATAGTATCACCATTTAAAGGCTCAAATACCTACAAGGACACAAGTAATAATGGCCCAGTTTTATGTGGCTTAGTAGGCTGGCTATCGCAAGAATACTTATGTGCCTGGTTTGCTTTGAGAAAGAGGAAGGCTGCTTTTCTAAAGATATGAATTCTGGATCTGATTGCTTCTGTGAAGAACATTTAAGGAAGGTTAGGCACCTCTGGCTGAAAAAATAAATCACTTCGAGTTAGAAGTTTCATAGTATGACTGCAGTGTAAGTCCCACTGACTTTTCCTGGGCAAACTTATTCAGTTCTTGCAAGCCATTGAGGAACAGAGATGCCCCAGGGCTACAAAGGGCACAGGGCAGGCAGGGCCAGTTGTGAACCCCAGGAAGGGTGACTTGGGCAAAGGAAGGGGTTTGAAAGAAAAAAGCCAGGTGATCAAAATGCATATCACCTTCCCAGTGCTCATTCTCAGCTAATACTCTTGCATTCTATTTCACCAAGAAAATGGAAGGAGGACTTCCACATGACCAAGCCGTCATGTTTATCCATGTCTATGTATAGTCCCCTATATAGATCTGCATTCTGTCAATTAATTTGGATTGTCTTCTCACATAAATCGATCCTCCCACCAATGTATTAGATTCTATCCCTTCTCTAATTTCCATCATTGTGATAATTCTTCTATTCCTTTGTTGTATTATAAAACCCGACTCCCCTCCCCTCTGGTGAATTTTCTCCAAACTCACATAAAAATGCTTTTAATTTCTCCACAACAAAAAATTTTATTGCCTCCCACATCACATCTCCCACCTCATTTCTTTGTGGCCTTTTTGTCAAACTCCTGGAAAGAATGAGCCTGCTAAAACGTAAATGAAATCATGTAACTCCACTGCTCAACACTCTCCAAAGTCTTCTCATCTCAGAGCAAAGGCAGTGTATTTACAATGGTCAGATGCTTCCAAGTGACTTGTCCTTCAACTGCTTCTGACCTCGCCCCTCACCCTTTCTTCCACTCCCTTATTCACCTCTCCTCCTTGACACTATTTTTTTTTCAGTTGAAAGAATAGCTCAGGCTTTTTCCCACCTCAGGGACTCTGTATTTGCTGTTCCCTCTGCTGGTGAGAAAGATTACTTCCTCACTTCTTCAGACCCCTGTTAAGATGCCCTCCTCGTTGGTGAAGTCCTCCTTGATAATCCCACATAAAATAAAGCCCCCAGTCCTTCAGCATCCTTTATCTTCCTTGCCAGAGTTCATTGTTCTCCATTGTGTGGGTCACAACAAATGTGTTATACATTTATTTGTTGATTTTTGCTTCCCTTATAGGAATGCAAGTTCCAGAAAGGTAGGGACTTCATGGTCTATTTCATTCATCACTGTGTCCTCTATACCTAGAAAAGTTTTTAGCACATGATTGACAGGGGACACGATCGGAATAGGGTAGTAGATAGTTAACTAGATGGAATCAGAACAAAGGGCATTAGCTCAGGGACATCACTGTTTGTGATTACTATGACTGTGTGAGCCTGGCAGTTTCATCTCCACTGTGGAATTATATCCATCAAGCAGTAGGTATATTTGAGTCCATAGCCCTGTGCCCTCTCCATGGATAATGCTTGAAATATTACTATATTTGTATACACTGGGAACTCCATTTCTAGCCTCTATGCGTCTCTTCCTCTATTTATTTATACCACATCTTTAGATAGATTCTGGGAAAATGTGATAGTCTGAGCTGTCACAGTGCCTGCTTATTCTTGAATCCCAAAAGAGCCTGAATGGGACAAAGGTATATGATGAGCCTGCCGACAATTTAATTTGCATATGGACCCTAGCTGCTTCCAAAGATAGAACTTATCATTTTAAGCAATAAAACCAAAGAAGTCAAAGTTAACCTAGAAAAAAAGCCTTGGTTTTTAGAAGTCGCAGTGTCCTGAGACAGAAAAGGTAATCATGTAGCTCTTGATATCGAGGGTTTAAGATGTTTTGTGACAAGGTTGGGAACACCTCTTCTTTTCCTTATTACAGTCTGTTAATAGGCTGCCAAAACAATAATTTCTTGGACACAATAGCTTAACTTAGGCTCCCTGAAGCCTAAAGCACTCTCTCTGGCCCAGCCACAGACACCCCTTTCCACGCAGAGCTCTCTAGCCAGGCTGCCAGGGGCTCAAGGCTGGTTTCAATCACACTTCTTCAGTGCTGACCAGAGCCCCACTCACACACTCTTACATCGTTCCTACAATGTTCTAAGGTGCCTGTTGGCTACCTACATTCTGTTTCAAAGGAGAATAAACTCTCTCTGCAAGAGCGGGCTTCCCTGGTGGCGCAGTGGTTGAGAGTCCGCCTGCCGATGTAGGGGACACGGGTTCGTGCCCCAGTCTGGGAAGATCCCACATGCCGCGGAGCGACTGGGCCTGTGAGCCATGGCCGCTGGGCCTGTGCATCCGGAGCCTGTGCTCCGCAACGGGAGAGGCCACAACAGTGAGAGGCCCGCGTACCGCAAAAAAAAAAAAAAAAAGAGCCAGACCAGCAGTCAAACACAGGACCAGGGGCCCAGGACACCACCCTCTGAAGACAGAAGCTGATATGCACTCCCAGGGCACCCAGTACAGACTTCAGCACCCAGCATGCTGGCCTCTGCCAGACATCCTCCTCCCATAAAGAGCTATTTGGTATTTATCTGTAGAGGCCTCAACACCCAAGGACCTGGGCCTGAGTCAAAGGGTGTCTTGTCCATGTGCCAGACCCCAGTGCCTGTGAGAGGCTTCCCAGTGTAAGCAGCAACAATGCCAGAATAGACACTATGCCAATGCTTCAATAGACACTGTGAATAAGTCTGTTTGGTTTCCTTTGCTGTCTACCATTACTTTGTAATAGCCAGGTAGAAATGGGTAATGCAAAAGAAAAGATAATTTAAAAAAAGAAAAGAAAAGAGAAAAACTTAACAGATAAATTCCTGGGATCTCCCAGAAATTCTCAGAACATGGACAACTTTATCTTGGCCCAGCATTGAACAATTGGGGCAAGTATTAGCAAGACAAAATTTACAAAAACTACAGGACACTCACTCAAAGGAGGTCTCCCTTGACACTCAGTAATACCATCATAAACTAGATGCCAAAGTAAACAATTTCAGTTTAAAAAACAAACGAAAATTACAGTTTTACACTGTCAATGCACCTATATGGAGAACCCCCATCATCATACTTCTATTGATTTCTACTTTTTATGTCTCTCTCTTTTTTTTTTTTTTGCGGTACGCAGGCCTCTCACTGTTGTGGCCTCTCCTGTTGCGGAGCACAGGCTTCGGACACGCAGGCTTAGCAGCCATGGCTCACGGGCCTAGCTGCTCCGCGGCATGTGGGATCTTCCCGGACCGGGGCACGAACCCATCTCCCCTGCATCGGCAGGCGGACTCTCAACCACTGTGCCACCAGGGAAGCCCTATGTCTCTTTTTTTAAAAATGTGTTTATCAGTTATACTTCCTGCAATAAATAAAGTGATAGAAATAGACAAATTCATAATCAAAATGTGGCTTGAAGAGGATATTACCAG
This sequence comes from Mesoplodon mirus, assembly GCF_964341445.2. Classification (NCBI taxonomy): domain Eukaryota; kingdom Metazoa; phylum Chordata; class Mammalia; order Artiodactyla; family Ziphiidae; genus Mesoplodon; species Mesoplodon mirus. Next base: position 24,499,602 of record NC_138995.1, on the reverse strand, counting down.
GAAAAGGGGATGGGGAGAATCCTAAGCAGAACTTTGCTTCAGCAATGGTGGAGTCAAAGGGATTGTGAGGGGAATGAAGTGTTCACCTCTGTGCTGGTAAATGGCAGGAATATTCTTGTGTTAGAGTCTCAATAGACAAGAGTGTTTCTGTAAAGGGAATCCCCTTTCTCTCTCATGGTTCACTGATGTGGGGAAACTTCTTCCAGCACACCTTGTTCAGTTTCTTCTAGTCACAGTTTCTAAAAATCTCTATGTAATGTGAAATTTCTCCTCCCAACACTTCTGGGAATGCCTGCTATATATAGCATCAGATTATGTATCTCCACTTTTGATTACATCTTTTTCTTTAACAAAAGTTCATATGCAGATAACACATGGAGGCTAAAGCCTTGCACAATACCTATTCTCATTTAAAATGGAGATATTATCATTAATACACACCAACTAGTTTTTTTTTTTGCAAAAATGGAAGAGTGGAATTAAGAGATTTTTATTTCTATTTTCTTTTTCTGATACCAAATGCCTCTGTTTCCCTCTCCGCTGGGCTGCCACCTGTCCCCAGCAGATGCCATCTGTATTAATCCTTCAGCAGTGACCATTGCCAGATCATTCCCTGAACTCTAGGGGTTCTTAGCAGGAAAACTTTTCTTTCCTGAAGTTATCCTTCCTCCCTCTCTCTCTCCCTCTCTCACCTTCTCTGCCATTTTAGTTGCCTTGGTGTACCCATCACCTATTTTTCCTTTTGTAGACTACATTAGTGGGAGGAAATGGGACTCTAAAATCCTTGGTAAACTGTGAAACTTGTTTATATGCTCCCAAGAAATACTGCCTCCTCCTCTGTGACTGGTTTTCTGACCTGGAGGAAATTCGTTTGACAAAAGAAATAAGCCCAATTTTCCCTAACACTCTGAGAAAAAACAAAGGAACCTATAAAAAAGCGAAATGACTTTATAATGATATTAAAATACAATAGCAATATCGCATTTGTCTTTACTTTCTTCCAAATTACATCCATCCCAGAAATAGCTTCTGATAACTATTCCTCTCTGTCTTTCTTGGAAAATTATATGATGTGATCGTAAGAGCAAGTGTTTCTGTGTCCAGCTTATTAGAGAAAACTCTCCCTGTGTCCTCAATTCTCCACGAAGGAACATTCAGCCGCTGGATGGAAAGCGTTGTGAAGCAATGTCTGTTTCTAAACTTAGAGATGCAAGATTATAATTAATTATCAATCTTTAATCCGAAGTGAACTTCATTGTCATGTGACCTGGAGCTAATTACTTAACTTCTCTTTGTCTTAACGTTTCTAATCTAGAAAATAGGGATTAATGACCTTACACCTCATGGGATTGTGTGAGATTTAGAAAAACAAATTACATCAAAAGCATACAGCAGGTGGTCAGTAAATTTTACACTACTTTACTTTACATACAGCAGGTGGTCAGTAAATTTTAGCTCTTATTACCTCATATCTTTACACGTCTTTCTGTACCTTTCTGGAGAAGATGATTCCATGGTTCAAACCAACCTTCTGGACCTATTTCATTATGTTTTGGTTTGTTTTGAGGACTTATTGAAATAATGAATGTAAATGTAAATACAGTTCTTGACATAAGTTCTCAATCAATGATAGTTATTATTATATTTCATTCTCTCTACATTATATAGCCTCGCGTTTCACTCTTTTCTCCTGGATAAGGTCTGTTTGAAGAAGGAAAATTCCTCTTGAACCAGTTGATTCATTAGCTGATGGAACTTACTGTGTCACAATTGGAAGTCTGGGCTCAGATTAGGCAGAAAATAGGAAATGGAGCAATCCATGGCATGTAGATAGGAAAAGTCAATTATAGAAATCAAAATTTGCCCCGATTTTCCTTATCATCACAAACTCTGCAGTTCATTGGGAACATCCTCAAAGACTTGATGTAAAATGAACAGATGTCCTGCCTTTTAATTTAATTTCTGCTTAATTTTATGCAAAGACTAACCATTTTTCTTAAGTCATTTTTATTACAGTTCATACAAGGTAGAACTCTTGCAAGTAATTACTTCATAAAACTTAAGGGAATAAATCACAGAACTTTAGGATTTATAAGAAACAAAAGGCATGAATCTTCCTTGCATGCCAGGCGAAAAACCCCTGAAATAATATGTTAAAATCATAGAACAGAAAAAGAGAGACTGAGTAGAATGAAATATCTTCTTTCCCAAATGCCTTATTTTGCCTCCTGGAGAAACTGTGGCCCAAATAAATTAATGAAGCAACCAAGTCCACCGTTGATACATGTTATAAACCTGTGCCATTCCTGAGACTGAATCTGCACAAACACCAGGAGATGGATATTATTCAGCTCTAGAACGGTTCTGTAACTTGCCAATGAATCTCATAGTCATTGGCTACAACAGAACTAAAGATACAAACATGAGTAGTGATGAGAATAATGAGGATTAAACAATAAAGTCTATATGTACTCAGTTCTTAGTTTGTGCCCAACGTTGTATAGGTATGTTGAACGCACTTTGTTGAACCACTGGAGAGCTGTTTCTACCTCTTTCCTCTCAGAAGCATGAAGGTATTCTAAAAAGAGAGTTGAAAGTCAGGGAGGGTCAATGCCATTGGATCCAAGCTCAGATTCTGTGATTGACCCCTTGGGGAAACCTAGAAGAAACAGGCAGTTTTATTCTAACTGTTGGAAAAAAAAATGTTTGCTACAGTTCAGCGTTTAGAATTTAGCTCTGTTTCCTTGGAGACCACCCTTTCACTTCTAAGATAATTTCCTTCAAACGTACATGGGGGAAAAGGAGTTTTTGAAAAAGCATATCAGGCCAGTCATATTTACTAGAGTATAAGTATTTGTCAAAAAATAACTGAACTGTCAATATACTCTGAAAGAGGGCTATTAGGAATTTAAATGTAAAGTTACATAAAATTCTCAAAAGCACAATAAATTGCATAGTAAATCTGATCAAAATTTACTTAGGAGATCTTCTCCACTTTGAGAACTTAGCTTCTCTAGGTTAGAAAGGCAGCAGAATTAGAACTGTTGAGCCAGAATGACCCTTCACAATAATGTAGTTCAACACTAAGTCCTACTTACTGACTCAGGAAAGATTAGGACACACAATGCCTCACCCCAGTCCAGTGCTATTTTCCCTAAGCCATACTGTCTCCCTCAATGTTAGCTACAAGTGAGATAGATAGATAGATAATTATTCCAAAAATAAATCTTTAAAAAATGCCAAAATTTAAGCATGTAGTATCAGGATACTGGGAATAAAGACCAAGAATACAAGGGAAAAAAAGACTAAGACGCAATTTCAGTGTTCTATGAAAAGTTAGGAAGAAAAGGTGAAGTCAAGTGATCCAAGGACAGTCAAACTTTAAGAAGAACTAGTTAAGAAGTATTGAATTTGACCGTGAAGGTAATGATAGGATGATAGACTGAAATTATATTGGATAGAAGGTTATCTTGTTTTCTACTCCTTACCATCCTATTTAAAATTTGAAGATGTTGTTGAGGAATAAGATGAAAGCATACATGTGTGAGGAAATGGATGTGTGTACATATTTTAGGAGCTCATTGGTCTGAAGTTAGAAGGCTGTTATTCGGTTTAAGCCAGTTTTTGTGTACAGAGATGCTGGCCTAGTTTTGTCTCAATTTTTTTTGAGAAGCAGAAAATCTAGATTGTTTTGTGATATAGTCCATTTTCTCTAGAAGCTCATATGGATAAAATAAAGCATGTTTCTTAGTGGATGCAGCTTATAAGTAACTAGGTCAAGCACTTAGTGCATTATTGCGAGCATGTGGCCATTTACAATAAAATCTCCAAATAATCTGCAGATCAGATGACTTCTTCTGTCACCATGTTGTCTGGGAAAGGACTTCCAGAGAATAGCAGAGGGCGAAGGATGGAAACTTGGTCAACACTAAAATTAAGGAGTAGGTAAAGGAGAGAAGTCTGAAAGAAAACCAAGAGAGTAGTGAGACAGAAATAAAGAGACTCAGGCAGAGTAGAATGGAGACTAGAGCATTTAAAGAAAAGGGTGCAACTAAGTGCATCAAATTCCACCAAATATTCACAAAAGCAGAAATTGAAAATTACCATTGAGTTTGTCAATCAGTAGGATATTAATGGGCACTGTGTTATTACTTTTATATTAACAAAATCATCTTTACAATGGGTAAAATATGAAGATACACTGTAGCAGACACATTTGATAATCTATGTCACATCTCTCAGATCAACCTCTGATTTCAGAGATGCAACCATGGCAGACAGTTCCTATGTTTCATAAGAGTGCTACATCTAAAGTTTCTACTGTATTTCTCTAGTTTTCTACTTTGGTACTGTTGGCCAAATTCTTAGGAGCTTGCTCAGCTGATACATTGAACAGCCCACACATGTAAAGGAATTGGCATGCCACGTGGTCAGGCTCTACCCATGGAGAATGTGAATCATGGACAAAGTGTTTCTATATCTCATCCTTCAAAGTGACACATTCCACATGGTACTTCAAAATCAGCTAGAAGGGGGCTTCCCTGGTGGTGCAGTGGTTAAGAATCCACCTGCCAGTGCAGGGTACACGGGTTCGATCCCTGGTCGATCCCACATGCCATGGAGCAACTAAGCCCATGCGCCACAACTACTGAAGCCCACGTGCCTAGAGCCCGTGCTCCACAACAAGAGAAGCCATGACAATGAGAACGCCACTCACTGCAACAAAGAATAGCCCCCACTCGCCACAACTAGAGAAAGCCCATGCACAGCAATGAAGACCCAACACAGACAAAAATAAAAACAAATAAATGAATAAATTTATAAAAAAAAAATCAGCCAGAAGGATTGAGGCCACTCCCCCGCCCCCTTCCCCAGTAGTCTACAATGAGAACTAAGTCCTTGTCTCAGGCTCTACTTTCAGGAGAATGTGAAAACATCCAGAGCATCTGGGTAATTATTCTAAGGTTCATTATGTAGAATTGCATCCTTCAGAACTTACTTCATTTCACTCAGATGACCATCTTTTTTGCACCATATCAGGGCAAATCTCCACCAAAAGTCAATTGAAGGATTTGGGGGGAAAGACAAGGAGAGGCTTTCTGGATTTTTAAGGAAGACACAATTGGCAGAGGTGGGCAGGATAGAGTGGAAACAGTGATCCCCCAAAATGAGGAGAGTCTTTATAAGACAATTGTGTTCTAATAGTATATTGTGTTTCACCACACAGCCCCACAACTGATAAATCTTCTGTAGACTCCATATGGAAGAATTTGGCTCTCCAACTTTGCCCTTTCAAGATTTACTTCCCTTCTTATGGGAAAAGCAGACTCCTGGGTCCTACAGTTTACTGTGTTTTCCCTAGGTAGTCATTGTTTCCTTTGCAATTTCAGCAGTATTTTTGATGGCTTTGACAGTTCAAACTCGCCTGACATTTCCAGAGCCACATACAATGAGAAAACAGCTGAGTGCTTGATTTTATAAGTATTTTCAAAGAAAAGAGAGGCATTCTCTTCCAGCTTTGTCATTCCTTATCTTAATGAGCCTTAAATTGATAGATTAAGCAAGCCAAACTTATGAGATTTTGCTGTTAAAGTTAATAAAGCTTTTACAAATGGATTTGACATAGCTTTTCAGTGCCCACTAAAAATTCTAAATCATTTGAGATCAGGAAAGAGCATTATTAAAAGAAACATTTGGGGCACTGAAGGGCAAAATACCTTTGAAAACTACTTGAAAAAAATGTTTAGATAATGAGTAGAACAACATTCTACATACTGGAAGCATGACCCATATGAGATAATACACATATGACTCATGTGATTATGGGCATCATATATGAGTCTTCCTAAAAGAACTTAGAATTTTTTAAAAATACATAAAATTAAGACAACATAATTATTTTCAACCAGAATGTTTTATGGAAGAGTGAATCCTATTAAATGGAAAGTCTCTTTGTGAGGCTTTGGTTTGCTTTTTGGTTTGGATGTAGGAAGGTGGGCTTGGAGTAGATCACAGCAGTTAGAGTGCAGGAGAAATGAATGATTCTTCCTTATTGAGTAAGAAGATGCTACTAACTCCCTGGCAATCCATGTGGGAGTGAGGGAAGAAGAAAAATGGGGAAAGAGAGTGAAGGGAGGACATCTTGAGAGGATATGAAGTAGGCAGTTATGACTGAAAAATAGTTTATGTTTTTTTCATGGTGGAATAGCCAAAGTCTGTTTTAAAGGCCATATACTTAGTGTCCATTTTGAAGTTGTTGTGGTTGTGATTAAGCCAATTTCCTATTATGTCCCAACTCCTACAATCCCAACCCATTCTTCTATATTTTATAAAATATACTACACTACACAATGCCTTCTGTGAAACAGGATTTTTAAGGGATATGAGAAAATTGTTTCATCTGATACTTTTCAGAACAGAGACAGGGCACACGGATGCTGGTTCAGAAGCAGAGTAATCAAGGGATGGGAGCTCTTTACACTCCTCCATTCTCTCTCCAACATTTGTTGGCTGAAATCTGTCTACCAGAGGTCTTTGGATTTTCATAGGGATCAAAGAATGGATTTAACAATGTATTTATTTGAAAGGGGCTAGAAAACTCCAGCTGACATATGAGTTACACAGGTAACACAGGTATCATGAAAATACATATCAGCACTTAAAAAGAAAAAAAAATGGGGCTTCCCTGGTGGCGCAGTGGTTGAGAGTCCGCCTGCCGATGCAGGGGACGCGGGTTCGTGCCCTGGTCCGGGAGGATCCCACATGCCGCGGAGCGGCTGGGCCCGTGAGCCATGGCCGCTGAGCCTGCGCGTCCGGAGCCTGTGCTCCGCAACGGGAGAGCCCGCAGCGGTGAGAGGCCTGCGTACCGCAAAAAAAAAAAAAAAAAAAAAAAAAAGTAATCAAAAATACATCTTTTCTCTATTGCATATAACTATCGTGAACATTAGCTGCTAAATGTAATGAAGTGTGGAAGGGAAAGGGTAGAGCCATAGACTCACGGTTAGAAAGATACTAGTCTAGTAGTTTCCAAGATTATTGCTATTTTTTTAAAAAGGATTGTACAGTTTATGGGCTCTTACATAGATTATCCCCTGCTCCCCCAAAATATAATGACCTACTCTACTGCAGCACCCCATGTGACTTTAGGGAACTCAGTTTGAGAATCATGAATACAGTTCAATATTCACATTTTACATACGAATAAATGGAGTGAATAGAGCTTTTTATTGCCTTGGCTGCAAACCAACTGCTGTATAAGGCATTATGACAACCCAGAGAATGGTGAAATAGCCATGAATTATTTTTATAGACATTATGAGATAGGTTACATTTAATATCACTGACTCGTCCATGGCTGGTTTTCAATCCCTTTCATAATGCCACAGGAAATTCTAGAACAATATTTGAGAGTGTGCTACAAACCCAAAAGTTTGAATCCTAAATTGCTGAAGACAATCAGTAATACTCAGATTCTCTGTAAGTCCTCAAAATTGTCTCAATCAATCTCTCTTTGTCTTTGTCCTGTTCCAAGATTAGAACTGTGTCTTTCAAAACTGTGTCTAAATAATTTTGACAAGCACAGAACAGACTGATGTGTGAATTTCAGCTCTTGAGAGGTCTCTTAGCATCACATTTTCCCCATTATCTGAGTTAATAAAGCCAATTTACAGAAAGCAAAAGGAAAACATTCTAGTGAGTCAGGGTAAGATAGGAGGACATTTCATCAGCTCTTAAATTAGTAACTTTATATTTTTTTCGGTTTTGCACATAACACCTTACTACTGTGTACTTAAAATGGAGGTATTTCTTTTATACCCTGCTAGTGGGAGTGTAAACTGATGCATCACTTCTGGAAAGCTGTTGGAAACATGAATCAAAATCTCATAAAATGTCTACACATCTTGACCTAGTATTTGTAATTCTGCTCCTAAGAAATTTTTCCTGAGGGAAAAATAAGAAATATCAATCATTATTTATGTACGATGGTATTGTTACATCAATAATTATAGTAGGGCAACAGTGTAAACAGCCTACATTTACCAGTATTAGACCTAAACTATTATGAAATTGTTAAAAAGGACTTGAATAGACATTTCACCAAAGAAGATATACCAGCCTTTAACAAGCAAATGAAAAAATGCTCAACATCACTAATCACTAAGGAAATGAAAATCAAAATCATAATGAGATATTATTTCACATCCACTAGAATGGCTGCTATCACAGAAATAGAAAATAACAAGTGTTGGCAAAGATGTGGAAAAATTGGAACACTTGTGCACTGTTGGTGTTGATGTAAAGTGGTGCTGCCACAGTAGAAAACAATTCCTCAAAAAATTAGACCTACCGTATGATCCAGCAACTCAATTCTGGATATAAAGAATTGAAAACAAGCTCTCCAATAGATATTTGTATACCCATGTTCATAGCAGCATTGTACAGAATAGCCAAAAGCTCAAATGTCCATCAACACATGAATGGATAAGCAAAATGTGATATATAGATAAAATGGAATATTATTCAACCTAAAAAGGAAGGAAATTCTGACACATGCTACAACAAAGATGAACTTTGAGGACTAATGCTAAGAAATAAGCCAGTCCCCCAAAGACAAATAGCTGTATGATTCCACTTGTATGAGGTACCTAGAGTAGTCAAACTCACAGAAACAGAAAGTAGAGTTGTGGTTACAAGGGACCGAAGAGAGAGAAATGGGAAGCTGTTTAATGGGCATAGAGGTTCAATTTTGCAAGATGAAAAAATTCTGCAGTTTGGTTCCACAACTATGTCAGTATACTTCACACTACTAAACTATATATTTAAACATGGGCAAGATGGCATTTTTATGTTATGCATATTTTATCAGAATTTTTTTTTCAAGGGGAGAATGTAAGGTGGACAGAGATGGTCTCCCTGAGGCAGGAACTTGGGACCAGAGACCTGAGCAGGAGGACACACCCAGGGAGAGAGCTGGAAAGAACATTCCTGGAACAGAGAATAATGAGTGAGGGGCTCTGAGACAGGACCAGTTTGCTGTGTTGAAGAGAAAAGGTGAGGGTGCTAGGGCATAAAAAAGCAGATGGGACTAGGTAAGAGGGCAAGGGCCTCTTACCTAGTCCCCTCTGGGGCCCTTGGGCCAGATTGTCACACATTGTAGACCATGCAAGGAGTATGGATTCAATTTTAAAAGTGATGGAAAACCAGTAGAAGGTTTTGAGAAGAAGAAGAATCTGATCTGGTTTACTTTTTAAAACTCTTGCTGCTGTGAAAAGAGTTTTATGAGAGCAAGAGCAGAATCAGGGACTCCAGTTAGGTTCTATTTTATCATCCAGAGTTACAGAAAGAGGTGCCCTTACATGACTTTGGTAAATCACATCCTTTTGCAGGGCTTCAGAGATCACAGAGTTTGACTTTTTCTTTGAGAGCTGGGAAATCAAGATTTATTCATCAAATAATTCTATGATTCTGTGGAAGAGTAAAAAGGACTGATGATTGTGTAACACTGGTAGAATGAGGCTTAGAAAAATATTTACCTTAATTGACTGTCATGTCTTGTGCCTCCCCCTGGCAAACTTGTTCTGTATAGAAATTCATATTTGACCATTTTCATTTGGAAAAAATCTGGAATCAGTACTCCAAGGTATACTTGGAGTATACAAGGTATACTCATCTTCTTGCTTTTGACATAAATTCTGTGCAATTGGGAAGACTGTGGGCTACAACTTAGGGGAGAACGTGGAAGAAAAACCATAATAGAGACCTAAAAATAGCATCAATGTGGAAGTTCTGCTTCTTTCAATTTTTTGCAAGCTCAGTGCAAATATTAAGAAAAGCAGTATATGATTTCTAACTTGGACAAAACTAATTCTAAAATCCAGCTTTGACACTTAGACTTCGGTTTGCTTTGAGGGACCTTCAAGTAAAGAATACCAAGGCTGTTTTGGATTTCAGATCCCAATTTCAATAGTCCTGTATTTCTTTAAACTGTGTGCAGCAAGCCATGTCCTTCATTAGTAGCTGCACAATATTGACAAAGCAGCACAAAGGTTGAAGGCATTCGGATTATCTGTAATCCTGGCTCTGTGGTTGTCCAGCTTTGTGAATACAGGTAATTTTCTTGAGCTGCCTGAGTCTTACTTTTCTCACTTAAGAAGGACTTTAATGATGTCTGTACCTCACGTAGTGGGTCTTAACGGTTTCTCCATTTTCCCCTCCTCCTTTCACTTTCTGTTTATAAGTGGGTAAAAAAAAAAAAATGAGTCTTAGTTTTGTGTATATGAGATATGCATGCGAGATGTGCAAAAAGGCATCCAATATTCAGTTTTCAGTTTCCTTACAGAGAAGGGACCAGAAAGAAATATCTCCAAGGGCCTCACCAGACAGGTGCTCAGTGGAATGAACTTGACATAGGTAGCCTGGACATAGGATTGTAATGTTGATCCTGCCGTCAATCACTTTGACCCCAGAGGTGTTGTCAATTCCCTTATTTGGGCCTAAGTTCCTTCAACTGTCAAATTGACCTTGGAAATCACTGACCCAGCTGGAGAAGTTTCTATAAAAATAAATGTGCATCTTATTCTCTCGGATTGCCTGCCATCAACTGTCTCCTCCTACCACAAAGTCTGTTGCTTTGGAGAGAAGTCAGGAAATGTCGCTCTCTCATTCCCTCCTTCCCTCCCTCCCTCCCTACTTACGATACTCAATGCATATGTAATGTAACCAGGTTGGGAAACACTGGATTAGATAACCACATAGGCCTTCCTAATATCAGGGTCTAAGATTTGGTGACCTATTCAATACTCTTCTATGACACTCAGCCAGCTCTGAAGATGTCCTCTTTACACAAAGAATCATATCAGTTTTGCTGCTTATTTGAGCCTTGTGAATTGATCAACCAAGAAGAGAGATCAGTTTCAAGAACTGGCAGCTTCAATGAATAGGGTCCTAATGGTCTTACAAAATGCTTTCTGAATGGGTGGCTGCTATGATTGGTTCAACAGCCAATATGGTCAGTCAGTATCAGCATTTCTGCAATGTAATTGAAATTTTCCTCACTTTAGTTGACTCACGGTAAAAAGCAAAGGATGACGTGTTTCCAGGCATCATACCCACATTCCATATAGGATGTGGGAGAAAGAGTGAAAGATGTTCTTTCTGAAAGCCTTCTCTTTTCTTGATGTTGATTTCTCTTAAGAAAATACAGTTTTTCTTCAGAGGGTCTCAAGTTCTAATACTTCATGTATTTTTTTTTAATTTGGTTATGCTGTCTTTTTTTAGTATGGTAAAATGTACATAACACTTTTTTATTTACTCAAGAAAAAGTTGAGTACTCTTGTATCAGTTAATGCGACAAAGATAATGGTGTCCCCCAAGTATTCTGTCTGCTGTCCCACATCTCCAATCCTCTATTCACTTCAGCAGGAACATGTGACAAAGTTCTGGACAATTTGATGCAAACAGAAGTTGCCAGAAAGGAATTCCATGAAATCGCCTTCACATGTAGTGTTTTGTTTTGTTTTAATTAAGCACATTAGTTTCATTAAAAACTCAAGTACTGTTAATTAAAAGGCAGAACAATGAATATTTTAGTAGTCTCTACTCTAAGGCATTATGAGCAAGAAGTCTCAGGGGAGAATTGCAAGCTGTTTCCAAAAGGAATTTAAGAATATTAATTTTAGATACAGCGTGACGTGGTTAAAAAAAAGAAAAGTGTCAGGTATAGGGTTAGTTAGGCATGACTTAATGATTGAAAGTGTTGAACTAGGTGATATACTAAGAGTGTTGTATTTGTGTTTGTCTGATGACTAGACTTAAAGTAAATATGATTTATCCCCAGTTAACAGAATAAAGCTATAGCTTAGAGAAATTAAATAATGTGTCTGTGCAGCTCCTCCACAAAACCCACTTTGAGTAGCAAGATTTCATAGGCATTCAGTGAGTATTACTATCTCTCATTTTCTTTCAGGTTTGAATCTTCTCCATTACTTTGCCCAAAATAGTGCTCAATACATGTTTTAGGATGACAAAATCAAGTAGTCAAGGGAACAAATTCCTCTTTTGTAATATACATAGATGTGGATATTAATCATGAATGAATCAGGATGGCAGAATGTGTAGGACACTCCCCAAGGCGCCGTCCTCTTAAACAACCTTGATTTTGTTCACTAGCAGCTTCAATACTTTATTTCCAAGCATAGGAATATTCCCTGCTCTATTGTGTGGATTTTGGGTGAGGTAAAGATGCACCAATAATTTTCTTCCCTGTCTCTTTAAGAAGAACCTAAATGAAGACTTAAGCCAAGAAAGTTTTAACAACATTTTTTTGTCTTTTCAACATTTGTTGTTTACAGTTGCTTCATAGACTAGGTTGATGGGGAAAAATAAGAAACTAAATATAAACAAGGTCTTGCATTCGCCAGGGTAATGCAGTTACATAAGTCAAAGTTGCAGGTCATATGAAGCCTTCTGTGATTCCTTGGGATTTCTGTCTCATTTCACTGGCTAGCAAACAGTGAAATAGTAGGATATATGTTTTTCAATTAGGTTGTCAATATTTTGACCAAACAACCTATTTATAACATTCAGGATTACTGTTCTGTTCCCAAGAACCACTAGAAGCTGCTGTTCTCTGAAAGTTAGTGTGGGGATTTGAAATGGCGTATGATTGAGTGGGGTGTACTAACTTGCTTCCCTGGTTTCATCTGCCTGTCAGTCATACAGGTATAAAACACTCATCATCGCATCTGATTATTGTGAGAAAACACTCACCTTTTAGGATTGCACCTACTTATCATAAACAACAACAACAATAATAATAGTAACAATAATAAGATGAGTTAAAAATTAGAGACCCTGTGTCTATTTGGACATGACTATTTGCTGACGGGGCATCAGTATCAGAGTTCTACAAGCACAATTAACTGTTTTAATGCAAAACAGCAACTTATTTTTCCAGAGTAGAGGGAGAAGAATTGGCTTATTGACCACTCTTTTCTCTCCCCAAATACAACTTAGCCTTATATGACCATAGATTTCCTATGATTTTGGGGAAAATAATGTGAACTTTGAGACCCTGTAAACTTAGCCTCAAATCCCTGCTCTTTCATTTGCCGACTACATGTTCCTTTATCTCCTGAGCCCTATTTTGTTTACTTGCAGAATTAAGACACTGATATTTAGCACAGATTTAGGAATCAGGTGAATGAATAGAAGTGAATTGTAAACCAGAAAACACTATACTTACATTGACGTTGAAGGTCAGTCATCTCCCATGTTACAATTAAGAGAGAGGCAAGCATATAAAGGAAACTATATCTGTTAAGTGAATTTTAATTGCCTACCAATATTAATAGCTTTAATAGTGTTAAACTGCTACCTGGGCTGTAATTAAACACTGAATAAGAATGTAAGGGAGTAAATGAAAGGGAATAGGAAACTGATTGTTTCATAGTTATATAACACAAGGAAACATTTTCTTTTTTTATAGAAATTTTCTCTATTAAAAATCATCTTTTTCTGAATTTTTGAATTTTATTTAATTTTCTATACAGCAGGTTCTTATTAGTTATCTATTTTATACATATTAGTGTATATATGTCAATCCCCATCTCCCAGTAGAAGGCTATCCATAGCCTTTTAATATTTCTGTTGCTTTAGGTTTTCATGAGATCCCAATGGAGACAATTATATCCAAAAATGTAATTATCCAGTGTAATGAAACTGCCTTTGTTCTAAGTGGGCTCTGCTTATATCAAATCCCCATCTGAAGAATGAAGATATTAAGTGTCAATAACCAATTGACCCAAATCATAGAGACTTTTGGGAAACACAGACATATCAAGGAGAAGAGAAGTTTGAGATGAGTCCCAAGGAAGCTCATTTTGATTGTGTATCCTACATTTTTAGAGATGCAGAATAGAGGTATTTTTGTTCTTTGGCTATTTAAAATGTAAATAGGAGATCTTCAGAAAAACTTACTCAGAAGCAATATTTAAAGTGTCAGAGTGATACAAAACAATAGGAAATCACAAGAAACTTCAAAAAGAGATTTCTTTTTAATATATTTTTAATATTTTCATCATTTTTTTGCTTTTCAAAAAAATTATAGTGCATCTGACACACTAACTGGAGGCCACTGTCATACCTCCCACTGTCCATCACTTTACTCCTCTTTAAATAAACCTTGTTTGCCCACAAGAGTACAGATCCTACTTAAACTGTCTAAAAGTCTGCTAGAGTCATTGTAACACCACTGGCACAATTCCAACAGTTCACTTGTTACCCAGCTCAACTTTCCTGATACTTCAATTCCTCTGCTTCACCTCGAGCTCTTGATGTCATATCTCTCCCATAATTTATGGCAGTCGTGTGGTTCTTAGCAACAGAAAACAACTCTGATAAGCTTCCACAAGTAAAAGACATGCATTAAATATGTTGGGCATCTGAAAGAAGACACTGGCCAACTGAAGAAGTCTCGATCTGTGAGTTTCTGCTGCTTTCATTTCCTTCAAATGATTGTTTTACCTGCCTTCTATAACTGTGTTATCTTGATTCAGATCTACATTTTTAGGAGAGAAAATATGATTAAAACTAACTGGTATTGCATGCCCATGTAGAGCAACATGGTCCAGGCAAAGAGGTAGTACCTTGTATTCCCCCAAAAAGGCATACTAAACATATGAAGCCAAACATGACCTGATGTCCACTTACCCACCTGATCTTTTTTTTATCAATGAACATTGCATGAGCATACATCTAGGATATACTTATGTTCATGCTTCAGTAATTCCATCAACATTTGAATATTTACTATTTGCTAGACATTATTAACCCTTGAACTCTAAGTGCTCAGAAGAAGTCACATTTTCTGTTTCCACTGTACGTTCTGACGAAATAAAATATCACTATCAAAAGTCATCTTATTTTCTTAGTTAATAAGACATGTATGACATAAATAAGGTCAACTGAGCAAGGGGATAGAGAGTCTAGAAAGGATTATCAGAGAAGACCTCTCTGGACAGGTGAAATATACTCTACATAGTGGATGATAAGAGGGACCCAGTCAAGTGGAAATCAGGAAAAAGAATATTTTAATACACATAGTGTGATCAGGTGTTTGGAGATGTGGATGTAGCTTTGGTCTGTTTAAGGAATCAGCATGGCTGGAACATTATGAAAGAAGGTGACAGTGAAAGATATGAAGTTAAAGAGGACAGAAGGTGATCTTTCTGCTTAAGCCAGCTTATGGAGCTTGGATTTATGCCAAGTGCAAATGGAAGTCACTAGAGGCTTTTAAGAGGGTGGTATGATCTGCTTTATGCTTTTAAAAATTCTCACGGGATACTCTGTAGAATAGAGTTTGTTAAAGAATAAGAGTAGAAATACAGACAATGAGAAATAATGATGATGTGAAAGGGAAGAAACATGGTTGGATTTAAAGCATATCTTAGGGGTATCATACTCTTTTAAATGCTGGAGATACAGCTGGGAACGAGTCAGATAAAGCTGCTGCCCTAATAGAGTGCTTACTTAAGTGGGAAAGATGGAAATTGAACAAGTAACGATGGGTATCAGGACAGTCTTTTTGGAAGATGTTCAGGAGGGTCTGAGGTGAAAGTCAAGGGACATAAATGATTCTGGGGAATAGTGATGGGTTAATCAGGGGATTTGATACCGCCTTCTGTGTAATATATGGCAGCTATGGATTGCAAATAAAAGATAATCTATTCCTTATCCCTTCACAGTGACCTATATCAGTCCTCTTGTAGTCTTGACTCAAAGCAAAAGGAATTGTGTATATGTGTTAACAGTTTGCAAATTTTCCATTCACAGAATACTTTATAAAAAAGAAAAAAGTCAAAACAAAATGTACTTTTATTAAAGTAGCATAATTGTTAACAGATAGTATAATACATTGTAAAGTTGAACTAATGTTTCCATAAAAAGATGTTGGCTCATTTGAAAATCGGAGTTTGAAACATTTACCAAACATATGCTCAATAGGAGGGAAGGAGGTATACAGTAGGAGGGGAAATGGCTTATGTGACATGGCAGCAGCATGATATAAGTTGGTGGTTAAAAGCATAGTTCCTTATGTTAATCAGAACTGGGCTGGGATCCTGGATTGGCCACTTCCAGTTCTATTGACCCTTGGGCAAGTTATTTAATCTTTCTTAATTTGTTTTCTGTTTGTAAAATAAAATTTTAAATGGTACCTACATCATAAAATTGTATTGAGGATTAAATGTGACTAATGAGTGAGTATACATGTAAGTGCTCAATACATTTTAGCTATTGTTATTATTACTGTTAGAAAATGACAGCTACTGATGGCTATGAAGCAGCATAGCAGAGTGATTAAGAACATGAATTCTGGAGTAAATTGCCTGGGTTGACCACCAGGTTTTCCACTATGGAATAAACCATAGATCTTTTCTCCCTCTTAACACTGCAAAATAATTACTTCTGGGCAAAAACTCTTATTCCCTCCAATTTTTCCCCAAATTTTTACTTCAAAATTTTTAATTTATCCTGATGTTCACAATATATCAGTGTAATAATACTTGTCAGTTTCTTTTCTTCTCCCATCAATTTTCAAAGTCTTTCATGGTATCTGTATATTCAGTGCTTCATAAAATATCTGGAACATAATAGATGTTCAACAAGTGTTTATTGTATGAATGAAATAACAAATAAATACTTCAAACACATAGCAGCAGTACACCTCCACTCTAATGTGGGATCTGCATATTCCAACAACCAGGAGCTACATGTATCAGAAATCTTCTCACCCTTTCCCCTTCCTCTGCTCCCATTCTATGCTTCTGTTGTGTCTTGGCATGGAGAAAAGAAGGGTTGGACTTGAATTGCGTTGTAGAAAGATCCTAAGACCAAATTTCGGTAAATCTTTTCCAAATCACCATTGTCTATGTTCTTGGCCAAGTCAACTTGATTTCTTGGACTCTTTGGACCCTTTGGAGCCTTGGCACCTCTGCACCTCAATCACAATTTCATTTCTTAACAAATTTTTTAGAATGTTCTAGTACAGGAAGAAGGATTATGTTTTTCTGTGAACTTGGTACTTGACGTTGATGTTGCAGCAAAGCATAGAAGGTCAAATCCTGCCCCTGCTAAGGGCAATTTTCTCTTTCAGAGCATCACAATACCTTTTAGCAGCACATTCTATTATGCATGATTTATGGGACCTTTATTATTCTCTTTGCTTCCATCACTCCCTGAAGCCACTTCCTTGCTCCTTTCTTAGATGGTATAAATATAGGGGTTTGTAATTTGATTCTACACAAAAATAGAAAAACAAAACAAAATGGCATATCTGAGACGCTGAAACTCATTTACTCTAATCCTAATATTTTAAATGACAGGAAATTGAGATTCCAAGGGGAAATTGATTTGTGCAAGGCCAATTGGGAAGTGAGAATCAGTAGTTATTAGAATCCAAAAGCTGACTAAGCAAAACTGGCTCCTGTTAGTGTGCACCATACCACTTTTGGCTTTGGCTTTGCTAAAGCTGAATAAATAAACTCTCAATTAAAATAAATATGTAAATATTGATTAAACTCTAACTAAAAACTCTCATTACAAATACGTTCATGCTACCACTGACGCACATAAGCTTTGCCACAAAACACATGCCCCCTATGTGTACTGTTTAGAATGTTCAGTTGTTTTAAAAATATTATCTTTCTAAAGAAATGCTCACTTACTTATATGCATCTCCCTCTCCCTCAATCAAAAAACAAAAGGAAATGTATAACCCGATCACTGTGAATAAGAATTATAATTTATATTCTTTCAGACTGTTATACATATATGTACACATACGTATTTATGCATACACATTTACAGGTCTTCCTTGACTTACAATGGAGTTACGTCCCCAATAAACTCACTGTAAGTAGAAAATATCATAAGTGGAGAATGCATTTAATATCCTAACTTACCCAACATAAGAGCTTAGCCTACCTGCCTTAAATATGCTCAGGACACTTATGTTAGCCTACGGTTGGGCAAAATCACCTAACACAGAACTCATTTTTTAAAATAGATCTTTATTTGAGTATAATTGCTTCACAGTACTGTGTTAGTTTCTGTTGCACAGCAAAGCAAATCAATCATATGCATACACATGTCCCAATATCCCCTCCCTCTTGAGCCTCCCTCCCACCCTCCCTGTCCCACCCCTCTAGGTCATTGCAAAGCACCGAGCCGATCTCCCTGTGCTTTGCAACTGCTTCCCACCAGTCAACTATTTTACATTGGGTAGTGTATATATGTCGATACTACTCTCACTTTGCCCCAGCTTTGCCCGCCCACCCCATGTCCTCAAGTCCATTTTGTATGTCTACCTCTTTTTTCCTGCCCTGCAAATAGGTTCATCAGTACCATTTCTTTTTTTTTTTTTTTAGATTCCTTATATATGCATTAGCATGCAGTATTTGTTTTTCTCTTTCTGACTGACTTAATTCTATATGACAGACTCTAGGTTCATCCACCTCACTACAATTAACTCAATTTCATTCCTTTTTATAGCTGAGTAATATTCCATTGTATATATGTGCCACATCTTCTTTATCCATTCATCTGTCGATGGACCCTTAGGTTGCTTCCATGTCCTGGCTATTGTAAATAGTGCTGCAATGAACATTGTGGTACATGACTATTTTTGAATTATGGTTTTCTCAGGGTATATGCCCAGTAGTGGGATTGCTGGGTCATATGGTAGTTCTATTTTTAGTTTTTTAAGGAATCTCCATACTGTTCTCCATAGTGGTTGTATCAGTTTACATTCCCACCAACAGTGCAAGAGGGTTCCCTTTTCACCACATGCTTTCCAGCATTTATTGTTTCCAGATTTTTTGATAATGGCCATACTGACTGGCGTGAGGTGATACCTCATTATAGTTTTGATTTGCATTTATCTAATAGCTAGTGATGTTGAGCATCTTTTCACATGCCTCTTGGCCATCTGTATGTCTTCCTTGGTGAACTGTCTATTTAGGTCTTCCACCCATTTTTCAACTGGATTGTTTGTTTTTTTGATATTGAGTTCCATGAGCTGATTGTATATTTTGGAGATTAATCCTTTGTCTGTTGTTTCAGTTGCAAATATTTTCTCCCATTCTGAGGGTTGTCCTTTCATCTTGTTTATGGTTTCCTTTGCTGTGCAAAAGTTTTTAAGTTTAATTAAGTCCCATTTGTTTATTTTTGTTTTTATTTCTGTTACTCTAGATGGTGGGTGAAAAAAGATCTTGCTGTGGTTTATGTCAAAGAGTGTTTTTCCTATGTTTTCCTCTAAGAGTTTTATAGTGTCCGGTATTACATTTAAGTCTTTAATCCATTTGGAGTTTATTTTTGTGTATGGTGTTAGGGAGTGTTCTAATTTCATTATTTTACATGTAACTGTCCAGTTTTCCCAGAAGCACTTATTGAAGAGGCTGTCTTTTCTCCATTGTATGTTCTTGCCTCCTTTAAATTAGGTGGCCATATGTGTGTGGATTTATCTCTGGGCATTCTATCCTGTACCATTGATCTATATTTCTGTTATTGTGCCAGTACCATACTGTGTTGATTACTGTACCTTTGTGGTATAGTTTGAAGTCAGGGAGCCTGATTCCTCCAATTCTGTTTTTCTTTCTCAAGATTGCTTTGGCTATTCGGGATCTTTTGTGTTTCCATACGAATTGTAAAATTTTTTGTTCTAATTCTGTGAAGAATGCCAGTGGTAGTTTGATAGGGATTGCATGGAATCTGTAGAGTGCTTTGGGTAGTATAGTTATTTTCACAATATTGATTCTTCCAGTCCAAGAACATGGTATATTTCTCCATCTGTTTATGTCACCTTTGATTTTTTTCATCAGTGTTTTATAGTTTTCTGAGTACAAGTCTTTTGCCTCCTCAGGCAGGTTTATTCCCAGGTATTTTATTCTTTTTGTTACAATGGTAAATGGGATTGTTTCCTTAATTTCTCTTTCTGATTTTTCATTGTTGGTGTATAGGAATGCCAGAAATTTCTGTGCCTTAATGTTGCATCCTGCAACCTTACCAACTTCATTGATTAGTTCTAGTAGTTTTCTGCTGGCATCTTTAGGATTTTCTATGTATAGTATCATGTCATCTACAAACAGTGACAATTTTACTTCTTCTTTTCCAATTTGTATTTCTTTTATTTCTTTTTCTTCTCTGATTTCCATGGCTAGGACTTCCAAAACTATGTTGAATAATAGTGGTGAGAGTGGACATCCTTGTCTTGTTCCTGATCTTAGAGGAAATGCTTTCAGTTTTTCACCATTGAGAATGATGTTTGCTGTGGGTTTGTCGTATATGGCCTTTATTATGTTGAGGTAGGTTCCCTCTATGCCCATTTTATGGAGAATTTTTGTCATAAATTGGTGTTGAATTTTGTCCAAAGCTTTTTCTGTATCTATTGAGATGATCATATGGTTTTTATTCCTTAATTTGTTAATGTGGTGTATCACATTGATTGATTTGTGTATATTGAAGAATCCTTGCATCCCTGGTGTAAATCCCACTTGATCATGGTGTATGATCCTTTTAATGTGTTGTTGGATTCTGTTTGCTAATATTTTGTTCAGGATTTTTGCATCTGTGTTCATCAGTGGTATTGGTCTATAATTTTCTTTCTTTTGTGATATCCTTTTCTGAATTTGATATCAGGGTGATGGTTGCTTCTTAGAATGAATTTGGGAGTGTTTCTCCCTTGCAATTTTTTGGAAGAGTTTGAGAAGAATCGGTGTTAGTTTTTCTCTAAACGTTTGATAGAATTCACCTGTGAAGCCATCTGGTATTGGACTTTTGTTTGTTGCAAGACTTTTAATTACAGTTTCAATTTCATTACTTTTGATAGGTCTGTTTATATTTTCTAATTATTCCTGGTTCAGTCTTGGAAAATTGTACCTTTCTTAGAATTTGTCCCATTTCTTCCAGGTTGTCCATTTTATTGACATTTAGTTGTTTGGAGTAGTCTCTTGTAATCCTTTGTATTTCTGCAGTGTCAGTTGTGATTTCTCTTTTTTCATTTCTAATTTTATTGATTTTCATCCTCTCCCTTTTTTTCTTGACGAGTCTGGCTAAATTTTATTTATCTTCTCAAAGAACCAGCTTTTAGTTTTATTGATCTTTTCTATTGTTTTCTTCATTTCTATTTCATTTATTTCTGCTCTGATCTTTATGATTTCTTTCCTTCTACTGACTTTGGGTTTTCTTTGTTCTTCTTTCTCTAGTTGCTTTAAGTGTAGGGATAGATTGTTTATTTGAGATTTTTCTAGTTTCCTGAGGTGAGATTGTATTACTATGAACTTCCCTCTTAGAACTGCTTTTGCTGTGTTCCATAGATTTTGGTTCATCGTGTTTTCTTTGTCATTTGTATCTATGTATTTTTTTTATTTCTTCTTTGATTTCTTCAGTAATCTCTTGGTTATTTAGTAGCATACTGATTAGCCTCCATGTGTTTGTGTTTTTTACACTTTTTTTCCTGTAATTGATTTCCAATATTGTAGCATTGTGGTCAGAAAAGATGCTTGATTCAACTTCAATTTTCTTAAATTTTCCAAGGCTTGATTAGTGACCCAAGATGTGATCTATCCTGGAGAATGTGCCATGTGCACTTGAGAAGAAAGTGTATTCTGCCACTTTTGGGTGGAATGTTCTATAAATATCAATTAGATATAACTGGTCTATGGTGTCATTTAAACTTGTGTTTCCTTATTTATTTTCTGTTTGGATGATCTGTCCATTGGTGTAAGCGGGTGTTAATTCCCCTACTGTTATTGTATTACTGTTGATTTCTCCTTTCATGGTTGTTAGCATTTACCTATGTATTAAGGTGCTCCTATGTTGGGTGCATAAACATTTATAATTGTTATATCTTCTTCTTGGATTGATCCTTTGATCATTATGTAGTGTCCCTTTTTATCTCTCATAACAGTCTTTATCATAAAGTCTATTTTATCTGCTATGAGTATTGCTACTGCAGCTTTCTTTTGATTTCCATTTGCATGGAGTATCTTTTTCCATCCCATCACTTTCAGTCTGTATGTATCCCTAGGTCTGAAGTGGGTCTCTTGTAGACAGCATATATATGGGTCTTGTTTTTGTATCAGTTCAGCCAGTCTGTGTCTTTTGGTTGGGGCATTTAATCCATTTACATTCAAGGTTATTATTGATTTGTAAGTTCCTATTACCATTTTCTTAACTGTTCTGGGTTTGTTTTTGTGGGTCTTTTTCTTCTCTTGTGTTTCCCACTTAGAGAAGTTTCTTTAACATTTGTGGTAAAGCTGGTTTGGTGGGTAGGACCAATGCTCAGGACCCACAGGGCTGGAAAAGGCCTTGGGGGCTGTGTAGGGTGGGGCTTAGGCTCAAGGAACAGAAGGGGCCCAGGCATGCCCCCCTCCCCTGGTCTCAGAGGGCAGGGAACCTCACCTGGGAGCCCAGCAGACTTCCCATGTCTGAGTGGGTGGGGCAAACACCCTCCTCTCCTCTCCCTCCTCCGGTCTGGGAGGGCCCCTCCTGCCTGCCTCTCCTGATCTCCCCAGCCTCCCTCCTATGCCCCCAAGGACCTACTTGGCCTGGAGGGGGCTTTGGAGGGCAGGGGATCAGCCTGGGAGCTCAGCAGGCTCTCCAGGCCTGAGTGGGCAGGGCAATTGCCCTCCGCTCCTCTCCTGCTCTTCCTGGAGAGTCCCTCTTGCCTGCCTCTCCTGATTTCCCCAGCCTCAGGGGTGCCGATCCTGTCTGGCCTCCACTTCTCCTCCCCCCTCAGTCCCCCTACATCCTATCAGTTCACTGTGGGGTTCCTCCCGTCTCCTTGGGTGTCAGAGTCCCTCACCAGCGGCCGGCAGTCACCCTAGTTGTGGGGAGACGCTAACTCCGTGTCTTCCCACACCGCCATCTTAACTCTGCTTCCTCCACAGAACTCATTTCATAATAAAGTGCTGAATATCTCATGTAATTTATTGAATACTATACTGAAAATTAAAAACAGAATGGTTAGATACAGAATAGTGTAAGTGTATTGGTTGTTTACCCTTGTGATTGCCTGGCTGACTGGGAGCTGCAGGCTTGCTGCCCTGCCCAGCATCACAAGTTATCATACCACCTATCGTCAGTCTGAGAAAAAGATCAAAATTCAAAATTCCGAGTATGTTTTCTAATGAACGAGTATCACTTTTGCACCATCTTACGTCAGCAACCATCTGTATATTAAATTTGCCCAGAACTGAAATATTCCCAGGACATGGGATGTTCAGTACTAAACTGGGAAAATCCCAGCAACCAAGGCAAGTTATCTGGAGCTTAATGACATGACAACTATATGGCTAGTCCAATTCCTGTGATGTTAAACTTTTAATCTAGGTATGCCTAGCTGTTATGTGGCACCTGGTGACCCTGTGCTTGTCTTCTCAGGGGTGTCCCAGGAAGCATCAACCAGGGTCATTTACCTCACAGTCTGACATGAAACCATCTTGTCTGGTCCTTGTTGTAGGAGAATTAAGTAAAATTCTAAGAGTAGTGAGCACTCTTAGAAGTGGTAAAGAAGAGTTGGACTCTTCTGTCAACTTTTTGAAATGAATTTTGACATGCTATCTGAACAATGTGTATTTTAAAGCATATAGAAGGGTTGTTTTCCCCCTTGAGAAAATGTAAAAAGAAATTTGAGAAGAAGCTATAGCTAAACTCATAAACTAGACACTGAAGAAGCTTTCACATCCTGTTCCAGGTATTGAGAGACATCAGTATAAAAGCTGAATTTTTTTGAAGATCAACAAAATATATGCATTTGGAATTCCCAGGCTGCTAAAGATCTTGTGAATTCACATTAGAGCTGAATAATAACCAAGATCATACAATATTTTTTATAAAACCCTAATTTTCCATTTTCAAATGACAGTGCTACCAACTTACTCCATTCTGCATCATTAAATTGTCAAGAGGCAAACTCTCTTTATTATATTTGAGACACTTTAGAAATGAGTAATTGTGTTTCCATTACATTCTTCAGTGGTCCATCAGATTTCTTCCCTTCTCATTACTCAGTTCTTCAGCTCAAAAAATACACAATACCTGCAGTCTGTTCCACATCTAAAGTGTGAAGAGATTGATCATGTTAGTTTCTAGGAATCCTATAAATGAAAGAGAGATGAATGTTTGGGGACAGACATTTTACAACAGGAAATCTACCTTAGGGCATTTAATCATCAGTTGTCAAATAGCATGGCCATTGGAAAGAGAAGGGAAATAAGAGTCATATGCCCTTTAAGAAAACAAGACAGCTATCTTTATGACAGTACAATGCAGTGCTAATTACAGTAATTTTTTTCCTCAATGCTCTCAATGGGTGACTGGCTAAAGAAAATGTATTATATTTTCTTTAGTCTTGAGATATTAAAATGAGGTATTACTCAGCATTGAAAGAAGAAAAATCCTGCCATATGCAACAACATGGATGAACCTTGAGGACACTATGTTGAGTGAAATAAGCCATTCACAGAAGGACAAATACCACATGATTCCACTTATATGCAGTATCTAAAATAGTAAAAGTCACAGAAGCAGAGAGTAAAAGCGTAGTTGCCAAAGTCTGGGGTGAGTTGCTGTTGAACCGGTATAAAGTTTCAGTTATGCAAGATGAGTAAGTCTAGATATCTGCTGTACATACAGCATTGTGACTATAGTTCACAATACTGTGCTGTGCACTGAAAATTTTGTTAAGAGGGTAGATGTCATGTTATGTGTTTTTACTACAATAAAAAATGAAATAACTTTTTTGACACTTACAAAAATAAAAAAGAAATAAAAAAAGAAAACAGAGGGAGAAGTGGCAAAGCACAGAAGACCAGGAAAAGAGGGAAGGCCCAGGGAATACAGGTGCAAGAAATAGGAGTTGACAGAAGTAGCGTTAAAGGAGTGACCTTTAAGTGCATTAAGAACCCATTGTTCCAACCCCTAAACTCCAAGTGACTTTGACCTGAGGGGTAGGTGATATAGTACAAGAGGAATGGAATTAGGAGGCAAATTTCCAGAGATAAGAGAGAAGGCTCATCTCTGCCACTGTGTCATTGTTGAATCTTTCTTGATGAAGTTATTAAATAATTTTGATCTTAGTTTTCTAATTTCTTTTATTATATAACACACACAGATGTATATATGTATATATATTTATGTGTGTGTGTGTATATATATATATATATAATATTCTTCTTTATAGGATTTGGTTGGGTCTCTTTCAAAAGATCTATATGGAAAAACAAAAGATAAGTGAAAAAAGTTTTAAAGAAAAATGTGGTCATCATGCAGAAGATGTTATTTCCACCAAGGAATGAGTTTCAATCTATCTCCTCAGACATTAATATCAAAATAAATTAAGATGTTGGGTATTAGCAAGATGTTGGATATTATGAGCTAATCTTATCCCTGCTAATTTGTAAACTGAATAAATGTATGCTTATCTTGAGAATTCCCTCCCTCTACTTATTGCTTCAAGCCTATATATACATACATTTATACATATACATATACATACATAGTGGTGCAGTCAGTGATGACTCTGAAAATGTGATGAAAACTTTTGGACCGCTTTAAAAAATATGCACACACACCCACACATTTGCACTACAATTTTAGAGGGTACAAGCCTTCTTCCCCCATTAGAAGCCACTGCTCTGTGTTTTCTGCCTTGCTCCTTTGCTTGGGTTTCTCCACTTTGCATGTCCTGTCTTCCTTTCCTAAATTACTCTTTCCTCAAGAGCCAGCTTAAATGCTATAACTTCCTAAAAGCTTCTCTATTTTACTCTTCGTTACTAAACTTTCATAGCTGTAACCATCTCTTTTCTGTCATTTATCATGTTTCACATAATCATAGTTATCTGAACACACAACTTGTTTTTCCTACCAGTGACAAACTTACGGAAGTCAGAGACCACATATTTTTCCTCTTTGTTATTTATCACTGAGTTTTGCACATAAGTGATCTGCAGCTATTTTTGATGAATGATCACAAACAAAAAATTATGGCAAGCAAAACCCTGAGTATTCATAAGTATGAGCCTTTCTAAGATAGAGCTAACCATTAGGCTCACAATGCAAAATTCTAATTTTACAGTTAAGGTGACAATGTATTATTTTAAATTAATAGAAGTTAAAAATAAAGGTAACGCTAAGTGCAAATGAAGATATTTTAAAATATATCTTCATGTATTACCAGAATCCCATGTTAACTGATACACCATTTTTGGAGAGCAGTTTGGTTATTTTTATGAAACAGGGAAAAAAAGGGTCCTATATATTGACCGTGTAATCCTGATTTTCTGTTGGAGAATTATTAGAAACATCCTAATTCCTCAGAATAAGTAACACTGTAATGAGCATCTTTATCTAAAAATAAAGGGAAAAGCAATAAGCAAGGTTTTCTTAACACGTTCTTATTAGTAGTCAATTTATGACACATTAACTATATTGAAAATTATATATCCATAAAAATTCTAGTAATGGAGATTATAAAGCAAAAAGAAATTGTTATTATATAGTAAGAACAAATTAGAATTAAAAATTATATTGTTTGATCACCACACTGTTAGAACAGAAATAATAAAAAGTGAAAAGGGAAACATATATAACTTATTAGAATGATGAATTTGAAGAACTAATTTATTTATTTATTTATTTTTTTTTTTTTTTTTTTTTTTTTTGCGGTATGCGGGCCTCTCACTGTTGTGGCCTCTCCCGTTGCGGAGCACAGGCTCCGGATGCGCAGGCCCAGCGGCCATGGCTCACGGGCCCAGCCGCTCCGCGGCATATGGGATCCTCCCAGACCGGGGCACGAACCCGTATCCCCTGCATCGGCAGGCGGACTCTCAACCACTGCGCCACCAGGGAGGCCCAGAACTAATTTATTTTTAAATTTCATTATCATCTTTTGAAAATTGCCTTCAATTTAAAATTGTGTTTTTTTGTATGCATGTATGTATGTATGAGAGAGAGAGAGAGATGGGGGTCCTGAAGGCCGACATACTGTTTAGGACCACTTTGTCGAAGAACTTTGGTAAGGGATGACAGGAATCTGAATCAGAACAGTACTCCAGTGCTCATGAGGGTGAGGAGAATAAGTGTACCTCTTATTTCTCACTTTTTCTAGCATCATGGCTATTTTTCCTGCTGTGTAGTATGGCATTCTTTTCTTACATTTTCTGAGCCTTAGCACAGGCCAAGAATTATCTGCAAATGGTACACTTAAATAAGGAAATGACCAATATCAGCATAAAGTCCGCTTTAAATATAGCCATTATCACTTGATTACCATGAAGATTCTGCTGCCTTTCAGTGTTTTATCAAATGGGAGTTGCCTGTTTTATTTTTCAGGCTAGGAATGGCTTCACTGTGCTGCAGCTCTTTTGTGTTCTGAAATACTTATCTCCATGTGTCACCTTCTTGGTCACAGTCAACATTTTCTGCCACACTGTCCCTTGGGAAGGTTTATAGTTTCACCCTGTAAGGAGCAGAGTCAGTTCCTGCTTGGGATTTCAAATGAAAATCATCTTTTCTTGCATGGGGCCATGGTACTTCAAGTGTTACGCACTTAAATTACCATATTTGCAGAAGGAGTTCAGGGTCCTGGCTGTTTACCCATATGAGACACATAATTGCCATACGCAAAGTTGGAGTAAAATTACCTATTTTTCTTACATTTAAGACATCTTATAATATCTAACAAAAAATCTGTTAAATACTTTGAGAAAAATGTAGGATAGTCTATGAAAACGATTAATTCATTGATTAGTAATACTGTTCTCACTTTATTGTTCAGATTTTTCAATGTCCGTCATTAAATTTAAAGAAAAAAAAAAACTGTTACTTCTCATTCTGGGGTAAATTACAAAGATCTGACCATGTGAGAAGCAACTTGATCAACAGATAATTTAATTGAGGGTGCCCTTATATTCCAAGGGGCTCATATCTGACATCACCATACAATTCCCTATCTGTGAGTAGCTGCAAAATGTAGTTTCACATCTCACTCAGTCATCAACCAAAATAACTAAACATACCTATTTAGGGTATATAGAGGGTCCCCCTACAGCAGAGTTTCCACAGCCTCAGTACTGTTACCATTTTAGGTGGAATATTTCTTTCTTGTGCATTGTAGGATATTTAGCAGCATCTCTGACTTTCATACACTAGATGCCAGTCTCACTCCTCCACCCCAGTTACATCAGAAAACTTGTCTCCAAAAATGTATAAATATTCCCTAGAGGCAAAATTTCCTCCCTGGTTTGAGAAATACTGCCGTGAAGTGAATTCCGTATGTATATTATTACCTACATATTTTTCAGCCCATCTCAAAGATCCTATCAAAATTGGCTAAAATAAATATGTAAATATAGGTATAAGATCATCGGTCATTTTAACATAATGGAAAAATAAGTAAGAACTTAATTATTTAGATACTTTCAAGGGTCATATCTCCATTGACTATGGCATGATGGCTTCCACAAAAGGCATACAAGCATGGTTGATGGGAGCCAGAGCCTTATATGGCAGCATAATCAAGACTGGAAATACTGTTGGATTTGAGTCAACAACCAATCATATTGAAATTATAGACAACAATATTCTCAAACAGCAGGTAACTGTTTTTAGGACTCACCATTACATTACAGAGTGAACACAAACTGGATGAGATACTTATCCTTTAATCCCTGTGCATCACACAAAGAAATGCAAGTGGTCATTTTTTATTTTATTAATCAGAGCTAAAGTAAGTTTGTAAGTATGAGGCATATAAATTAGCAATGATACCAATGGGGAATTTCACAGTTCTATAATTGATTATGAAACATAAAAAGTTATGTTACTATCCTGTTGAAAATTATATGCAGTTTTTAGAGTCTATTTTCTAATTAGTATAATTAAAACCAAATTTTATATTTGGGCAAGGTGATAGATTGTGTCAAGTGCTCCTTCTTCATCTGTGAATTTTTAAATTGCACATTCATAATGTATTTATATTCAGTAAAGTAAGGAATTGTGAGACATTTCATAGTATAGTATGAAATATAGCACATCCTAACTTTTTGTAAAGCAGTATTTTGAACGGAATAAACCTTATCTGATTAAACTCCAGAATCTAATCTTACATAGTTGTATAAAATTTACATAGTCCAGATGTCTGCTCATTATAGGACTTGGCAGAGTTCCCTGCCTTACATTTTCATAAAGGATGAGAAAGCGTTATTGAGAAAGCCTTAGCCTATTCCTCAAAATAATAATAATAATATAGTTTATAAGATACCATGTTTCTTAAATCAGTTGTGTTATTTGAGGTGTTTTTTTTTCAAATTACAGAAACCAACTTAAATTGGCTACTTTTTTTAATCCAGGTGTTATTATTAAGATAGCTTATGGAATTCAGAAGCAGGAACATAGACAGGATAAGAAGCAGAAACTGGAAATCATATGAAATTTTCTCCAGCTCTGTGCTGTTCAGTCCACAAGAAAGAATATCCCAAAAAGAAAACCTGAATTTTTACTGTCCATGAGAATCTAGATTCTAATGATATTTCATAGCCCCAATTCCAAATTTGTAGTTAGAAAATCAGCTTGGATCAGAGGTGAGTATATAAATTGTGTCTAGAGCTTGTGTGGGGGGATTTAATACACAGTATGACTCAGGGGACTCATCTAAGGAGATGTAGGAAACTGGTAAGAGAGACGGAGAACTGCTGTAATCTGGGAAGACTTCTACGAATATGTCACTAGAAAAAAACATCCTGTAATTCAGACCAATCAGTACTCTCATTTACTTGTCCAAAGACTTAACGCTTGACTTTGTCTCAGACACTGGATGTTTCCTGCACGGGTGTGTGCTGGGGTGCCAGTCTTTCCATTTGCTTTGTGTTGATTCTTTCTAACTGTCCCCAGCCTGTTCCAGGCTACAAACAGTGCATGGCTGCACTTAGGTATGAAAAGTCACCCAATTCATTTTTAATTTTATCTTCTCAGACTGACTCAAGCAGTTACTCTCCCTAGTACCTCTTGAATTTGTTGAATTTGTTACACTTTTTGCCTCAGTCTTCTTAATGCACCCCTTACCACTGAAAAAATCTTCTTTGTGCCATTTCAAAGCAGTTCAGATATTGGTTATGTGTCTAAATAGCTGTACAGCCTTGTAAAAGTATTTAACACTTTTAAGGTTCAGATACCATATCTGTTAAATGGGCATAATAGTATCTATGTCATAGTTGGAGTAAGGCTTAAATGGAATAATCCATGTAAACTACTCAGTTTGGTGCCTGGTACAACTTAAGTATACCCCCCTCCCGTGGATGTTAGCTACTGCTACTAGTGATAGTACTATTACTCACTTTACCTCTACTATCATCACCACCACCACTGATGCTACGACCGCTATTGCTTCTACTGACCTAGGAACCACTTGGGATGTTACCTCTGATGATGGATTTTGATTGTACTGTACGATTTTGATGGACACTAGATGCTCTGCTTAGGTCCCCAGGATGTCGCTGGTCCAGTCCATAAAGTCCCCCACTGTCTATCCTGATGTTGGGAAGTGCAGGGAGATAAGTAAATAAATACGAGCAAACACTAAAACAACGATTTTAAATGAGTTAATTTTGGTCAATAAATATCTAATTTTACTTTAGACATTTTACTAAAATAAATGTTTAAAACAAATGTCTCCTGCAAGTTGAGCATCTTTTTGATCAAGATACTGTGAAGCACATCCCCCTCACTGTGCCACAGGTAGAGTGACATCATTGTTTGTGTCTCCTCAGTGCTTGCACGTCCCTCTATGGATGCTGGGCCTGGCTGATTCTGCCTGTACTGCTGTTACAGGGGGATAACTGTTTATTCTACTCCCTTTATCAGGAAAGAAATTGGTGCCTTCTGTAACATGAGTGGCAGAAGCCTAGGTGCCATAGTACTTGCTTTATGACACCGTTTCAACTCAAACTCTCTGGAACAACCCAGAAGGAAATTACTCGCTCATTCCATGCTTTCTAAAAAGAAAATAACAATAACATATTAATAAATCCTCAGTTTAAAGATAGAGGACGTAATCACATCCTGGTCAGAGCTTCTGGTTTAACCAAAAAACAAGTATCACCATGGCCACATCTTTTTTCTCCCAAGCCAGGGCTGTTTCCATTACATCATTCTAAGGGACCATAAAGTCCCCATTTTAAGCATTAAATAGGCAGACATTTAGGTTCACCATCTAAAATTTCATTGAGTATCTAAACCACAGTGTTGTATATCTATACACCACTATATCTATAAGGTGCTAGACTAAACCTGATGATTAACATTCAATTAATATCACATTTAAATATTTCTTTTTTAAAGTGTTACATATAAAAATGGAGGGAACGACGCTAAACCTCTGCAAACCAAAGCTGGTTTGGTATTTTGTTTTGATGAAAATGAAGGGAGGTGCAGGTAGTTCAGCATAAATAACACAAATCGGTTGTCTCCTTCAGTCTCTGTTTTAATTAGCATTACAAAAGAGAAACATTGCATATATTAGGCATAATTTCTAACCTCAGAAAGAGAATGTCACCTTCAGTTCCACAGTGAGCACAGCTGAATTACTGTTTCAGCTCAGGGGAAGATATATTTAGGCTTCTTTGTAAAGTGTAAATTAGAGTAAGTGTTCCGGTGTCATAAGTTAGTTGGATTACCTGCCGTGGAACCTGGTGTAGCTCCTCCTTCTGAGTAATTAAGAAATAATTATTGAAAAAAGTATTGATTGAAAAGTACATGTAGATCCATATATGCAACCGTACAAGTGTGAGTGTGAATCTGTCATTCTGCGTACATTAGCATAAACGTATTTGTACAGATGTACATGTCTAATATATTCAAGCTTTAACTTCTAGACATAAAGACCTCTTGAGTAAATTTGATCTCTCAGTCTTTTCTGGCGGTCATAAAATACTACTACTAATAATAACTCTCTTTAACATCGTGAGCCTAGGGGGAGGGTAATTAGTACTAATTACAGTTATTTTTAAATAGACCTATTCCTACTAAACAGCATTGTTTCCATAGGTACGCATTTCATAGTGGAGAGGAATGGGTTTAGGGTACTCATAGAAGAAAAGTGAAAAAAGGGAGTCTTGGTTTAACTTCTAAAACCCGAGGAGTACGGAGAGGGTGCTAGCATTTCTGATAATCAGGCAAGTGTCCTGTGAAAAGTGTCATCCTTTGACCATCTTCTCTATGAGCCTCACAGACTTGCTTTCAAAGTGCTTTATCTAATATTATTTTATCAGAGATTAAAAATCATCTATCTAACATAGTATCTTAATAATTGTTGAAAAAACACCATTTTAGAGAATATACTCAGAGAGATCAGGTTCACCCCTGGTTTCATCATGGCTACAGCAAGATGGAAGCAGAGAGTATCCTCTTACACCTAGAATCAATCAGTTGTTTGAATCTGCTCAGCACCAAGTTCCTCTTATTCAGGGAATAAAACTCTAATTTTTCTTAGGAGACAACTGCTTATCCACCCTTAATTTGTGTAATTTTGTGATTTGTGTGAATTTGTGTCTCAGTTCTGTCCAGTGAGATCTTTACAGCCCCCTGACCACAGTGAATTAATTGGTTCAGAAGTAGGTAGGCATGGGAAGCTGGTAAGGCCAAAAGAAGGCAACTTTGTACCATTGGTAGAACTTCGGGGAAGGATATTTCCCTTCTGGGGTTGCTAAATTGTGAGGGTACAAGTAAGCTCTGTCCAGTTGGGCGTCTCATAACTTCGTCTGATTTGAGAGTGTAAACAGACTGAGAGATCCTCTCTCTCTCTCTCTCTCTCTCTCTCTCTCTCTCTCTCTCTCTCTCTCTCTTTGTCTGTCTCTGTCTCTGTCTCTCTCTCTCAGTTCAGAAGCTCATATTCAGTCCCTTATCCTTTTACAAAAGTGAAGTATTCAGCTCAAAAGTCCAAGGTTCATAGAGCTCTTTATCACTACCCTACTATATATTTCCAGAAAATATATTTTTCCTGGAAATATATAGTATTTTCTTTGTAGATAGAAGAATCTACTCTAACAAATGCAAGCAGGGAGAGATTTAACACAACTACTGAGTACTGTGCAGAATCTTTGGGAGGCTGCAAGCATTTGCTGGAAGCTAAGTTAATAGAAGCAACTTCCAGACCGCACTTTATTTTTGTTGTTGTTGTTTTTTAATTGAAGTATAGTTGATTTACAATGTTGTGTTAATTTCTGCTGTACAGAAAAGTAATTCAGTTATACATATATATACATTATTTTATTTTATTTTATTTTATTTTTTTTCATTATTTTAAAATATTCTTTTCCATTATGGTTTATCATGGGACATTGAATATAGTTCTCTGTGCTATACAGTAGAACCTCGTTGTTTATCCATCCTATGTATAATAGCTTACGTCTGCTACCCAACTCCCAGTCCATCCCTCCCCCACCCCCCTCCCCCTTGGCAACCACAGGTCTGTTCTCCGTGTCCCAGACCACACTTTACATTTAACTTGTTACAGAGCTGCTGTCATCACTAACTAATAACCTTGTGCCTCTGCAGCAGTCTGGAAGCTTCCACCAATAACATAGACCACAGAATCAAGCTGCCTCTGCCATCACTGGTTGGCAGAACCCAACTTGTATGTCCACATTCTAGCTATAGGGGAAGCTGGACATTTTATTTATTTATTTTTCTACACTGGAAGCCCGTGTAGACTTCAAAACATGCAAAATAGGGTATAAAAATGTTGCAGGTGAGCATGAACAATCAATGCCCACTGTGGCTATATTGTCCCCAATTATAGCTAATTTAGAGTTGGGTGAGGAGCACGTTGGTATTTATTATCTCAGTCTCTCGGTGAGACTTGGTACCATCCAGCTGGTTAAATTCATGAGAATCCAGCTGGAGCCCCAAGCTGATCCATATGCCATCATAGGCTGATATACAATCAAAGAGGTTCTCCTGGCCAGAGAAACAAAGGTCAGCTTTGCCCTCCAAACTCACACATTCAGTACTCTAGTTTCTGACACACTGGCACACAGATCAGCTTTTCCTTTTAGGA
This sequence comes from Mesoplodon mirus, assembly GCF_964341445.2. NCBI lineage: Eukaryota > Metazoa > Chordata > Mammalia > Artiodactyla > Ziphiidae > Mesoplodon > Mesoplodon mirus. Next base: position 24,465,491 of record NC_138995.1, on the reverse strand, counting down.
AAATTAAATACAGAGTAGCAGATGTTGGCATTTATCAGGTATGATGGCTAACTGTTCTGATAATCAAAAAAATAAATACATAAAACAATTACAAAGCAGAACTGATTGTATTTTGAGAGAGTTGTCTTTGATTTCAAAGACAACTGTGCACCCGAAGGCACACAGCGTGAAGGTGTGAAGGCTGTGCACCCGAACTTTATCAAGCCGAACTTTATGATTTCTCGGGCAATTAACTGCAGTACATCAGAACTTTGGTATCCTGATACCCCAGCTCAGGGATCTTTATTCTCACCACTGAGTACTTCTCCAGTGCATTCTGATACGATATGTGCTGTTGGAAAAGTGATTTTCCTCCTTTGTAGGCTTTGGCATTCTTATCTGTGATGATTGTGATGATGACGATGGCAAAGACAATTTATTAAAACAAATGCCATTTATTGAATATATATTTGATACAATATTTTTTCGCTATGTATGGATGTTGGCTTATGTCTACAGTCACTTTTTCTCTCTCTCAGTATAACGTAATCCTAATAATAATCCTAATGAGGCTGGTATGTTACAGCTCTACTCCCATAGCCTAACGCCCTTGGAGATAAAGCGTTTCCCCTGCTCCTCCCATCACGTACAATAGCCCAGGATATACTTTGGGGTCGATTGCTGCATCAGTACCTTAGACTGTCTCTAGATGACTTAATCTGACTGAATCCACACAGGCAGTCCTCTTTCACAGAATCCCACGGTAGGACTGGTACCACTGTGTTGAGCATCACAGGCAAGGTGCTGGCTCCTGAGGCCACAGGTCACTGTTATGACAGATAGCTTGCTATGATTGTTTGGAGAAGACTGAACCATCTATGGAATTTGGTTTCACTCAATTCCTGATCAAAGGTTGTTGATATTTTCCTGGTTGTTTCTACATGCATGGTAAATTTCTAGCCCTTAATCTCTCTGGACATTTTTATAAAATTGTTTCTCTCTCAGCTTTTTCCTCCCTAGTTATCCATACCCAACCTCAACCACCAGCCTGAGGGATAAGGGTGGAAGGTAGGACCCTAGTCTTCAGCGTAGATAAGTTTCTCAAATCCTTCTTAAACGTCACTCTTTCCTTTTTCTTTCTACTTAAAATCGTACTCTTATCTGCATGTTTTAGTCTCAGAGCCACAGAGCTTACTCTCCTTATTAGGTTAAGCTGTTGAAAACCAAAGAAGGAAGACTGGAAGAGTTTTCTGCCTTCTTCCCTGTTCCATCCCTCCTCCCTAAAGCAGTGAACTGAGAACTCTTTGCTCAGATTGTGGAAAAGGAAAGCAGGAAATAAATATTCTATCTTTCCCCCTAATATCTTAAAACTATTTTCCTGACATACACAAATCTAAAGAATCTAAAGCTTAAAGGAGGTTAATTAATCTGTTCAAGGTCACAAAATCAGTAAATCACAGAACTTGGATTATGACCTATGACTCTAAAATCTATATTTTTAACTGCCATGGTTAACCCTTTACTTCTAACTACCTCCCTGTATTGGAAAACAGGATCATTTAAATGTACTGGATATTCTAAATATCAAAATCCAATGTTTCACCTGAAAATTAAACTGTTGATGGTATGTGGCTTATGTGGTATTGGCTGCCCTACAAACATATTGTATAATTATATTCTCATAATATTTTAAGAATCTTTCCAATATCAAACATGATGATGGGTGAAAAACTATTATATCAGGCATATAAAATTTGGTACATTTCATATGGATCACTATTCTCTGCTACAGAGAAAAAGAATTTTCTTAACAGCCTCTGAGATTTTCTTCATCTGTTCACTCCATTTACACATAAGAAAAATAAGAAGGAGGAAGCAGGGAAGAGAAGCAAGAAGGAACATTTTGTAACTATCTATTGTGAATAACCTAACATATCTATATCTCTAATATCTATAACAGAAGAATATTCTCTAGAAAGAAATATGCCAGAGGTCTGAATGGAAAGAGAAGGCCCCCAAATGGGAAGAAAGCAACTATATAACCTACAAAGAACAATTCAGGGCATAAAAAGGGAAAGAAATAAAAGATGGTGACCAGTAGGGAAATGCATCATTTGTAAGTAGGAATTCCCTTCTTCTTTGCTAGAAAGCTCTGAGGAATGAGTAGAGGCTGTGACACAAGTAACATAATTAATAGCACATTCTAGAATTCTGGAAGGTGCTTCAGGTTAGACTGATGAGCCATAGAGCATGCCTCATGCTTTCAGGTATAGACAGGGGGAGATACTGCTACAATTTAGCATTTGACTGTCACAGAGAGTTATGGTTTTCAAACTAGTTGCCATCTTTATTTCACTATATGCTATATTCTTTAATTGCATTTATTTTTAGTAAATATCCCCTTTATCCCTATCATTTTCAACACAGCTGGCCCTTCTATAGCATAAAAAGTATGAAGAGAATGCTGATATCTGCTTTACTGAGTTCCTGGTCCACAGTTTTATTCTCTCATTTCTTTATCCTTACCATCCTTGGAGCCACTGAAAAGTTTTTAATGGCTACGTCTTCCCTCTATAGTTCACAAGTTTCCCTTCTGACTTGGTTTCTTACATCTTTTGATTTTTTATCATAGTCTGGAACTGTGGGAAGCAGACCTTCTTTTTGGCCAGGTCCTTATGGCCTGGCTAATCCACTATGCCATGCTCAAAAAGAGAGTAATTCAAATACATGAATATAAGATAGGAGTATGTCTTTAATATTTTATCTCCCAGGAGCACTATTAGAGAGGAATGTTTCTCCCTGTCAAAATTCCAGAAAGTGCCATGCTCATATATGATATATATACATAGGAGATGCTAGGCCAAGCAACTTAGGTGCATTATCACATTTAATGTTCAAATGAACATATGGGGCAGATGCAATTGCGTTAGTTTTTTTCTTGAGCAACTTGCTTATGATCACACAGGCAAAATGCAGCCAAATTCTGATTCAACTTCAAGCTTCTATTGTGTTAATACCCTGTAGTTCAAGATTAGCTAGTCATTCACATTTAAGGATCTTAGGGAAATGACATATAAAAGATATTCCTTTGGGGGTAAAAGAAAAAAAAAATAGAATACACTCTGGTTTGGACGAAAGAAAGGATGCTGGAAACAAACTAATCATGCCATTCTTTATACAGTGGTGATGTACTTTGAATGTTGTTTGCACTATGCTCTCTCCTCATTACTTCCTTTAAGATCTGGGCCAAGTACCACTCTCCTCAAAAACTCTTCTCCTAATGCTCTGCCTTCTGAAATCTATCTCAGTTTTGAACCCTGTGTTAGTCAGTGAACACTTAGCACAACAACTCTAAATTATTATTTCTCCTTTTAAGAGTCCAGTTTCTACAATTAAGCTGTAATAAATAGGAGGCCTGGCAACAGACATTTTTATTATTGAACTCTAATGACATTTACCTTGGCAGCTCACAGTATATGAGCATTGTTGTTAAACTGGTAACCAAATTTAAGTGATACTATCAGTTAATGAAATGTTACCACTTTATTCTCTTACATTTGACTTTTTTTTTGGCTGCTTTGGGTCTTTGTTGCTGCACACGGGCTTTCTCTACTTGTGGCGAGTGGGGGCTACTCTTTGTTGTGGTACGTGGGCTTCTCATTACAGTGGCTTCTCTTGTTGTGGAGCATGGGCTCTAGGCACACGGGCTTCGGTAGTTGTAGCACACAGGCTCAGTAGTTGTGGCTCATGGGTTCTAGAGCACAGGCTCAGTAGTTGTGGCACACGGGCTTAGTTGCTCCGTGGCATGTGGAATATTCCCGGACAAGGGCTCGAACCCATGTCCCCTGCATTGGCAGGCATATTCTTAACCACTGTGCCACCAGGGAAATCCCCTTACATTTGACTTTTAATAGCTGCCTTCAATATATTAAAAAAGAAAAGATGAAGTCATTCTTAATTATTTTTAATCATGTAGAATACCATCTATAACTTTTTATTACACAGATAGATGTATATACAGATAACTTAAAAGATGAGGAAACGAGAGAGGATTATGGGAAGAGGTAAAGTAGTTAGCACCAGGACTCTGTCTCCCCACCTAGACAACAACTACACTGGCAGCATCTGTCTAATATAACTACTTTGGAACTCTGGAGTCTGTAGAAGGCTTGCAACTTCCAGAGAGAGGCTTTGCTGGTAAACTGTGTTAATTTTGGTCAGTTTTATTTCTTAGCGAAGTAACAGCTACCACTCTCCACCCTCAGCCACATGACAGGCAGGCAACTGTGCATGTGTTCTTAGAGCAGCTTGCACATAGCTTGTGGAAACCAACATGGGCAGAAATGACCCTGTCCTTTAAATATCAGGAAGCTCTGCTCTGTTACTCATTTCTGCTTCTGATCACAGAGGTGCAGACAAAGAGGCAGGCAGCCATTATTGTTGCACCTCTCCCATTTTCACAAGCACCCCTCCCCTTGAGATGAAGTGACTTCCAGGGGATTTAAAGGGCCAGTGCTCTCCCCCCCTACACAATTTCTTTGATTTTTCCTCTTTTAGAAGCCAGACATTAAAGACTAGGACATTCAAAAGCAGCTGCATATACAGAGAAAATCAGAGAGTGACCATACATGTCTAGGGAAAGGCTCAGAAAAGAACTGAGAAGAGAGCCTACAAAAATCAAACAAAAACAACAAAATAATAACAAAATCCAGCAAACCCTGAGAAAGAGGTAGAATCTGATTTCCAGAGTTACTATATCATTAGATGTAAATGTCAAACAAAAAAATCACAAAGTATACAAGGAAACAGGAAATATGGCCTACTCAAAAAAACAAATAAATTAATAGAAACTGTCTGTGAAAAAGACCTAATGGCAGATATACTAGACAAAGATTTTAAACCAGTTGTTTTAAAGATACTTGAAGAACTAAAGGAAGATGGGGAGAAAGTCAAGAAAGCATTGTATGAATAAAATGGAAACATCAGTAAAGATCTAGAAAACTTAAAAAAAGAAAGCAAAAAAATTCTGGAGCAGTAAAGTATAATAATTGAAATAAAAATCTTACTAGGGGAATTCAGAGGCACATTTTATCAGGCAGAAGAAAGAATCAGTGAACTTGAAGATAGAATATTTGGAATTATTGTTTGAGGAACATAAAGAAAAAATATTGAAGAAAAACACCAGAGCCTAAGAGACCAATGGGACACCATCAAGAGTAGCAACATATGCATTGCGGATGTTCCAGAAGAAGGGAGTGGGCAGAGAGAATATCTGAAGATATATTGGCTGAAGACTTGCCATATTTGATGAGCAACACAAAACATCCAAGAAGCTCAACAAAGTCCAAGATAAACTTAAGGAGATCCACCACGAGACACATTATAATCAAGCTTTCAAAAGACAAAGTGAAAACCATGAAAGCAGCAAAAAAGAAGCAAATTGTCACATAAAAAGGATCCTCAATAAGATTATCAACAAATTTTTCATCAGAAACTTTGGAAGCCAGAAGACAGTGAGTCAATATATTCAAAGCACTAAAAGGGAAAAAAACAGAAACAAAAACAAAAAACTGTCAACCAAAAATTACATATCCAGCAATGCTCTCTTTCAAGAGTGAGGGAGAAATTAAGACATTTGGAGATAAACAAAAACTGAGGGTGTTCATGAACATTCCACCTGCCTTGCAAGAAATGCTCAAGGGAGTCCTGCAAGGAGAGGTGAAAGTACACTAGACAGTAAATTGAAGCTGTATGGAAAAGTAAAGATCTCAATAAAGGTAAACACATGGGCAATTACAGAAGGTAGTATTATTGTAACACTGGTTTGTAACTGCACTTTTTGTTCCCTCCCTGGTTTCAGAGTCTAATACCTTTAAAGAAAAAAAAAAGAATAATTATTAGTGTAAACACTATTACTATAACCTTGGTTGGTAACTCCGAATCTGGTTTTGTACATACTTTAAGAGACTAATGCATTTAAAAGATTACTAGCTTATATTGTTGCAAACACAGTCTATAAAGGTGTAATTCTGTGACATCAACACACTGAAAGGGGTGGGAGCAGAGCTGTAAAGGAGCTCCTTTCTTGTTTCAGAAAGACTGTCCTCTACCTCTGAGCTTTAAAGTTATTTTTTTAATAAGTTTGTATAGAAATTCCAAAACCTAGGTCCCAAGATTTCTGATATGTGTTGCTTGAACATTCATGCCTCTTATTGACTGTACCCTCTCTTAAATAAAAATGTGGATTTGTGAATTGTTAGCAAATTATCCCCATTTTTAACATTATCCACAATGTATCATACCTTTTAGATTAATGCCTCCTTTTATTTTCTTCTCTTTATGAACATAAGCAATCCCAGAGTTCTAATCATTAATGCCTACAGCTTTTCCAATGGGTTTGAACTCCAGTGCCCAACTTTGGGTGTGGTGACAAGCCATATGGTGTGAGAAAGATGCAAATTGCCACCTCATGGTATCTTTAATAGATTCCTCATCACCACAGATGAATAATTTGATGTGTTCAATAGTCGTAGGTCAAAGTTTCAAATTTTTTATTTAAGGTGGATGAGAGCCATTTGCAAATGAAATAAGAATCTAATGAATGTTCCAGCCATTTTTTACAGGAAGCATGTTACTAAAATCTCTGCTTTTTTCCACTATGCCTACTTTCTATCACACATGCCACTGGTTTACCCTCTAGCCCACCCATCACATTCCTATTCAGAAGGCAAACTGCACTAGTGACTTTGTTTAGAAGTAGCTCCAGATGGTCCATTTGCTCCTGGGCAAGAATAAATTAACATTTTAAGTACTAGGTAGTAGAAATGTTCAGATATCATCTGTAGTGGCTGATTTGTAGGAAGACTACTTAATGGATATTCTATACTTAGGATGAACTGCAAAACAATAAGGCATAAGAAGGAAACAGACTGACAAAATTTGGCAAGCTAAGAAAAATTTCGTCAGCCTGAGGACAACACTGAATATTTATGTTGTTTTTCCAAGTCTTGCATATTGTATTGGTTGTAACTCCCAGAAAGCAGCATTTCATGATTGCCTCTTTGAATTCACCAGAGTGTGGCCATATCCACTAGAGTGTTGAACTTCACTTCTAGCCAATAATGGTCTTGACTTTCTAGTGATTTGAGTGCCCGACTCTGTTTGATGAAGTTATATTGCATTAACTACCCAGGTGATATCTTGTTTCATGAACTACCTATTAAGCTGAACATCTGAGAATCCAAAGTTAATTTCAATGATATCTTACAAGAACGTATGAAAATGTAGAGAAAGTTCAATTAATATTAGGTTGCATATACACAGTATCTGTACCTTTCAAATTGTGAATAACAAACCAGATATTTTTTCTTTTGCACTTTTATATGATCGCTGTGTCCATTTTGGTAAAACTCTAGTTCATTATACATTTTCTGATCTATCCACTGAACTAAGGATTTGAAATCAATATCTTACATTATCATAGTTTCCTTCCTGAAAGTAAAACAATTCCAGGATAAAGGCAAAGAAAATCATGGGAAAATGCTGTGATGGCTGCTGCTCTGTGGTGAAATTTTAAGAAGAGAAAGTTTGACTGTGTGAAATGAGTTGCATGTATTATGGAAATCTGCATCTATGCATGTGTATGTCTGTGTATTGGCAACGTAGGAAGTAACATTTGAAGCTCCCTGACCCATCTGCTTCATGTGCCTACAGCTAAAGTCCTCCCTTATGTCCTATCTTATAGGAAAGTTGAGTAAATGGATTCCTTCCCCGTTCTGTTTACGTTGGTTTCAGTAACAAGGTCTCTGCTTTAAGAACCTATTGGGAATGCCAGTCCTTCATAGCATCCCACAGCTACTAAGTACTCAAGCTATAGTCTTCTAGCTCCAAGTCTAGCTAGCTTCTTATTTGATCATACCACTTCTGGATTTAGAGAAACATAATTTTATTACCTATTTACAAATACTTAAGAGTGACCTTTAGGTACATCATTGTCATTTACATGTGTGTAAAATTGTTTGGAAAAAAAACAACATAGTATAAAAAAATACATAATTTCTAAATTGCTAAGTGAAAAAAATCACTCATTTGCACAGTTTGCTGTCATATTAAGACTAAAGGATGAAAGGACTCATTGGAAGACAATATCAGAATTTGCAAGCTATTGATTTATGTTTCTCTCCCTTTCTCTTGTGACCCTTTGATCTATGATTTTATCAGTTGGCCTGCTTAAATTAAACTGGAGGAATGGCAGGCAAAATGAGTGATTTAAAGTGATAAGCATTTGTCCTCATAAATCTGAAATAAAGACTAGAGGCCACTTACCATCCTAAGCCAATTGTAAAAATGCTAGCTCAGTAATACTTTCCATTTGGCACTCTTATTGGCATCATATTGAGATAAGCTTTTATTTTTAAAACTTAAAGATAAAATTTAGGTACTAAATTAAGAAATATGTAGTGAGACTAAAATAATTTATCTTTAGATCAAATTTAATTTCATAGTTCTGACAAGTGTCAGCAGCTGAATAATTAAAAATTACTAAGAACAAAAACAAACAAACAAACAAAAAAACGGAGTTCCTTGGTGGCCTAGTGGTTAGGATTCGGGGCTTCCACTGCCATGGCCTAGATTCAGTCCCTGGTCAGGGAACTGAGATCCCACAAGCTGTGCAACGTGGCCTAAATAAATAAATAAATAAATAAATAAAAATTTAAAAATTTACTAACCATACATAAATTTCCTTTCAGTCAAAAGTCTTAATATTCTCTTCCACCTAATATTTGATCAGAATTACCACAGAGTTGCAAAAAATCAAAAAACAGAAACAAAACTAGTTTGTTTCATCTTTGTCTACCTGTTTTCCCATGTCTGTTTGTGTGCAATACATGGATTATGTACTTGGAAATGCAGATATAAACAAAGTTGATGTTCAGAAATACTTGCTAACACATGATTTCTTTCCTTTTAGAGTTCGAGTTACATACAACTAGTTATAACACAATGTGATATATGAATATTTATGAGGAAATGTATACAATACACTATAAAAATCCATGGAATATGTAATTATGAAATAAAAGCATTTGAGATACTTTAGATAGATGAATATATATTTTAAATGTGGAGACAGAGACAAGTCATGAGCAAACAAGGATTACAAAATTAAAAACCATGTTGAGGAAATGGAGTGCAGAAACTATGGCTAGATTCAAGGACCGTTTTTAGAGATAAGGTTGTAGATGGAAGTTGAGAGCAGAAGATGGCAGATTGGGCCATAATTGTGCTGGAAATGGAATAGACACTGAGGGGTCACAAAAGAAGGAATGACATGATTTAACCTGTGCTCTTAGAAAATCAGTTTGGGAAAAATTACCTGAAGGGGGCTTGAGGCAAGGAACCTATTAGGAAGCCAGTGCACTTGTCCAAGTGTGAGGCAGTGAAAGCCTAAACCAAGGCAATGTCAATGAAAACTGAGAGAAAGAGACAGTTTCAAAAGACATTGTAAGAGTATAATTGGCACAATATTGAAAGTGATGCTCTATCCTAGGAGAGAAAGAAATTGAAGATGACTCTTAGATTTTGAACTTGTATGGTAGAACGATAGTACAGTTAACAGATAAGAAAATAGCTAAAATAATAGTTTTCAATAGATGGGTCAACTCCAATAATAAGGTAGTATCTTTTGGAACCACTCTGATAAGGAGTGTGTGTCCAAATCTAAAGTCTTTGGGAAAGAGCACCATGATGGATTAGTTTTGTCTGCCGTAGGTACAGGATGAGATAACATACACATGGATGTCAGATATTTTCCATCCTTGGTGTCTCATGTGGGGGAAAAAAAGAAAGAAGAGGTTCACTAGTCTATTTGACTTATTTCTAATTGGTGGACTATTCTAAAGATTATTGCCAACAGATCATTTTTTTTCTTGTTATGTTATTAAAATGGAATGCAGGAACAAAGATATTAAAAATCTTAATGTACTCACTTAGATACAATAAGGTTGATAATTAGGGTGGAGGTTACAGCTGAAGGATCAGTCAATTACAGAAGAAAACCACATGTCCTTTGGGTAAAACAAAGTCTACATATGTGAAGCCAGAGTTCCCCATATTGACTTTGCTTCCTAAATCACACTTGCATTTTATGGGACAACAGGACTATCTAAGCAATATAATAATAGCTAACACTTATATGTAAAAGAACATGAGATATTTTCTGGCAAATGTATTCTTTTTTTAGTCAGTGAATGCTCACAATGGCTCACACAATAATGTGAGTTTAGTAGTAATACCAACACCATTTTGTAGGTGAGAAACCTGAGGCAAGAGCCATTGAATACTTTGCCCAAGCTCACACAACTAGGAAGTTGTAAAGACAGAATTTGAATCAAAATAGCCTGACTCCAAAGTCCACATTCTTAGCCACTAATCTATAATGTGTGTACTGTAGATGGAAGCATTCTCTATGGAAAGGGAAGGTGGACTTTCCAAGGAAACACCAATATGACATGAAGTTGTTAATATGAAACCTAAGGGAACATCAAACGTCAATGCTAGGCTAGTACAATAATAGAAATAAATGAAGCAGTTTTGTAAATACATAATCAGACTCAGATTTAGAGAACAAACTTATGGTTCCATGGGGGAAGGGATAGTTAGGGAGTTTGGGATTGACATGTACACACTGCTATATTTAAAATGCATAACCAACAAGGACCTACTGTATAACATAGGGAACTCTGCTCAATATTATATAACAACCTAAATGGGAAAAAAATTTGAAAAGGAATAGATACACGTATATGTATAACTGAATCACTTTGCTGTACACCTGAAACTACCACAACATTGTTAACCAACGATGCTCCAATATAAAATTAAAAAGTTTAAAAAAAAAAGAAAAAAAAATGAAGCAGTCTGGGAGCAGAGGGGGATTAAATGATGCATTTCCTGTCTAAACAGAGTAGTTATACTTGAAAGGCAGTGATGCTGACCCACTGTTGATAGTATTCATTCATCTTAGGGAGATGCCAGAAATCCAGAATGTTATGGGCAATCCCTTTAATTTTCAATATTGGGACCAAGTAAAAATCGTTTAAAGATGGCATGGGACAGAAACACAAAAAGAAAAGCAGAAACCAAAACAAAAATATGTAGTTGGATAAATCTGAGCCACAGACTTCCAACTGAGCAACTTTTCCTCTAGGCATGAAGCTGCTGACTGATTGGTCTAAAGGACACATGAGCTGAATGGTACCTACATCAGAAATCCAGGCTTGGTTTAAGCCTGTGTGTTTGCTCCTTAATCACAGCAAAAAACCAGATACTAGGAACTTGAGATTTATTCAGTCATCAGAATTAGTTGTATGACCCTGCGGAAAATACCTTTCACTCTCAGCCTTTGATCATTAGTGAAATTTTTGGTGGAGAAGATGTTTGAAAGTATCTTAAAAGTGCTTAGGGTTTTTCCAATCTAGCACTCCCCCCCACCCCTTTTCTTTCATTTATTTTAATTTCTCCATTTTTCTATTTTTTATTTTAAATGTGATTGTAAGAGTGTTTAAGACTTCTCCAAAACACTATATTATCTGTGAGTATAGACCCAGGAGAAAAGTAAAAAGGCCTAGATTGACGCCTTTATTTTCTACCTGATGGATAGTCGAGATTTTCCAAAACGTTAATATTTCTTAGATCCTGGTGATGTTGAATAGTGGCTGAGTTCACAAAGAGGTTATGCTTAAATGATTTTAGAGCTCCTGACAGCTTGGTTCTCTAATCTTGCTTTTGAGTGTTCATCAAAGCCTTTGAACATTTATGATGATCACAAGATGTTAGAGGGCATGAAGTCCTCTTGGATCTGTAATTATACTCCTAAAAAGGGCCATCCTCAGGAATTTTTGTTAGGACCTGATAATACAACAGTGGGGGAAATAATAAAACAATAAATAAATAAGCAAATGAGTGCTTTGGGTTTTAGAAAATACTTTCAATGAATTGACCAAAATTCATAGAAGGAAATATTTGGACCCAGTATTTGATGACTAGATGTCACTTCTGCTTTGTGGGAAAGTGTCTACAATCGATGGACATTTCTGGGGTTTCTGTCAGCATGCTGTAGAGCTCTCTAAAAGCTAGATATCTTTATAGTTGGCATATTAAATTTAATGCAGTGAAAATTTGCAATTCAAGGAAACATGTCAGATGGGGACACACAGAACTTCTACATCAGTCAAATCAATTTTTATATCAAAACTCCAAAGTTACTGAAGCTTGCTCAATTATATATGTGAGTTCGCACATATATAATGGTTTAATGATGTTTTATAGCCTTAGGAACAGAGGTACAATCAGGCTTTACAGGGACCAGAAACAGAAAGCTGGTAAGCACTCTCTGCCTCTTCCTCTGTCTATGGGCTCATTTTTCTCATATGTGACTCTGCACTGTTGCAGAATACTCCTTACCCACTGCTGAGCTGGCTTCTCTGTGCTCACATAATCTGCCACATGACCCAGTGCAACAGACATGCTTTGGACTCTTTCAACACTTTTATTCTCTCTTCAGATTCTGACCCTGGGAAAATTTTTATAAAGTTCAGTTTTAATTCTCAAATTCAGGAATCATATTTACTTAACCTAATCTCCTGAATTTTCTCTTATGTAAAATGGTGGGAGGTAGAGTGTGTTTGGAAGTCATCTTCCAGCTCTAAGAATTCTATAGTTTGTTTTTACTATCCCAACTAACAATACTGGTGCAATGAAATAAATCTATGTCAAATGTTATTTGCTTATTCCTATTTTTTAAAACATCTTTATTGTAGTATAATTGCTTTAAAATGGTGTGTTAGTTTCTGCTTTATAACAGAGAAAATCAGCTATATGTATACATATATCCCTATATCCCCTCCCTCTTGTGTCTCCCTCCCACCCTCCCTATCCCACCCCTCTAGGTGATCACAAAGCACCAAGCTGATCTCCCTGTGTGATGCGGCAGCTTCCCACTAGCTATCTGTTTTACATTTGGTAGTGTGTATATGTCAGTGCTACTCTCTCACTTCGTTCCAGCTTATCCTTCCCCCTCCCTGTGTCCTCAAGTCCATTCTGTAAATGTGCATCTTTATTCCTGTTCTGCCCCTGGGTTCTCTAGAACCTTTTTTTTTTTTTCCAGATTCCATATATATGTGTGAGCATACGGTATTTGTTTTTCTCTTTCTGACTGACTTCACTCTGTATGACAGACCCTAGGTCCATCCACCTCACTACAAATAACTCACTTTCGTTTCTTGTTATGGCTGAGTAATATTCCATTGTATATATGTGCCACATATTCTTTATCCATTCATCTGTCGATGGACATGTAGGTTGCTTCCATGCCCTGGCTACTGTAAATAGTGCTGCAGTGAACACTGTGGTACATGACTCTTTTTGAATTATGGTTTTCTCAGGGTATATGCCCAGTAGTGGGATGGCTGAGTCATATGGTAGTTCTATTTTTAGTTTTTTAAGGACCTACATATTGTTCTCCCTAGTAGCTGTATCAAGTTACATTCCCACCATCAGTGCAAGAGGGTTCTCTTTTCTCCACACCCTCTCCAACATTTATTGTTTATAGATTTTTTAATGATGGCCATTCGGACTGGTGTAAGGTGATACTGCATTGTAGTTTTGATTTGCATTTCTCTAATGATTAGTGATGTTGAGCATTGTTTCATGTGTTTGTTGGCCATCTGTATATCTTCTTTGGAGAAATGTCTATTAGGTCATCTGCCCATTTTTGGATTGGATTGTTTGTTTTTCTGATATTGAGTTGCATGAGCTGCTTGTATATTTTGGAGATTAATCCTTTGTCAGTTGCTTCATTTGCAAATATTTTCTCCCATTCTGAGGGTTGTCTTTTGGTCTTGTTTATGGTTTCCTTAGCTGTGCAAAAGCTTTTAAGTTTCATTAGGACTTATTTGTTTATTTTTGTTTTTATTTCCATTTCTCTAGGAGGTGCGTCAAAAAAGGATCTTGCTGTGATTTATATCATAGAATGTTCTGCCTATGTTTTCCACTAAGGATTTTATAGTGTCTGGCCTTACATTTAGGTCTTTAATTCGTTAGGAATTTCTTCTTGTGTATGGCGTTAGGAAGTGATCTAATTTCTTTCTTTTAATGTAGCTGTCCAGTTTTCCCAGCACTACTTATTGAAGAGGCTGTCTTTTCTCCATTGTATATTCTTGCTTCCTTTATCAAAGATAAGGTGACCATATGTGTGTGGGTTTATCTCTGGGTTTTCTATCCTTTCCATTTATCTATATTTCTGTTTTTGTGCCAGTACCATAGTGTCTTGATGACTGTAGCTTTGTGGTATAGTCTGAAGTCTGGGAGCCTGATTCCTAAGCTCCGTTTTTCTTTCTCAACATTGCTTTCGCTATTCAGGGTCTTTTCTGTTTCCATACAAATTGTGAAATTTTTTGTTCTAGTTCTGTGAAAAATGCCATTGGTAGTTTGATAGGGATTGCATTGAACCTGTACATTGCTTTGAGAAGTATAGTCATTTTCACAATGTTGATTCTTCCAATCCAAAACATGATATATCTCTCCATCTGTTTGTATTATCTTTAATTACTTTCATCAGTGTCTTATAATTTTCTGCATACAGGTCTTTTGTCTCCATAGGTAGGTTTATCCCTAGGTATTTTATTCTTTTTCTTGCAATGGTAAATGGGAGTATTTTCTTAATTTCTCTTTCAGATTTTTCATCATCAGTGTATAGGAATGCAGGAGATTTCTGTGCATTAATTTTGTATCCTGCTACTTTAGCAAATTCATTGATTACCTCTAGTAGTTTTCTGGTAGCATCTTTAGGATTCTCTATGTATAGTATCATGTTATCTGCAAACAGTGACAGTTTACTTCTTCTTTTCCAATTTGGATTCCTTTTATTTCTTTTTCTTTTCTGATTGCTGTGGCTATAACTTCCAAAACTATGTTGAATAATAGTGGTGAGAGTGGGCAACCTTGTCTTTTTCCTGATCTTAGTGGAAATGCTTTCAGTTTTTCACCATTGAGGATGATGTTGGCTGTGGGTTTGTCATATATGGCCTTTATTATGTTGAGGAAAGTTCCCTCTATGCCTACTTTCTGCGGGGTTTTTATCATAAATGGGTGTTGAATTTTGTCGAAAGCTTTCTCTGCGTCTATTGAGATGATCATATGGTTTTTCTCCTTCAATTTGTTAATATGGTGTATCACGTTGATTGATTTGCGTATATTGAAGAATCCTTGCATTCCTGGAATAAACCGCACTTGATCATGGTGTATGATCCTTTTAATGTGCTGCTGGATTCTGTTTGCTAGTATTTTGTTGAGGATTTTCGCATCTATGTTCATCAGTTATATTGCCCTGTAGTTTTTTTGTTGTTGTTGTTGTTGACATCTTTGTCTGGTTTTGATATCAGGGTGATGGTGGCCTCATAGAATGAGTTTGGGGGTGTTCCTCCTTCTGCTATATTTTGGAAGTATCAGAAGGATAGATGTTAGCTCTTCTGTTTGATAGAATTTGCCTGTGAATCCATCTGGGCCTGGGCTTTTGTTTGTTGGAAGATTTTTAATCACAGTTTCAATTTCAGTGCTTGTGATTGGTCTGTGGATATTTTCTGTTTCTTCCTGGTTCAGTCTCAGAAGGTTGTGCATTTCTAAGAATTTGTCCATTTCTTTGAGGTTGTCCATTTTATTGGCATAGAGTTGCTTATAGTAATCTTTCATGATCCTTTGTATATCTGCAGTGTCAGTTGTTACTTCTCCTTTTTCATTTCCAATTCTGTTGATTTGAGTCTTCTCCCTTTTTTTCTTGATGAGTCTGGCTAATGGTTTATCAATTTTGTTTACCTTCTCAAAGAAGCAGCTTTTAGTTTTATTGATCTTGCTATCATTTCCTTTTCACTTATTTCTGATCTGATCTTTATGATTTCTTTCCTTCTGCTAACTTTGGGGGTTTTTTTGTTCTTCTTTCTCTAATTGCTTTAGATGTAAGGTTAGGTTGTTTTTTGAGATGTTTCTTGTTTATTGAGGTAGGATTGTATTGCTATAAACTTCCCTCTTAGAACTGCTTTTGCTGCATCCCATAGTTTTTGGGTCGTCGTGCTTCCATTCTCTTTTGTTTCTAGGTATTTTTTTATTTCCTCTTTTGTTTCCTCAGTGATTTCTTGGTTATTTAGTAACGTATTGTTTAGCCTCCATGTGTTTGTATTTTTTACAGTTTTTTTTTTTCCTGTAATTGATATCTAGTCTCATAGCATTGTGGTCAGAATACATACTTGATATGATTTCAGTTTTCTTACATTTACCAAGACTTGATTTGTGACCTAAGATATGATCTGTCCTGGAGAATGTTCCATGAGCACTTGAGAAGAAAGTGTATTCTTTTGTTTTTGGATGCAATGTCCTATAAATATCAGTAAGGTCCATCTTGTTTAAGTATCATTTAAAGCTTGTGTTTCCTTTGTTACTTTCATTTTGGATAATCTGTCCATTGGTGAAAGTGGGGTGTTAAAGTCCCCTACTATTACTGTGTTACTGTCGATTTCCCCTTTTATAGCTGTTAGCATTTGCCTTATGTATTGAGGTGTTCCTATGTTGGGTGCATAAATATTTATTTATTTTCTTCTTGGATTGATCCCTGCATCATTATGTAGTGTCCTTCTTTGTCTCTTGTAATAGTCTTTAGTTTTAAGTCTATTTTGTCTGATATAAGAATTGCTACTCCAGCTTTCTTTTGATTTTCGTTTACATAGAATATCTTTTCCCATCCCCTCACTTTCAGTCTGTGTGTGTCCCTAGGCCTGAAGCGAGTCTCTTGTAGGCAGCATATATATGGGTCTTGTTTTTGTATATATTTAACCAGTCTATGTCTTTTGGTTGGAGCATTTAATCCATTTACATTTAAGGTAATTATCGATATGTGTGTTCCTATTACCATTTTCTTAATTGTTTTGGGTTTGTTTTTGTAGGCCTTTCTTTCTCTTGTGTTTCTGCCTAGAGTAGTTCCTTTAGAATTTGTTGTAAAGCTGGTTTGGTGGTGCTCAGTTTTCTTAACTTTTGCTTGTCTGTAAAGGTTTATTTTTCTCCCTCGAATCTGAATGAGATCCTTTCTGGGTAGACTAATCTTGGTTGTAGGTTTTTCCCTTTCATCACTTTAAATATGTCCTGCCACTCCCTTCTGGCTTGCAGCGTTTCTGCTGAAAGATCAACTGTTAAGCTTATGGGGGTCTCCTTGTATGGTATTTGTTGCTTTTCCCTTGCTGCGTCTAATTTTTTTTCTTTGTATTCAACTTTTGATTTTTGATTAACATGTGTCTTAGCATGTTTCTCCTTAGTTTTATCCTGTATGGGATTCTCTGCAGTTCCTGGACTTGACTATTTCCTTTCCCACGTTAGGGAAATTTTCAAGTATAATCTGTTCAAATATTTTCTCAGACCATTTCTTTTTCTCTTCTTCTCTGGGACCCCTATAATTCAAATGTTGGTACATTTAATGTTGTCCCAGAGGTCTCTGAACTGTCCTTAATTCTTTTCATTCTTTTTTCTTTAATCTGCTCTGCGGTACTTATTTCCACTATTTTATCTTCCAGGTCACTTATCCGTTCTTCTTCCTCAGTGTTTCTGCTATTGATTCCGTCCAGAGAATTTTTCATTTCATTTATTGGGTTGTTCAACATTGTTTGTTTGCTCTTTAGTTCTAGGTCGTTATTCAACGTTTCTTGTATTTTCTCCATTCTATTTCTAAGATTTTGCATCATCTTTACTGTCATTACTCTGAATTCTTTTTCAGGTAGACTGCCTATTTCCTCTTCATTTGTTTGGTCTGGTGGGTTTTCACCTTGCTCCTTCATCTGCTGTGTGTTTTTCTCTCTTCTTGCTTAACTTACTGTGTTTGGGGTCTCCTTTTCACAGGCTGCAGGTTCGTAGTTCCCATCTTTTTTGGTGTCTGCCTCCAGTGGGTAAGGTTGGTTCAGTGGGTTCTGTAGGCTTCCTGGTGGAGGGGACTGTTGCCTTTGTTGTGGTGGATGAGGCTGGATCTTGTCTTTTTGGTGGGCAGTACCAATTCCGGTGGTGTGTTTGGGGTGTCTGTGAACTTAGTATGATTTTAGGCAGCCTCTCTGCTAATAGGTGGGCTTGTGTTCCTGTCTTGCTAGTTGCTTGGCATGGGGTGTCCAGCACTGGAGCTTGCTGGTCGTTGAGTGGAGCTGGGTCTTAGTGTTGAGGTGGAGATCTTTGGGAGAGCCCCCGCCGATTGATATTATGTGGGGCTGGGAGGTCTCTGCTGGTCCAATGTCCTGAACTTGGCTCTCCCACCTCCGAGGTTCAGGCCTGACACCCAGCTGGAGCACCAAGACCCTGTCAGCCACACGGCTCGTTTGCCAGTATGGAATTTCTTCTGGACTCTGCCGTTTACTTTCCACTGTCTCCTCTTCAGAAATAGAACAGCCAGTAGTCCTCCCTCCAAGGAAATGGCGAGCTATGTCGTGACTATGCGACAAGGTCTTTTTTACTCCATTGGAATCACTGTTTATAATTTCATGTTGAGCTTTTACATTTCCTTACTGACCTCAACCATAGTGGGTAGATTGTAAAGATACGGCAAAACATTCAAATTTATCCACATTTAGCAAAGCAATACCCTTCCTCTCCTCCACCTTCCCAAGACTGCTTATTCCTGTTTCTAAAGACAGTTTATGTCATTTTATTCTGCTTTATGATATGATCTGTTTATGTTTATTGTTATCACAGAGTAAAACAAACACACACATAAATATATACATGTATATGTGTGTATGTATACATGTATACGCACATGTATGCACATGTGCATATGTATGTCTTTATTTTTAAGTTAAAATATCTTTATTGAACTTTTTGGTGGAAACCCAATATTCCATACAGGAAATGAAACTCTGAAAGGGCAGTAGCCTGAGAGAGTAACCTAAACAATTTCACCCATTCCTTTATATATCACCGTTGTATTTATTCAAAATAGCTGTAGATTACCTAGAAAAGAGGTATTCTGAAGGACAAACCACAAAACGAATGCTTCTTGGTAAAAGTGTAAATACCTCAGTCAGTTATGTAAGATACTTCATGAATAGGTGAAGAGACAGCTCAGCGGCCTGGGGGAGATTTACATCCTGTGTTTAGAATCAAGCACTTTCCCTTACTAGACTCAACATTTTTACAAGTCACTTTTCTAGGTCTACATTTTTCCATTTATAAAAATGAAATGGTTAAAATGTTTATCTCTGATGGAATTTCAAGTTCAAAGAAATCCATGACCCTGTTTTTCACAATATTGCCTTCCACTATATTCTAACATGAAACTTCTTCTATTTGGGTCTATGTATTCTTCTCAAAGTAGATCATTAATATTCCTGGTAGAATCAAAATGAGAGCTTGAATATGCAAGTTTGTGGATATGTAATATGCTACATTTAAAAATTTTTGCCCCTCCAGATTTGCTCCTAGCCTTTTCTTTTTTTAATTAATTTTCACTGGAGTACAGTTGATTTACAATGTTGCATTAGTTTCTGATGTACAACAAAGTGAATCAGTTATACATATACTATATCCACTCTTTTTAAGATTCTTTTCCCATATAGGACATTACAGAGCATTGAGTAGAGTTCCCTATGCTATACCGTAGGTTCATATTAGTTACCTATTTTATATATAGTAGTGTGTATATGTCAGTCCCAATCTCCCAGTTTATCCCCACCCCCCTTTACCCCCAGTAACCATAAGTTTGCTACATCTGTGACTCTATTTCTGTTTTGTAAATAAATTCATTTGTGCCATTTTTTTAGATTCTATGTATAAGCAATATCATATGATATTTGTCTTTGTCTGACTTACTTCACTCAGTATGACAATCTCTAGCCTTTTCTAACCTTACTCTGTGACTCAGAAAGCTAGCCTCTATAGACTGTATCATCTGGGCTCCCTCGCCCTTGAATTTCCATTTTGTTTGGCCTATGGAGATTGGGTGATGAAAAAGAGTGAATGCAAACTGCTTTCCTGCTGAGCTGCACTTTGATAATATCCTTCTCTACCCAAAGCCACAACTCCTGACTTACAGGTCTCTTGCCAAGGTTTAAATATAGGATGTTGTGGATATACACAAGAAATAAATCTTATTTAAAACTATAGATAAATATGTAAATTAATTAGGGCCCTGGAGAAAAACTGGCACATTAAAAAGAGATGATTGAAGAGACTTTAATAAAGCATCTACTTTTTTCAGGACCAGGACCAATACATACATCTATCATGTCATTTCAAGTAAGTATTATTTGTTTCTTGTGACTACGTATGCATCTTACTTTTAAACCTTGGTCAGAGTGACAAGCTAGACTGACTTGGTAAGGATGTGGGAAAACAGACTCTATCGGTAGAACAATAAATTTGTGCAATCTCTTTTGAGGTCAATTTGGCAGTATCTATCCAAAGTAAAAATGCACATATATGTTTTGTGAGCAAAAACATTGTTGAATGAATTCTACAGATGTATATAAATAGGCTATGTACATTTACACATATTTATAAGTAAAGGAAGGTTTTTGTCACATTGTTGATAAGAGCATAAGACTGAAAATATGCTAAATATCCATCACTAGGAGCATGGTTACATTAGAATACACTCCATTTATTAAAAAAAATAATCTTGTGTTAAGGGGAACAAAAAATCAAGTTTTCTGTGCATGGAATAGGAATATAAAACATAGTGGTTATATCTAGAAAGAAATACTGGTGTTCTATTTTGGTAAAGAGACTCTTTCATTGAATACACTTTTGTACTCCTTTTAATGTTTATTTTGTGCATATTTTACTTTCACTGTTTTTAAAAGCTTCTTAAAGTCCACTGAAATAAACTAGAAAACAATTTATAAGCAGAAGGTATAATATTCACTGTGACTATTAAACACAAGGAAACAAAACTAGTTTGAGATGAAGATGTTGAGTGTTTTTAGCTAGGCTGCGTGATTAATTCTGCTCACCAATCACATAGCAATTGGTAATTGCACAGAGGCATGAATTTGACTCAAACTGATGTATTATACACCAGGCAAGTTACTTCTAGAAGTAAGAATAATGGTTGTTGAATGGATGAACATTAAAGGTTTACTATGTTTTTATTTAAGTAAACACTTACTGAGGCACTCTGGACACATACAGTACACACTTATTTCTAAAATCAAGAATTTGGCAATGTTGAGTCCAGGTGCATGGTTCTTCTTGAGAGCCTATTCAAATGCTGCTCATTCTGTGACTCAAACTTCAAGTACCGGTTGAAATTTAATCTTCTCTCTTTAGTCTGCAATGAATATTAATTATATCTACTGACCACTAAATCCATGTTGTGTGGTCAGAGTCCTTCTGCAGTGAATGATGCATCTGAATTTTTGCAGTAGTTATGAATGCTCATATTCACTACCTAGTTCTATGGAACCATTTATGTATATTACTTCAATTCTACCCAAACCTTTTGAGCACATGTATTTACAAACTAATGTGCTAGACACTATGAGAATATAAGGATAAATAAGATACAATCCACTGTAATGAAAATTACATTTAAGATTAGAGGATGTGAGAAATCATAAAATCAAATTGTCCAATACTATAAAGAGAGTCTATGGTCTAATTATTACATTACTCTGTTAGTGCCTGGCATTAGGTTATGCTTATTAAATAAAAATATTCCTAAACTGAACTCTTCAACAGCTTTTTAGTGAAATTTTTGTTTTGTAACAGTTTTATAATTACAGAAAATTTGTGATCATAGTAGAAAGTTTCATATACCTCATACCTTTTCCACTATTATTAACATTTTACGTTACTGTGATATCTTTGTCATAATTCATTAACCAATATTGAGATATTATTATCAATCAAAGTCCATAATTTCTTAGATTCAATAGTTTTTACCTAATGTTCTTCTTCCAATCCAGGATCCTATCCAAGATACTTCATTAGATTTAATTATTAGATCTTCTTAGGCTCCTCTTGGCTGCAACCGTTTCTGAGACTTAAAAAAATTTTTTTTATTACCTTGAGAGTATTGAGGAGAACTGATTAGGTATTATACAGAATGTCCTTCAACTGGGATTTCTCAGTTATTTCTCATTATTGGACTGGAGTTTGGATTTGGGGGAGGAAGATCATGGTGGTAAAGTGTCATATCATATCAAATCAAGTGTACCTACTATTAACATGACTTATCACTGTTGATGTTAGCATTGATCAAACCAGCTGCTGTAGTGCTTGTCATGCTCTTCCAATGTAGAGTTACCCTTTTCCTCCATTTTTTTGGTGTACTTTTGGAAAGGAAGCAGTATGCACAGTGGGAGTTATATTCCACTTCCTTGAGGGTATAATATTCATTATTTAGAATACTTCTACATAAGAGACTTTTCTCTTCCATTTATTTCTTTTATCCTATCACTTATTTATAGCAGTATGAACTTACAGATACTTATTTTATACTTTGAGTTATAATCCAATACTACTTTATTTTTTCTTCAAATTATTTTAGCCTTGCCATTGGGAGCTATTTCAGTTGGCTCCTGTATCCCTTTGACATACTTCCATCCTGTGTGTGTATGTTTTGTACACTTCCTTTCTGGAACTATAAGATGCCACGCTGGTCTTAGAATTCACCATTTCTCCAAGAAACCCTGGGTCCTCTTTTTTCGGAAAATGGTATTAGAAACAAAGTTCTATACACTAGCTGTGCTCATTGCTACTGGGATGTTGTCGATTCTTGGGTCTCAGCTGACAGAGCAAAGGAGTATACGTGTATACACTAACTCCCATATATGCATATCAATAAGTATGTCTGTATCTATATTAAACTAAACATTAGTTTAAGCTGATGTCTCCAACTATAAACCATTATACATGGATCATTGTAGCTTGCTCCCTTTGCTTATTTGTAACCTTTCACTTCAACAGTTGGAACCTGAATTCCACCATCCACCATCCCTCTGTTTAATTGTTCCATTCCAGTATACATGTATAGTGGTTTTAGAAATGTTAACCAGCACCACTGTGGGAGGGTACTTTATCAACTAGAGTACAGTGCTTATATTTATTTCTGTTTGTTTTTAATCCTACAGACTTCACTTACTTCCAAAGTTTAGGTCAGCATCCTTTTCCCCACCTCTACAATGGGGTAGGTTTTTTTTACATTCCTATTATAGTTTGATTCCTTGGTCACATTCCGCATTCCATTCTGGAATCTCCCAACCTCCTAAATAATGTTTAGTTTTAATTTGTATGTATTAGGTTTCACTCTTTTGCTATGAATTTCTATGGATTTCACAAATATAATGTCATGTATCACCAATACAGTACCATAAAGAGTAGTTGTACCACCCTAAAAAAATCCCCTGTGCTTCACCTATTTATCCTCCTCTTCTTCCTGATCTCTGGCAGCCATTGATCAGTTTACATTGTCTATAGTGTTGGCATATAAATGAGATTATATAGTATGTAGCCTTTTCAGCCTGGCTTCTTTCACTTGGAATTATGCATTTAAGATTCATCCATGTCTTTGAATGGCATGATAGCCCATTCCTTTTTGTCACTGAATAGTATTCTCTTGTGTGAGTGTGCCACAGTTTATTCTATCCACTTACTTATAAAAGACATCTCCGGTGCTTCCATTTTTTTGGTGATTATTAATAAAGTTGTTATAAATATTTACATAGAGATTTTTATGTGGTCATTGTTTTACTACTTTTTCACTTTTTTATTCTTAAGTAAAACCTTCAACTTGAAGAAATTTTCTTCATATTTCATTGTATTTCACTTCCAATACAATTGAACTACATAAGAGTGCTTCTTGGGCTTCCCTGGTGGCGCAGTGGTTGAGAGTCCACCTGCCGATGCAGGGGACACAGGTTCGTGCCCCAGTCCGGGAAGATCCCATGTGCCTCAGAGTGGCTGGGCCCGTGAGCCATGGCCGCTGAGCCTGCGTGTCTGGAGCCTGTGCTCCGCAACGGAAGAGGCCCCAACAGTGAGAGGCCGGTGTACCGCAAAAAAAAAAAAAAAAAAAAAGAGTGCTTCTTAAATGGTTACTTGTCTAGCTTACAAATGCATTTTAAATTCCAAATTCTGCCTTCAGAGGTGGCTGTTCTAATCCTTTAATCTTATCCCCCATTCAATGTTGTACTCGTGGTAATTACCTATTTTATTGTCTGTCAGTCAGTTTTATGTAGATGGACGCTGGTAGTTTCAATCAGACAGAATGCTTCTAATTTCTCTATTAGATTTCCCAGCAGAACTTTTTTGAATGGTTTACTAAACTCTAAGTAAATTACACCTTCTGAATTGGTTTCTAACTCTAACAAGAGTCAAGGAAAGCTATCAGTTGTGTCTGACATGCTCAAGTTTTATTATCAAATACTATATGTCTGCCAGCAGACACTTTGTCTCCAAAAAGAGGCCTTTGGTCCATTCATTAAAAACAACTATGAATGTTGATGTGTTCTTAGTAAAAGGGTAATTTTTTAAAATGTGTCTGGACGAACATTATTTGGGTCTGAGGAATCCTGGCCTTTCTCTCTCTCTTCTATGAAGAAGATTCTGGCTTTATCTCCCTACTCTATTTCCATACTCTATCTGCAAAATATTTTGCTGGTTGTTTATTCTTGATGCTTTGAGCAGAATTTGGAGACAGTGGCGAGGTAGGAAGAAAAGGAATGTGATGGCTAGAGAAGAGATATGGACACAAGTGCTGATGTGGATTGGAGGAAAGTGATGAGGAGAAAATGGTGAATTTTAAGAAGATTCTCTGCATCATGCTCAAGAAATGCAATAAAACGCTTGAGCTAACTTGGAATTATTTCTGCCTTCCTGATTGTATTTTCTAGACTGTGACTCTGCTCTGAGTTTGGATCAAGTGGTCTACCGCTTCAAGGAGGTTACAGAGTATCTCTATGTCTCATTCAATCAGAGCATACACAAAAACAACAGTAGCGATAGCAAATACAACCACAGCAAGGCTAACCTAAGTTGGTGTAAAATGCAGGTGTTAAACGAAATAGAAATGTAATTTTCTGAGTGATTTGGTTTAAAAGAATTAAAAAAGACTAACGGAATTAGGAATTTCAGAACTAAAATTAACCACTTTAGGAACCTAGAAGATACCAAAAAAGTGCTTCCCAACTTTGCTCAATCTGTTGTTATTTTGCTATAATTTTCTTTAGTTTTGGCTTATTCTCCTCTAATGATACATTATAACAGGAGCACACAGTAGAAAAGCCAGAGCTGGCCCAGGTTAGTTCATAGCATCATTGACTTTTGCAGGGGGTTGATGGAAAGAACACAAGACAGAATTAAAAAGCTCTAACTTCTGGCTCTATAAACCCCGAGACCTTGAGGAGCTCACTTGCCCACTTGACTGCTATAGTCCTTAGTTTTCTCATATGTGGAATGAATTCAGTTGAGATCTCTATGTCCCTTGGACATTAAACTAGTATCTGATCTCTCTATCACTGAAGCATTTTGAAGAACCCGGCACAGAACCAGAAACTAAAGGATCTGTCTTCTAGTCCCACAAATCCTATCTACTCTCCATCAGTTAATAACAGTCTTCATCAGGAGTCTGCAGATTACTACCCATGAGGCAAATCTGGCCTCTGCCTCTTTTTATAAATAAAGCTTTATTGGAACAAAGACACACCCATTTATTTACATATTGTCTATGGCTACTTTTGAGCTACAGTGTCAGAGAGGAGAAACCACAAAGACAGAGATGACAGAGAACATACAGCCTGCAAACCCAGAAATATTTACTACCTTGCCCTTTTCAGAAAACAGTTTGCCACATCCTAGTCTATATAAATGCCAGTTTCTTCATTTATAAATAGAAGAAATCATATCTGTTTTGATCAGCTCACTGAACTGTTGTGACAATAATTGGGGAAAATGTAAATAAAAAAATAGTTTAGAAAATTACAGGTGCTGGACTTTTTTATATATATTATTTCAAAGGATGAAGCTGATATTGTATTATTGTCCTTTCCACCTATTAATTTTGAGACCATGCATCTTGCACTTGTCTCTCTCCCCACTGCCAGATCTTCCCTTAATATATGCAGGGCCTCTCACAAAATCACACGTGGAACATACAGGCCACAAGCCTGAGCCTGACCCCAAGCTCAACCTGCTTCTCTTGTACCCCAACCTCTAATCCACATCTGAAGAAGCTAGTGCGCATCTATGTGATCACCCCAGCTTACAGTGCGTTATCCGCCACTCTACTAGTAATAGCAACCCCTTAGCATACATTTAAACCAATAGTGTGGGCCTCCCTTGGGAGATCATATGAGGAAGGAGGTCTGCATAGGCTCTGGAAGAAAACTGAAGTCCTTATAAGAAAGAGGAAAGTTGGACAGGGTCCAGAGCAGGACCCTCTAAGCTCTGAAACTCAGAACACCAGTTGCCTGGGACTATTAGCAGGCAGAACTGCTCACTTCCATCTTCTGTCTAGTCCAACCTGCTATTAGCTTCTCTGTAGAAGTTTGCAGCAGTCTCCTAATGGTCCTCCGCACAAATATTTTCCCCTTCCATTTATTTTTAAACCTGATGGCAAAGTAATGATTTGAAAGGCAAAATTTCTCCCATAAACTTTCTACCTTCATTATCCTAAGAATGATAAGAATCCATGAAAGGTTTTAAAGACTCAGACTTAAAAATGTGTGTGTTCTGGCCCCTGTCTACCTTATCAGCTTCATCTCATGCCTCTTTCCTGTGTGTATAAGCCATGCTGCCCTTCAAGTGTGTTGATAGTGCCATGTTTCTTCTAGCCACAGGGTTTTTGTCCATATTTGTCTCTATGCCTGGGATGCTATACCCCATATATACTACCCTTGCCTTGGTTGAACCCTTCCTCTTCCCTCAGAACTTGTAGGCTAAGTCAATTTTTCCTTTATATATTTATATTTCTCCATCCTAGCTGCACATTAATCTTCTCAAATACCAATGCCTGGGCATCAACTCAGATAAATTAAATCCAACTCACGGAGGTAAAGAGGTAGACATTAGTATTATTACAAGTATGAGAATAATTGTTTCATATGCTAATCGTGACTATGTTCATGTACCTGTTCTTTGTAATTCTATAAATTGAAAGAAAAATCCAGAAATATACCAAATATCTTTCTCCCTCCTTTGTAAGCCTCATGAGGACAGTGTCACTCCTTATTAATTCTTTGATTAAGTATTTTTTGAGGGTCTTCTGTGTAATAGACTCTGTTCTAGTTGATGGGGATGGAACAGCGAACAGTATCTTCGTTTCTTCTCTTACAAAATTTACATTTGGAGGCACTGTAGGGTTTCAATATATATTTGATGGGAGGCTAAATAAATATTCCTATGTATTCAATTTTATTTGTCTAGAAATGTAACATTTCCCTCTTCCTGAGGTAACTCTTCATTTCTTCCAAAATACTTAGAGCAGTGAAGTTCTGAGCTGAGCTTTTTGAGCACTTTAAGTTCAACTTCCTGCTTCATATTGTCTTTTATGACAGTCTTTGGATTTCTTAATTATTGCATTTTGTCTTTCTCTGTAGCTCTGATAATAAAACCATAGTCTGGCTCACCATTCTTCAGACAGAAGAAAAAATAAAAAAGCTTTCTGCTTTATTTTGTGACACTGCTACATCACCATTCCTCTCTGCCTTTGGAGATAAATTGTTGGCAGATCTGCAATTTCTTCTGTCTTGCTCCTCAGAACCCGTGGCAACATGTCACCTGTTCCAACAGATTTTTATATTCAGAGCACAGTTCAGAGCTCAGCAAGAATTCTTTACTGATTTCTTCCAGTCATTAATCATCGCCTACTGCCTCACTATTAAGGAAGCATCTCAGTCGACACATGTGCATTCAGTTAAGGGTTGACTGTTTTAGCTTATGGATTATCTAGCTACTGTGTTTTTTTCCCCTTCTCCATTCCTCTCCAATCCTTATTTCCTAACTTAATCCTTCATGGGCTTTTGTCATAAACAGAAGCATGGGGAGTGGAAAAAGTAAAAATAAAGTTAGTCTTTAGATCTCTGTTAATAAATCTACCCCCAAATTTAGGGATATTTAAGCACTTTGTTATGGAATAAATAGATTATATGATCATTACATTTGCTTCCGTTATTCTTCTTGTCCCTTCATCTTTCTGAAAAAGCAGCACAGTGAAATGGGAAATTTCGATAAGCTGAGAGTCAGACAGCTTGGCTTTGAATCCTGGCTCTATCACATAATAGCTGTGGTCTCAGCCGAATATCTGAGATTCAGTTTCTTCATCTGTGAAATCAAGTAATGCCATGACTTCCTGCATGTATCAAAGAAAAATTGATAGATTATAAGATTCCCGATTTAGAAGCTTTATGATATACATATAAGAATTTCTTATTATATAGATTCACAAAAGTTATACCAAATCAATCTGTGTCAGTAAACAAATACCATAATACTGCTGCTTTAAAATCTACCTGAAAGCTCAGTCACTTAAAATACCCATCACTCACTATCATGGATCTCTGGGTCTGACTGGAGAAGCTCATCCTGCCTGAGCCCAGCTGGTGGTTCTAGTCCTTGTATGCTTTTTCTGTGGCCCAGACTGAAGGGACGGAGCTAATCTAGGAAAGCTCTTCTCATGGCAGTGGCAGAAATCAAGAGACCCAAAGTTCAATGGGGACAAGCACTTTCCAAGCCCCTCTTAGTGTTATGTCTGCTAATATTTCATTTGCTAAATAACATCACGTCGGCAAGTTCAAAATGAGACAGGGAAGTACATTCTAGCTTCAGGGGGAGGGATTATGAAATTACATAGCAAAGAACATGGATACAGGGAAGGGTGACATACTGGGGACAAAAATCCTGTCTATCCCACTTCTGATGATTATTCCAGATTCTATCTATCCTGTTCAGCTGTCTGTCCTTCCTCTGACCATCTACATGCCACTCACCCTTTAATATTTCTCATGTAAGAGGATACAATTTTTATTGGAATCTTCAGTCTGTATTGTGAGAATGAGCCTTATGAATTACATATTACACACAGACACACATGCAGTATACTCTTTTATGCAAGCACATTTGTATAAAATATTCAAAATGATGCTTGATTTCTTCTTGCCATTTAAGAGGACATGATACTCCATAAACAGATTTTCAATGTAACAGGGCTATATCATTGAACAAATTTGAGTAAAAAAAGTATTCTTGCCTGCAAATATTTCTAGATTTATTGTATATCTGCCATCTTACATGTAGAGCAACGCATAGACACATATCTGAACTTCTGTAACTTAGGTCCTTGTGATATTGTAATTTATAAGAAGAAATATATATTTGGGCTTCGTCCAGCTTTCTGGGGTGGACAGAGCTCCTAAAACCATTGAAATTTTCTAAGTGATGAGAATGATAGAGGTGCCTGTTGTTATGTTAATGATGTGACTTTTGGAAAGCACCTGGGTAAACTTAAGGACAGGGGCTGGTGGCTACCCAACCATGTGATTGGAGGGTTGGAACTTTCAGTTTCACCACTGCTCCCCAACCTCTGGGGAGGGGAGAGGGGCTGGAGGTTGAATCAGTTGTCAATGGCCAATGATTTATTCAGTCATGACTATGTAATGAAGCCTCCATAAAAACAGCAACAACAACAACAACAACTAAAGGATGGCTTTCAGAGAACTTCCGAGTTGATGGACATGTAGAGGTTTGGGGAGAGTTGGCTACTCAGAGAGAGCATGGAAGCTACACACTTTCTGCATACTTGCCCTATGCAGCTCTTTTATCTGGCTGCTCCTGAAATTATGTCCTACTGTAATCTACTAAGTAAAATATTTATCTAAATTCTGTGAGTCACTCTAGCAAATTAATCAAACCCAAGGAAGGTGTCGTTGGAACCTCTGATCTACAGTTGGTGGACCAGATGCCTCGGCAATAGCCTGAGCTTGCGATTGGAGTTTGAAGTTGGCTAGGGGTTGCGGGGCAGGGGTCTTGTAGGACTGAACAGGACACAGCCTATGGAATCATCCAGTGCCTCAGTGGAAACACAGCGCAAAATGCCAGTTTCAGCTCTCAAAGCTTTTTGTCCCACCTGAGACCTTATCCCTCAATTGCTCGCTTTTCTGACTTGGTATTGTAGTAACTTCAAACATTTTTAACTCTTAATTTTGGAATTTTTTTTAAAAAAACTTAATTTCTCACTTTTTTGACTATTTCTCCAGTAACTTCAGACTTTTTTCTAGTTTTCTGAGTGAGAGGGTTAGCCAGAATCACCTAGTCCTTGACTGCCTGAAACACTACCTTCAACTATAAAATGTTTAAAGAAAAAAAATCCAAAATAATACTTTCTAGCTCCCTTTATACCACCACCCCATTCCCCTAAGGCTGTTAAGTAATAGAGTCAGTTAGTCTTAATAGAGAACAAATTAGGTGAATTATTTGTTGTTAGCCCAGGAGATAATGCTCTATATTTTTCAAGGCTTGTTATTCTGTTTAAAGCTATAGGGTTTTAATTATTACTTCGATTTGGTCTTTCAAAAGAAACTATAGTGTAATCACATTATTTTTTTGCCTTTAGGTCCAGATGAAATTTACTGATCTAAAGGTGAAGACTGGGTCATTTCACTCATTCAACACAAAGTAAAGGATATATGTCACCACTCTGCAAAAAAAAAAAAAAAAGACCAACTAAACAACTTGGCCTTTCTTCCTTTTTTTTTTTTTTTTTTTGCATCTGATACACAGGTTATAAAACTACACATCAGATATTCTATTCCTTTTGAGATAATATATTGACTATAAATAACCCTATTATTTTGGTAGAAGTTATTTTAACTTTGGGTTTGAGAAAACGTAAATATTTCTTCCCAGCCCCCAGCAAAAGACTATGTGGTTCATGCCTCATTCAGCCCTGCTGGTGTGTTTCCAGTTTTTATCCTTCTCATCAAAGAATATGAAACAGCATATACTTCATGCTCCATTAGTGTACAGATTATTTCATTTCTCTTCATTTCTCTCTGTCTCTTTCTCCATGCCCACCTTCCTCCAAAATCAGTATATGGCACTTAGAAAATATTTTTGTGGATGACTGCACATTTCTCATAGTAAGCTCTCACTCAAAAGAGACATATTAAAAATAATAATAATTAAAAAAATTAAAAAAAATTAAAAAGGGACATATTTACTAGAATTCTAGTTCCTTGGTTTATAGTGAAGATACTTACTGTCCTAGGGACCAGAAAACTTGCAAGTAAATTGTGTATTCTTTTTATTAACACTCTAAGATGCTACATAGAGCCTCTGTCCTTAGGGAGCCGGCCATCTTGTGGGTTTCAGTCCTTCCTCATAATGTGCCAGGCACTGTGATTGGCATTTGACAGTCATTGAATAAAAACTCACTTAAATGCGTGATTGAACAAAAGAAGGAAATGAACTGCTGATTGCTAGGTGACCTTGGAATTAAAAGAATTAGATGTTTCAAATACTTAGTATCAAGTTATACTAACTCATTATATTCATCTACACTATAGTAATGTCTTTCACATAAATAAAAGGTCCTGGCCCCTGTTTTAACTTTATTAGCCTGGGTGAGGTATGGTAAGACCAGACACAGATCAAGAGAGAGAAACCAGAAAGGGTTTTGCAGTTTTGTTGTGCTCACAGTTTCCTGGAGACAGCACAGAGTGCCCTACAGAGCCACTCTGTACCAGGAAAGCAGTGGGGTTGGTTAGGAAGCAGAAGAACAGAGGGAAAAGGTGGAAAAGAGCATTTATTGTGGTTTCTATGGGAAGAAAAGAGTGAGGCAGGGCAAGTAGTTTTAGGATTGGTTAATTTTAATAATTTCAGCAGGCTCTGGGGCATAGGTGTTGTCCTTGGTTTTCTGCTATCTGGCCCTGGGTGACTAGGGTAGGTGTACAGTGGCCCAGACTATGAGAGTTTAATAAGGGAAGTATTAGGATGTTGATTTAATCTTCCACTCAGAAAAGGGAACTGATTGGCCTCTAGCCAGGGCCTCAAAACTGGAGCAAAACAGCACACACACACACACACACACACACACACACACACACATCTATATTACAGTTCCTACATTCCCCCTTCCACCTCTGTGAAAAGTTGCCAATGGCCTTGCCAACAAATGCTTCACAGATTTGGAAATAAAATTTAAAAAAATAATAATAATAGAAGAAAGAGAGAGAGAAGAAAGGAAGGGAAGAGAGGAAGAAAGGAAGGAAAGAAAGAGAAGAAAGGAGTAAGCTAATAAATTCCTCTCATTCATTAACAAACTCTTGATATAATACTAACATTGGTTAGTAAGTAGTCAGTTCATTCTTTTATGCCTGCGTACAGTTTCATTTTTTCAGGTATCTTGGATTCTGAAAGCAATAGAAAGAATGAGATAAGATAAACTTTAAGTAAGAGACTCCTGATTGTTATCACTCTGTTCAACACTTATTTTCTTCTAAGACAAAGGGAATGTGGAAGAAAAGTAAATGTCTCTGCTGTAGATTGAATGTGTCCCCCCCACCAATTGATAATAGTGAAATCCTAACTCCCAAGGTGATGGTATTAGGAGGTGGGGCCTTTGGGAGATAACGGATCATGAAGGTGGACCCCCCTCCCCCATGAAAGGGATTAATGCCTTTATAAAAGAGGACCCCAAAACCCCCCTTGCTCCTTCTGTCATGTGAGGTTACAGCAAAAAATGGCCATCTATGAGGGAGCAGGCCTGCACCAGACACTGAATCTGCCGATCCCTTGATCTTGGACTCCCCAGCCTCCAGAACTATGAAAAATCAATTTCTGTTGCAAACCACCCAGTCTGTGGTATTTTGTTATAGCATCCTGAATTGACTAAGACAGTTATTTTCAAATAACTTAGATTAAGGGAATAAAATGTTGTTTAATGGACAAGCTACATATTGGATTGTATTTCCATTTGTGATGACATTGAAAACCAAGTAGAAACAATTAGCAAACACTGTGCAATGTCTTTCATCATTCACTAAAATGAGGCTTACGAATTTTAATTGCAAAGTTTTTGAAACCTATCTTGGGTTATTTATTCTTACAGAGAAATTTGCTTTCAATGTTACCAGGATTTATTTTCCTATAAAGGGTAGCCCAGCAAAAGGAGAGAGGAGAAGAAAAAGAAACACATACAAACACATACACCAACCAACAATGAGCAGTACCTTCCTTGATACTTTCCAGTGCAAAACATTGACTTGTCACATGACGGGATATTTTGTCAGATGACAAAGACCCCAAGACAATTAAATTTGATGTTGAATCTAACTGCATGTATTTTTCTTTAAGAATATCATGCTACTGTAAAAACCGGTTGCTAATGAGGTGATTGACTTTAAATGTCACCTCAGTTGCTTTCTAATGTTTGCTTAAGCATATTCTTTTTAAGAGATATTTAACCATAATTTGAATTCTACATGGTATGTTGACATAAATTCCATGTAGAGACATAAACATGACAAAGTGCCACCCAGTTTTCCAGATAACTGTTGGTTTTCATGGGGTTACAATATAAGAGAGACTGCCATGGTGGCCACCCATGTTGAATTACTATTATGTAACCAAATGTGTCAAAAGCTCAACAGTTGCCAGGTCGATATACAACAATATAGCACACTTTTAAGGGGAAACTTTCATTGCTATATTGGAATCCTGATAATGAATTTCCACATTTTTTCCTTCTCTTAGTATCAATCATCAAGAGTTCACATGTTATTAGAGCATGTAACATGGAGTTGGAGAAAAAGAAGGAAAGCTATGAGCTTTGGAAGAGAATATTGTGAGGACTTCCAAATTTATTCATTTTTTACTTTATTTAGTCATTTTTTCCACATATGTGCATTGTTTCCAACACATGTCACATACACTCGTAAGTGCTAAAGATACAGAGATGAAACAGGTAGTTGCTGCCTATCATGGTTATCAGTCTCATTGTAGGACAAATTGACTCTGCAGTATCACACTCCTCAAGATGGGTTTTTTATCAAGTGCCCTTGTATCTTTATGTGATGGCTGTGTTGACATATAAACAAAACATAGAGGATGAGTTATTTGATATGAGACTTCAGGTGAGAAGAGTCTTTTGTCTTGAGAATCCTGTTCACCTGAGGATGTAAACAGAATATATTATGGTTGCAAAATATTACAAAAGCAAGTGTATGAGTAACACTGGAGTAGAATTTGCAAAATGGAGACACACAGAGATAAGGCCATGCAAAGCATTTAATAATTTTGAAAAGAGAGAGTCATTAAAATTTTGACAGGATAATATCAGGACAAAATTTAATTGTAATACTAATGACTACATGATCCTTCTATACGATGGATTGCAGAGGTGTGCCAGTGAATTGTTTGTGTACTTTCCAATCTATTACCTGCCCTTCTCTTGTTCTGGTCTCTTATTCAGGGTAACTATATTTTCCAGAATCCCCTTTTCTCTGACTTCTAGTGTGTTCTTCATTCAGTAAGACTCCCTGGTAGAAGTTTGGAAGGGAGAGAGAAATGATGTATTTCTTACCTTTCCTTTGGCTTCCTATGTTGCCACTGACGATGGCTGCCTTACTTATCTGGTCCAGCCCTCTCTCCCCTCCCGCCATGGTTGCCTTTCACACTGAAAACTCCTGCTCTGGCTCCTTTTGGATGATTCTGCATTAATGGGTCTGGTATACCTACTTC
Source organism: Mesoplodon mirus (assembly GCF_964341445.2). Lineage (NCBI taxonomy): Eukaryota > Metazoa > Chordata > Mammalia > Artiodactyla > Ziphiidae > Mesoplodon > Mesoplodon mirus. Next base: position 24,430,760 of record NC_138995.1, on the reverse strand, counting down.
TATTAAACACCCAGCTCTAACGGTGTAGTGTCTTCCCGCTGTTGCTAATCTCTGGATTTCCTCACTATTCTCTGTTGGGTTTTCCAGTTTTTTTCTTTACTAATGTGAACAAGTGTCTGTCTAGCTAGCTAGCTAACTAATATATAATTAAAGTATCTGTATATAATTGAATGTCCTAGAGTTGTTCCTGTTTTCGTGTCGAAAATTGTACTAACATCTCGAAATCAGTCATGTAGAACAGTGAGATGGATAATACAGTAGACTCTCCAAGTATAGGCCCTCTCTATCAGTTAACCAGTGTGTTTAGTAATATAGAAAAGTGTAAGGTTATTTAAAGTATTTAAAGATAGAATTACAGTTTTGGAATTTTTTGATGATGAAGCAATGTCTGCCAGAGTACAGTATTTCTTTCTGTATAGATTTAAGCTTGAATCAGGTAATTTATTTCTTCTGCCTAAAGATTTTTTTTTTCAAGTTTCTTATAGTGCTGGTCTGCTAGTAATGGAGTTTCTATTTTTATTTGTGTGGAAAAAACTTTATTTCTTTTTCAAATTTGAAAGATAGCTTCACTTGATATAGAATTCCAAACTGATTTTTTTTTCTATTTACAGCACTATCCAAGTATCACTTCATTTCTCCTGGTTTGCATAGTTTCTGACAGGAAGCCTGTTATATTTCTTATCTTTATGTAAATACAGTATTTTTTTTCTTTCTCTGCCTGCCTCCTTCAAGATTTTCTTTTGATCTTTTGATTTTCAGAAATGTTGAGTATGTGTCTGTGTGTGTGTGTTGTATTTATTCTGCCTACTGTTCTCTGAGCTTCTTGAATCTGCAATTTGACATCTTTCATTATTTTTGGAAAATTATCAGTCATTGTTTCTTCAAATATTCTAGGATTCCAGTTTCACAAATGTTAGTCCATCTGATATTTTCCTATATTTCTTGATTATATCATTATATTTGTTTGTTCACGCTTTCTCTCTTCGTGTTTCACACTGGTTAATTTCACTGACCTACCTTCAAGGTCACTGTCTTAGTCACCTTGGGCAGCCATAACAAAATACCATAGACTGGAAGGTTTAAAAACAGAAACTTCCTTCTAACACTTCCAGAGGCTAGAATGTCCAAGATAAGGGTGCCAGCACAGTCAGGTTCGGTGAGAGCCTCTTCCTTGCAGATGGCCACCTTCTCACTGTATCCTCACATGGTGAAGAGAGAGAAAGCTCTGTCCTCTTTTTCTTCTAATAAGGACACCAATCTCATCATTAGGATGAGACCTCATCATGACCTCATCTGAATCTAATTATCTCTTAAAGACCTCATTTCCAAATACCATCACATTGGAAGTTAGGGTTTCAGCATATGAATTTTGAGGATACACATTCAAGCCATAACATTTGCCACTGGCCCCCCAAAGTTTATGTCCTTCTTACATGCAAAATGCATTCATCCCATTTCAACAGTCCCCAAAATCTTAACTTGTTCTAACATCAACTGTAAAATCTAAATTCTAAAGTCTCATCTAAATATTACCTAGATCAGATAATATAGTTTAGACCGCAGGTACAATTTATCATGAGACATATTTTTTTCTCTAGCTGTGAACTTGTGAAACCAGGTTAAGTTATACTCCTCCAAAATATAATGACAGAACTTGCATGGGATATTGTTCTCATTCCAAAAGGGAGAAATTGGAAGGAATAGGTGTTGAGTCCCTAGCAAGTACAAAACCTAGCAAGGCAAGCATAATTAGATCTTAATGCTACTATAATCCTCTTGGATTCAAAGTTCCACCTTCCCTACTGGAGTGGTGGTCCTGCCTCCTTGGGTCTACCTGGTGGGAGCTGAACCCCCAAGACTCTGGAAGCCCCACTCCCAAGGCTCCAGGCAAACATCATCTGGCCTGTTGACATTGAGGCAGTGGCTTTCCCCTTTGAAACCAAAGAGGGAGCCCTGGTAATCTCTGAGTCACCTTCAGGGTCATTCTTCTTTTGTCTTGAAGAATAATAGCACATGTTTATAGTCAAATGGTTCTATGGTCTTGTCCTGTAGGACCTAAGAAGTCTGACAGCTTTCCTTCATTTTTATCCCCTTCAGTTCAAACTGATAGCATTTCTGCTGGAGTGGATGATTGATGTCTACGGTTCACACCCAGACTAATCACTTTATAAAATGGTTGTTTGTATACAGTCTTAGTATTCTCTTCAGAAAAAAACTTTCTCATTTTTTTGCAATACAGATAGTCTGAGCTTTTCCAAATCTTTAAGTTCAGCTTTCTTTTGATTAACAATTTTGTATTCAAGTCATTTTTTTTTCACTTCTGCATTTTACTATAAACAGTCAGCGGAAACCAAGCTACTTCTTCACAATTTTGCTTAAAAATCTCCTCCACCAAATTTCATCATTTGCGCATTGTATCTTCTACAAAACATTAAAATATGGACAGAATTCATCGAAGTACTTTGCTGTACTATAACAAGGATTACCTTTTCTCCATTGTCCAATAACATGTTCGTCATTTCCATCTGAGACCTCACCAGAATAGCCTGTAGTGTCCATATTTCCACCAACATTTTGCTCAGGATTCTTTGTGCATACTCTAAGAAGATGTAAACTTTCTCTATAGCAGGGATCCCCAACCCCTGGGCCACAGCCTGTTAGGAACCGGGCCGCACAGCAGGAGGTGACTGGCAGGCAAGCGAGCGAAGTTTCATCTGCTGCTCCCCATTGCTCGCATTACTGCCTGAATCATCCCGCCCCCCACCACATCCGTTGAAATATTGTCTTCCATGAAACCGGTCCCTGGTGCCAAAAATGTTGGGGACCACTGCTCTATAGCTTTCCTCTTCTCTTTCTGAGCTTTCACCAGAATCACCTTTAAAGGTCCTTTCATGGCAATCTTGGATTTTTCTATCATGAACCTCAAAACTCCTCCAGCCATTACTCAGTTCTAGAGCTGCTTCCACATTTTTAGGTATTTGTTATGGCAGCAATCCACCTCTCAGTACCGATTTCTGTCTTAGTCAGCTTAGGCTGCCATAACAATAAGCAGTTTTAAAACAAATTTATTTCTCACAGTTCTGGAGGCTGAGAAGTAAAATATAAGAGTGCCAGCATGTTCAGATTCTGGTAAGGGCCTTCTTCCTAGTTTGCAGACAGCTGCCTTTTCCCTGTGACCTCATATAGCAGAGAGAGAGTGAGCACTGGTCTCTTCCTCTACTTACAAGGAGCCTAATCCCACGATGGGAACCCCACACTTATGACTACATTTAAACTTAATTACCTCCCCAGGGTTCCACCTACAAATACCATCATCTTGAGAATTAGGGCTTCATCATACATATTTTGGAAAGACACAAACATTTAGTCTATAACAGTTGCTGAATCTCTTTCGGCTATGTAGAATCTAATGAGTCTGTCAAAGACATTCTGCATCTTTGCTACTATATTTTGCTTGGTTTTCTTTTGTTTTGTTTTAATCCTAACATTTTCATTTGATTCTCTCTTTCAGTTTCCATATCTTTACTAAAATGTCCCATCTATTAAAATATCTACCACTTACACTAAAAACTTTTACATATTAATCATAGTTATTTTAAATTGCTTGAATGATAGCTTCAACACCAGTCCTTATCTGAATCTAGTATTGATTATTTTGTCTCTTGACAGTGGGCATTTTTTTTTCTTTTTATGTTGTTTGTTTTTGTTTTTTAGTTAAAAACTGATGATCAATAGGACAGTAGAGAATAAGATATATAATATGTATGTCTGGAAATAGGCATCTTTCTTATTCTATAAGCCTTAGTGTGTTAGTCTATTTGGGCTACTATAACAAATACTACAGACTCAGTATCTTATAAACAACAGAAATTTATTTCTAATTTTTTTTTGGAGGCTGAAAGTCCAAGTTCTAGGTGACAACATGGTTGGGTTTTAGTGAAAGCCCACTTTCTGGTTCATGGATGGTGTCTTCTCGCTGTGTCCTCACATGCAGGAAGGGGCAAGAGAGCTCTCTCAGGCCTCTTTTATAAAGGATTAATCTCATTCATGAAGGCTCCACCCTCATGACCTAATCATCTTCCCAAAGGCCTGCAACTCCTAATACGATCACATTGGGCATTAGGATTTCAACATATATATTTGGGGGAGGGGGACACAAACATTCAGACCATAGCAGGAAGGGAGTTGGAGCTTGAGTCAATCAACTCAATAGCTGAGCTGGGTTAGGGTTTTTTTATTGCTGTGGTTATCCTCAAATTCATTTAGTGTTACTGAATGGTTAGGATAAAATGTGCTTTGCCAGCGAGATTTTCTCAATGTCCTTGCTCCATTCTCAGCTTTAGGCTTCCCCTAGGGGCCTGATCTCCCGCAGGATCTTTCTCCATCCTTTTGCTCCTCCTCCCGTGCCATATTGCTATTTTTCATTAATCATGTTTTTTAGATTGTGAGTGGGAGTGGGTAGGTCACGTGTGTCTGTGTGCCTGCGTATGTGTGTATGTGTGTGTGAGTGTGTTTCTGTTGCCCTGGTTTAGCCTAAGTCTTAGGCAATTTCTGTGTCTTTAGATCTAAATGGTAGGGCTTTCTCAAAGGTATGTCTGTGCTCCAGAGATGGTGTTCTACAAAGGTCTGGGCTCAGGGTAATTTGTAGCCCCTCTCCCATGCTTCCTGCCTTTCCACAAGCAGCAACTCTCCTTCTCCAGGCATGCTCCATGAGGAAAGCTTTCTGTAGACAACTGCCCTAACTCCAGTCTTTCTCACTGTCAACTGGCGAGGTTCATGGAAAAGACTCTGAGAATGCATGTGGACTGTTCTGTGTCTGCAACTCCCAGGGCTTCTGTATTCAGAATCTATCATATACTCAGCATTTGCAAATTCTTTAAATACGTTAGCTAAGTTCTTCTTTCCTAATTGTATGACTGCATGTCTTCTTCCTATGATTGGCCCAAGGTGAGGTACTATGCCTGGCTCTCCTTGGAGGCACTTTTATTTTCTTAGATTTCAGACTAGTTGGTTTCACTATAATCTCAGTTCTCCAATCAGTATGATTTTGTATATTATCCAGCTTTTCCTTGCTAGGATGAGTGAAACCCTCTTTCCAACTTTCCACATTCTAAGAAGATGGAAGTCCTCAGAATATTTTCTATGTCATATTTTCACTTTGTCTTTACTTCTTTAATTTTTCAGGAATTTAATTTATAAACAATAACAAAAGCAAAATTTGACTTCTACCCATGATCATGTTAGTCACTTTCTTAACACTTCTCTTATCAGCTCTGGAAAACAAAATTGGGAAGCAGTAATTCCAGGAATTCCCCTCCCCATAATAAGGTTTTAAAAATGCTTCTTTGTTCGAACCCAGGAGAATTATCACAAAGGTGTAGTTCTTAACTATGTGGTGCATCTGTCTTAGTTTGTTTGGTCTACTATAACAAAACATTATACGCTGGGTGGCTTATAAACAGCAGAAATTTAGTTCTGGAGGCTGGGGAGTCCATGATCAAGGCACCAGCAGACTGAGTGTCTGGTTTGAGCTCTCTTTCTGCTTCCTCATAGATGCTGGCCTTCTTGCTGTGTCCTCACATGGTAGAAGAGAGAGGGAGTTCTCTGAGTCCTCTTTTTTAAGACCACTAATCCCATTCATAAGGGGTCCATCCTCATGGAGTGTGAAACATCTCCCAAAGGCCCCACTTCCCAATACCATCACACTGGGAATAAAAATTTAACACATGAATTTTGAGGGGACACAAACATTCAATATGTAGCAGCATTCATTGACATCATCTCTTTCATATGTTGAAAGCCAGTATGTACTACTACAGTGTAGAGTTTTCCAATGTTGGTACACTATATGCAAATATCTAACATTGCTTCAAATCCTCAGATCTTTACATTGACTGTATCATCTTAGATTGCACATTTAAAATGTTACAGACTGTAGGCAGACTGGTGAGACCTCAGTAGTCAATAGTTTTGCTTGTCTATGTGTTTTGATCAGTGATGTAGTCTTTTAAAAGCTGAGACAGTTATTTCATGGATCTGTGTACTATTACTATGATTCTGATTCTCTATGGTGACAAGAATATTTGCTTATGTTTCCTTTTCCCATTGCATCACTCTTATCCTTCTTCTGTGAACACAGAGGTCACAGAGGTCTCAAAAGTGACTCATCTGTCAAATTTCAACTCCAGTTTCCTTTCTAAGTGCCTACAGTTTTACCCAGAAATAATGTTTACCAACCCCACCATCATCCCATTACATACAAATATACACCTGCTATATGAAAGGGCAAAGACCTCTTTTTACACATCTGTAGTCAGGGTCATTGGAGCCATGGTCCTTTGTTAATACTTAGAGGGGATTAATCATAATAATTACAGAGTACAACATAAATGACATTTTAATATTATGTTAATAATGGCAAAATGAAGAGATTTTCAGTCATTCTAAATATGGCCCATGCATTTCACATTAGCCAGAAAATAACAACAGAAATAAAGAGAAACAGCATTTATTAAGCATGTACACCATATAAGATGTTGTGAAACATGTTAAATACAGTATCTCTAATTCTCCTTGCTTAATCCCTGATACCCAAGGGATTGAATCAGTTACCTGAGGTCCAAGAAGGATATGAATTCAGCTCTCCTACATTCCAAGTCCTGCACTTTCTCCTCTCAACTCACATGGCTTGTCTCTAATATTGGAAGTGCTCAAACATATTTGTTAAAGATATAAGTGAATGAATGAATAAATGAATGAATTATGAAGTAGCCTGAAGCTTTACCCCTGAAACTCCATGTAGTATACTTTCTATGCATTTAGTCTCACCAAACCAATTCTATGATAAAAATCTTCTTCATAACAAAGACTATGACTGACCTATGATCTATATAAGACAGTATAGCTTAATTGGGAGTATAGAGATAGAGAAAGAAAATTCCTGACAGAAGTGGTATTATGGGTAGTCAGGTTGGAACCATAAACTCATTTCTTCATGCAGGAACAGGAGACTAGGTTATTAGACCAATTAGAGAGTCAAACTTGTCTAAATTGACTCCCAGCAATTGGTTCTTACTACAGTTGCATGGTAACAGTTGCAAGGCAGGCAGGGAATGAAATGTAGAGGAAATAGACAAAAGGTCAAGGAAATTAACAAGAATCGGGAAGTTAGGGAAGTAGGGTCACAATATAAAAAATAAAAAATAAAAAAATAATTAAGGTATAGTAGATTCAATTTTTCCCCAGGCCTGAAATTGATAACTGATTGTCTGCTGATCCAGAGAAGTGACGGTGTGAGTGGCTAAGAAGGGGGTGGTATGGTGAGGAGATATGTAAGAGGAAGGGGTGGTAGGCCATGACTTTGGTGCAGGAAAACAGTGTCATGTGCAGAACATCTAGGATACATCTCGCTGTCTACCATGTAAGTCCGAGGACCCTCAAAATGAAGAACAAGAAAATAGCTTCAATAATAACAAAACTAAATATTATCAACTGAGTCTCTAGTATCAACTGGCTGTATCTAACTAAGTCAAAGATTATATTCATTCACTTCTCATTTTTCCTTTGTGCACATAAATATCCTGTGAAGTATTGATTATTATTATCATTTGATAGGTGGAAAAACTTGCCTCAGAGCTTCTCTGATAATAATCGGTAGAGGCAAGGTTCAAACCCACATCTGTCACACTCCGTATCTCTTTTCATTATAATACTGATTCGTGGCACATCCTTTACTACCAAATCCCCAATTTAAAAAAACAAAGCATTTAATCAGATATAAGTTGAGTTTAAGTTTGAGCCCAAACATCTGCACAGAAACCAGGGTCCTTGACATAAGAGATATGGTTACAAGTTATCAAACAGGAAATTACGGGATATTTAGGGAGACCGATTATAATACTATTTGAGGATTGTTTTGTTATTTTCTAAATGTTTACTTGCTGTATTCTTATTGCATCCAAGAAAAGGGGGCTGGAAAAACATTGAATTATACTATATCTGGATGAAAGGAAAGTAATAATTACTGAATACCTACCGTATCTCAAGTACTGTAGAAAATGTTTGCTATAAATTACCCCTATTTAATCCACTAAGAGCTATGAAATCTCATCCCATTTCACAGATGAGGAAACTGGGAGGTCAAAGCTCTAGACCCTAATTCCAATGTCGTAAAAGCGAGGACATTCTGGGACCTTCCTGGTGGTCTGGGGGATAAGACTCCGTGCTCCCAATGCAGGGGCACAGGTTAGATCCCTGGTTGGGGAACTAGATCCGCATGCATGCCTCAACTAAGAGTTTGCATGCCACAACTAAGAGTCCACATGCCGTAACTAAGAAGCCCGCATGCCGCAACTACAGATCCCACATGCCACAACAAAGACCTGGCACGACCTAAATAAGAAAATAAATAAATAAATAGGTAGATAGATAGGACATTCTGATTTCCTAACCTATGCCGTTTTCACACCTGGGTGCTCATTAGCTAGGATAAGGACATGAACAGCAGGGAGTTGTGCTGATGGTTGAATAATTGTATTCTCCTCTGTTGCTAGTGTGATAGCCATTGGAAATTGTTTGGAAGCTCCAGAGGAGTAGGAAAAGGCCATAACAGCGATAATTAGGACTTGTCCGATGAATGTTTACCCTGGAATTCTGGGAACGTAGCGATTTCAACTATCCACTTTGGTTCTTTGAATAGATTTATGACATTTTTATTTAAAGATACACAATATAAACAGGCAATGGCAGTCATCATAGAGTAACAGAATAAAATATCATTAAATCATCATCAAATATGTACAATGCCCAATAAGGAGTTAGAAATAGATTGAGCTATGCACAATTATCAGCACCATGCTACAAAAAGACAGAAGGCAAGATTTGGATGTAAATGAGTGGATGAAGTAGAATACACAAAATATTTCAATAAAATGGAAGTTGATTAGACTGTAAGATTAATAAAAATGTAGAGGAGGAGAGAGTCATATGAAGTGAGCACAACCTGCTTAGGGTTTTATTTGTCCTGTCCACATAAAAGGCACCAGAGGAAAATCTTATGCAGCTCACCAGGCATTCCAGAAAGAGCCCTGTGGGAAAAGGAGAAAGAAAACAATGTGACTGTTCTCTCCTTACCCTTGGTTGCAGATTCCTCAAAGCTTCCTTGGCATTTTATTGTTCACTAAGTCTCCAAGTATTGGTGGTCTTTACCTCATTGCCAGATATATTCTCCTATGTCAGATATATTCTCCTATGTAGGAGAATCTATAAACTGTCCAATCCTGATACCCTTGAATGATAAAATTCTATAACTCTTCAGGTTCTTAGTCCATACCCATCAAGGAACCATCTCATAATTTGAATCAAGCTCATAGGAAGAGAATGTGCAGGTAACTTCAGTTGAGCCTTCTAGAAGGCCAAATAGGCTATTTGTTGTTTGGTTTATAATCATCCCCAAGGTTTACGGTTACCATGAGTCCATCTTTACAGATCCCACCGACCCAGAAGTAGTAAAGAATCCAAATTACTGAGGCTACAATTCTGAAGTTCATCTCCTGGAGGACCATGAATTAATAAATGTATGTTATTCAGAGATTTTTGTCTTAGCATCTGTTAAAAGATCCCTAGATGGGACCTGAAACACCCTGTTGTTGCATTTCATATTTTTTTTTCCTCGGAAAAAACAGATAATATTGATAGATGGGACTGATATTCTTAACACCAAGTTTATGATACACTTTTCATAACCTAGGCTTCTCCTCTTCAATGAGGGAAAATGTTGTCTAGCATGTGTAAGAACCTTTTAAAAGCCCTTTTAGAAACCCTGCATAAAATTTTGTTTGTCTAAATAAACTGGGGACCAAATTTTCTCCTATCCATCCACCTCACCCTTTTGCTGGAGGAGTTGGCCTGCATTTCTTGTAGGGACTTCACTCTGGAAGGGGACAGGATTGACCCACAACCTAGAGCCAAAGAACCAGCCATACAAGGTCTGAGGACCCAGATCATTGATACCACTGAGGAATCCCATGTTTACTAGACAACGATTAGGTTCAGTGCTAATACCTGGCTAGTATTGGAAGTATCTTGGATAGAGACATTGAGAAATTAAATTATTGAACATGTTTTCATCAATTGGTGCCTTGTAATTTGTGTCACATTTGATCAATAGTACCAAAACCCAGAAAAGGCTTTGTGTGTAGAAAGGATATAACATTAATTATGGGAACCTTCCTTTGGTGTATCAGCCAAGATCCAATCAAGAAAAATAATGCTACTCTGAATTTCTAAAACAGAGAGAAATAATGGAGGAAACTATGTCCTCAGTTAATGAAAACTTCAAAAGCCAAATAGGGGACCATAAGGCATGCCAGATATTAGCAAGAGAAGAAAGCTTCTACCATCTCAAACGAAAAAAATCAGAGGCAGTGTTAACTTATTCCAGAGGAAAATGGAGACAGGTGTGTCATTCCATGGGCACTGGAGCCGGGGAGGAAATGTGCCCCTGCTGGAGAAGCTTCTTGATGAAGGGAGAAGATAAGCATCCTGGGTTTTTATTTACGAATTTTAAAAATAATTTTTTGTTTGTAATTCTTTTAGATTTATAGAAAACATTTTTAAAAGGGTACAGAGTGTTCACACATAATCTTCATCAAATTTCTCCTAATGTTAACAAATGTGACCATGGTACTTTACTATTAACTAATCTCCAGACTTTATTTGAATTTCATCTGTTCTCCACTAATGTTCTTTTACTGTTCCAGAATCCAATGAAGGATACCATATTGCATTTAGTTTTCACATACTTCTGTTTTCCTTTCTAATAGAGTTTTCCAAAGACTGAAATTAGGCAGAGACCAGCTGATAGAGGAGCTGAGGAACACAGCCTGTAGGAATAAGTCCACCTGCATGTATAGTAGAGCCGGAGAGGACAAGGTATTGCTGGGAGGACAAATGGGCACAAGATTAGCACACTAAATTATACCCTTTTTATTGAAATATTCTTTGAAGTTTTAGATTGACGGAACTCTTATCATTATATTAAAGTCACACTTGCATTATTAATCATCTGTACAAGAGTCTTCAAAGTTACGTATTCTTGTCCTCAGGTCACAGAACCACTAATAAATAAAATAGTCAGGATTTAAACCCAAGTTGTTTATTTGGCACTTTCCACTTGCTACATTTAAGTTATAAAATCAACATAGTCATTTCTTAACACTATACCCAAATACCAAAAGTACATAGGCCGAGCTAAATGCAATACTATTTCATGACTGTAATCAAAGTTGGGCACATCTCTCCAATTCTAAATTAGATTATTCATCTACAAAATGGGAAGAATTTCATATAATCCTAAAGTTCTTAATTCAAACAGAGGTAAACCCCATCTAAATTGTGTTGACCTTCTGACAGTGTTCAAAATCCAGCTAGGATTTGACTCTATCACCTCCTTTTCTGCCGGCTAAGTGATTTTGTGCCATGTTCAAACCGAGGGTTAGTTTTGAATGGCACACTTCGGTTGTTCAAGGTGTGTATAGCAGATTTCAACCATTTGTCCTCCCCCAAAGAAGGTACAAAATTATATACATGTTACAGGGTCTTGATGTTTGATTTCTATGCAAACTCATGAAAAACATGCTAGCCTCACATTGATTGTCTGTGTTCAAATGCTCAGCTACTGGACCAGAGCCAACAGGGCAGCAAATGACGGAAAAAGGAGTTTCAGATGTCAGCCGAGCTAAGCAGAAGGGACAGCTTTGTCTGTGGTTAACCACGTATCGTATTTTTGCTGTTCTGTATCCATTTTTGTTGAATCCAATAAAGTTTTCATTTTTCGTGACCAAACTTTGGACTTGTTATGTTTGTTCCTAGCAAACCGCAAATCATTGAAGTCAATCCACACGGCCTGAGAGGCAGGACATTTTCATGTACAGATTTCTTAAATGGTTAAATGGCCAAGGTAGTGACTTAGAATTTCATAATCGTATCTCCCCTCCCCCCAAACCCTCACTTGTAAACATCATGTGGAATAGAGAAAGACCCCTCGGGAGAACATCATAATAGATAAGGAGACAAAATTAAATGTGTTCAACTTCCATCTCTGTTTCTTAAGTTTTCATATCCCATGTAAGTCATTTGATGCTCTGTGTCATGAGCGTCAAAAAAAAAATCACTGATTCTAGAATACATTGATTGCTACGTTCCTTTTTATTACAAAATCTTTTTTTTCCCGCCAGGTATCTTCCCTTCTTCAAGCAGTCCAGCATTTCTCTAAGGAGATTAACCTTTACTAGCTGGAATCAATTATGATGTTCTTATTTCTTCTGCCAATGATTGGTTTAGTAAAATGCCTGTGACACAATTCTCAATGAGAAAAGATGCCAGAGCTTCCTGAGGAAGGATTTTATTCAGGACAATCCTGTTTTCTTCCTCTTGGATTTGTCATGTCTGGATGTGACACTTAGAATTGCTGAATCTTCTTGAAACCATATAGTCAGCCAAACCACAATCAACACCAAGTATGACAGTCAAGAAAGATTTGAACAAACTATCCTCAGTGATACTGTTGGTCTCTTTATTAATAAAAAGTGGGACACATAAGAGTTGGATAAATGAGAACATAAATATTTTTAATCTTTATGTTTCATTCTTTACATTTACATTAATTCAATACTCTATAATTTGGAATTTCCTGCTGGTTGTGAATGCTAAGATAACAGATGATTCAATGAAAAGAGTCTAGCACAGTGTCTGAAGTATGATGGGTTTTTAGTAAGTCTTTGTTTTCTTTCCTGTTTTCCCTACTGCACATCAGGCAACCCAAGGACAGATCATATTTTCACTGAACCTGACAAAAGGACCCAAAAGTGTGTGTTTGAATAAATGGCCCGAGGATTTATATTGCACAGACGTAAGGAATGAAATATATATTCTGAAGGAGTTTTGCTTCCTCCTGCCAGGGAAAGGGGGACTCCAGTTTCCAGGAGTGACTCTTTAGTACATGTGAGGCTTCAGTAGCAATATAGAGTGCAAGGACAAGAAATAAAACAAATCTCACAAAATCTCCAAAGGAGGCAATGAAAAAGAGAAAGGGCACACCAGCCCAAGAAAAATGACAATTCCAGGGCATTTATTATATGCAATTATCGGTTCCCTGCTTACAGACACCACTCTGAGAGCATCTCTGCTTATTCCCACTTAACTAATGTCAGAATTGTGCTCTTTTCTTCTGTGAATGACCACTTTTGCCTGGCTGTTAACTTCCATCTCCCTGTTGTTCTGCTAATGGCGTTCTATAGAATATCTTGACTGAGATACCTGGCATGACCAGAAGGCTAGTAGATTCACTGTGATTTCCAGTCTCTTTCAGCAGTTTGTTCCTCAGCCTTCTGGTGAAGTGACCAACCAAGGTCAATACTTATCACCCTGCTGTGAGTGGAAGCATGTAAAGTTCTGTTTATTTGCCTACTGTCATTGGAAATGGATGTCTGTCTAATCTAGAGGATGGGCCATAGTTATTTGCCAGAAACAAGGACCCTCTTGTTCAGGAGACTATTTTGTTGATAATTTACTAACCTTAAACGCAGAATTTCCAAGTGTAAAGCACTAGTAGAGCTTGTGAACAGATAGGTCACAACGTGGCCCAAACAAAACTACAAAGCAACAGGCAGTGTTGTTACTTCCTTTGGCCCTTTGTGTAAGATTATGTGAACCAATTGTTTAACTGTCCCTTTCTCCAATTTGGGAAGTTGAAGAATTTAACTGATGAGACTCTAGATTAGTAAAAACCATCTTGGAAATACCATAAGCAATGATATGGGGCTGCCAAAACATTCTTTTCAGTCCACTTTCCCCAGTATTTTCTGTTGGAGGTGTTTTGAGAATTCTGATATAAGGTCTCAGAAAAAAAAAAAAAAAAAAAAAAAGTCCTGGTAAGCATGCCTTCCAGTGTTCAAATATCTTTATCTTAATTTTAAATCTGACACAATGTTTTTGTCTTGTCTTGAAAAAATGTTTTGGGAGATTGTTTCGAACTGAGTGATCAACTAAGAAATTTCAGTAATCTAAGTATCTGTAATTCCAGTTTAGAACGTTTTCCTGGAAAACTTAAAAGAAAAATATTTTGGAATCTGTAGTAGACAGATTTGGGTAAAAATCCTGGGTCATTAGCTTATTAGCTAAGAGATCTTAAGCAAGACTCAGTATTTCAAGCATCCCTATCCCCATTTTCCAGATAAAGAATCTAATTGTCCCAAAATTTTTGTTAAAAGTAGATGACAATGAGATTATCTAGCATTCATAATGAACAGTAGACATTCAATACATATTGCATATTAAACCCCCTTAAGTTCAAGTCAAAAGTTCTTGAAAGACTGGCGAAGGCAATTTTATTTTTATTTTTTTAGAAAGAAATTAATGGGTAAAAGGATTGGGGGATAGCTTTCTAAGCTAGAAGCTATGGGAATAATAATGATTAAAAGATAGCAAAACTACACATATAATTACCTTCTAATCTATTGAGAATTTATAAATGGTAGAACTGCCTCTTTGGGTAAAACATTAATTGCCAAGATATGGAAGCAACCTAACTGTCCATCAACAGATGAATGGATAAAGCAGCTGTGGGGTATATATATTTTTTATGTTTAATGGAATACTACTCAGCCATATAAAAATAAAATTTGGCCATTTGCAACAACATGGATGGACTTGGAGGGTATTATGCTTAGTTAAATAAATCAGAGAGAGAAAGACAAATACTGAACTTTATCAGTAATATGTGTAATATAAAAAGTAAAACAAACTAGTCAATATAACAACAATAAAAAAAGACTCTCAGAAAGAACAAACTAGTGGTTACCAGTGGAGAGGGGAAGATGGGAGGCAAGATAGGAGTAGCGGATTAAGAGATACAAACTACTATGTATAAATAAGTAAGGTATAAGGATATATTGTACAGCACAGAAAATACAGTCAATATTTTATAAAAACTATAAATGGAGTATAATCTGTAAAAATCACTGTTGTGCACCTGAAAATATAATACTATAAATCAACTGTACCTCAATTTTAAAAAGTGTTATGCATGAGTGAGTGTCAGTGACTAGCTTTGGAAATGTGTATCTTAGGTGATAGTGATAGATAGATAGATAGATATTATCATATAGTTTCATGGTATTTCAGAAACTTGTACTTTATTTATTTTTTATTTTTTTATTTTTTTTTTTTTTTCGGTACGTGGGCCTCTCACTGCTGTGGCCTCTCCTGTTGCGGAGCACAGGCTCCGGACACGCAGGCTCAGCGGCCATGGCTCACGGGCCCAGCCGCTCCATGGCATGTGGGATCTTCCCGGACCAGGGCACGAACCCGTGTCCCCTGCATCGGCAGGCGGACTCCCAACCACTGCGCCACCAGGGAAGCCCCTAGAAACTTGTACTTTAAAAGAGTTATCTTTCAATACCCCCACCTAGACACTTGCTCATTTATTGTTTATTAAGTATTTATTGTTGTATCTTTTAGAAAGAGAACTGAAATTATATATACCTATATACACAATGAATTCCATTGTAATACTCTAAAAATTAAGTGGTGCTAGTTTTCCTGTTGTCCCAGTTCCAATAAAGAGCCAGTGACCATACTGAACTGAATAAGCTCCCTCACATACTACTTAGAATAAATAACTTATCAAGTCGATTCTCCTGCCAAAAAAATCTGCATCTCTGGCTGACAGTCACCTGAACCCTACTGTCCTGAGCATTTTTTAAAGACCTCAAGGTATGAGCAGTGATTACTGTTATCTGAAAAATGTATCAAAGCTGAAGCAGACATGTGTTCCCCATGGGGGTACTTATCTAAGGAAGCTTCTGATAAAATTGAAGCTTCTATGTAGGTGTGTGTGGACTGGGAGGGGAGTGGGCTTGGTACATTCTGTGTATGTTTGCATGACTGTCAAAGTCATTCTGACAAAGCACATATACAAGAATTAATTATGCCTTGAAGGTTGGGGTCCCAGGAACAATGCAGTTCTAAACAAAAATAAAGAGTGCTTCTGGGGAAAGACCTATAAAAAAGTGTATTGGGCTCTGTTGAAGACAGTGTAAATAAATGTAATTACTAACTGCCAGGAAAGCATCAGAACAGCTTTGAGTAATTGATAGCCTTTGTTATCTTCTAAAATGAAGAGAGAGGGAGGAAGCATTTAGGAAAATAAACAATGAAGGGTGTGAGAGAGAAGAAAGGTGTGTGCGTGGCTAGAGAACCCTGCCAGAGAGAACCTGATGGCGCAACAGCACTGCTCCTTTCTTCTTTCTGATCAAGAAAGGAGGGATTATGAGAGAGAAATTCTCCTTATTTATCCTTGAAAACCTCACAGTTAGAGAGGCTTTGATTATTATTGTTATTCTGTTTGGGGAGTGGGGCGTCTTTTGAAATAAGGATGGGAGCAAGTTAGAACCTTGAGTTAAAAACAGGATTCCTCCTGATTCTAGATTATTTCTCCTCTT
The DNA here is from genome assembly GCF_964341445.2 of Mesoplodon mirus. Taxonomy (NCBI): domain Eukaryota; kingdom Metazoa; phylum Chordata; class Mammalia; order Artiodactyla; family Ziphiidae; genus Mesoplodon; species Mesoplodon mirus. The sequence continues at coordinate 24,414,258 of NC_138995.1, read as the reverse complement.
TTACTAATTTTATAAAACATAGGCAGCAAAATGCCTGCTCTGACTCACATTAGTGTTGTTTTGCAAAGAAAATTAAATTATGGATGTGAGTTTCAAGACTGTAAAGTGTTCTTAACACTGTTTTTTTTTTCGGACACTCAGATGTAGACAGCCCATTGTTAGGTTATGGTGAGGAGACCCTCTCTTAGGAAAGAGTTAACGTAAACCTTTGTACAGAAGCGGGCCTTCAAGTACCACAGAAAGATCTTAAATGGCGATTGAAGTTGCCCATTACAGCCTTTCAGATGAATCAAAGACAAGGTCTGGTAATCTTCTTCTTAGGGCATGGTCTGAGGCTCTTTGGAGGGAAGTAGAAGAGAACAAAGAGAAACTGTTTCTCTATATGGATTCTTAAATGACAGATGACACTAGTACATCACAGGCATTGGAGTAAACAAGGTACATTCATCCCTTGTCTTGATGCAGTAGTTTTGTTTTTTGTTTTTTCCAAACAAATCTAGAAAATACACAAAAGACTTTTACTTCAAGAGAGTTGAAAGAACGTCTTTTGCCTCTTTGCATTTGGCCTTTATTCAGTGGACAAAGAAGCAGAATTTTTGTTGTTGTTGTTGTTAGACTTCATCTCTAAAATTATTACTGAAAATTTAAATATCTTAAAAAATATCTAAAGAAACCCACTTTTGCTTTTGTGAATGTATAGATTTTGAGTATCTGTTTCAATTGCTTAAAAATAGAGACAAAGTTTTCCAAGTTTCCAACAAAAAATAGCAGCTTGTTTGCCATATCTTCTGTGTAGTAACTATCTGATGGATCAGAAGATGCTCATGACTAACGCACATACAGAGATTGTCTAAACGCTAAGTTTCAGCCAGATCTTATAATAAAACCTGCCTCCGTAAAGGGGTAATGATTCCAGCAGGAGTGACCTTACCCTTACCCTCTTCTGAACTTCTCCATGGTCTTGTCTATCTTTCAAGGAACCTCTCATCTCTTATTTGACCCAGAACACAAATAACTATGACTTACTATCCATTTCTGACATTCATGAGAAAAATAAGGATGAAATAATAAGCATTAGTTCAGTATACATTCTTCTTATTCTCTTAATATGTATTCTCTTACTTCTCTTAATTAAGATATACATATTCTCTTAATTGTGATAACTTCTGATAGTTCGATCCCCTTTTCACCCACAATGAAATCTCAGGATCACAATGTTACACTCACACAAGATCACATAGCTAGTAGTTGTCAGAGTTGAGATTTGGATCTAATTCTATCTTCAACTGTAGTAACTATAACAATCATTTTACTTTTCTAGGTTGAGGATGAAGGCCATGTCTTATAGTCAAAGAACATATTATCTATATGCCAGTTCAGCCAGGATCTTTGCTTCGGAATAGGAGTGGTACAGGAGAATGAGATTTCCAGACACTAAAACCCACTAAATACTAAGAGAATTGTGAAAGACATATGCACATCTGTGTTTAAGTGCAATACATGTAAATGTGAAAAGGTTGCACCATCCAATTTATTAGAACTAATATATAAATCTCCTCTCATTCAGTAGCTTCTTAAATCACTGTTGCCGTTTGCATGTTTGTTTTCGAGTGATTCTTGTCTTGTGTCCTACTTAGGGAAACTCTACAGCATAGTACAATAAGCACAGGATTTGAAGTACACTTGATTTAAGATGCAGCAAATCAGTCACCTACTTTATGTGTATTTGTGCATAAATTATTATATTGCTCTTACATTATTCACCTCATCTTCAAGTGAGAATAATTGCTTCACAGGGTTGTGATGAGAATTAAATGGGATAATATATACAAAGTAATCTATACTCAATAAATGTTTTTTCACACTCCATAAATTATTAGGACGATGGGTATTAATTTTTAAGTATAATATAAAATTCTAGTCTTTTTATTGTCAAGTAATATGTCTCCTCTCTAGTTTGAAAAATCATGTCCTATATGCCCCCAGGGCCTGTTATAGTAAATACTGCAAGGAGAAATTCAGTTACTACTGAATACATTTATTAACACTAGACTTTATTCAATAAAGTCTTCAAAGGGGAAAGTTTTGAGATAAAGCCTCTGTTGTTGCCAAAATAATTGTCTCTATTCCACAGTCATTCTTCTCCCACCTACTTAGACAAATCCATGCTGGGGGTCCTTAGCCAGCTGCTTAGAGTATGTGTATTTCAGCTTCCCAAAATTAAGGGGATTTGCCTTAGGTCAGGTTCCCAGAAGCAGACTCAGAAATGAGGAACATTTAATAAGGAAGTGCTCTAAAGAAAAACAGGGAGAATAGTTAGGGAAATAGGACAAGAGGAAGTAGGGGAGATTTGGCAAGAGGAAGAAGCCAAACAAGGGTGAAATTTTAGGACAGTCTCAGCCTCCGTTCAGTACGTAGATGAGCTCTGAAGTGTCCAAACTCTAGGGAAGGAAGCTGGGCTTTCCTAGTCCTGAACTAGTCCATCCTTGGCTTTGAGTTGTCCCTGTTTGGTTTGAACTGTAAACAACCAGACAATTCTAATTTCTGTACTTTCAGGAAAAAGCAGCACCTGTAACCAAAGACTGTCCTGTAAGAAAGTTGCAGGTACAAGACAGAAGACACACAGATTGCAGATGGGCACACAGAACAGGTAAGAAGGCTTGGGGTGGGAGTGGGGGGCGGGGAGTTTGGGCAGAGCAACTGACAAAATCCACCACTGGCCCCCAAACAGACGCAAGTCCATTTTAGTGCCTATCTTACGTTTATCTATGGAAATTTCATCACCAAAGAGTCTTAGACAAAGTCTAAAAATAATGATTTTGGTTTTCTTCTAAAACTCATCCTTTCAAGGGAGAGAGGACCAAACCATAAAAACAAGGGAAACTTTGGTTCAGAAATGCAGGGAGCTTTTGAAAGTTAGCAGACCAGAGCCATCCATCTGTTCAGTCATACAAATTAATATTGTCTTCACCTGCTCAGTCCCCGACTGGTTCACATAGCAACAATACTAAACAAAATTCACATAAGTCTTGTTGGTTTACAAAGTATTTTTCCCCTTTATTGTCCTAATTGAGCTTTTCTCACAGCCCTTAGACTCTGTCAAGTTAGGTATCAGTGCTTAGGTTTTGCAGAGAAACTCAAGGTCAGAGAGGTGATGTGATTTATTCAAGGTTACTCCCTAATAAAGTGGCAGAATTGGGTCTTACATTTATTATCTTGTCTTCAAATCTAGTCTTCCTTCCTTACATATATAAGCAAGCATGAACTTCAGTTCTAAACACTAGGTGTCCATCAAAATTTATATATTGCTTTTTATATTCTACAGCAATATTTTGCAGCTCTGAAGCTAGTCCCTATGGGCTAGTAGGTTAACCTCAACAAAAAAGAAATAACCTCAGTATTATACATTCTTCCATGTCCCCAGTATTTCCTCTCTCCAAACATTTGTCAGCTTCAGTAAAATGATGAGTAATCACCTGTATTCCAGCTGGTCAGTCAGCTCTGTGATGGCAAAGTCTTGATGGGACTTTTTTGTAGACTTTTGAAACCCACTACCTAGCTCTGTGCCAGGCATAGGACAGGTGCTCCCTAGGAAGTTGCTGTTGAATGAAGCAGTAGATTAGACTCATAGCAGAAAGGCAATAGTTAGCTTTCATTCCTCTCCTTATTTCCAAGACGCAAGCTTGTTCCAGTGTCAGTCTCATATTTATCAATGGAAATTTCAACACTGAAAATCCACCTCAGGTGATGAATCCTCCACTCCAAATGTCACTTCCCAAAGTCACTTTCCTTTGTTTGATGAGGGCCTCATATCCCTTCTCCTTACAAGTCTCCACACAACTCAAATGAGAGAAAACAAGTACTCTGTTGAGTAGTTTTCTTAATAGAGCTATTCTTTAAAAAAAAAATTTTTTTTTATAGTGGGGTATAGCCGATTAACAATACTGTGATAGTTTCAGGTGCACAGCATAGTGACTCAGCCATACATATACATGTAACCATTCTCCCTCAGACTCCCCTCCCATCCAGGCTGTCACATAACATTGAGCAGAGTTCTCTGTGCTATACAGTAGGTCCTCATTGGTTACCCTTTTTAAATATAGCAGTGTGTACATGTCAATCCCAAACTCCCTAACTATCCTTTCCCTCCACCCTTCCTCCACTAGTAACCATAAGTGCATCCTCTATGTCTGTGAATCCGTTTCTGTTTTGTAAATACGTTCATTTGTATCATTTCTTATTAGACTTCGCATATAAGCGATATCATACACTATTTCTCTTTCTCTGACTTACTTCATTCAGTATGACAATCTCTAGGTCCATCCATGTTGCTGCAAATGGCATTATTTCATTCTTTTTTATGGCTGAGTAATATTCCATTGTATATACGTTCCACATCTTCTTTATCCATTCCTCCGTCAATGAGCATTTAGGTTGCTTCCATGTCTTGGCTATTGTAAACCGTGCTGCAATGAACACTGGGGTGCATGTATCCTTTCGGACCATGTTTTTCTCTGGATATATGCCTAGGAGTGGGATTACAGGGTCATATGGTAGCTCTATTTTTAGTTTTTTAAGGAACCTCCATACTGTTCTCCATTGTGGCTGTATCAATTTACATTCCCACCAACAGTGTAGGAGGGTTCCCTTCTAATAGGGCTGTTCTTTATCCATCTCTCTTCTTACTGACAGGGTAGGATTAGGAGTTAGAAAGAAAAACAGCAACTAAAAATGGGATTGTCTATGATTGGGACGGCCATCAGCCAGGCATAGGATAAGGCTCAGGTCTGTTACATTCATGATAATAGATGACCTACTATTTATTACAACTATCTAGCAGAGTGGCTGGCACAAAGCTGACTCCAAGAAAAGCCTTCTTATAGAGAAGAATGTATTTTAAAGGGAAAAAATATATACACACATATAATCTTGATAAAATTTGCTGTAAATAAATAGAAAGGGTAGGTATTTTATTGTCAAGTCATCCAAGGATGGTTTCATACTCTTTTCCTATCTAAGCTGCACTTCAAAAGTGTAGTCAATATTAGGCAGTAAGAGACATATGGAATGGCATCTCTTCAAGAGGGAGCTGCATGAACAAAGATATTGGGAACCTTTAAAGGGTGATGATGACTGAGCTGAGTCTAAAAAAGATAAGCTGAATTAGCTGGTAAGTAAAGGTAGAAATTTGAGAGGGAAGATCAAGCATAATGGTGTGGAGGTATGAAAAGGCAAGGTGTATAGTTTGTTAACAATAAAGTTTAAATTAGGAGGACAAGCTGTAGCTGGAGTTAAGAGAGAGGAACTTAGGTGCCAAGTCCGGCAGAGTTTGCAAACCATGGGAAAGAGCTTGTTCCTTGACTTGGGTGGTGTGGAACAGTGTATTGAATAAACAGATTTTCAGAAGGCTTGTTGGCCATGGGAATGTTAATATACCAAGTCATGAATGCACACACAAATACACACACAGACAAACACACACACACACACACACAAAATCTCTGACCAGTGATTTCAGGATTTTCTAGTCTTATTGAAGTGCAAATCATTTCAATATTGATTTACTTCTTCGGGAAAAATAAGACATGCTAAAGAACTTGAGATAATGCAAAATACAATTGTTTTGGATGTTCACAGGAATATGAGGAAGCAAAGAGTGTGCAAAATGGAGAGATGTGAAAAGTGAGGTGTGGTTGAGGTCTGGTTAAAATTTTCCTGTGATGGGATGTGATGATAGGTGAGCTGGCACAGCACATGGGATAATGTGTATCTTAAAAAGGAATTTTATCACTTCTTGAAGGAGGATGTGTTTCTGAGGCAGGAGGGGAGATAATCAGCAATTTGAATGGAAGGGTGATAGAAGTTCAGATTTGAGTTATAGAAGGTACTCCCACCTGCCCCCTGCCAAACAGTCTGGAGAATGGGTAGCCTGGTAACTAACTTCAGGCAAGAAGTCCAGTAAAGTAAGCCTTTAAAATAATCCAGATAAAAATAATTAGTTCTGAATTGAAAGAGGTGAGCAGGAATGGGGAATATAGTGCTATTGAAAAAGAAGGTGAGAGGGACTTCCCTGGCGGTCCAGTGGTTAAGACTCTGTGCTTTCACTGCAGAGCACCCAGGTTCGATCCCTTGTCTGGGAACTAAGATCCCACATGCCATGCAGCACAGCCAAAAAAAAAAAAAAAAAGAGAGAGAGAGAATATGAGAATAAGCCTCAAATTTGTAGCTAGATTACCTGAAGAAAACAAAACACTAATTCGAAAAGATACATGCACTCCAATGTTCATTGCAGCACTATTTACAATAGCCAAGATAAGTTTCCATTAATAGATGAATGAATAAAGAAGATCTGGCACATATATACATTTAAATCTTAGCCGTAAAAAAAATGATATCTTGCCATTGGCAACAACATGGACGGATCTAGAGAGTATTATGCTAAGTGAAATAAGTCAGACAGAGAAAGACATATACTGTAGGACCTCACCCTCTATGTGGAATCTGAAAGCAAAACAAACAAAACAAAATAAAAGAAGACTCAGAGATACAGAGAACAAATGGGTGGTTGCCAGAGGAGAAGGAGGTTGGGGGGCAAAATAGGTGAAGGTGATTAAGAGGTACAAACCTCCAGTTATAAAATAAATAAGTCACGGGCATGTAATATATAGTGTAAGGAATATGGTCAATAATATTGTAGTAACTTCATATGGGGATAGATTGTTACTAGACTTATCCTAGTGATCATTTCATAACATATTAGAATGTCAAATTACTGTGTGGTACACATGAAACATACATAATATTGTAGGTCAACTATATTTCAATCCAAAACCATGTAGCTAGAGTGCCTACGTGGCACTCATTAACAAGATGAATAAAGGCAGGATCCTCTAAGTTTTTAAGATAAACTAGGGTTTATGGTTCATTTCATTGCTATTAAGTTTGTGTCGGGCTGGGAATTCCCTGGCAGTCCCGTGGTTAGGACTCCACACTTCCAATGCTGGGGCCCAGGTTCAATCCCTGGTAGGGGAACTAAGATCCCAAAAGTGGCACAGTGCAGCCAAAAAAAAAAAAAAAATTGTGGCAGGCTAAGGGACCAGTATTTAGACCTTGCCTCAATCCAGCTACTTACTGTTCCTCCCTCTGAAATCCCCAAGGGAGAGATAACCTAATGGGAAGCATGGTATCATATTCTTAATATTACTGAGAAGATGCTTACTGCAGAACTCTGGCAAATGGGGCTGAGGATAGTTTGGACTTGAGGCGGAAGTTGGGTTACCATTTCCCTGAAGTAAAAGCTAGAGTTAACCTTGATTCTCTGCAGACCTTGAGGTGACTGCGTAGACAGTGCACAGTCTGGAGGAAGACAGGAAGGAGTAGAAATGAGGTGGAGGTTTCATAGCTGTGTCTGATCTAAGGCAGTACAGGTGAGAGAAGCTCCAGGTAAAGCCACACTGGGTGAACTTAAAAACAACAAAACAACAAAAACTTACTGTCATCAATTGTGAATACACATAAAAGCAGAGAGAAGAGCATAAAGAATCCCAGTGTACTTATCACAGAGTTCAGCAATTATCAAAATAAGGTAAATAATGTTTCATCTATGCACCAAGCCCTAAATAATTATTATAATGAAGATCCAGGACATCCTGTCAATGCATCTGTAAGCTCTTCTGTTTTTATATCTAGGAGATAACATTCCCCCTGCCCCCATTTTAGTAAGATTTTAATCTCTTAGAATTTTCATCCAAACGGAATAGCCTGGTCCTTAGGACAAGGGTGGGATGTGGGTATAACTTTCTCTTTCTCTCACCTACATACACATGGGACATCCAGTAACACATTATCCATGGGACTTGCTGTTTTAGCTTCACCTGAAAGAACTTTAAATCAGTACCCAAGTGTCACCTTCAAGTTGTAATGCTGCAAAGAAAAGAAACCCAGGAATTTAAATGAAAAAATATTTTTTCAGAATAATTTATAGGGATTTACATAGCAATACTTTACAGGAGTGAAAAATTAACCTCAGTATATTGCCTTAAAATTCAAAACAAAACAAAACAAATTTTCAGTTCTCAATCCTGTTAAGTTTTCTTCAGTCCAATATCACAAGCAGGATATTGCCTTTCTCACAGCTAGAGAATTAAAGTGGATGAGGACTAGGGGCCAGTGGGGAGACTGGCAGTGAAGTGAAATCCAGTGGTTAAATATCAGGCTTTTAGCTCTGATTTTATTGATGATGAAGTGGATTTAGGCAGAGAGCAACCCAAAATCTCATACCTATAAGTCTATTTATGAACAATTGAAACAGTTCTGAGACGTAATAGACATTCATTATTTTGGCAATTCTCATAATCATTATTGTAGCGATAATATTTCTCACAGATTTGTAGTGCATTATAATGTTTTTCCATATTTTAAAATAGATCATTCGTGACATTAAATAATGACCAAATGAATAGCTGCAGCCTCATTACAAAGTTAGAATTTTCAATACTTTATTTTATTTTATTTTATTTTTGCGGAACACGGGCCTCTCACTGTTGTGGCCTCTCCCGTTGCGGAGCACAGGCTCCAGACGCGCAGGCTCAGCGGCCATGGCTCACGGGCCTAACTGCTCCGTGGCATGTAGGATCTTCCCAGACCGGGGCACGAACCCATGTCCCCTTCATCGGCAGGCGGATTCTCAACCACTGCGCCACCAGGGAAGCCCAGAATTTTCAATACTTTAAATAGGGACTGGTTGTATTTTAGTCATATTCACAGTGTATTTTTTCAGGACTTTAATAACAATGTGGGACAAACCTATTCTCCTTGATATCAGCAAGAATAGATTAACCTTCCTAAGTAAAACAATCATTACTGAGAACTTCCGTGTGCCATCTCACTTAACCCTCACTTATCTCCATGAGGTGAATTTTAATATCTACTTGTAGAGGTAAAACACTGGCCAAGTTGTGTAATATCACATAGTGAGTCCTGACTTTACATCTCAATTGAATTTTCTCTCTTTCTCTGAGTTTGTGCTTCCTTTTGTATATCAGCATCTTCCACGTGCCACTTCTTTAGGGGAGTAATCATCCCTTTTTGCCTTAATAAATCCTAGTCATCCTTCAGGTATGGATTAACTTCCATATCACTTCTTTTGGGAATACTTCCTGGCTTCCCTTCTCACAGGCTGTTTAGGTACAAACTTCTCGTGCTTTCATAGTCTTAGTAATTTTATTTGTAAATGTTCATATTAAATAGTAAAACTCTTACAGTTCTCTTCTAATTAACCAAAGTGTTAGTTTAATCAACACCGTACATTTTCTGGGTAAAAATGCAGATACACAGCCAACAGGCTCCTCTAAGATGCCTTGACACTTGCTGCTACCATTTACATTGTTTATTCGAATATGTTGTGTTTGTTTCCAACACTATTTATTCCGTTTGTATTTTTCATTGCAATTATTAATTGTATTTCATTGTGTTTTTGTAATATTTAATTAGAGTGTAGAAAGGAAGAATTGTTGCATTTATGAAAACAAAGTGGGATATTTCATAAAGACACAATAACGAATGTAGAAAAAAATATGCCTACATTATGTGAGCAAAAGCAATACAAGAGTGGGAGAAATTCCAAATAGGTGCTGTACTTATTTTATAAGTGTAAGTTCTCATATCTCTTTGCTAAAATTAAAATCAGAAATTGGACAGGATTCATTAGATGTGAGAATCATGCAATAAAGGCAAGTTTGAAGTCTAATCAATAAGCATATATTCCAAGAAAAACTATTTTCCTTACATTGAAAGAATGATGTGTAAATTTATATGTCTAAATTAAGTGTTAAAAATTTTGAATACTCATTTTGATTCCCAGTTTAACCTTGTTCTTAGTTGTGCTGGTCCTATCGTCAAAGTTCAACAATGGAACACTAAGATTATTCAATTCATGAGAGTTTAGTGAAAGGATATTTGCAGAAGGGTGAGCCAGTTTAAGGAAACGAACAATGGTTAATGAAACATCTAACTTCTGGCAGCCAGATGACAGTCCCACTTTCAGACCTAAAAAGGAAAAGGATGAAGTTGTACTAGAACCAGGCATGATCTGGAACCTTGAAAGAGAAGTTTCTTAGAAGGAACTGTGGCAGTAAGTAAAGGAATCCAGCCCTTTCCAGAAGCACAGCCATAAAGAAAACAGATGAGAAAGAAGTATCCTGACTTCTCTTTCTTCTGGCTGTCCTTCCTCTGGCTGGTGCCTCCCATTGGCCCAAATTCATCTGGTATCCAAAGGAGCCTGGATGATGGAGTCCAACAGTTTTCAGCCTCCCAGGATTCATAGCAAGGCAGAAGGGGATGAAAATGGATGTGGTTAATAGAACCACAATAGAATATCAACCCACTGACCAAGAAGCAGATCCTGTCATTATGGGCAAGTTGGTTTCCAAAAACTTCACTTACCATTTACCTTCCCTTTTAGACTGTAAGCTCTGTAAAAGGAAAAGCATGCCCATTTTGTTACATTCTATAGTCATCAGTTAGTAAATACCTGCCATAGTGTGGACAATCAATGTTAGTTGACTTACTGATGATTTAGAAGAAAGAGAAGTTCAACTTTAACCCTGAATTGACTTAAATGCAAGATCACTATATGAGATGGTGACAGGCACTAGCTTAAGAGATTGAATTTTGCCCATCCGTTTAGTTTCTACAGACATTGAAAGAATGGTCTGCTAGATTTGGTTCTGATTACTGTAGCAGCATGTGCTGAATTGAAACCAGTTACCCAGATAGCAGAGGCCACATAGGCAAGGCTCTCAGCCATGTGGTCCCTTCAGTAGAAACGTTAACTTAATTAGTTCTGAAGACAACACTACATCTTTTATTGTTCACCATTATTTTTCTTTCCTCTTCTACAACCTTATGCTAATTTATTTCACCATGTTCACAAAGTAGCTCCAAAAAGTAAATTATATACTCTCACCATGCAGTTGATTTATAATGCTTTCCTGGAAGAAAACAACTCATGTAAAACTCTGAGAATTAGGTATTCTCTGTTGTTTCTCTGTTTATTTGATTTTCTCCCTTTTATAATAGCACTTTGTCTTTTCGCATACATATCTTTGTAAAAAAAAAGTATTTTTATGCCTTAGATTAGGTAGAAAGTTAACAAACCTAATAAATATGCTGGAAAAATATAGGATGGGTTGGGAAATAGGTCTTAGTAGATGTGAACTGTTAGATCTTAAAGATATATTACACATTTCTTGCCCAAGTCCATTATTTTACAGTAAAGTTGCTGAGGACCAAACAGAATTATATTGCATATGATAACACAGAACCAGTATAGAAAATTCACTCTCTCTCTGGCATGTTACATGGACAGAATTTCAAGATTCTTCCTTTCTATTTGGGTTCCTCCATTTCCAGACCCAACTCTCAGAACATTAATAAAGGTACTGGAATGGTATTTCATTTGACGACATGTTATCTTACTATAATGTGGAAATTTGAAACCAGTTTGTTTCAGTCTCAGGTGATTGTAAGCATCTCTTTCTATATTATATTTCACTTCGTATCTCATATTATTTGTGTACCCTTTATAGTTTCCCCAGGAAATTGAGTTACCAGAAAGCAGGGATTATGTTTTAAACATTTCTATGGCCTCCACGGTGGGCAAAGTACTTAATACAAGGTGCCAAACACATAGCATTTTGTGGAGAAAACAAACCACAACAGAACATATATCCCAAGTCCTTACCCAAGGATCTTTTCACTAGACTTTTTCACTGATCTACAAACCAAATGCTGTTTCACACTACATATTAGAGGGAAAATATGTAAAGCAAATATGAAATAATTTTGTTTCCATCACTTACGCTGTGCATTATTAAACGAGGAAGATGTTAAAAACAATTAACATGTGGAAACCAAAACTTCAGTAACATTAGGCTCAAGTGCTCTTTCCACAAAATGAAATAAATCAAAATAGTCATGACTTCTTTACAATTCCAAAGATTAGATCAGGGAGTTCTGACTTTCCTTTGTTCTTCCACATTGTGTTCAGAGCTACAGAAACATGTGTTTACAAATTGTTCTTTTGTATTTTCTACTTATCTAAACCCCCAAGATGGGAGTTTGAGAACAGAATTACAGGAAACCAATTTACTCTGACAGTTAAGCATGCAACTGAGCAGGACCTCAGTAGCTTGAAAGGGAAGACCCTTGAATGCACCAGGGGAAGCATAGGCTGTTGCTATCACTGGTAACAACCCTGGGTAAGTGGATCAAAGAGCAGGGGAGACATAAGCAGACACCTGCACCACAAGATGGGGGCTGGTGAAGGGTGTGGGAAGTAAAGAGCACTGGACATGCCTGAATCCAGAGAGTCAGTGTTTGTCATTGTGGCAATGAATGGGGGTGAGTAGGGGTTGGTTGTTATAGACGTTAGAAACCAAGCTTCTCTATCTGAAACTATAAAAGTATCAAAGTTCTTAACTGTGTCACTAGATTCTGGGTGATGGCCTTTATGAAACATTCAGTTTTCCTACATTGTAACCACTTAACTAAGAAGTCAAACTATTTTTTAAATTAATAAACACACACACATACATCTGCACATATACAGGCATTTAGCAACACATATCTAGCACTTGCTATACACCTTTCATGATCCAAAACACTTCACAACAATAAACCTATTTAGTTCTCCAAACAACTTGTGAGGTAGATACTATAGATATTATTATTGTTTTAGAGATGAGGAGACTGAGGCATCCAAGGCTCCATAATTCAGAAATAGCAGAAACAGATTTTGAATCTGAGGAATCTAGCTCCAGGTTTACGTTGCTCACTGTATCAGACTGCCTCTTGTGGCATAATCCAGTCTTTCATAAAATATTTATTGAGCACATTCTTTGAGTTGGGCTTTATTCTTGGCATGAGGGTAACAATAATGAACCACTCGAAAGTCCAGTTCTCATGGTGCTTACATTCCTGTGGCAGAGGCAAGGATAGATAAGTGAACCAATACAAGAAATAACTTCAGCTAAAATATCAGACAAAATCAACAGAAAATAAAATAAAATCAGATAATAATAAGAATAGCTTTGAGGATATTGTTTATGAATTGACGAATAGCTAGCCTTATGAGGAAGAACATTCCAGACAGAGGGAGCAATACGTACAAAGGCCTGGAGGTTTATTGCAGGAACAGAGAAGAACTTTGTGCCTGGAGTACAAGAAAGAGTAGAAGGAGTTACTGTGGAAAAGGTATTCATGCTAGTGGGTTCTGTTAAGGAGTTAAATAATGTTATCATGATCCTAGTAGGGGGGAGATAACATATGCAAATCCTATTTGCCATTCTCAGCTTTTACATGAATGCTTACTCTTTGTCCTAGCAGGTTCTTTCCAATGATTAAGATTTCATATTTATAGAATGTTTATTAATACAGTTACTTATTTTTTGGCTGGCTTAACCTGTTGTCTGATTTGATGTTCTGATATATTCTGTGGAAAAAAAAATTCTTCCCATCTAAGCAGCAATGCCCAGATCAACTTCTAAATGCAAAACTAAGACACAGACTCTGAAGTCCCTGTTCCTATCTCCACATTGCTAATTAAAATGAGGGAAGCATCAGTAATGGAATGGAAGAATTAACTATTTGGGAAGTGCATAATGGAATTTTCACTCTCAGAGCATCATTAAATGATTTTATTCTTCAAAAAAGAAGTCTCTATCTGCATAGTTTGTAGGTACTTCTATTTAAATTAGATTGAAGTTTTTCTGAACAAAATATAGAGGTGAAAACAATTATTAAAAAATTAACTTGGGTAGTTGAAAGAAGTCATCACAATTTTAAGTTTCATTTATGTGATTTTTTAAAATCTAAGTTGCTCGTATTGAACTAATGGATTGGCCCAAAAGTTCATTCGAGGTTTTCCATAAGCTGTTACAGAAAAACACAAAAAAACTTTTTGGCCAGCCCAATGTCTGCATTCTGTGGTTTGGCTCATTGTAGTCAGAATGTAAGGGATATTCTTCTACTCATGATTTTTCTCATAAAAATGATATTCCAGGTCTTATGAGAAATAAGTATTTTATACATTTCATAAAAGTAAAGACGGGGGTATCTTTAAAACAAGGAGGAACAAGGGCAAGAACCAACTAACATTTACAGATGAGGATTCTTAACAGTAATATCCATTTGTAATTGAGTTTGGAAAAGGAGTGACCTTGAGGTCAGGAAATTTGAGTTCTAGACTCTGCTTTATAAACTATGTACAATGTAATCATTTTATAATCAACAAAATGAAAAATTTGAACAAAATGATGCTTACTTAGAATTTAGCCAGACAACTTATTAAGAGATTTCAAAAATATCCCAATAGGCCATGCTTCATTTTTTCAAACCTGTTTCCCATTAAATTGCAAATGACAGAGATCATGCCCATCTTTATCAAATCCTCAGGTTCTAACACATAGTAGCTACTCAATAAATGTGCTAGTGGACTTTTGTTAAATTAATGTAGAAGTATGACTAGATGAATACATAAATGAAAGAAAGAAAGGAAAATATAAACTTAAAAAATATATATATTTTTAGGAGGCTCCTTTGGTTGTAATTGGTTAATAACTCAATGGACTTACTTTGCTCTCCAAAACATAAACTATTAGTTTACGTATCTTCCACAAGACTTTTCTAAATGCTACTTCAAAAAAAAAAAATCTCTCAGAGAATATGACAAAATTTTATCAGTGGAGGAAAAAAAATAGTTCTAAGTGCTGCTTTTAAGATATTTTATCTGAAGATTTAATGATCTAATGAGATGCTTTATATGAAAACACTTTCATAAGCTAAGTAATATGCAGAAATGAGTAACCAGTAACAAAATGACCAACATACCAAACTCTATGCCTTTTCCTTCCAGGTCTGCCTGCACCCTTTTCCCAGTTATCTTAAGGCCTCAAGAACCACCTGTGTATACCAGAATTTCTCTGTCCTTTTGCTTTTAGTTGTAACAGGCCATGGGACCTCCATCAGGAGAACAGAATAAAGTCAGAAAGTATATTTCTATGGCTTATTTTTACATAGTCCACTGAAGATAAACTTTCTTGAAAATGCCCTATTTTGATATTTTTTTCCCCCAAACCCTGAGTGATAAACTACCCAAACCCTCAAAACCACCAATCATACTTCCCTCTCCCAACTTAATCTCTCTAGAAAATGCCAATGGAGGAAATCTAACAAACTAAAAATGCTTGGATAGATTGGTATATTTAGTGATTTGGATTAAAGACCTAGAGTCAGAAAACCTGTTTGGATATTGTCATCATGAATTATCAGTTCATGGACCAATCAATCACCATTTTAAAGATAAGGAAACTGAGGATTAGATAAATTAAAAGTACATTATCTCACTTTTGTTGACATTTCCTAAGTGTCAAGGATTTGGTTAAGATCTTAACTTTCCTGATGGGATTTGGGAGTATATATGGTAAAATATGAGTTTTATTTTTGCATTTAATCCTTAAAAAAGCCACTCAGATTTTTTTTTTTTTAAATAGGCACTTTATTTTATTAGATCTTGTTTTGGTTAGCTTCTCAGCAGGGAAAAGGTAGCCCATTCAAAAGAGGTGTTTAAAGAAAGGTTAATGAAGGATCAGATTACAAGGTAAGTGATGTAAAGCATTTTCGGAAGCAGCCACTGCAAAACCGTAGCTAAGAAGGGAGAGAAACAAAGGACTAGGGAACCTGATATGTGCATTCGGCAATGTTCCTCCTCCAGGGCACAGAGCAGGAAGGAGACAAATGAGAGTACCTTTGGAGGGTCCACAGAGAATAACTAAGAAAGGACATGTGTGTGATTTTAGGTTTGGAAACTATATGATGGTTAATTTTGAGTCAACTTGACTGGGCCAAGGGATGCCCAGACAACTGGTTAAACATTATTTCTAGGTGTATCTGGGAGGGTGTTTCTGGAAAGGATTAGCATTTGAATTGTAGACTGAGTCAAGCACATTGCTCTCCCCAATTTGCCTGGACATCGTCCAATCCATTGAGGGCCTGAAGAGAAAGAAAAGTCAGAGGAAGAGTGAATTAGTTCTCTTATGGACTATTTGACCTGGAGATTGGTTTTTCTCCTGCCCTCTGACCAGGATTTACATGTCTGGTTGTCCAGCAAGTAGACTTAAACAGGGACACGTACAATTGTTCCTCCTTGTTCTCAGGTCTTTGGGCTTGGACTGGAACTATACCACCTGCTTTCCTGGGCCTCCAGCTTGCAGACAACAGATGATGGGACTTCTCGACCTCCACAGGCACATAATCCAATTCTTTACAATGAATCCCTTTCATGATTGATAGATGATAGATAGATAGATAGATATGGATATAGATAAGATATAGTATGAAATAGATAAGGTATAGATATAGATCTGAATGCCTCAAATGGTGACCAGGGGAAGTCACCCCATGGCTATGTGGAAGACATCCAAACTCAGTTCTTACTGCCATCACCCAGAGTGAGCTTGTCAAAGAGGGATTCTGCCATGCCAGTTTCTGGGGCCCCCATCTGAGGCAGGTTGGTGAGAAGGCCACCCAACACTTTGATGGATTTGACCTGCTCATGCCAGTAGTGATGCTCCAGGAAGCCACAGGTTGAGTGTTGTTCTTGGTGGCCAATTGGTGCAGATCCAGCAGGCTCTGGTTCATGTTCTTCTCCCAATGGAAGGCACAATCCATTGCCTTCAGACTGGTCTCCTAACCTTTGCGGTCTGGCTTCTTGATGTCATGGAAGTGGCCACAGGGCTGGTTTTGAAGCCCCATCAGCTTCTCTGAGGGCTCCCTCTCCTTGGGCAACTGGTGCAGGAAGTATTGGATGAAGAAGTAGTCGTGGACAGATACACATAGGAGGCATAGAGCTTCAGGTGGATCTGGCTGTTGACAGCAGCCTTGCAGCCTGGCTGGCAGTTCTGTCACAGAGGGCTGGAAGGCAATGTGGAAACAGCAGGACAGACAGCAGAGTGTTCCTGGTGGCAGGCAGGCTCCAGGATATATAGACATTCTCAGTGTTGTGTTCTCTAATCTAGGACAAATGGAACCATCACCCCCAGAAAGGTGCCTGATTAACATATAGTTTTTGGCAAAATAGAGTGAAATAGTGAAATAGAAGGTCATTTATCACTGCCTTCCTCCACCTGTTCCCATAATCCAAGGACGTCTTTGTAGAATTTTCCATTTGATGAGTAGTATTTTAGCCTCAACTTGTGCGGATGTAACACTGTATACTCTCCTGGTTCTCAAATTTCACTGCATATGAGATTCAGTGGAGGGATTTAAAATACCCTAATATCACGATCACACATCAGAGCAATTAAATCAAAATCTCCTCAGAAAGGACATAAGTATTTCTGAAGTTCCCTGGGTGATTCTCATACATGTTCAAAGTTGAGAACCATTAGTGTGATGCAGTGTTTCTCAACCTCAGCATTGATATTTGGGCCATAAATATCTTTGTTGTGGGGTCCTTCCTGTCCATTGATGGATGCTTATCAGCATTCCTAGCCTCCACATACTAAATGCCCCACCTCCCTAGTATCAATCAAAAATATCTCCAGACACTGTAAAATGTCCTCTGAGAGTAAAATCACCCCTAGTTGAGAACCAATGGTGTCATGGAAATAAACTCATTGTAATTAAATCCAATTCCCACCATTGTGGGGTTAAAGTCTCTCCCATGAATTAATTATCTCAAGAATTTGAGGTACGGGCTTCCCTGGTGGCGCAGTGGTTGAGAGTCCGCCTGCCGATGCAGGGGACGTGGGTTCGTGCCCCGGTCCGGGAAGATCCCACATGCCGCGGAGCGGCTGGGCCCATGAGCCATGGCCGCTGAGCCTGCGCGTCCGGAGTCTGTGCTCCGCAACGGAAGAGGCCTCAACAGTGAGAGGCCGGTGTACCGCAAAAAAAAAGGAAATTCTTCAACATATTTTTTTGCTTAAAAAATAAAGAGCTGAGGGTCTTGCAGAATCAGGAAAACTGAAATAAAAAATAAACACAAACAGAAATCTATTCTTGATTATTTTAACCTGAGTATTCTCAGGGGCCTTGAATCTTCCTTTTTTATATATTTTATTTTTTTTTTAAAATGAAGTGAGAAGTGAAGGGAGGGTTGGAGGGAAAAATAAAGATTGAAGAAAGGGAAAAAAGAAAGCGAGAGAAAGCAGGAATGGTGATTTTATTCTGCATAGGATTCTACGTAGGATACATAGGACTCACAGAAAGAAACAAAATAGTTTATTTTTTAAAACCCTACTTTTATTCATTCATTTCTGCAGCACTGTTTCTTAGAGGTAGTGCAGCATAGCAGCTGCAGGATGACGGCAGAGTCAGACAAACCAGCTGGAATCCTTTCCTCATTTATAAATTAGTTAATACCTAAATTCAGGCAAATTGCTGTACTTCTGTCATCCTCCCCCCTACACACACACACACACACACACACACACACACACACACACACACACACACACACACACACACACACACACACACACACACACACACACACACACACACACACACACACACACACACACACACACACACACACACCCCAATTGGACTTTAAAAGTGCTATAAGGAGGTAGAGTTAAATGGATTCAGAGAGGTTTATAAAAAAAAAATGACCTAAGGATAAAATAAGATTAATATTCAGTGAATACACAAGTCTCCACAGCAGAATATTGTTTTATGTTTATTGTTTATTGTCTGTCTCCTTCACAATGCTGTAAGTACCTGGAGAGCTGATGTTATGGCTCTTTTGTTCAGTGATGTTATCCAGTTGTCTGGAACAGTGGCTACCAGGAATGAATGAATGAATGGATAGACGAATGGATAAAGGGAACATAGATTGAAATCTCATAACCTTTTTGCTCCATTACTACGCTTAAAATCTACAATGACAATTTTGTGATATTAAAGTGTACATTAGTTTGTTTCAATAATTATAAAGACTCCAATTTCTATTTTACTACCAGAAGAGAAGGAGGCATGGCTAAGGAAAATGCTCTCCAACTACGCCATGAGATCATTTGATTTGGATTCCATGTGAATCTTGTTTCTCCTTTGCCCACTGACCTCTGAATTGTCCTCTTCTCTATTTAAGAGCTGGATAATCACCCTCTCATATTACCAATATAAGCTTATTGTTTATTTGCAGCAGCAAGACAGTGGCTTATCTGATGAGTTCAAAAGAGCTCTCCCTGAAATGAGCCATATTTTTTATTGGGCCATGCATCTAACAAACATGGTGCCCTATGAGGCCCAAATGAAGTCTTCTCAAATCACTGCTACTGATTCATGGGGGAAAGCCAATTTGGATACCCTTAAGTGAAGGTATTGAAGGTGGAGAAACAGAGCTAGGGTCTCTCTGAGATGTGGCACATATTGCCAAGGGCCCTTCTGAAAGAGAGATTAAATTAGGCTCTCTTTGGAGGAAATTAGGATTCTTAAAGACTCTAAATATGGCAGGATATTACGAGTGAGGTCTAATCTTAAACCCAATTTAAGAGAACATTAGCCTGCATCCCTTGAGTCCATGTCTCCAAATGTGAAGCAAATTTTCCACTAATGAAGGCAAAGGCTTCAAGCAGAAGCCATTTCAAGTCTGCAGGCGGAAGACAGAGGATACCTCTCCTGGATCCACCAGGGAGATTTTTGTATGCAACATTGTTCCCAGGCCTGCTTGACAGCCATCTGCATGGGACATTTAATAGACCCTGCAGTAGGAAATACAGGAGGGAATGCAAATCACATTATTGAAGGCTCTGTGCTTTGTCAAGATTTGGAAAATGTCAAGGTATTTTCTTTTCTTCATAATGCTGGTGTGTTCTTAATAGAGGCAGTGGATGAAAGAAAGACAAATTCACACAGAGAATTGTTATTGACCACCCTGATTGTACAGGTATTTTGCCTTCTGTTTTTGTGGTCTGAAAGAATGGAGATTAATTGATTAATTGAGTGAAGGAAGGAGAATGTATCTTAATAGAATTCAAGGCAGATATTTGCCAGACGCAAAAATGGGACTAACAGCCCCTGCCCTGACTACCACAATGGTTGCCATAAGGATTGGGTGATTTAATAAATGAAACTGAGATAATTAAGATTTTGAGTGCTTCAAAATGTAGAAAAAGCTCCATCTCTTCCCATCGTGGGAAGAAATATTCTGCAACCCTTCTCGGCAAGAGTAGTTACATTGAGAAACATAAATATGAGGGAGGTGAGGGAGAAAGAGATTGAGAAATACTTAGGGAGTAAGGCTTCATGTAAACATTAGAAGGCATTTTGCAAGTCCTAAATCAGTAATAATTTCTATCACACATTAATCTCTTTTAACCAGGCCTGGGCATCTAAAGAATTTTAGTATCTCACTCCCCTGTGTTTTAGTGAGATGCTTGTAAATTCATTTTGCCTTATTAGGGATAATATGCATGCCAGGAGGGAATTTATTTTCTAATTGTGGTTGGTGTTCCATTCAAAATTGTGATGCCTTTCTGATTTTATGGGCCATGAAATATCATTTCCATATTCACCTCTTGCCTCTCTCAGCCTCACTTATATTTGGTCCATATTCTCTTGCAGATATCAAAGAAGAGTTTACCTTCTCTTAGAGCTTTAGGGAAAATACATACATACATTTCCCAAGGCTTTATTACATAAACCCGCCTCCCTATTCTCCATATATGCAACTGCCATTTATTGAGTATGATATACCAGGCAGCATGCTGAAAATTTACAGAATTATCTCCTTAAATTTGTACAGCAGTCATTATCGTGAGTCCTATCTTACAAACGAGGAAGATACCAAGGGTGGGAAAGTTTAAATAAGAGCCAATAAGTGGCAATATTAAGTTTTAATTGAGGTCCATCTGTCTTTACCTCCTTAAACCTCCATGCCAAACTACCTCCTCTTACAATAAAATTCCTTCCCTTTAGAGTTCCAAAGCCCAATTTCTCACTTTATATATATATATATATATATATATATATATTTCTAATTTCCATAATTCATGGTAACTGGAACTTGAAATCTCATTATTTCTTAAAATAATTACCAAAATAAATTTATGCATAAACTCATTTTTGGCTATACAAGAGTGCTTGGTACCAAATTTTTTCCTTGTAGCCGAAAATCCATATAACTACCCATTAATTCTCATTATAATTAATGTAAAAATGTGCTGTTACTATTAATGGATGTAATTACATACTGTAGGTAATCATAAATTCTATCATTACACCAGTGAAATGTAAAACATTCCTGAAGGAACCAGGAACTTTGTAGCAGCTGAAACATCAGGTTGCAGTATTTCACCAGTTATTGGAGACTGGAGTAATGTTTGCAATAGGTTTGAGAACAAGCTTTGCACAACACCCAGGTGATTTTTTTAAAAAAAGATTAAACAGAATATTAAAACGGACATAGAGTACACCATGTAGAGATTTACCTCAAAATGCTCAGAAAAAAAGAAAGGCATGATGTGGGAATCCATGGTCAAGTGCCTCAGGGTGGGCTGCTAGTAGATTTCTTTTTAAAATGAACTGATATTAGAGTTTTGGTTTTTTGGGGTTTTTTTAATTTATTTTAACCCCAAGTAGCTGCAAAAGTACCTGCCTCCTGCTGAGGCATAAACTTGCTTTTGTTTAGAAACAGGATCAGTGGACTTTTCTCTCTCTGATCTCCTTTTCTCTTTGCTTTCCTCTGCATTCTTCCTTCAGATTTTAGCACAGCTCATACCCTCACTTGGGCCTCTGCACAAGTGCCACCTTCTCAGAGAGGCCCCCTCTGACTGCTCTATCTAAACTCTCCTCTCTCATTACTCTCATTCCATCTAAACTGCCTTTTTGTCTTTAAGGCATTCCATTTATTTGTTTACTTTTGTTTATTTATCATCTGTGTAAGGGAGGAAAAATCATTTTTCCTCTACCCTTGTTACCCAGCTAGGATTCCCTGCCTAATATGCATAGAAGCCAATACTATGGCACCGGCTTTAGAGAAGAGAAGGAGGTTTATTGCAAGGTCAACTGGCAAGGAGACAGGAGGCAGGGCTCAAATCTCCTTGATCCAGAGTCCAGGGTGAAATTTAAGGGGTTAGGGGAATTTCAAACTTGGAAGCTGATTGGCTAGTTTTGAATAAGTCCATATAAATTACTAATGCTGATAGAAGCTAGATTTTCCTTATTGAAGAACTTCTTGCTTTGTAAAGGGCTCTGGTGAAACATTTCCATTCTATGAGTTTTGTAGACTGAAATTCTTGGTTCCTAGGTCATCCTGGAGACAGGGGTTCCTGTCTTGCACATTCTCAGTGCTGCCTCTGTAAAATAAGTCAAGGTTTGATTAATCAATAAACCTATGTAAGGAGACAAAACTAGTTATCTGGTCATTGTTTTAAGTGCTGTTTCACTCTTCTGGGTTCTTGGCTGAGACCCCTCTGTAACAAAAAGACAGATTAACAACAACAACAAAAACAAAATCAGAAGTTTAATAACATGTATACCTCCTATGCACCTGTGTACATGGGAGAGAACCAGGAAAACTAAGTAATTCCCCCCAAATGGCCCAAACCATCACCTTAAATAACATCTCTAGCTAAAGACCAAAGAAAGGTCTTGGGGGTGGGGAAGGAGAGACAGTTTCGGGAGGCTATCAGGAAAAGTACAGTAAGTAAGGGTGTGGTTGTTATGCAGATTGATTTAAGTCCCTGCTTTCTTCATTGATAAGAGATTCTAGATATTTGGTCAACTCCTCTTCCTGGTACTGAGAGGACAACACCCTTACAGATGGAGATTTCCCTTATAAATGTAAATGTCTCTAACAAAAGGGAACTTCTACTCAGTTTTTAGAGCCTTTCCTATGTCTGCTGTTTCTTAAAAATAATTAGTCTTAAAAAAAAAAGAAAAGAAAGAAAAAGAAACAAATGAAAAATAAATAAATAAATAATGAGCCTAAAATAATCCTTATGCCAAAGAGGCAAAATTTGGGGTGGGAAATTCTGCTTTCCTTCATCTGTCTGAAATGGCTACTAAATGGAAGTTCCATGAGGCAGTGACCTCATTGGTCTTCCTAACCTGTGTGTGTCCAGCACAGTAGTTATAAGCATAAGATTTTAAGAAATACTTTTAGGGACTTCCCTGGTAGTCCAGTGGTTGAGACTCTGTGCTTCCAATACAGGGGGTGTGGGTTTGATCCCTGGTCGGGGAACTAAGATCCCGCATGCCATGCAGCATGGCCAAAAAAAAACCCCAAAACTATCATTTTTATTTTTAGAATGTGTAAATGCATAGGGCATTCATTGTTCCTGCTTATTACAGGTGAGAAAATAGTGCCCCTCTTATCAAATACCAATTCCTTTCCATCTTCTCTGGATTACAGCCTCCATCTTGTGTTGACCTGATAGACTACCAGATATTTCTCCAGCAAAGATGGGTTTATTTGGGATCAGCTGAGACTTGCAGTTCAGGATCTGCAAACTTGGTGAGTCATGTCTAAGTTCCTGCACAGCAAGGTAAGGAGAACTCTTCTATAGAGGGAAAAAGGAAGTTGGGAGGACTATAGTAAACAAAGAGTCCATGGTTTTTTCATTTAATTGTCTGAGTACTTGCCAGGACAGAAGAAGAGGAGTCTTTCTTCTTCCTGTTGGTCTCTGCTATGGTCACAGGGCTTGTGTGTATGTATACATATATATATTTGCACATACATACAACATATGTGTATATTGGTGCATTATGTTTAAGCTGTTGCATCCCAGACACACACACACACACACACACACACACACACACACACACACACACACACACACACACACACACACACACACACACACACACACACACACACACACACACTGCTAGATTAGCCTCTAGCAGATGAGGCCACCCAATAAACACTGGCTGTAAAAGCAACTATATAACAAATAGCTTTTTTTTTTGGAACGATAGGTAGGTATACAAAGGTTTTCATACCAGGTGGGTAAAGAGAAAATTATTTCACATACATGTCTGCTGAATTCCCTTCCATGAATGAGAATTTAATAGTCTCATCTCCCAGTATCATTAGCAGAGGCACATGCCTTTTCTCCTGCCAAGTGTATTCAGGAAACAACATCTTGCAATAGTTGAAGACAAGCACAGGCTCATAGTCTCTGGAAATCATGATGTCACAGTTAGTTACTACTTATGTCATAAGTGTAAGAAACATTGAAACATTCTTGAATTATTGGATTGAATTTGATTGAATTTGGGTTGAATCAGATTGAGTTTTATAGTGGCAAAGTGGAATTTCTCCAAATGCATGCACAGGAAGAAGGGTAAGCTGGAACATATTGGTCCTAAACATAGCTATCTGTGGATGTAATGAAAGCCCCAGCAAAAAGTGACAGTGTTTCCCAAATTGTTTATAATTAATGGATAAAAGCCTGATTTTGCTGGAGGTGAGAGAAAAGAGCAGGCTGAGGGTTATAGGAAAGTCAGGGGATGTTTTGATTCTATCTGAAGGTAGAAGTTTGTAAAACTGCCACAGTGGAGATGATTTAAAAATCTTGCAGAAACTCTATTGATACAAAGTGAGATCATGTTTTTGAGCCCCTCCTAGAACTGTCATCTGATGGCAATTCATCACTCATAGGCTGTGAATGTCAGGCTTCGTAATCAGGTGAAAATCTTATTTTAGTCTCGTTACTTCACATTTA
Organism: Mesoplodon mirus; assembly: GCF_964341445.2. Lineage (NCBI taxonomy): Eukaryota > Metazoa > Chordata > Mammalia > Artiodactyla > Ziphiidae > Mesoplodon > Mesoplodon mirus. Next base: position 24,389,524 of record NC_138995.1, on the reverse strand, counting down.
GGAGTCTCAGTTTCTTAATCTGTAGAATGGTGATAAAAATAACGCTTATTTTATTGACATCTCCTACAAACCTGTGAAAACAACATCCCATAATGCCTGATCAAGTCCAGCAGCTTTCTACTTCCTTTATTCCTGTCTACTTCTCTTTTTATGTCTTTAGTCTGTCCCCTAACAGGTGGTGAGATTCCACGAAATCAAAGGGGACAACTACTTTTCTTTGTCATAGTTCCTGTCACCTATACTACACATAAAACTTCAACTCTGTCTCCAAATTCCAGTAACTATTTAGTCTCATTTTCCAGTCAGGACTAAGAATGTTGGGGCCTTCATAGCTATGGTTAGCTATGGGCTGTACCACACCCTCGTTGACTACCCACTTTTGGAGTAGGGAGCAGAATAGAATGCAGAGGTCAAAGCATGACATCAGAGAGAATCGGGCCATGAGTGAGCCGGTCAACAAACCAGGCCACAAAGAAAATAATCAGAAAAAGTGGACATGGAACAATTTTAGTGTGGGTCACAGAAAGTTATTATTGTTCTTTATCAGGTTCTTCCTTATAGGCCAGGAGAAGGCCCTTCATCTTGGAGTACAGCCATGGAGTAAACATTTGCATTTACAAGTGAGCTGCATGGTTAGAAGAGACAATTTCAAATTTCTTAACTCTGTATCCCTCACCATATTCTCCCCAGTTGATCAGAAAGATTTTACATGGTTTGACTGGAGTGATAAGTTGGTGAGTGCAGAATAGAAAATTAGTTTAATGATCTTACTTCTACACCTCTGTCTAGATATGGAGTACTTAACTCATTTTAGGAAATAATCTTGAAGACATCTTCATCACTCTCCCACAAGTACATTTAGGAAAGTTTATAATTCCCCACTGAGAATCTTGGAGCTGGTTATATGCCATCTTTCTGCACTATCAGAATTGGATAAAAGAAAAGAGAGTGTTCATTTTTTTGTTTTTTTATAAATTTATTTTATTTATTTATTTTTGGCTGTGTTGGGTCTTCGTTGCTGCACATGGGCTTTCTCTAGCTGCGGTGAACGAGGGCTACTCTTTGTTGCAGTGTGCGGGCTTCTCATGGCAGTGGCTTCTTTCATTGCAGAGCATGGGCTCTAGGCGCATGGGCTTCAGTAGTTGCGGCACGCGGGCTCAGTAGTTGTGACTCATGGGCTCTAGAGCACAGGCTCAATAGTTGTGGTGCACGGGCTTAGTTGCTCCACAGCATGTGGGATCTTCCCGGACCAGGGCTCGAACCCGTGTCCCCTGCATTGGCAGGCGGATTCTCAACCGCTGCGCCACCAGGGAAGCCCAAGAGTGATCATTTTGAAGTGTGATTACAAAACCATTATGAGTTATAAAGCTAGCAAAGTTGATTTCCACCTTCTGCAATCCCAGAATATTGTCCTATACAAATATAAAAATAATATGAACCTAACTTATATGAATGATAGACTATAAAAGACTAGTACTCCATCCATTCAACATGGGCCGTTCAAAAAGATTCCAGAAAGTGGAAAGTACAATGACATGGAAACACTTCCTCCCACTGCAAACATTGCTAGGATTGATGACTAATTCTTCCAGATTTTCAAGTCAGTCGTATGGTGGCCATGACAACTTGTACAAAGTACCTGCATTCCTATACATGGTCTCTCTGATATCACAGACAAAATATTACAGAACAAAAACTCTATGTTCCTTTTACTAGGAAATAAGTACTCTGATATTGTCTTTGCCCTATTTAGAAAACTTCAAAATTATTTTTCTGCCTTTCTTTTTTTGTCATGGGGAGTTCTATTGGCCATAATTAAATGTGCAGTTTTTTGAGTGAAACATACAAGCTTATAAATATTGGAAGGGAGTTTTGAAAAATGTTGGGCCAACTGTCCAGAAAGATTTTTCAGCCATAAAAAATAATAATAAATAAACAAATAAGTAAATAAATAGTGTAGTTTACTTGGCACCTCAATAAATAAAACAACAGTTTTTGGAGAGTTAAAATCAAGTGATGCTGGTAGTGATGGTGGAAAGTCTGTGACACTGCTCAGTGACCTTCCTCTTCATCCCCAACAGTTAGCAGCACCTGGCAAGTTTCTGTGGAGTACAATTTGAAAGCAACTGATGTGTGTTCCTGTCTCTTTACAGAGGAGGACAATGGACTCAAGAGAGACAATTGCATGTTTAAGGGCATATAATCTAAGAACTGTGTCATATAAATCATCGTTTTACCCAAAGCTGTCAATCATGTCCATGTACATAAACCTGACAAATAAATGCCTGCCTTGAATTGGGTTAGTATTCTATTAGCCCGCTCAAAATAACCATTGCTGGGTTTCCCTGGTGGTGCAGTGGTTGAGAGGCCGCCTGCCGATGCAGGGGACACGGGTTCGTGCCCCGGTCCGGGCAGATCCCACATGCCACGGAGCGGCTGGGCCCGTGAGCCATGGCCGCTGAGCCTGCATGTCTGGAGCCTGTGCTCCGCAGCGGGAGAGGCCCGCGTACCGCAAATAAATAAATAAATAAATAACCATTGCTATCTAAAGACAACACAGATGTTGAAATAGTTTAAGTCTTTTTCATCTCCAACCCTTGAACTTTCTAGGACTATTTCCTTTATTAATAAAAATAATTCACTCTAAACCCTCTTCATTATTACTAGAACTTCTGCCTGACTCCTGGTTGTTCAGATATGATCTTGTGACCACATACCCAACACTGAGATTGAAACTTGAAGAATAAATATGTATGTTGTTGAGTACCAGTGGGAAGGGCATTTCTGGGTCTTTTCAACAAAGGCAAACAAGAGGAGACTCTTATCTTGACCAAAGCAAGGGAGAAGACTTTAAATGAAAAGTTCAGTGGATCTGTTGGCTTGGAGGTCACTGTTTAATATAATAAGGGCCCTCTTCTCCTATGCCTAAAATCCAGACTGGAAGTTTCTTTTGGGCAGGGGCTGTGCTTTACCAGGACGTGGTGCATAATAAGTTCTACAAGGACATACTGAACCAAAAAACGATTTAAAAAAAAAAAAAAAAAAAAAAAAGAATGATTAGGGAGCCTCTTTAGGTTAGTTACAGAAAAATGACTAAATGTGATGTTTTAGAAGGTTTACTTGATGATAGAGATCAGAGATGGAGACACTACTCAGTAGACTACTGCAATAACCTATAGGAAAGGCAATTATTTCACAAACCCCCTCTCCTAAATAAGGAAGGGAAGCCTAGCAGACAAGTTCAACTTCTCACACATTGCTTTCTCTAGCCCTTCTGACCTTCCTTGAGCTTTTTCTTTTTGGAATACCGATTGACTAGACAGCTTCCCCACATTTTATCACTTCCTGAGACAGTGTCATATGCAGTAGGGCACATCACCTAATTATCTCCATGTGTTACATTTCTCTCTCCAATTAGCTCTGTGTGAACAAGGTCTATGATTTCTTCTACAGTTTTATTCCTAATCACACTTACCCCAGAGATGTGTGCAGTGTAGACGCTCAATAAATATATGATGGTATCCTTAATATGTCCCCAACAAAAGGAAGGGAATTAAATTAGATTTGATCATGTCCTTTTTTAAAAATTTGTATTGGGGTATAATTAATTTACAATGTTGTGTTAGTTTCAGGTGTACAGCAAAGTGAATCTGTTATACATACACATTGATCATATCCTTTTACTTCTTAAAAATCCTCAGAATTTGCCTGTTGATTCCAGTAGTAATACTAAAATTGTATTTCACAAAATACACATATCTAGAAAGATGAATTTGGTGTTTCAGTTTTAAAAAATTAATATTTGAGAAATCCTGGAATAAACAGATTAAACATTTTCATTGCAATAGGATTTCTGAGTCTTTTTTTTAATATGTATATATATATATATATATTTATTTATTTTTGGCTGCATTGGGTCTTTGTTGCTGCCTGCGGGCTTTCTCTAGTTGCGGCGAGTGGGAGCTACTCTTTGTTGGGGTGCGCAGGCTTCTCATTGTGGTGGCTTCTCTTGTTGTGGAGCATGGGCTCTAGGCACACGGGCTTCACTAGTTGTGGCACACGGGCTCAGTAGTTGTGGTGCACAGGCTTAGTTGCTCCACGGCATGCAGAATCTTCCTGGACCAGGGCTCGAACCCGTGTCCCCTGCACTGGCAGGCAGATTCTTAACCACTGCGCCACCAGGTAAGTCCCTCTAAGGGTCTTTAGTTTGCAAATGTTGATTGTGACCTCTAAGAAGGGGATGGATAGTTGGAGCAAATCACCAAATGTGAAATATATTTGAAATTTTAACTTTTACTCAGAATACTTATGAAAATCATATGGGTTCATGTTGTTCTGCAGAACAAATCCCATAGGCTGGAGTTCATCATCTATGTCTAGACTTCTTAGCACGTTTGAACTTTCATAATCAAAACACCACTCATCCTCTTCCTAATGTTTTTTCTCTACTGAACACTAAGTCCAAGACATATGTTATTTATTGTTTTCCATACACAATAAACATCTTATTTATTTTATTTTTATTTATGTATTCATTTCCTTACTGAAACTCAAATGCAAGTAGTTGGGTCATTCTTTTTTTCTCATGTGATGGAATAATAAATATTCTTGGATATGTGTCCTTTGTAAAGTGTATATTTGTGTGAATCCATTTCTAATTAGTATAGATGTTATGGTGCCATAAAGATCATTCTATATTTTATGTTTTTTCACTTGACAATATTTTCAAAATTGATATATGTTGGACTATGTGAATTTATTTTTTTACCTCTAAATGCCCCATAGTAGCCTTTAATATCCATTCTCCTTGTGTAGATGAATACAGTGCCTTCAGCATCTTGTTTAAAAAAAAATACACAGTAGAACGAATAATATTATGTATATTTTCCTATGAATCTGTGCAAGAATTTCTCTGGGGTTTATACCCTGATATGGCATTGCTGGATCATAAGGTAGATGTACTGTACGAAGCTTCTCATTTTTTATATTTTCACCAATACTTGGCCATATCTACCTTTTTAGACCTGTCTTATGAGTTTGAAGTAATAGCTTATTGTTTTCACATTTCCATTTTTTCTGGCTATACTTAGTTTGATTATTAGTTCACGTACTTGAGTATGCTTCTGCACCTGCAATGGGAATGCCATAGATTTATTTCTTATTGCTTTTGTTGTTGTTGTTTTCTTGTTTTAGTTTCACAACTTGGTAGAGTCTTGCTTATCTGTAAGTGTGAGAAGTACCCTTCCCTCCTCCTCTCTCTACTAGTCTTACTAAGTTTTATGTTGAAGAATGGAGCTCTATAACTATTAAAATCAAATCTGAAAAAAAAAAGATGTTGAGTTGGTCACAAAATTCTGCTATAATTTTGATTTTAATGGAATGAAAATTATAGGTTGATGCTTAGAATAATTGACATCTTTAACATTTTAAGTCCTTTTATCAATGATATATCACTCAGCTGAGCTCTGTTTAGTATTAATAGTTTGTCTATATATTCTGTTAACTTTTCTATGTATATGGTAATGTCACCTGCAACTAAGGTCACTTCTTTACTTTTTTCCATAAATCTTTAAGTCTTTGTTTCTGTTTTTGATTTTCTTTGTGTAACGGTGGTAGCCAGGCTCTACAATATTATATTGAACCAAAGAAGTGAGGACAGCCATTCTTTTCTTATCTCCATATTAAAGGAATGTACCTTACAATTCTCTATTAAATATTTTATTTGCTTTAGGATTTGGGTAGATTATTAACTTAGAGAACTTCCCATCTCTGCTTATTACTTAGTTTTTTTGGTTTTTTTTCTTTTTTTAAACATTAAGTAGATCATGAAGTCTATCAGAATTTTTCTAATGCATCTATATAAATGTTCAATGATGTTTTTGTCTTTGATAGTCAATTAAATATAATACTAAATTATCTTTATATTCATAGAGTGAACCATATTAAAATAAGATATATTTCTTATTAATACACTATTAAATTCCATTGATCATTTTCTAATAAATGTATTTATTTTATTTATTTTTATTTTTGGCTGCCTTGGGTCTTTGTTGCTGCATGGGGGCTTTTCTCTAGTTGCAGCGAGCCAGGGGCTACTCTTCGTTGTGGTGTGTGGGCTTCTCATTCAGTAGCTTCTCTTGTTGCAGAGCACAGGCTCTAGGCGTGCAGGCTTCAGTAATTGTGGCACTGGGGCTCAGTAGTTGTGGCTCACGGGCTCTAACATACAGTCTCAGTAGTTGTGGCGCATGGGCTTAGTTGCTCCACGGCATGTGGGATCTTCCCAGACTAGGGCTCGAACCTGTGTCCCCTGCAATGGCAGGCGGATTCTTAACCACTGCGCCACCAGGGAAGCCTTCCATTGATCTTTCATAGGGAAAATAAATGGGTCTGTAATGGTCAGTTCTTGGTTTATCCCTGCCAAATGTTAAGATACATACTATATCTTCTTGAGGCTCTTTGGGTCTGTCATGCCCTCCTGCTTTTCACTTGTGATATTATTTTTGCTTGTACATTCCACCTCTCACCTATATGCTAACTGAATAACTTTTTCTGTATTGCATAGGTTGATAAATATTTTTGTACCTTTCCCAAAACTCAAGAAGCATTACTTATTTTGACTCAGTGCTCCTATAGCAATTTGAAAGTGCTAAAACTTGTTTCAAATCCCAATGCTATGATTTAAAAAAAAGTTGTTTTATGCTACCACAGAAGACTGGATGCTCTCGCAGATAGGGATTGAATCTTACTGTCTTTGGCCAACCCTCATGACATCTTGTAGCATAATAAGTGCATAACAAGTAAGGTGCATCCTTTTAAAATAGCTTTTTATATAAGAATGTCTTATACTTATAAATATAAGATGTTTTCCTCCAGACTGATATCACTTCAGTTCTATGCACCCAGCATTTATTAAGTGCCAAGCTCCTCAACTTACAGAGAACCAGATGGACTTATCATTAAGTGGCAATAAAAAAAAAGATTTTTTTGAGTGTGTCTTTTTCTGATTTTTTTTTTTTTAATCATAGCTAAACCACAAAGACCAAAATTCCTCTTCCCTTGAGAATTAGCATTCACTCTGAAGAAAAGGACACCTTGGGAATGCTTCCTGGACAATGTATTATGTTTATAATATAAAGCCATATGTGACCTTTTCCCTTGCTTTAAGATAATCATAGATAAATATTTCAGGATCTCACTCTTCATTTCCATTAAGAAATATTTCCAATAAGTGAATCCATCATACGCCAGCCAAGAGTGAACTCATTAATATGGAGGCTCTTTCTTTTTTCCTTTTTTTTCCTTTTCTTTTCTAGAAGGCTAAAGAAATAAAATAATCAGACTGGCTGGACTTTTTCTGCCTGAGACTAATTGTGTCATTTATGTATTGATATATAGAAGAATCAAAGTATAGTAACATTTTCTAGAAGGTCCTTTACATACTCCATGTAGGGCTTTCCCCAGGACTCTAAATTCTGTTATCCCTCTGCTGTGGATGATTAGAGGAGGCAGTGATCTTTTTAAAACTATAAGCCAGACCATGTCATTCTTTACCTTTAGATCCCTTCAGTTGCCTTTGATGTAAAGTAAATCTGAGCTCCTTATTCTGGTTAACAAGGGCTTGTATAATATGGTCTCTCCCCAACTCTCCACATCATATTGTGTCACTTTCACCCTCATCTACTTTTATCTAGGCATCATTTTCATTTCTTGCCCATTGATTTCGTGCAGCAGAACAACTAACACGAACTTTTCCTCAGACCTTTACTGTAGTTTGCTCTTATCATGGTGATTTCACATAGCAACTCAAATATCACTCTGTCCATTCTATGTATAACATCTAGTGTCCCATCCATTTTATGTTCTATTGTATCATCTTTTTTTTTTTCTTACTTCTGCTCATCTACATTTCTCCTGTACAATCAAGTCTTTGAAGAAACAGACCCCTCACACATCCTGTCCTATTTACTGCTGTATTCTCAGCACTCAGATTAGTGGAAATCTTAGGCATATATTTGTAAAATAAATAAGGGTATTGGAAGTTTTGTCATATGGAGAATTTCATATGGTAAGAAACACTAACAGTAAAGTCCGTTGAGAGATTTATCCCAGCAGCACAATTCCTTTTCAAGTGCCTGGACCTAGCCTGACCTTACTTACTGATGCTCCCAGTGTACTGACATGCTCCGTCCAAGACTCACTATAACATGGTCTCTAGCAGTGTGCCTTGGCAGGGTTAGATATTATTTCTCTGAACTTTTATAGAACTATCTATTTACCTTTTCCACAGCATAGACAAATCTAATGTTTTATTATTTATTTGTTTCTATAATTTATCCAATTCGACTCCATGTCTTAGAAAGGCAAGGCAAATGGTTTATGATTATAGAATCTAGCACATATTTGTAAAAAATTTAGAAATATTCTTTTTTAAAAGTTTATTTGCAATATGGTTATTTGTAGCTCTGTCCTTGGGCTTAGATAGTCCATTCACTCATGAAACAATTAGACTTGACAAATGTGTAATAATTCTCAAACTTTAGAGGTTGAATTAAAGAAAACCTAGAAAATAACATTAGGTGAAGTGACAATGAGTGAATGCACATATTAGGGAGAGAGAAGGATCCCAGTAACTCCTGTTGTGTTCAGTTAGACCATAGCTGTTAAACCCCAGCTGATTTTTATGAGGAGTCACAGAGTGGCCCTGGATATCTTTGCATGAACAGAGGAGATCTGAAGGAATTAAAATTTACCTTCAATGATCTTTCATTTTCTTTTCTTGTCTGAGTCTCTGGGTTCATTGAAGCCTTTGTTTTCTACCATTTACCTTCTCAGACAGCATCTTGTGCTATTCCTTATAACAACCCTTCTTCTGTCATCTGTGGATAATAATAGAGGTACCTATGATCTATTAATAAAGATACTTGCAAGAGATAATACTTACACTCAAAATGTGTGTCAGATGATGGCAGGTAACTCATGTTGGGGGAAGAGAGAACCAAATACCAATTCCTCCAGCAAATGCCTACCTGCCTTGCAACCCAGATGAAATGTCTATAAATAAAAGAGGGGGGAGCATGCACACAAAAACACTTACAACTTCACAGTCCTAGCAATGAACTAGAAGACCAGAGTTTGATTCCTGTGTCTTTCACTTATTAGAAGTGTAATTTAACCATGAAAAATCCCTTAAGACATCTCTGAACCTCATTTTTCTCATCCCCAAAACATGCCTCAATTTAGGCAAACCTAGAGTTCCTATGAGCACTCACTTTCCAGATCTTTCTGAATGTCCATAAAAATGTCGTTAATCTATAAATGTGATCTTTTGATAATTTCCTCCTCTTAGTGTTGGGTGTTTGAAAAGCTGTGATTACCGTTGCTTCAGTTCTCATCTTATTTTAAAACTTCTCCATGAAGACTTCCCATTTAGAGTCACTTTCTTCCTCCTCAGTTCTTCCATATCACTGTATATAACTTAGTTTCTATTTCTTATCATTACAAGCCTCACATGATAATTATAGAAAATGTTGTTTAGTCGAAAGTCATGGGCTTTAACGTCAGACCAACCTAAGTTTAAACCTTGACGCAAATAACAGTTGACAAGACCATAGAAAAAGAATGCTTTGACAATTAGCTTAGATGAGATTCATTAGCTCAAATTTATAAATAAAAGAAATATGTTTGGAGATGCTATCTCATCATCTCATGTAATCTTTCCATATCAACTACATAACCCAATTGTTGAGCAGGGTGATGGCTCAATATTTGTAGGAGATGCAGTTCTCTTATAGATAGACCATCAAGTCAGGGGGATTTTAAGTGGCATGACCCCCATAATACTAGGACTGGGTGGAAAATACTGGGACTAGAATATCTTTAATGTCAAGAGTATATCATTTAAACAATAACAACAAAAAGTATACCAGGTGATATATAAATGTGTGTTGACTAAGAAGAAAATAATGAAAATAAACGTCTACTTTACTCATTGAATTTCTGTCTTCTACAGTCATCATAAAGAGCAATAACAGCAATGACAACAATACATGCAACATGGTCTGGCCAGCTGAGTAACTTTGCAAAGAAGCTTTGTACAGCAAAAATTAAAAAAGTACTGGAATAGAGGAAAATAAAAATATGTTGAAAACCATATTCCTTGCAAAATACATTCTACAATTATTGTCTCCACAGAAACTATATTTAAAGAAATCTACTCCAGCTTTACAATGTTATGCATTTCATTCTAATTTCAGGTATTGCGAGTCATTATTTCATTCTTAAATAAAAACCGGCATTTAAAATCCTTTACCTTCAATCCAATTTCTTTCAAAGTTAGATTCAGAAAAACAAAAAGTCACCATTCCAGGTTTTTGGTAGCATGTGATTGGGAGATGAAAAATTGCAAATATAAATTTATTTCTAAAAACTTGAGTGTGTGTATATAAATATATATGTGTATATAAATATATATGTGTATATATAGTCTTTTCAATGTTGATATTCATGTTTAAATTGTGCATTTATATCACTTTTATAGTGATGCCCACTGTTACCTTATTTTTTGACTGACAGTGATGGGATTTCAGTCATGCTCAGCCCTTCCAACAGTGCCAGTGATGGGATTTTTTGAAATCTTATTACTGGTTGCACTGCCCTGATCTCAGATGGAACTTTCAATCAAAAAGGCAATCAGAAGGTTATACATTCGTGAGATTCCCTGCAAAGCCAGTAATGGCGTAATACAACTTGTTGGTAAGGCCTACTTGCCTCCTGTCCTTATGTGGCTATAAAGAGTAATTGGCTACTTAGCTCTCAGCACCTGCTTTTCCTTCTCCAAAATTCAGCATAGCCCAGAACTCTGTTGGGTCTCAGTGTGGAATCTTGCTGCTCCTAGGACATTTCCAAGTCTCACGCAGAGACTTGTCTTACGTTAAGCATCTGATTAAGCAAACTCTCCCAAAGACACACTTGGCTCTTTCTCAGCATTCTTGTTTCACTGGTGATGCCAGTGAATCTAAGTTTTATTTTATATACATACAAACACTTACCCACACATTTCTCCAAAACACTTTTACTGTAAAGTCCATATTCTAGAAATCACAATTCTGCGTGGCAAGGCTAAACTTGAATTTAATTTCTAGCATATTTTAATCATCCTATTATAAACTATTTTTAATCTTATTACTGTACTCATAAAAGATTATTATAAAGAATGGCTTCAATACTCTTTAGTATACATATATGGATGTTTAAAAGACATTTTTGTAATTTGATTTGTTCAAATAGTGAACAGGGTTGAGGCTGAATTGATCCCATGTGGTGTCCAATCACCCAGGGATGCATTAGTTCCCCAGGCAGGAACCTTGAATTGTAAAGTAGGCAGAGGGAGATAATTTTGTCTCACTTGGTTCTAACTCACTGGTTCTTCTCCATTAGGCAGAGAACACTTGGGCAGGGATAAGTTTCAAGAATGAAAAAAGACTGATGCTTGGGACACAGTAAAGACCTACAGACACATTAAAATGCCTATGGACTGAATGAGCATTTCTTTTGCCAAATAACCACACATGTAATATGTAAGACATATGTCAGTATTGCTGCGACAGAAAACAATGCACAGAGACAAAAATAGTCACTTTAATAAAGTTTAAAAATGCATTATTTAAAGAGTTGTGTATGGCATTCTCAAATCCTAAAAGTTTAGGAACCCCATCAACCTCTTTTGGTTCAGGAAGTTTTAGCAACTCTATTGCCAAAGTAAAAAGTACTTGAAGTCAAGGTAGGGGTGTGTGTGTGAGAGTGTGTGTGTATATTCCTCAGATCTTTATTAAATTCAGCGTACTCTAAAAGTATAGTTCATCCCTGTATGAACATAGTATCATTTACTTGATTCCATATTAAAAGAAAAACCTTAAATGGGCTATGAAGCACAAAGAGTCAGCATGATGGTGACAAAGAAAATCAACGAGAAAACCACACTTTCATTCTCTCTTCCTGGGCAAAGTAAATTTTGAGATAAGATTGGACAACTGGTATACCAGATATTATCTACTGCCCCTGAAAATCACCATATGAAGATTATTTAATTGATTGCCAAGATTGGAAGATACGGATTTCATACTCCTGAAAACTAGTGTAATTTTTGTTAGACATGTTTATACGTCTCTAACCTATGCCATTTCACTGAAAAGTACACTAGAAATGAGTCTGGTATGCAAGAGATAAGTGAAGTAATAATCTCGCCTTGGTTTAGAATGTGTGAGATAGTCAGAATATTAGTATTGGTTACTACTAAAACTACCATTAATAATCTGCATTCACCAAGTATTTGCTTTAGTCACTGTGCCAAGTCCTGGTGTATTTTAAAGTCAATTTGGGCTATCATTTTGACTTCATAGAAAAGTGTTCAATAGCCATGATGATAAGCACTGAAGATGAACTATTCTCAGGCAAGAGAAACTCAGTAAGGTGTCAGTTAAGTCACTGAGCACTGGGTAGTTGTAAGTTCTCAGTATAATAGTCAAACTTCATAAAAATCACAGTGGAGTCAGCCTCCAGAAGTTGGTGCCTTTGGTTTTCTAGGCAAAGCCATACTTTTCTCAGGCAGCCCCAAGCCAATGACTGAGATGGCAGGGCAACTGGAGTCTATTTTTTTTCTTTTTAAATATTTATTTATTTATTTATTTTTGGCTGCATCAGGTCTTAGTTTCTGCCTGTGGGATCTTTCGTTGAGGCCCACGGGCTCTTTAGTTGGGGCACACGGGCTTAGTTGCCCTGCGGCATGTGGGATCTTAGTTCCCTGACCAGGGATCAAACCACGCCCCCTGCACTGGAAGGTGGGCTCTCAATCACTGGACCACCAGGGAAGTACCTGGAGTCTCTGTTTTCCCAATGAGAGACTCCTCTAACAGGACCCCATTAAAATCCCTGATTTGCCTTGCAAAGATTTGTCAGGTTTGCTTTGCAGTCTAAGGCTCTCTTGTCAAATCCTGCTTCCTAATCTCTCTACTTTTACAAGTTTTAAAATCTGCATTCCTGTATGAAAACTTTCCCTGCTCAATCCTGTTTCCTCTCTCTTTTATCTTTTACTCCTAACTCTGATTTAGCGTTTGCTTCCAGGAGGACCCAACTGGCAGAGCTGGACTAGCCTTTACATACACTGTGTTTCTTTAATGTCCCTGTTGGTATCTTGCTGTGTGATCATTGCCAAACCATTTCTCATTTCTGGTTCTTGATAATGAAGACTCTTACAAATAAAAGTGATCCTTATGATAATTTAGTTGAACGTTCTAGAATCCTAATTAGAGTTGATGACTCTGTTAATCGATCTTCATCTGATGGGAAAAAAAAGTGATGACAACAAAGGTATTTATAAAAATATATTTCACAAAGTAGGAAACAATACAGGAGTTTCTCTGAATACAATACATGGAGTAAATAAACAATATTGCATTAAAGCAAAGTAGAAAATTAAAATGATCTGCATGTAGTACTTGAGTTTTATCATACATTTTCTACTCCTAAATGGCAGGTTTGCATTAAAAATTGAATATGCTCACACCTTCTAGTGCTGTTCTCTTTTGGAGTCTAAGACATTCTGTGCATCACCATGAAGATCAGGGAGAGAAGTGCTAAAAACAGAAGCAGTAAAATTATGTACAAATCAGTTCCTGCTCTAAAACTGTGGAGGCAACTTGAAGCATGTTTATTGGGCAGGGCATTATGTAGGCATCTAAAAGTCTAGAGTTTAAATATTCACATGAATCAATATACTTTCAGATGTTTGTGCTTGTAGTAAAAACACCAAATACTAGGATTATGAACAAAATAGAAAACAGTCCAAAAGTTTCTCTGGGAAAATGCTGTTCCTGCCATCACCAGTCACAATAACACTTTCTACTCTAAGGAGACTATTAGCTTCCCTTTTGATAATATTGCCTGCCATACTCATCTCATCAAAATGTACATGTATTAAACATTCATTGTATATATATTTATATAAAACAATCTAAAGTAGTATTAATGGATATAATTTAGTTTTTTTTTTCATATAGTCCCTTAATCTATAGATTACCAACCTTAATAAATAAAAGCATTAATGGACATCAATAAAATATTTATTTCGAGGATTAAACAAATAAATTCACGCGCTAGCAATAAAATCATCTGTCTCTTATGTAGTCCACTGTGTGACACAGTTTATCTTTGTGTCCTTGTGGGAGAAGATGAACGGGGGGAAATGAGTAATCCTGCTTCCAGAGAACAAGCCTGTTTGAATGGGATTTCTCTCCTCCCACTATTGAGTTGGCAATCCCCACCCTGGAATGGATTACAAACATGTGAATATTTTAAGGCTCGACACAATATTTAAAGATGCTGTTCAGTCTCTGATGAATGGGGCCAACAATTATGTACAAGGTGTGGTCACCGTACTGTATAATCTAGGAGGCCTCCCAAAGCTCCAAAAAGTCAGAGTGTACAGCGGACCAAGTATTGCTTTATCATTTGTGGCGGGATCCTTATTGGTGAAGGGGAAAAAACCATTTGCATTTATAAAAATCCTTGCAGAAGACACATATCAGTAGCAAATTTCTTGCAGGTCCATTTTTCTAAGAAAGCACCTTTTTAAGTTTGATTTTTTCCTCTTTTTAAACCATTTCTCTAAGGACGAGCCAGGATCCCAATCTTTGTGGTGGTCAGGTAAATATCAAATATCCAAAGACTTCTAGACACTCCACATACTTTAATTCACACTCCACAAGATTTATAACCTCCTAACATATACTTTTTTATTTTTATTATTTTTTGGTTCAACATTAAAATGTAGTTGAGTTTATAGATGATTGGTGCTAAACTTGCCTCTAAAACAAATTGCCACATTGGTTGTATCTAAGGGGAGTGACCCTAGAATATTACAGAATGCTCAGTTCCCACTGATTTATTCATAATCCACTGTCAAGTTTCTTTGTCACTTTCACCGACAGAGTAGAGTTCGCCCAGTCTCTTAAAGCGGGGACCCCAGTCACTGAGGTAGTCAAAATTCTGATCCGAGTCTGAGGTGGTGGACTCCAGGGAGCTGAGGGAGCCG
This sequence comes from Mesoplodon mirus, assembly GCF_964341445.2. Classification (NCBI taxonomy): domain Eukaryota; kingdom Metazoa; phylum Chordata; class Mammalia; order Artiodactyla; family Ziphiidae; genus Mesoplodon; species Mesoplodon mirus. The sequence continues at coordinate 24,374,436 of NC_138995.1, read as the reverse complement.
GCCACGGACCCTCGGCCTTCATAGCCATAAATCTGAATGGAGTCATACGGTGGGGCCGTGGGGTCGTTATCTGCCTCGTGTAGCCGCACATTTATAAATTCATCCACATCCACACCACTCGGAACTGGAGCAAGCCCTTGCCTTGGCATAAACTGCAAATCTGGTTTAATATCTTTACGGGGTAAAAATCCGTTAATTCCATCTGGGTTTTGTAAAGTTGCAATGTCAAAAGCCTCCGTGTCTTCTTCCCCTCCTCCTTCGTCATCGTAGCGAATGATGTTTTCTCGCACATCTTCATCATCTTTGATAATTAATGGCTCGTTTTTATGTCGCCACAGAGTTACAAACAGCACCACAATGACTACAGGAAAAACACAAAATAGTGATTAGCCAGACTCACCACATATGATTTCACAAGCAACACATCGTGTATGTTAAGAGAGAGGGGCGCTATTTAAAAACTTACGAGCACGTACCTTTCATGCATTCACTTGGGAATTAAGTGAAATACCTTTCTGAAGTATGAGCACTGAATTTTGAGTGAATACTCTTCCAGGTTGCTTCTGTTTATTAAATGGTGATGAAGAAGCTGGGTTGAAAGAACAAGTTTGCATCTATTTATGGTGAAAGCTGCATTTAATACCATTAGGAGCTCTAGAGTGAACAGCCCAAAAAGGGAAACAGCACAAATAGCACAGCTAACTTGCTGTGTATCTTGGGCAGTTCCTTCAATATTTTTTGGCTCCATGACCCTCTTCTATAAAGAAAAAGGAGCTGAATAGATCATACCCAGTACATTTTGTGTGTTTTTTAAATCAGTCCTTCAAGACTCTTTCCAATAAAATAATGTCCAATCACAGATGAAAAGATATATTAAGGTGAATGTCAACATTGCATGGGCAACTTCTCCTCTTGTATGAAAGCTAGCACTCCGCTATCTGGTAAGGTAGGCCTACAGGTGGGGGAAGGGAGAGGAACACATAAAAAACTAGCCAGATCAGCCACACCAAACTTGGGCTAATGACATTAAAAAAAATGTGGCAGGAAACGATCAACTCAGGGTACTGGGTGAACAGAACAGATGTAACCAGGAAGGTAAAAACTGACATAACCTTTATCTAAGGGCAGGATAAGATATAACTTCCCTTTTGTGTGTCTTCCTACTGTCTAATCTCATTTTTATAATTTGATTTTTTAGTAGAAAAGTTACAAAAACTTTTCCTTATTTTGCAGTCTTCATCTAAATTTGATTGTAGTATCAAGAAAAATATCTGAGAAACAATGCAATTTTGAAGAAAATGTATTTTTTGTTTGCTTGGTTTTTTGTTTGTTTGTTTTTATCTTACCAAATTTTGTGACTGGATGGACTCAGTAACCCAATCTATACATTGTTTAGATAAAAGAGTATTTTGGACATATGTGTGCCCCCATTGAAGTAAACTGGCGTGTATCAGAAGATCTGGAGGCCTTCTTATGTAATAGTTGCTGTTGTAACCACATAAAGGTCCATCCCCACTTCCACCACCATTATGCTTAGTCTTTTCACCAGTGATGGGATTTAAAAAGGCACTGAATAGTTCTCTCCAATTGAATATTTACTATTACAATTCCTTTTTTCTTCCCTTCTCTTAGTGACCTCAAAGCTTGGAGAAGTATATACAAAGGAGTTTTTCTTCCAAAGAATGCTAATTAGGGTTTTCTAGGCTGGGTTAGGTTTTTCTGTCCTTCTTTACAGTCATTTATGAACCAGAAAAATGGTGACCATTAGGCTATGAAGAAAATACATACCTAGCAGCAAAATGATGCATGCTAATATGGCAATTAAGGCGCCCATACTGAGTCCAATCGGAAGTACATAAGCTTCAACATTACAAGACTGGACAACACCATCACTGCTGCAGCCACAGACCCGGATGGTCAGGGTACTGGTGCTGCTCAGAGGAGGATTCCCACTATCACTGATTATGATTGGTAAAAGATAGACTTCTTGCTTCTGGCGGTTGAATCCATTATGCTTTGCCAAAATGCTGAGGGAATTATCTGGAAAAAGTGAAAATTACAATAGTTTGCATCATTTCAAAACGGCTGCCCAAACAACACTTGTTTTTCTAGTTCATAAATCCTCTGCAAGCCTCAAGACAATCCCAACTCCACTGAACCACTCCAGCTCTCTCCCTCTCCCCTTTCCCACTTTCCCAGTTGGCATGGACCAAAACATCCACACCCTAACAGGTTCAGTGAACTTGGTCTCAGGATAAACTAATGGAGTTTTACCACCACCTTGTAAATGCGAAAGATTTCTTTTACAAAAATGATCTTCAAGTGTCCTTTTAGAAGACACAAATTACCCCAAGTCCCCATAAATAAGTTGAATGTTCTCTCGTTTGTCCTGATAATGCAAACGTGACAGAATTTCATCACATTTGAAAGTCATGTTTGAGAAGCTCTGTGTTAAAAGTAGACTATGTGACAGCATGGCATACAAAACAGTGCATTTGACTCCCACAGGTACCTAAAAACACTTACTCATGCTCTAGAGCATTTTACACTAACATGTAACAAAAGTCCCATTTACTGCCAATTGGAGGAGATATGCCACATATTTTAAAATTCTGCAGAGAAGACCTCTAGTGGTTACACAAATAAGAATTAAGTGATGAAAAGTCATAGGAGCAGGTGGTCCATTTTTAATGTATTAATTAATCATATGGAAATGTATATTGGTGATCTGGAGCAACACTTAAGGACATTTAAGCAATACTTAATGGCATACTTCAGCTCGATGTAGAACTGGCCAGTGAGAAATGATTGGTCCTGTGGTAGCGCTATTGTTCTCAAAATTTCACCCCCAAAATGAGCTCTTTATTGTCATTCATCCCTATCTCATGAACTGTAGCTATACATGTGTGTATATATGTATATATATACATATATATATAAATTATTAATCTATTTTCTCATTTTGATTAATGAAAGACATAGGTCTATTCAACATGGGAATACTGATTATTTCACACTGATATTCCAGCCAAAAGCAAGTAAACATAACTTTGGTTAATGTGTGCAGTACAATTTGGGCAAAATGATTATTTCAGTTGGGATTTTTTCAAATATTGGCAAGTTTGCAGACCCCAGAACATTTGTCTACCTCGCTGATGCATATTAAGGCAGGCATTCCAAACCATTGCTGTCCAGTTCCTGGTCATCAGTGTCCTACTGGTTTCCAGAATACACAAATACATGAATAGATATTCCACTCAAATGGTTTTAAGTAAATGTGTTAAATCTTCTGTACCATATAGTACTATACCAGAATTCAAAAATAAGTGACATTCCCTAAAATAAATTTATAAATTATATTTGGTTTTGCTTTGTTTAAGATATATGTGGACCTACAACGCCTTGCTAGTAAGCAGTTAAAGAGAAAAAAAAAAAAACTCTGAGTTAACAATTTTTTTTTCTAAGTTATTGCTGGTTGTACCTCATTATTTAGTAATTTGAAGAGTGAAAAGAAGTCTCTAGTGGAAGTAAGCAGTGGTATTCCAAATGATCTAGTAATCTTTATTTCCATGACATAGAAGGAAATAGCACTAAGCTAAAAGCAGGAGAACATCATCTCAAAAAAGATACAGAATATATAGCTGTGTTAAATTTCCAGAAAGTGTGTGACAAGGTTGAATACAGTTAAAATTAGTACAAGGAACATTTGTGGGTGATTTCATATACCATAGTTCAAAACAGAATATGGGAATTGTTCTTCAAGATGCAATTAATAAAATTACAACGAGGCTTTTGTCTTTTTGTGGTTAACATTATTTATATGAGAAACAATCTTTGTATATTTGCTCTTTAAAACAAACTATAATGATAATTTAGAAACTGCAGCAGGAGTATTACTCATTGCAGAACAAAACCATCTCCTTTATTACTTAGAAAAGCATTGATGGGTCTAAGACCAAACTCATACTCATTTTTTACTACTCCTGGTATCTGCACATGTTGATCCCTTTCTATATAAAGAAAATTATTGACTGAGTAAAGGGAGTCTGTGAGTCATTTTTGCTAAAATGGAGACAAGCAGCAAATGCAGAAATGTTTATTCAAGAAAATCTGTTAGAGTCTGGTAGGAATGATGAGAATGTAGTTTGTCAACCAGAACCTAGTTCCTTCATCCCTTCTCTCAGCTCTGCGAGATGGAAACTCCACTCCAAACTGGTTCAGCCAAAAACACAGGGCTCCCCCCACCCCACCCCAGCTAGCAGTTAGAGGGCAAGGTGTTGCCAGTTCTCACCCTGCTCCTAGCTACCTATTGATCAACTAAATTCTGAATTGGTATGGCCAAGAAGAGGGGCTCCTTTCTTCTTCACAGCCTGTACTTGTGCAACAGAGGCTCTACCTTGGCAAGGCTTCACAGGGAATACAGGGCCGCAATTGTGCTTGCCCTGGACTGTAAAGCAGTGGTTTCACACTGGGAGAGCCAAGCCAAAAAGACTTGAGGCTACTGTTCCCTTGCATCAAGTGCCCAGCTCCTAAAGTAGAGGCGTCACTCAGAGAAACCCAGCATAGTCTCCAATTCAGCTCCAAAGCCAATGGCTCAAAGTTTTGCCTCAGTGGAGAAGCAAAGAACCCAGGAAAGAGATGCAGAGGAGTCTGCCAGGTTCAGAACAAATCTGAAACACTTGCCAAAGGAAATACTCTTTTGAAGGAGCCCAAATTGGGTTGGATTAGTCTGTAGAACAATTTAGGGCCCCAAATTAAAAACAATACAGAAATCATCTGGCAATCAGTGGAGTTTAACAACTTGGGTGTAGGCAGGGAAAGAGACAGAAAACCCTGCCAAAACCACTGCCATTCGAGGGTGACTGTGGGCATACCCAAGGCTGGGATCCCCTGAAGTGAAACATTAGAGGCTTAACACTGCAGAGGGGAAGTAGACTTTACTAAAGTAATCTAGCCGATCATTAAACAAATAACCAAGGAAATTACAGTAACAGGCCTTCAGTGAGAAGTCAATATCAGATTTGCTATAATATATTCTCTAAAAATGTCCAGTCTTCAACAAAAGATTACAAGATATACAAAGAAACAAGAAAGCATGACCCATAAACTAGAGGGAAACAAAACAAAACAAAAAAGCAGGCAAAAGAAACTGTCCATGAGAGCAAACAGATATCAGATTAACCAAAGACTTCTAAGGAGCCATTGTAAACATGTTCAATGAACTACAGTAAACCTTTAAAGAAGGAACTGAAGGAGTGATAACAGTGTCATGTCATAGAGAATATCAAAGAACATAATGGAAGATGTGGAGTTGAAAAGTACAATAACTAAAATGATAAATTACAAACTGTAAATTTGAATTGGCAAAAGAAAGCATTAGTGAACTTGGAGATAGATCAATAGAAAATATGCAAGCTGAAGAATATAGAGAAAAAAGAAAGAAGAAAAATGAAGAGAACCTCAAAAAAATGTGGGACATCATTAAGTGCACAAATATACCTGAAATGAAAATACTAGGAGACAAAGAAAGGAAAAAAAAAATATGGCTGAAAACTTCAAAAAATTTTGGAAACATTAGTCTCCACATTCAGAAAGCTCAACAAACATCAAGAATGTAAACACAAAGAGATTCACAAAGAGACAGAAAAAAAAATGTTGCAGGGCAAAGTGCTGAAAGCAAGAGAAAATTGACTCATCACTTCCAAGGGAACCCCAATAAGATTAACAACTAAATTTTTATAGAAATAATGGTCACCAGAAGGAAGAGGGCTAGCACATTCAAAATGCTCAAAGCAAAAACTTTCAACCAAGAATCACATATTCAGCAAAGCTATCTTTAAAAAAAATTAAATAGAGACATTCCCAGATTACAAAGAAACTGAGGGCATTTGTCACCAGCAGACATGTCTTAAAAGAAACAGGAAAGGAAGTTCTTCAGACTGAAAAGCAAATATCCCCAGATGGTAATTCAACTCCACATTAAAAACAAAGAGAATCAGGAAAAGTAATTATGTAGTTATCAAAGACAGTATAAATGCATAGTTTTTTTCTTAACTTTTAAAAAGCAATTGTATAAAACAATGCATACATAATATATTATTGAGGATATAATAACTAGAAATTCAGAAGTAATGGTTTGGTATTCCAGTATTCTCCTTTCAGTAATAGATTAAAAAACTAGTCAGAAATAAATAAGGCAATAGAATATTTGAACAACAGTATAAACCAACTATACCTAACATATTTATACAACACTCTACCCAAATAGCAGAATATTCTTCTCAAGTACACATGGAACATTCTGCAATGTATACCATAGGCTAGGCATAAACTAAACCTCCATAAATTTTAAAAGATATAAATAATACAAAGTGCATTCTCTCACAGTAATAGAATGAAATTAGATATCAATAATAGAAAAAATTTTGGGAAACTCATAAATATGTAGAAATTAAACAGTGCATTCCTCAGTAACCAATGATTCAATGAAGAAATCAAAAGGAAATTTTGAAAATGTGAGACAATGTAAGTGAAAATGCAGTCAATCAAAAGGTAATGAATGCAGCTATAGCAGTGCTTAGAGAGATACTTATAGCTTTAAATGACTATATTAATTTTTTTTCATCTTAACTATACTAACAAGAACCTCACATACAATTTTGAGTATAAGAAGTTATGGTAGACACCTGTACCTTGTTCTTGATATTAAAAAAAGAGAAAATAGCTTTTGACTTTGAACATTAAGATGATTGATGGTGTTTATTTGAAGACACTTTTTGTAAAAGTGCACTCTCATTTCTTTCTTTTTAATTTTTTCTTTTGTTTTATTTATTTTACAATGATGCAAAGGGAAAAGGCCGTCATATCAAGGATAGTAACTTAGCTGTTCACTACCTCTAAACTTGGCTTCAATTGTATTATTGTGTTATTTAAAAATCTTCTTTCCAGTCCTTCATATGTGCATGCATTTCCATTTTATATCATCTTGTTTTCTCTACAGCCTAACCTGTTCTGTCCTTATGGCTTCTTCCCTTACTTATTATATTTACTGCATTTATTTATTTTTCTTTTTGAGCATAACCAATATAAGAGGACACTTGATAATGATTTACTAGAGAAAACACAGACATTTTCTAAAACTGAAAAATATATGAAACAAAAAGAGGAAATGACCATTGATTTTTTTTAAAAAAATTAAATCTTTTGAATTTGAGTATATAATGACAGAATTTGACAAAAGATAGAAAGAAATTGTGCGAAGATCTATTTAAGAAGAGAATGGACCAAAAGCATTTGGCATTCTCTAGGGTGGGCGAATATCCAGGTGGATAGACTAATGTCCATGGATATGCTACCCATATAGTGCAGTTGAGTTGCACTGAGATAGGAACATATCGTAACCTTATCACCTAGTTCTCTGATATTCTCAATAGGTGAAATATTTAAATATTTGTATTCCCTATTATTTTTCTCAGTTGCGGATTTTCCTGTTTTCTCATCTTCCTGGAATGTTTTGCTTATGAGCCTTACAGCAAGGAGGATGAATGACTCTATTTTCAAAACCTTGCTTCATACTCCACACCCATTTGTTTCTGTTTATGACTAACTGTTGAAGGAAAGATCATGAAGGGGAGTTAAAGTGGACTAATAGCACCAGGCATACTTCAAGTGATGATATTCCTAAAATAGTGGTTTGGTGCATTCCTTACTCCTTGTCTGAGTAATACAAGGTATATATCAAATAAATAGTAAAGAAAGGGCCAGGTAAATAGTAGGTGCATAGGCTTGCTTGCTTTCAGATAGCACATTACAGTTATGCCATTATGTATGAAATTTCTTTCAGATTCTGACAACAGATTAATTTTGAATAAAAATAGTTACTTATATTCTTAGTTTTGTCGTTTTGTTATTCCAGAGCATTTGTTGTAATTTTACTGGAAATCACTAGAAGCTGTTAACAAAGGCAGCCATTTTAAAATTAAGTACTTAGAATCTTTATGCAACAGCTTTGACATTATAGATAATATTAAGACAAATAGATAATATTCAATAAAATGTGTGCATTATCTCACTAAACTCTAAGCCCCTGAGGGAGACTAGCCTTAGTCACAGCTGTAGTCTCAGTCTCCAACACGGGACTTGGCGCAGAACAAAGATTCTTATGACAACATTAGTCACATCGTTTAACCTACTTTTATTTGGTCTTGCCACTCTTTCTCTCTTTGTTCCAGCCCTCCTGGTCTTTTCTGAGTTAAGGATTTTCTGTCCTCAGGGCTTTCATATTTGCTCTTTTTTCTGTCTCATAATCTCTCTATCCCTCCTCAGCCCTAATTTGAATTATTAAAATTTATGCATTCTTTATGTCTGTGCTTAAATATCACTCCTTTGGGGAAATTTTCTTTTACTAGTTGTCCCCAATCTCCTTAGATAAATTAGTTATGTAATCTTCTAAAAACCTCTTTATTTTCATCAGAACACTTACCACAAAGAAATAATATCATAATGGGGATATCATAGACCCTGGGGATACAGAAATAAACTAGGGAACTTCCAAGTAACAAATAACCAATTTATGATGCATAATGAATACTCAGCAAATATTTGCTGAATAAATGAAGAAGTAATCATTAGCCATATTTTGTGGGGCTCATATTTATTTCCATTCATGTTATTTTGTCACGGGGGGTTATATGTAGTTCAAAATAAGTCAGTGAGAAGAATCAATTTCAGGCTGTTGGAAAGCGTATATAGCCAGGGTCTTATATGGAAATTTAAAAGAAATATTGATGGTTTCCAAGTCTTTCCCTGGACATGACTCATATCATGTAACATGAGCAATAAGTTGAGGTTGCTTATATTTAAGTAGAGAATGCTCAGAGGGGAAGAAAAATTGCTCTAAAATATCTGAAATACCATCATTTTAAGAGGTGCACATCAGAATTCTACTGAGGAGTCTAGGAGAAATTTCCTCTTTGATTCTTGATATTCAGTCTTTGAATCATTTGGAATTGGAAATCAAAGGATATTTTCTCATACAACATTAATATTCTTATAAGAAAAGTTTCCTTTAGCAAATAAGTCAGTAAGTGTTTGTTATAGACTGAAAGTTTGTGTAGCCCAATAATTCATATGTTGAAACCCTAACCCCCCACCCCCCACACACACACCCAGTGTGGCTGTATTTGGTGATGGAGCTTCTAAGGAAGTAATCAAGGTTAAGGAAGTTTGTAAGGGTGGGGCCCTGATACTATAGAATTGATGTCTTTAGAATATAGAGACACCAGAGAGCTCTCTCTTTCTCCACTTGTGGGCAAACAAAGAAGAGGTCATATGGAGCACACAGAGAGACGGTGGCCACCTATAAGCAGCCAAAAGAAGAGGGTTCAGGATGAAACACATCTTGCCTACCCCTTGATCTTGGATTTCCTCACCTCTGGGACTGTAAGAAATAAAATTGTGTTGTTGAAGCTACCAGTCTGAAATATTTTGTTATAGCAGCCTCAGCACACTAGATAGTGCTATGGTCACTTATTAATTCTATATGCATACTCCATGAAAAACTAAAAAGTCCATCTGAAGAGATAGGCGGTGCCTACCTGGATAATTCTTCAACTCTATTTGTGTAATTTTCCCCACAGTCCTAAGTTCCTTCCTCCTTCCTTCTTTCCTTCCTTCCTTTCTTCTTTCTATTTATTTTCTTTGGCCATTATTATCGCTGTTATTATTTAAATATCCCATGTTCTTTCCCCATTGTCTATTGTTTTTTCCAGATAAAAGAAAGGAGGCAAATGTAAATTCTTTATTTGTTTCAGTGTAGTTCATCTCTTGTTGTTGCCCTGATGCAGAAAGTTTACTTTGGTCTAGGTCCCATTTATTTGAAATTATGGAGTTATGGCTTTTGTTTATCCTGTTACATGCAAGCAAAAGCAACAAGGAGCCAGAGTTAATGAAGGCACTTGCCAGACAACTGTTTATAACAAAGGAATAGATGAAAAGAAGATCAGTAGATATTATGCCTTTTTGAGAAATGTCTCCTGTCATTTGACTTGCAAATTTAATTCAAATTTTCTTGGTCAAATCAAATGGAATGAAAATGGCAAGAAGGCCAAAACCAAGGGAAAATGACCCTCTTCAGTAGGTATGGACAAGAGATTTAATTAAGTTCTTATCATTGTGTTGTGTCTGTTATTTCTAAAAATGTAGCAAAGCAATAAAGATACAAATCCATGGATTTCAGCATACTAGATAATATGCATATATAGTATCTAATATCTAGGAACATGCAGCAAAGATCATAACATCTATACTTCATTTGTGTATTTTTACTCTAAACACTGTCTTGTTGGAAACAATCAGGCTATAATGAATTAATAAAAATTAAGACTCTGTGAAGCCAGTCTCCTCCAGTACCATTATAATTTCCTACATAATTCATTGAAAGTATACCAACATACTAAGTCTGCAACATGCAACTAGATATTCTGAGTCACCTAATTAGATCATTTGTCATTCTTTTCCCTTTTTTTCCTCATTAGATAGTGCACCATGCCACCTGATGTCAGTAATCTCAATATTTATATGAATGTTGACTCATTACCAAATCTCCTAATATTTAATAATAAAGTATGTATATCTAGCCATAAATGTTGACCAAGGTTTACTTTGGCTTTAGAAAAACTGTCACTGTGAATTCTTTTAGAAGTTCCTAGACTAATACCAAAGTTAATGTTTAGTCAACATTTTACAGTTACATATAGAAAAAATTAGTGCCTTTTTAACAGAAAAAAACTTATTCCACTATAACCATGCAGCACTACAATTCTATAAATACATGAAAGATTGACATTTTGCAGAGGAAATGTACGGAGAGTAGGCTATGCTTTTCACTTTACAGAAGTTAGGACTCATTAAAGTAATCTATGAAATTTAAGCATCTTCTAAAATTCTTTAAGAATCTACGTATACTGTTCTTAAATGGCTAATATAAGAGGAAATTTTTTCTTAGATCTTATGAAGATGGTGTTCAATGTAGTGGTCTGGTGACCTCCAAAGAGACATGTATATGTCCTTTTCCTTGGAACCTATGAATGTTACCTTACTTGGAAAAGGGTCTTTGCAGATGTAATCAGATTAAAAACCTTGAGATGAAGAGTTCATCTGGGATTACCTGGTGGGTCCTAAATCCAGTAACATGTATCTTTAAAAGAAAGTCCAATAACATGTGTCCTTATAAGATTAAGTCAGAGAGAGATTTAACACAGAGAAGAAGAAGAGAGAATGTGACCACAAAGGCAGACATTGACATGATGTGGCCACAGTCATGGAATGCCTCCAGCCAAAAGAAGCTGCAGGAGACGAAGAATGAATTCTCCTCTATGGTTTCTAAGAGGGAGTGTGGTCCTGCCAGTACCTTGATGTCAGACTTCTGGTCTCCAGACTGTGAGAATACATTTCCGTTGTTTTAAGCTTCCCTGTTTGTGGTAATTTGTTATGGCAGCCCTAGGAAATTAATATAATCAATAAATCTGATTAAATATTATTTACAGAAGCAAGGTAGGCATTCTTATGGCCATTTTACCTATGAGAAACAGGTTTTTTTGGACTGATAAAAGGTTTCTCAGCTGACAGCTAAGAATTACTAGGAAGTCCAATGTATTTCTACACTTTCTCTGTCATCTTAGCAAAAGTCACCTCAGGAAGCAAGGAGAAATGGGCTCTAAGAAGGTTATATTAAAGCTCAAGGATAAGATAAAAAAGAGAAAGTGTGTGGAGGAGGTTTTTCCACACCATGACACCTTTATCAGAGACAAGGTAAAAACTAAGTAGTCAAGGCCACTGGTAGGCAGAAATATAGTATTGTAGAGGCATCAAAATGTATTCAGTACAACACTCTATCAATCTAAATCCCGTATCTTGAGACTCAATATAACATAGTATAGCATAGCATAGCATAGCATAACCTTGAATTAATTATCAAGAAATAAGCATTTTCAGTGCCAGAGAGGAATGCAAGTATCTCAAAGTCCAAGTTCCATGCTAGATATAATCACACTGCCCAAAGTCTTCTGAGTTTGATTATTTTTCTCCTGCACTTAATTTGCATGCTTGATCTTACTCAAAATGTTCCATGTATGTTATGCAGATCCCTTAGAACTCAGAGGAAAGGCAGATTTATCTCACTCCAGGCACCAGGGAATGAGAGATGAAGATTAATATTACCTTCATTTTATCTGAGAAATGCCTGCATTAACTAACTCACAAAAGTGAAAACAATACCAAGACCCAATTTCTATTTTGTTTGAATGGAAATTTTAAAGTTTTTATAAATATCAACAGGTCTGAAAAATAATATTTCTTATCTACTTGGATTTATGCAGAACTGAAAAATGCATTAACATTTTTTAAGGGTACAGCTACTTAGGGGAAAAAATACAAAAAACAAAACAAAGAAATACCAAGGTCTTTAGTGGAGTTGTAAACATTTCAGAAATTAACCTAATAGTGGTTAAAAATCCAGACATTGGAAAGCTAGCATTGTCAGGAGAATGACTTTTCTACCACACCTCTATTGATTGAATAGATATCTCTAAATATTTAAGAAACTGGGAGTCAGAGATTAATTCATTTGCACTGGAGCTGATAAATTTTTGCCCATTAACACACTTGTTATATAGGGTAGTTGGACCAGGAAGTGAGACGATTTTAAAACAGCAGTTAAAGTGAAGCATACATTGTGTATAAGATATGGAAATCATTAAATATAGTGAATAGAGAGCTGAGGATATAAAAGAAAGGAAGAACCTAAAGTAGTTTGTATTCTAAATAACCTGCTTTGACTTGAAGGAGGTTAAGTATCCCTGGAAATCATCACTTTAGTAGACATCATCATCTTCCTGAAGATTTTGAATTTGCACCTAAGTGTCTTTAGATCTTAGTTTCATACGTGCAAATGGTTTCTTAGTTTCCTAAGAAAGTAAGTGAAAGCCACCAAAAATTGTACAAACTCATTTTCCTTTGCCATCACCCATGCCTCCATCTTAATGTCTTTCAAATCCACACTGACACATTCAGTTAATCCTCTCAGTTATTCAGTTCCTCCTGTCTCCAAGACATCGCTGTCAGAGGAAAGTCTTCTTTGGCACATATTTACCCAGCATGCTGCTATACAGTCAGGTGTGATGGTTTTCTGCCTCACCAACTGAAAAATCCTTGGATGCAGAGATTTTGTCTTCTTTAGTGAATGCATCCTATTGACTATCATATGTGTCACCATATAGCAATCTTCATGGTAAGATTTTAATTAATCCTTGTTGAATGAACAAATGGATGACTTTTAAAAATGATTACTGATCTAGAGGAACGTCTGACTCAGAAGGGGAGAGAAAATAACATTATAACTAGCCAAAATGTGAGTCAGCTGATAGTCATTCTCTAATTGTGAGCCCTGTCCTTTGGTCTCTGCTCCTATACCTCGTGGTCCACTATGCCATTTGTACCTTGATTTAAATTTCTATTATCATAGATACAAATGAGGGATGCTTTAAGGAAAGAGTGGCATGTGGGCTGGGTTTAGAGGAAAGGGCTGGTTTGTTAAGCTGGGGAAGTGCAAAGATTGGCATCCCTTCTTGTCTCTGTAATTCTCATGTTTCTGTTCCATAGCATTCTGTCCTCATCATTTTTTTCTAACCTCTTTATGATCTGTTTGAATCTGATTCACTTACCTGATTTCAAATACCAGACACTATTTTTCTAAAACCTTAGCCCTATGTCCCCTCCAGTTACCTATTGGGTATATCCACCTGGATGGTCAGTGCCACAAATTCAGTCTTTCAATAGTGGAACTAATAATATGTAATGCCTATTCTTCTCCATTTCTAAAAATCTCTTTCTTGATCCAATTTCTCATATCATCTTTCTGGCTACATGATTTTATACATCTTTCCCCTTGTATCCAATAAGCTCACATCTTCATTTTCAATGTAGGGAAGTTCTGTCATCCTTCAGTAATCAGCTGAAATTTTACTCTTTGCTTTATGAAGGAGGCAATAGGAACAAACAGACTCCTAAGGATTTTGGAGTATCTAACTCAGAGATGTAATGGAGATTTGATTATAAAATGAATGTAAAGCAAATATGATGGTTTTAGTTTGTTGAATAAATACATAATAGTCTTCAGTGAATATAACTCAATATGTAACCAGAGACTCAAAATGCAAAGCAGTACCTTGAGAAGTCCAAAATGTATCCAATGCTACAGAAATAGAATGCAGTGAGAGGATCTTACATCACTAATGATACATACATTATTACATTCATTTTAAAAATAAAGTGCCTGTCATATACTAGGCTCTCATATATTTGGTCCATCTTGACACTCTAATTGTCAAGCCTGTTTAATGATCACCTGTGTCTGAGCAAATATTCACACAAACAGAAGCCAGGTGAAAAATTCAGATACAAATATCTGTCTGAGCATATTAAAAATGCGTATTCTTGGATTTTATTCTAAATTAACTGAATAAGAATTTCTGGGGCTAGGCCCTGGACATCTGTATTTCAAATAAATTTTGTTTGCATAAAAATCTTCTGGGATACCTGAGAGCCATTCTACTCTATTCTATTTCTTCCCTTAGGTGTTAGCAGTGGTTAATGGCTTGCCCAAGCCCTCAGAGGCTCCACTGGGGAAGCTATTATGCTCTGGGTTTTGTAATCCAGCAGGGGTAGCAGCTAATAGCAATTTTCCTGCGTAATTCCTTCTTTTCTGGTTTAGTGGTAAAATAGCTGCTAAAAAAGAAGGGAAATGATGCAACAAAATGTGGCATCCTACAGCGAGCTGCAGTCCAGTGTTTGTCCTTGAATCATTTTAAAGTTTAATATGTTATATTAAAACAGCTGGCTAAACATATATCTTTGGGCAGAAGTCTTAATATACAGTGAAGGCAAGAGGAAGGCAGTTATGTAGATAAAATTATCATTCAAGCAGTGGTCACATTATCATTCCTCCCAGGTTACGGGGAATGGCACGTGCTTTTGAATCTTAAAATCCACATTCTTTACAGTCTTGGAAATAGTACTGTTTTGATCATACAAAAATGACTTTACATTAAAGGTCAAACTGATTTGCTTTTCCTCAAATTCACCCACATATTAACAGGTTAAAATACAGATGGAGAGAGCAGAAATAAAGTGATCGAAGAAAAAAGATACCTGTGTAGGTCACCCTTATGATTGAAATAGAAATCACATCAAACTCATTCAAACTCTTTTTATTGAAGATGTAATCTGATAAAACTCCCTATTGTTATACAGTGTAGAGAAATCTGAATACATTTGGAAGTCATGCATGATTTCATTTTAATACTTTCTTTTAAAATAAAGGGAATTTTTTGATGAGTCTTTTAAAATATTCTCAAGATGGTATTTGATTTTCCAAGCTTACCAGCCCCCATTGACAATGAATGTGTGGTATTTTCTAGCAGTGGGCAGTGATATAAAGATCCCTACCATCAGATTCTCCACATTTTGGAATTATAAGAGGTATGCTTAACAAATAAAGAGAAGTTTAAGGGAATTTGTTCCCTTTTCAACTTTCTAATTCCTGAAAAGTTTATATTAGGTGTAATTTCTTTAGGATATGTATTCAGAATGCTTCGGAATGTCATATTAGATAATGTTCAGGCTTTGGAATCATTCCTCATTGTGTTTGCACCCTAATTTCATTACTTACCTCGTTGCATTTTAAAATAATTTCCCCAAGGTCATAGCAGGTACTCTTATTGTGCCCAAATTACTAATAAAGGAAATGAGGGTCAGGAGGTCTTTGAGGGGTAAATGTGTTTTTTTATCTGAAGTATATTTTCAGGGTCTGAAGTGTCCAGTGTTTAATGAAACTTAAAACAATAGTCATTATTATTAATATATGTAAGATTATCAGTTACTTTAGCTCTGAAATAAAGCAAAGCATTGCAATCTTTTAAGAATATTTGGATTTCATGCTTTCCAATGAATTTCTACTTGAAAGCCTCAAAGATGAATACAAATTAAATTATAAAGTAAAATATAAGGTAAAAAAATAAAATACATGTTAAGGAGTGAGACTCCACTTAAATTAAAAGAGTGTTTATTGTAGGCCAATTATATGTCAATAAAGATGACTTTTAAAATCACCTAACATAATATTTAAAACATCTGCCTTCCCCAGGCTTGGTTTTGCTTCAGGCTTGGAAGACAGCCCTCCAAAAGTAGGATATAAATTGTCTTCTGTCTCTATCCTTCTGCTTCCGCTTTCAGTCAGGTATCTGCTATACGTTATCCTGGCCTCCTTGTGATCTGTCCCGGGGAACACACGAATCGAAGAAAAGACTATAATCTTGCCTGGCTAATACAGCTGTAATTTGTCGCTCATGCCCTAGGAGTGAGATATAAAGTGCTAGTATTTTTTTTTAACATCTTTATTGGAGTATAATTGCTTTACAGTGTTGTGTTAGTTTCTGCTATACAACAAAGTGAATCAGCTACATGTATACATATATCCCCTCCCTCTTGCATCTCCCTCCCACCCTCCGTATCCCACCCCTCTAGGTGGTCACAAAGCACCAAGCTGATCACCCTGTGCTATGCAGCTGCTTCCCACTAGCTATCTATTTTACATTTGGTAGTGTATATATGTCAGTGCTCCTCTCTCACTTCGTCGCAACTTACACTTCCCCCTCCCCGTGTCCTCAAATCCATTCTCTAGGTCTGCGTCTTTATTCCTGTCCTGCCCCTAGGTTCATCAGAACCTTTTTTTTTTTTTTTAGATTCCATATATATGTGTTAGCATGCGGTATTTGTTTTTCTCTTTCTGACTTACTTCACTCTGTATGACAGACTCTAGGTCCATCCACCTCACTACAAATAACTCAATTTCATTTCTTTTTATGGCTGAGTAATATTCCATTGTGTATATGTGCCACATCTTCTTTATCTATTCATCTGTCAATGGACACTTAGGTTGCTTCCATGTCCTGGCTATTGTAAATAGTGCTGCAATGAACATTGTGGTACATGTCTCTTTTTAAATCATGGTTTTCTCAGGGTATATGCCCAGTAGTGGGATTGCTGGGTCATATGGTAGTTCTATTTGTAGTTTTTTAAGGAACCTCCATATTGTTCTCCATAGTGGCTGTATCAATTTACATTCCCACCAACAGTGCAAGAGGGTTCCCTTTTCTCCACACCCTCTCCAGCATTTATTGTTTGTAGATTTTTTGATGATGGCCATTCTGACCGGTATGAGGTGATACCTCATAGTGGTTTTGAATTGCTTTTCTCTAATGATTAGTAATGTTGAGCATCCTTTCATGTGTTTGTAGATAATCTGTATATCTTCTTTAGAGAAATGTCTATTAAGGTCTTCTGCCCATTTTTGGATTGGGTTGTTGGTTTTTTTGATATTGAGCTGCATGAGCTGCTTGTATATTTTGGAGATTAATCCTTTGTCTGTTGCTTCATTTGCAAATATTTTCTCCCATTCTGAGGGTTGTCTTTTCATCTTGTTTATGGTTTCCTTTGCTGCGCAAAAGCTTTTAAGTTTCATTAGTTCCGATTTGTTTATTTTTATTTCCATGTTGGGTTTGTTTTTGTAGGTCTTTTCCTTCTCTTGTGTTTCGTGACTAGAGAAGTTCCTTTAGCATTTGTTGTAATGTTGGTTTGGTGGTGCTGAATTCTCTTAACTTTTGCTTGTCTGTAAAGGTTTTAATTTCTCCATCAAATCTGAATTAGACCCTTGCTGGGTACCGTAATCTTGGTTGTAGGTTTTTACCTTTCATCACTTTAAATATGTCCTGTCACTCCCTTCTGGCTTGCAGAGTTTCTGCTGAAAGATCAGCTGTTAACCTTATAGGGATTCCCTTGTATGTTATTTGTTGTTTTTCCCTTGCTGCTTTTAATATTTTTTCTTTGTATTTAAGTTTTGATAGTTTGATTAATATGTGTCTTGTCATGTTTGTCCTTGGATTTATCCTGTATGGGATTCTCTGCGTTTCCTGGTCTTGATTGACTATTTCCTTTCCCATTTTGGGGAAATTTTCAACTATAATCTCTTCAAGCATTTTCTCAGACCCTTTTTCTCTTCTTCTTCTGGGACCCCTATAATTTGAATGTTGGTGCACTTAATGTTTTCCCAGAGGTCTCTGAGACTGTCCTCCTTTTTTTTTTTTTTTTTTTGCTGTATGCGGGGCTCTCACTGTTGTGGCCTCTCCTGTTGCAGAGCATAGGCTCCAGACGCGCAGGCTCAGCGGCCATGGCTCACAGGCCCAGCCACTCCGCGGCATGTGGGACCTTCCCAGACCGGGGCATGAACCCGTGTCCCCTGCATCGGCAGGCAGACTATCAACCACTGCGCCACCAGGGAAGCCCGTCCTCAATTCTTTTCATTCTTTTTTCTTTATTCTGCTCTGTGGCAGTTATTTCCACTATTTTATCTTCCAGGTTATTTATCTGTTGTTCTGCCTTAGTTATTCTGCTACTGATTCCTTCTAGAGAATTTTTAATTTCATTTATTGTGTTTTTCATCATTGTTTGTTTGCTCTTTTGTTCTTCTAGGTCCTTGTTACACGTTTCTTATATTTTCTCCATTCTATTTCCAAGATTTTGGATTCTTTCCTATCATTCTTCTGAATTCTTTTTCAGGTAGACTACCTACTTCCTCTTCATTTGTTTGGCCTGGTGGGCTTTTACTTTGCTTCTTCATCTGCTGCATATTTCTCTGTCTTCTCATTTTGTTTAACTTACTGTGTTTGGGGTCTCCTTTTCACAGGCTGCAGAGTTGTAATTCCCATTGTTTTTAGTGCCTGACCCCAGTGGGTGATGTTGGTTCAGTGGCTCATGTAGGCTTCCTCGTGGAGGGGACTGGTGCCTGTGTTCTTGTGGGTGGGACTGGATCTTGTCTTTCTGGTGGGCAGTGCCGCATCCAGTGGTGTGTTTTGGGGTGTCTGAACTTAGTATTATTTTAGGCAGCCTCTCTGCTAATGGGTGGGGTTGTGTTCCTGTCTTGCTAGTTGTTTGGCATGGGGCATCCAGCACTGGAGCTTGCTGGCCTTTGGATGGAGCTGGGTCTTAGTGTTGAGATGGAGATTTCTTGTGGAGCTCTTGCCGATTGATATTACGTGGGGCTGGGAGATCTCTGGTGGTCCAATGTCCTGGACTCGGCTCTCTCATCTCAGAGGCTCAGGCCTGACACCCAGCCTGAGCTCCAAGACCCAGGAAACTTTTCTAGGCCTTCTGAATGACTCTGGCAGCTCTGTCTCTCTTGGCAAACTCTGATTCCTGTTTCTGAGCCATGCGAAAGTCTTGCCAATCGCCACCAGCCCGGGCTCTGCTTGTGCCCTCAGTAACGCCACAGACAGAAATTGCTAATACTTTTACTTACTGGAATGTTTCATGTGTTCTTCATTCCCCCACTGGCAACCTCCAACTTTAACTCATTTGATGCAAAACATTTTTCCCTAAAAAATCTCCAATTCGGCTCTTAGGCTTATCTTATTTGGGTCCCTCATTTTTCTAGGACTGAGTTTTTTTTAAGATGATCCCACATTCGGTTGCTATGTTATATAAATTAGAAAGTGGTACCACATATCAGTGGATAAATGACAATAACACCCAATTTTGGAAAATTAAATATTTAATTGGCTCTCAAAATTAGGTTGAGATGGAATTTTAGCCTCTATGTCAGCACATCTATTCATCATTTTAAGGTGATAGGATTGTTCTAAAATTAGATGGTGGTGTTGGTGGCACAACTTTGTAAATTTACTAAAAAATCACAAGGATTGGAAGAGTAGTTGCAAAGTCAGCATCATGACCTTAAGGCCAATCCACAAAATGTTCTTGTGAGCAATACTGTGCATGGATTGACAGCTGACAATATTTGGCTTCTAAAATTAGGAGAGTCCCATATGGTTATCTGGATGATCCTACCCGTATGCATAAGACTTTGCAAAAACTATAGAAACATTCATTGAATCTCTGGAAAAATAATCTCTCCAAGTAAAGAAGGATAAGCTTCTGAAGATATTCCACATTTTGAAAAATAGGTATTCACACTACTCAGTAAGTCGATCCTGCTGTTTAACTTGCCTTTCTATAACAGAAAAGAGCTTATTCAATCGTTTGTGTGTGTGTGTGAAAATCTGAAAAGAGTTACAACATTTTTCCTTTCATGAGAAGCCATTTAAGACTAAAAACAATTTCTGTAGACATTTAACAGCTCATTACCTTTTAGTGATCAAAAGCAATGAGAGTTTATTTATTAGGAAAAATAGTAATTTTATGTTATTTTTTAATTTGAGATGGAAAATATTAAAAATCTAAGGATAAATGAAACTGGCTCAAAAAGACTCCCAAGAGATGTCATGTGTGGATTTTCTGCTAATTGCTCTGCATTCTTACTTTAAAAAACTCATTTGCCAAGATCTCAATACCCATGGCAATATGTAGAAGTGATGCTTTAAATTCTTGAGTTACTTTTGTTATCATGTTTAGGCAGTTGAGCATTTTCCAGTTTTTTAAAAAAACTTCTTCTTACTATACCTGCAATTATATCTCCAATTCATAATAGTTACGGTGGTTTTCCTCAATTACTCTTCTCCTCCCCCACAGCCCTTATATTAAAAGCAAAGGTGTTTTTAAAAAATACAGCGCTGGTCTTCCCTGGTGGCACAGTGGTTAAGAATCTGCCTGCCAGTGCAGGGGACACGGGTTTGAGCGCTGGTCCAGGAAGATCCCACATGCTGCGGAGCAGCTGGGCCTGTGAGCCATGGCCGCTGAGCCTGCGCGTCCAGAGCCTGTGCTCCGCAACGGGAGAGGCCACAACAGTGAGAGACCCGCATACCTCAAAAAAAAAAAGTTTAATATACTTTTGATATTTTCCATACGAAATGTTAAAAAATAGATAGTTATTTTCTAATTACATCTTTGCTCTTCAGAAGCTTTGTGGACTTGGGCAAGATGTTTTACCTCTTTGAATTTCTAGTCTTGTAACTGAATAATGCTATAATAAGACATAACCTGTAGAAGTTGTAGAAAGATCAGAGGTAGTACTATATATGTGAAAACTATAGCACAGTACCAACCCTAAAGTCAGTAAATGGTACACATGATTTAATTCATGAACGTTTGCAAGGAGGCATTTATACTTTTAAATGAGAATTTGATGACATATGTAGATCCCCAAATACAGTGTCATGCTTACAATCGTCATGGAAGTATAAATTTGAATTCCTAGCACTCTTTGGCTTGCTCTAACCAACCACAATCAAGGATTATCTGAAAAGCGTGCTGAAAGAGGCCCTTACAAGTACACTATCTGGATTTCAATGTCCTTTGATACTCCAAGGACATTGGAGTATCATTATGTATTTATCTAGAGGTGCTGATTGTAGATATTTATTTCATCATGCATCGATCGCATTCACTGATACCTTTGTAGAGTTCATAGTCACACATTTCTGACTGTCCTCCCATTAAGGATCTTATAGATGGAAAGATTCTGAAATCCATTTGAGCTTCCTGTTTCTCAGTTGCAATTTCTTTATAAAAGGCATTATTTTAATCACCCTCATCAGCTATGAGGAAAGGTGGGCCCTGTGTTTGGTAATTTTAGAAAAGCCAATGGAACACAGAACAAAGAGATCTTTGAGAATAACTTCTCTCCAGAATTAGCTCACCACTAGTGGTGTTCAGAAGAAATGGTTTCTTTTTTATTGTCTTTTTCTCCTATTTTTCCACAAATATATGGGATTTCATAGATATGGCATGAATGATTATGCTGTGATACTAGGCAATAATACTTTCTTTCAAAGCTTGAGATCAGTTGTACATTCTTGCCTTTCTGGAGTTAGAAGATGAGGTTAGGACACAGACTAAAACCAGTAAGCAAGTAATATTACAGTGTGATGACAGAGTGTATAAATCACTGTGCTGCTAAATCTTGGGTTATTCACTCTCATTCATTCATTCACCAGGCATTTATTGCAAAGAACTCTGTGAAGGTTTTCCTATAGACTAGGCATTATAGACACGGCAATAAAAATGTTTAGATGCTTTCATGGAGTTTATAATCTAGTAGGAGGCATAATTAAACACAATGATAATAACAAATGCAGAAATCACACACATGTTTCATTAACTACATTTTTTGGCATGTGCTGTGTAAGAAGGAAGCCAGGTTACATTGAGGGTCTATATCAAGGGTACTTAAAGCCAACCTGAAGCCTAATTCATCACTGAGACTGTGCCAGTTATTTGACTATTGGCCCCCAGATCCATCTTCTGATGGTCCAGTGCTCTGCTCTTCACTGTAAGAGGTACTGACCTAACAGATCCTGTATCATCCAGAGTTTGGCTGAGTTCAGCTAATGGGAGACAGCGGCTGGAGGGAAGGAGATTCCAAGTTACGTTACTCATCTCCCTTCTTTTCTACCTCAAGTGGCATTTCTGTAGCAGCTGAACCTCCTCAGTGTCTTCAGCTCCCCCTTATTTCATTTGGCTTCTTGTGATTCTAACTTTTCTAGTGAACTCCAGGATGACCATGGGCTCCAGTAATTCTGCATCTTCCCTTTCTCTCTTCGCTTAGCGGCAGTAGAAACTTCCTTTTGTTTTCAGTAGTTAGGTTGCCTCCGCTGTTTGGCTTCTCAGCATTTTCTATCATCTTTGTTACCACTGTCTTGCATTACATTTCCTGTTTTAAATAATCAGAGTGATATCTGTTGTCTTAGTAGGTCCTTGGACAATTGAATTGAGAGCAGAGAGAATTTTTTATTTTTGGTTGAATCTTTTCAAAGCACTGTGCTAAGAATTTATTAGGAAAGGAATATTACACAAAATAAGAAAATAGTCAAAGGAAAGGAACAAGCGATCTCTAAAGAAGAAACACAAATGACCAGTTAATTACCTGAAAAATGTTGCATGCTATAAAGTAAATTATAGGGAGACATCATGTGATGTCCATCAGATTGGCAAACATTTGAAAAACATAGAACGATAATACCCTTTATTGGCAATGGTGTGAAGGGGCACAGTCATATAGTTCTGGTCAAACTGCTACAATCTTTTGTGAAGTAATTTAGCAATTGAGAACAGAGAGAATTTGAAAGCGAAGAGTTTTTCTCTAAAGGGTCCTATTTAAAAAAAAAAATTACAACTTGCATCCAACATAGTTTGGATAGCAGAAGAACTGGATGTGAGAGCTTGGCCAGTGTGGTGTCATAGAAGGTGAAAATCACTATGGAGAAGAATAAAGGAGGTTGGGGAATAGAGGAGGAAATTAGAGAAAAACATGCTCAGTGAAGGCATGACTCTCTTGGGACATTTGAGCAGATTTGAGGCAGATGGTGAGTGAGTCCAGCATTCAGATATAGGGGGGTGGGGCAGGGGGTAGGAGAGTGTGTCAAGAGAGGGAAGAATAAGTTCAGTGACCCAGAGGTGAGTCTGCCTGTGGTGAGTTCAGTGAGTTCAACAGGAAGGAAGCCATTGTGACTGGGAGTAGTGGAGTGAAGTGGATCATGGCTGGAGTAAAAGGAGTTGAAATCAAAGAGATCAAGAAGAGACCTTACGTTTGCATTTACATAGCTTCTCTAAGACTTTTTCAAACATTGAGATTTCAGTTTCCTTTTATATAAAATGGGGATAATAATATCATTTACCTCACAGGCTAATAGTGAGATTGACACGACAAAGTGCTTAACATAGACCAGACACATAGTAACGATGTCAATTTTAAAATAATAACAATAACTATTATTATTATTATTGCCTTTTCTGGGTTTTCTCTTCCCTTGGTGCTGCCCTCACCAAAGGAGATGGGTTTGTCTTGGTCCACACAACTTACCTTGGAAGATGATTGTTGACTTTTAGGGCAGAATCAGAGGCTCTAAATCAAAGCAGAACTTGCTCTCTTACCTGAGAATGAAACTAACTTAATGGATTACTGCTGTATTCATCAGAGGTAAATGGTGCCAAGTATAAATTGTCACTTGCCACCTGCCTCTACAAGGATTAGGTCACTAGCCACTGCAGTCACTGATCTTCAACACACCCAGGAAGGAGATCAGGGAAGAACTGTGCTCTGGGAAGAACTGGCACAACAGGTCATCAGATAGAGATTTTCAGGAGAAGATTTTATGAGCCCAAGTTCTTGCATCTCCTATCTAGAAAAGCACTAAAATCATTAACGGTGACATCTGTTCCTCATGACAAGCAGCAAGCCTCTGCCAACGTGTGCTTGACTGCATGTACCCCCCTCACTAAAATCATGTATAACACTGACCTTCCCCTCTACCTTCTTTGTAACCGGTACCTCAGAGCTATCTGAGATGCCCTCTCCCGGGCTATAGTCCTCATTTTGCCCCAAATAAAACTTAACTCACAACTCTCATGTTGTGCATTTTTTTTTCAGTTGACAATGGTAAATTCCTTTGAGGGCAGAGGTCGTGTCTTCAATGACTTTATATGTGAAGAATCTAGCAACAAGGCTATAGTAAAGTCTTAATGTTTGTGGAATGAAAGCTGAATGTTCTCATCCACCCAGGCTGTCTCATTTGGGGAAACGATAAATTTGAAGTTGCCAGACTTCACTCATACATAACTGAAGCAAAAAGTCTTATTTATGTTGGGATATTTCTGGGTCAGTGAATCTGATTTCTCAAAACCACAGTAAAGCCACATCTATAAACAAAGGCAATCTGAATGTTTAGGCAGTTATTCAAATAATGATCACTCTTTATGCAAGAATGCTTCCATTCTTCTTACTCCATTTTCATGACAGTCAGATTTCTTTTTTTTTTTGCCTGAATTAATCATTTCTCAAATTTATTAGTCACCTACTCTGTACAAGGCACTGTTCCCAGTACTGATTGCCTCAATTATCCGTTTGATTTTGCCTGTGAAAATAAAGCCAAAGAGATACTGAAAATCCACTTTCTCATTCCAAAGTCCTTGTTTAAAAAATCAGCAGTTGGTTTGTGTTCAAGTGTTACTTTGTAAGTGCCCCTCATCTGGTTCCTTTATTTCTGGGGCACTCACTTTAATATGTTCAGATCGCTAGCTATTCCCGCTGTGTAACCTTCCACCTACCTACCTCGGGTCTCTCACTGTCTTCTACAGGCTTTTAAGCTCTCTGCAGAACGATCAAATAATTAATGGTATTAAAGATGTCGCAGTAAAATTGTTATCTATGCTGGAAATGTTACTTGAGTGAAGAAAAGGAGAAATTTTTAATTGGAAGTCTTGCAGCTGGAAACCTTGACAGGGCTGGGGATTTGTGTTTCTTTTTATTTATTGGAGTTAATGCATTTTAGTTTAGGCAGTATGTGTTTCAAAATTACAAGGACATTTCTGCATCTTGTAGGTGTCCTTTGGAGATTTGAAAGCAGAATCTATGCTTAACCAAATAGCTTTTGAAACAAGGGGGAATAAAGAGTTTCTTAACAGGGGCCAGGCAGTTTTGAAGAAAGCAGCAACTGTGGGGTTTTATGAAGGGTCCTGTAGACCAACTCCACAGCTTCCTAACCATAAAATTATTGTATGCAAATTACATAATTTCTTTCCCCTCAGTACTGTAAACCTTAAAATGGTACTGATATTCTTTCCTTAAATGTTGAAGTAGATTCAATGAATCATTGAACAGTGTACCTAGTTTACAATGGATTAATTTTAGTCTGACTTCTTTTCCCTCTTCCTTTCATGCCACAATGAAAAAGGGATGAAATGTGATTGTGAATGAAATTTGGGAATTCTCAGTCCTCACCCCATTTTGAAACCAAAAAATTCAGTTATAAATCTCCTAGAGTTCATAAAGTTCATCTCCATTTTTAACATGAGCTGTACATATACAGATTCTATCCAGCAATCTTCACCATAAATGAAGGTATGCTATACCCATTTTATAGACCAGGACTCTGAGGTTTAGATAGTCTAAGTAATTTTCTGAAAGTCATTCTGTCCTTTGGCAGCAGCACTGAGTATCTGGGATTCCTGACACGAAAGCCTATTCTCGTGAATTTAAAGGACATTGTGAAGGTCTTGATGAATGTCATGAAGAAGTTACTATCAATTTAAACACCCTACAGGTTGATTTCACTCCTACAACTTCCTTAGTTCTCACACAAACCTTCCCACCAGGAATTATTATCCTAATCTCACACTATAAGAAACACTAGCGCAATGTCTTTGCTTGTGCATTCTGGAGTCAGACAGCTTGGGTTTGACTCTGGCTTTGCATTTATCAGTTAAGTGCCTTGGGCAAGTTGCTTAACCCCTGTGTGCTTCAGTTTTATCATCTGTAAAATGGAGAAAATAACAGTACTAGCCTAAGTGAAGTCTAATGATTTTTTGAATATGCATAATTGATAAGCTAGGAATTGTGGTGAGTCTTTCTAAGCTTCATCTCATTTAGCTATTATCATATTCGTTTTTATCATATACTATTTTTATTATGTGCTATTTTATCATGTACTATTTCCTTTCTTATGGTGAGGAAAATCAACAGCCTCCTTTGGCAAATGAGAATACTTCACCCCATAAAGCTGGCTTAGAGGGCCTCATATCCACGTCTTTTTGTCCCCAGAACTCGTGTTCTAAGCACTTTGAAATCTCTTCTCAGAACAAACTTCCAAACTATGCTGGACCAATAGAGGAAGCAAGGAGGTGGACATACCTATTCGTGTTGTCTTTTTCCCTTTATTATGTCACATGCAAGTGTTATATCCATCATTCCAACCTCTCTGCCAGAACAGCTAATTTATACACCATTCATTCAGATCAGATGAAAGCCAAGGATGGAATTACTGCATATGTGCCCTTGGAAACTCTAATGAAAGAGCCTAGCTTCCTTCACCTATGAATATAAGAACTCAAGGCAGGTACAAGCAGCAATTCTCTGTATGCTCCTAACCTCCTGCAGGGACCAGACTTGTCTGCAAAGCAGTTTGTTTTTAAAGCAGTTTACAATGGAAGAGTCTGCTCCTTTTTCAAGTGCTTCCTTTTTCATGCCGTTGGCGGACCACTGAACAGTTGGAGGAAATGCAATGTGCATGCTTTCTGGGAGACCTCCAAATGCAGCAATCCTGAGGTCTGAAGGTAGCTGTTAGCATCCCCTCGTGGCTCGGGTTTCTGCAGAATGATCCCACTGAGATGACAGTGGAGATGTGAAGATTTGAACAGCGTGAGTTCCCTTCTGCGCTCTCCCAAGCTAGGGAATACTCTGTACTGAGGGACCTCAGGTTGATTGACAGAGAAAATGCAACTCAGTTAAAAAGAGCATTTTCCCTCTTCCTGCCTTTTAGTGGATGGGCCACCCTTAACATCAATTCAAATGGTCCTTATCATCTTCAAAGTAAAGTTTTCAAAGGTGTAAGAAATCTTAAACCTATTTTATGCCTAAATATTTTTCAGCCAAAGTTCTGCAGTGCGTTTGGGGCAGTGGGTAGGGGGAAGAAGAGGGGGGGTTTGAGTGGGCAGGAGAACTACCGTCTGTGAGCTTATGTTTACTTCTAACTCCAAGTATTGCCTCTTACACCCCCAAGCCATGCACTTCAAATGTCTGCAATATGTAACAGCCTAAGTATAGAACCCAAGGGGTGAGAAACATAAGTGATGGGGAGACAGGGTAGAGGGAGCTTCACTGAAACATAGATTGGCAGTTTGTTTCAAAATGTGGAGGTGTGGTCCTCCACTTCATTTGACAGTTTAAGAAACCGGCATCTTCTCTGTTACCCAAAACAAGATTTCATAATGAAATACTAAGGGCTTTAGAATCAAAATGATTGGAATTTCAATATTAGCTCTTCTGTGACCTTGGAAACCTTCACATGGCTCAACTTAAATTTCTACATATATAAAATGGAGCAGGGAATACCACCTTTTCAGGATTGTCATAAAGCTAAAATGAGATAAGATGTATAAAGTACCTGGTCCATAAGAGGCATGCAATTAACATTAGCCAAACTGTACCCCAAGCTCCATTTTCTCCCTTGAATCCTCCCCGTACCCCCAGCACACAGACTTGGAATTCTGCTTCCACCATTTAATTAGCATTTATTAGCTT
The DNA here is from genome assembly GCF_964341445.2 of Mesoplodon mirus. Classification (NCBI taxonomy): domain Eukaryota; kingdom Metazoa; phylum Chordata; class Mammalia; order Artiodactyla; family Ziphiidae; genus Mesoplodon; species Mesoplodon mirus. The sequence continues at coordinate 24,346,352 of NC_138995.1, read as the reverse complement.
TGTGATTTAGGGCAACAACTTAACCTCAACCTCACTGAGCCCTAGATACTATAGCTCTAAAATGAGGATAACAATATCTCCTCATGGATTTTTGTGGGGGAACAAACAAGGCAAGAAAAGTGAAGCCATTGCTTTGTAAGCCAAGAAGCAATACATACTATGTTTTTATTATCATTGTAGATTTTGTTTTGCTTCAATAATGATAATAATAGACAGCACTTTGGTACAGAGAAAACATTTGTTGAGTCCTTCTAAAGATTTTTATAAACATAAATCACAAAAAGTTCTATGAAAATGGCTTTACTAATTTTTTTTAGATAAAGACTGAGTTTTAGATAGTTTAACTAACTTTCCCACGGTCACATCACTAACACATGTTACAACTGAGATACAACAATCTAACCATGATCTGAAAGCCACTAATTTAGACTGCCTTCCACTTTCTAGGAACTTGAATTCATGTTAGTTAGCCAGTTAAACTATGGCTGTCTATGTCTGTATTCTTACTGCCATTCCACTAAAGTTGAAATTCTTTGGGATGTATAGGAGCAAGAAAGTATTCTGGACATTTGTTGAATAATGGATCATAGGGGATTTATACTGGCATTGTGGCAGTACAATATCCATATTCTAAAGATGATCAAGTTACCTGGGTCAAGAGGGTCTCTGAAGTAGCTAACTTTTGGAGGCATTATTGAGAAGGAGATATAAAGATAGATTCTAAAGGTTAATAGTGCTTCTCCCTCTTGTCTTGAACGTTGGATTTTTTATTGACCCTTGTTACAATTTTGTCACTACTGACTTTCTGAAACCTTGGAATTACTTGGCACAGTGGTGGAAGTTATAGACCTCCCCACCCCCCGCTAAAGGAGTTTTCTCACCCATAGAGATGACCCTAAAATGGTCTGTCTCATCTATATAAGCTCTCCTATTTCACATGAGCAACATGAGGTTTGAAAGAATGCCATTTTCATCAATATGCATGATTCGATCTTCAGAGTTTGGTCAGTGTTTGCAGGAATGGGAACTGTGAAATATTTATGCACCTTTAATAAGCATACACACCTTTACAGTTGCTATCGATTAAACGTTTGAAATAAATCTCAGCTTGCTGGTCTTTTCACTTGACTTATTTTTTTTCCTCTGCCAAGTAACATGTCCATTAACAGGACCATATGCTGATTCTAAGATCATTGTCCAATCTAAGAAAACACAGAGATAGAATGGACATATCTGTATAGCTCATATTTGGAATCTCTGGGATTTTCTTTTTTTCTAACAGGGATAGTTTATTATAGGTGAGTGACTCCTACAAGGCTGATTGCAGCATACAAAATCACTGTAAGAGGGCTTCCCTGGTGGCGCAGTGGTTGAGAGTCCACCTGCCGATGCAGGGCACACGGGTTCGTGCCCCGGTCTGGGAAGATCCCACATGCCGCGGAGCGGCTGGGCCTGTGAGCCATGGCCACTGAGCCTGTGTGTCCGGAGCCTGTGCTCCGCAACGGGAGAGGCCACAGCAGTGAGAGGCCCGCGTTCCAAAAAAAAAAAAAAAAAAAAAAAAATCACTGTAAGAATTACCTCCTTCTTTTCTTAAGTTATAGCCTTCACCAGTAATTTTTCAAAATCTCCCTGGGTCTCTCTCCAGCCTCATTTTTAGTCATTGATTCCTGCATGCCCCCTCACAATAGAGTTTGGTACTGCCAATGAGGTTGTAGTTCCCTTTTATATATATATATATATATATATATATATGTATATATGTATATATATATATATATATATATATATATATATATATATATATATATATACTTTCACTTACCTGGGTAAGTCATGCACCTTTTTTTTTTTTTTTTTTTTTTTTGGTATGCGGGCCTCTCACTGTTGTGGCCTCTCCCGTTGCGGAGCACAGGCTCCGGACGCGCAGGCTCAGCGACCATGGCTCACGGGCCCAGCCGTTCCGCGGCATGTGGGATCTTCCCGGACAGGGGCATGAACCCGTGTCCCGTGCATCGGCAGGCGGACTCTCAACCACTGCGCCACCAGGGAAGCCCAGTCATGCACCTTTGATAAGTACACTTACCTTAAGAATCAGCCCAGGTTTACTGCTTTCAGAGTTGACTATCAGAGCTCCTTCTCTGTGTTCTAGTCACACCCTGTGTTTGTCCCTCGCGTTGTCTTGGTTATTCGTTTTCTAATTTCAAAGCCTCTAATAAGGCAAAGGGCCATATTCATTTTTAGGATGCCTGGGCCATTGCTGAACTGAACTTCTCTATCTGCATTATCAGACAGTGTAATTGGCCATGTATACATTATGCATCTGCAGAATCTTGTTTTCTTTCCCAGTTTTGTTCTCTTGGATTGAAGCACCACTCAGTTTTTACTTTCTCCATCTGGCAATTCCTGTAAGACTCAGCTCAGGCATCTCTTTCTCCTAGAAATCCTCATTTTCCCCCTTTCCCACCCCAGTCTTATTGAGATCCCTTTGTCTCAGATCTTGTTTGCCCTCTGAAAACCTCAGACTTAAGACAAGCAAACCAGTGTTTACTAGATAAGAACTCCAATAGCATTGCTAAGGATATGGATCAGGACATTGATCTCTGTATCCTCATATTTGTCACAATACCTGCTCTTGATAAGCCACATGAACTCAGTCGACATGTGTTAAATGTATATGAATGGATGAGTAAGAGGAAAACTGTATGAAAGATAGCTTCTGCAGTACTCAGTCATAACACTCTTTGAAAACTTGCTGAATAAGAGTAAAAATGCACAACTTATATACATTTTAACTATTCAATCAACATTTCATGATCACCTGGATCACCTTCTTAACTACCTTGCCAAACACTGACAGTTATTGGATATTTTTTCCATGTAGATAAAGTGGTGTTCAGGGGAAGCACATTGTTATTCACTTGGAAATTGTTAATATGTAGCAAAATCAGTGATTTTTTTATAATAGGAATGCAGATGGAGCCTAGAGGTTAAGTGACCATATAATTTATCATTGAAATACTTTGGAAACAGAAGAGGTCATTATTAACAACTAAAATGTTGGAACAATTGGCATAAACCTGAATCGACCAGGCAAACTGCGATGAAAGTTTACATCTAGAGAGAAAACACAATGTTTTTATGACTGTCCTTCTGCTGACATGAAGTTCAGTGTCCAAAGGCAATGTGATGGATAATCCTATGAAGATCCTCTCATCAGAGGTTTTTACCTAAGTGTCTGAGGTACCTATGAACCTGACTGTTAGGTATTTCTCTTAGTTACTCACTCTTGCTATGCATCATTACTGTAGTTTGATAGATTCCTTCCTGCAGAACTATATGTATAAAAGAATGTCTAGGGACTTCCCTGGTGGCGCAGTGGTTAAGAATCTGACTGCCAACGCAGGGGACACGGGTTCGATCCCTGGTCCAGGAAGATCCCACATGCCGCGGAGCAACTAAGCCCGTGAGCCACAACTATTGAGCCTGCACTCTAGAGCCTGCGAACCACAACTGCTGAGCCCTCGTGCCACAACTACTGAAGCCCGTGCTCCTCAACAAGAGAAGCCACCTCAATAAGATGCCCGCGTGCCGCAACAAAGAGTAGCCCCCGCTCTCTGTGACTAGAGAAAGCCCGCGTGCAGCAAGGAAGACCCAATGCAGCCAAAAATAAAAAAAAATTAAAAAAAGGGCTTCCCTGGTGGTGCAGTGGTTAAGAACCTGCCTGCCGATGCAGGGGACATGGGTTCATGCCCTGGTCCGGGAAGATCCCACGTGCCGCGGAGCAACTAAGCCCATGTGCCACAACTACTAAGCCCGCGAGCCACAACTACTGAAGCCCGTGTGCCTAGAGCCTGTGCTCTGAAACAAGAGAAGCCACCCAATTAGAAGCCCGCACACCGCAACAAAGCCAAAAAGAAAAAGCCAACTGATAAAGAAATAGGTACCTTAAAAAGGAGTTATGGTAACAAAAATCTAAAACACGTAGCATTGGCTTTGGGACCAGATAGGTGCAGAGGCTAAAAAAGAAGTCAGGAGAGTTTTAGGAAATGCTGAAAAAGCAGCAAGAAAACTATTAGGTTCTTAGTGGAATCTATTAAAGTCATGAGGAAAATGCTATAGCAAACTGGTAGTCAACCAGTTATACTGTGGTCAGTCAAGTTGTATAGTAAACAAAAGTTTATAAAATATCGATAGTAACAGAAAAGTTTTTTTTTAATCCCCTAATTAATTTATAGACTTTGGTTAAGAAATCTTCCAGACAAAATGTTAGAAGTGTCAATTGGCTTCTTTTAGTGAAATATGATACAGTACAGGAAAAGAAATATAAGCTAAAACAAAACAATAATAACAAAAAATAAATATTCTGTAAGCATTATTTAATGCAATTTTGTATAGAAGGCTTACTGGGTTGGACAATAAAACTGTTTCTTAATTACTGTCTCTCAAACAGTAGAAGAGTTTCAGAGTATAAAGTGACCTAGAATAGAAGTCAGCAAACTATGATGATGGACCAAATCCAGCCTGCCACCTGTTTTTCTAAATAGATTTATTGGAACACAGACATGCCTATAGTTTATGTATTGTTTATTTGCTGGTTTCTCGCTAGAAAGACAGAATCAAGTACATGTGACAGAGGGCATAAGACCCACAAAGCCTTTTCTATCCCTTCCTTTTCTATCCCTTTATAGAAAAAGTTTGGCAACCCCTCTCATGGGGTAAAGATCAAATAGAGGGTGAGACTGCCCTCTGTTAAGACGTCTAAAAGATTTAAGATGGTACCTCACAGACCAACTTGACTAGAATTTAAAAAAAAATCTTTAGGGCAGTGTCTTAAAGTAGACTGATATACTGAAAAAAAATAGACATTTCTCAAAAAGAATAATAGATATGGCTTTTGGAGACATGGACTGGACTCATAGGAAACCTACAAAGTATTAAAAGATAATTTTATGATAAATTAGGAGTTTGGCATTAATATACACACTACTATTAACAGATAACTAACAAGGACCTACTATATAGCACAGGAAGCTATACTCAATATCTTATAATAACCTATAATGGAAGATAATGTAAAACATATATATATATGTTTTATATATATTCAGTTATATGTATATATATATATATATATATATATATATATATATATACATATAACTGAATCACTTTACTGTACACCTGAAACTAACACAACATTGTAAATCAACTATATTTCAATAAAAAAATTTTAAAAGACGATTTTACAGCTGAAAGCATCATCAACATGGATAAAATTGACTTAACAGTTGTAATTAAAAAAGAAGTCTCAGACACCCAGCAGATGAGAAAGATACTGAGCTGAAAATATGCAGTACTTCTCGTAGAAAACAAAGGATTTATCAAGGGATGATCCAGGAACCCAGAGGCAGAGTCAAGAGCATTGGTGAACAATGAACAAGGCATCATGTACATAGAGTAGAACCTGGCTCATTCCCCACCTTTGGAGTAAGAGGATATCTGGCAACAGGTAACCAGGTGGATTTTAGAGTAGCTATGGACCAGTGACTTCTATCTATCTCACATTCCTCCCCTATCTAAATAGTATCTCCAGTCCAGTTATCCTTTTCAAGTTTAACCAGATATGTTAGGTATATGGGGGTACAGATAATGTGTCTTTTCAGTTCATAGTCTCCTGATTGAGAGAAGCTGAAACAAGAATTTCATTTGAATTCAGACCTGTTACAGAGCATGATTAGCTGATGCTACAATTGTAAGAGGTTTTGGGGAGTCCTGGGATAGGAGAGGGCACATATCGAATGTGAGAAGAATATAAAGGATTTTTGGATAGAAGGCAGACAGTAGTAGACAACAGAAAATGGCCACAGGATGTCTACTGCTTTTTCTATCAGAGAGTGGCGACTCTTTTCCCTCTCCCCTAATGTGGGCTGCCCTTGTGACTTGCTTTGACCAAAAGAATGTGCTGAAAGCGACAGGGTATATAAGTCCCCAAGCCCGGGAATCAAGTGAACCTTAAGAATCTGCTCCCCATCTGGGAAAGTGTCTACCACCTGAGTCCAGGTTAACCTTCTAGAAGTGGAGAAACCACATGGAATGAGGTTCCAGATGTCCTAGCCAAAGCCCCAGGCAGGCGAGTGAACCACGGTGAGAATAGCTGAGGCCAGCTCAGGCCAGAAGAGATACAAAGCTATAAGCGCAGCAGCACAACTTGCTAATGCACAAAACTGGGATTAAATTAAATGGTTGCTGCTTTATGGCATCACAGGGTCACCTTATGAGGAGGCTTTCAACTTGGCAACACTCAGTTATATGATTCATACACAAAGTTCTGAAGCAAACTGTTTTAACCTGCATCTTGGATTCACCAGTTCATGTTTAATTGACTTTGGCTAAAGTACTAAACCTCCTCCTGCCCCTGCCTCTTCATCTGCAAAATGGAGATACCCTCCCTAAGAAATTCTAGACGCTCAGAAGTTGTTGTTGTTGTCGTCGTTATTATTATTATCATGAGCTATGTGTAAGCTAGCCTTTACTGAGTGTCAGAGTTAGACCCCGAGATACCAGGGGAAGCCTGGAGATTCTCTGCCACAAAGAAGAAAAAGAGGTAAATGAGGTATGATGCAAAAAAGCAAAACTAACCACCTCCGTTTTATAAATGTTTCCAGAAATCTTTCTGGTTGCGTGTTCTAGCTGAATAATAACAGTAGCTACTATATGCGGGGCATCTTCTACATGCCAGGCACTTTACATACATTATCTCTAATTCTTACAATTATAGTGCTTAGCAGTCAATAAATGATAGCTATTATTATGCATCACACTCTGTGGTAAATGCTTTACATCATTATCACATTTAATCCTTAAAATCACTTCTATGATAGGCATTATTAACCCAACCTCACAAAGAAAGCAACAAAAGCATGCAGACCTTAAATAATGAACCCAGACACACAGAGTTAGTAAATGGCAGACCAAGGATTTCTGTTTGGATCTATTATAATCTAAAACCTACTTTCTTTTTACCAGTACTACTCTGTATCTTGGCAGATGGAAATCCTAGATAGTGAGAGTTCTTTGTCAGGTACATATAAACACCGACAATGGATTATTTTCAACTTTGTTCTCAGTCGTGCCTTTCTGGAAGCAAAGGGAAACATAGAAGAAGCTGTCCACACTCCTTAGTGACTTCTACCAAGAGCAGTATTGACTTTCCAATGTCTTTCCCTGGCATGATTCATAACATCAAATGCATCCACCCCCGGAAGGAGCCTTTTGCATCACTGGTTTTCAGGTTATCTCTTGGGTTCTGTCATGTTGGGAGTGATGGGGCGGTGGAATGGACAGGGTCTCTGGTCCTGTCTTTCACCTGTTTCTGTCACAGAAACTTCACATCTATGTGTTTTATATAATTACGGTACCTTGAGAAGAATAGCTTAAAAAAGGATTCCTCTATTAAAAAAAACAATCAAACAAGCAAAGTCAAGTAATTCTGCTTTATGCAGTTTCGCATAGTATAGATGAGACCACTGGGCCCTGAGAGGGGAAACCATTTTCCAAAGGCCTTCAAAGATAGATCTGTGGTAGACGTAGAACAAGAGATCAGAAATTCTGCCTTTTTTTCCTTACAGGACGTGCTGTGAGGCTGTTAGTAGATGAAATTCCCAATAATCAATCTTTGGTGTGCGCAAAGGTTCTGTTTAGTGTCCCTTAAGCCCAAAAGAGTTAGCTGGATATTTAAATAATGTATTGCCATGGCCTGTATTGAGGATGGGATGATGGATGAAACCAATTCTAGATTCATCAGAATTTTACTTGGGATACCTTTGGACCAGGTCATGGCCGTGTTTAGGCCAGTTCATTTAAATAGTGACCTCTGGGATTAGAGGCATTGCTAAGACATTAGACAGAATGAACTTGCAGACGCTGTCCTGAGCATCATAGAATGTTTAGCAGCATCTCTGACCTTTTCCCACTAGATGCTAGTAACATTCCACCCCTGTCTCAGTTGTGACATATCCAGACATTGCCAAATATCTCCTAGACTACAAAACCACATTCAGTTGTGAACTACTCATTTGATGTAGGCACTAAAATAATTTATTTGATTATCACTTTTGAGCAGTATCCAAAAGAAAACTAAATTCACAATCCAAAACAATAAACAATATTGCACTTCTCATAGAAAGCAAAAATAGAACATGAGTCAAGACTAATGCAGCTTTTAGAGTGTTTGGTTTTGTTTTTTAACTGAGTTATAGTAACTGAGTTGTGCAGGCACTGAAGTGTTTGTGGATGTTTCAGAATGACCTGCTTTTCATGAACATCAAATTTTTGATCTATCTGCAGAAAGAAATGGATTGATAGATGCTATCAAATTTGATCTGAGATCCTGGATATAAAAAAAAGTTTTCTTGCTATAAAATTTTAGCTGCGTGTCACTTACATTATATTATGTCACATCTCACAATGACATATTGCAATGTAATGCAATGTAAGTCACATAATAGACAACTGCAATTCATAACTTTCTGAACAGGGAGAGTCATTCTTTACAGAGAAGCTTCCCAAGGGAAGGGAAGGAATCCCTCTGCTGAGGTCACTCATAGCACTGATACTGCTGGCCTGTTTGTGACTTATCTTCTCATCCTGTCTGTACTGTTTATTTTTCCAACTTACCTTCCTTTTAAAACGGACCTTCCTTCACATCTTCTGATTGTGATGGAGCTGTCAGTCAAGTGGCTTGTCCCCAGTGGAAGGTGGGGACTTACCCAGGCTGAACCAACAGGGATCTCAGGGCTGCTACTAGCCTAAGGTTGCATTTGTGTGAATTAAAATATGTATTCATCTTTTTGAAGTTACAGCCTCACAGAGTTCAAGGGCTTGGTGATGAGATGGTACCTTTCTAAAAATGAGACAAAGGAGATTGTGCTGGGATCATAGCTTCTCAAGAGGAGTGTGTGCTGGTTTTCAGTTGTCATTCCTCCCAGGGCTGAGGGCCTTGCACGGGGAACAACTGTAGCCCTGAGAACATTTCATCTCCATAAATACAGAGAATGGCTTTTGAGTCACATGCTCATCTCCTAGGTCAAACAGGGACCCCATTGTTTTAAACCAGGAGTTGATATGAAACCTGGCATGGAGAAGATCTCTCATTTACAAACACCAAGCTGTGAGATCTGTATAGGTCCACCTTGTCTGCAAGCTTTCTTTCCCACTCTCTGGAGAGAATGTACAGGGAAGGCAATATAGCACAGAGAAGGAAAGCAGAGGAGTAGTGCTAGGGAAAGACAGGGACCTGTAACATCTTCAGGGCACCTGGATCTGGTCATGATAGAAGCCATTTTAAACTCTGGACTTTTTGTTATTTGGGCCAGTTTACATTTATTATTTAGGTAATTTGAGTGGGCTTTTCTGTCACCTGTAAGCAAATAAGTTTTTAATAAGCATATGCACTCTCTCCATCTAGTTTTTTTTTTTTTTTTCTGTTTAAGAGAAGTGGTATAAGCTCTTCACAAGCTCTTCTGTGTGAAGCTACATTAAATGCATACATTCATTCAACAGTTTCTTACTTTTTTTTTTTTTTTTTTGCGGTACGCGAGCCTCTCACTGCTGTGGCCTCTCCCATTGCGGAGCACAGGCTCTGGACGCGCAGGCTCAGCGGCCATGGCTCACGGGCCCAGCTGCTCCGCGGCATGTGGGATCTTCCCGGACCAGGGCACGAACCCACGTCCCCTGCATCGGCAGGCGGACTCTCAACCACTGCACCACCAGGGAAGCCCCAGTTTCTTACATTTTTTAAATGCAGCCACCATCTATTGATCTTCCCTTTGAGCCCATGCAATATACTCTAAGGTCACATAGTTTGTTTTTTAAACTCCTTGTAACACTGTAAGTAATGCCTGGATGTACCCATCTTAAGAGGAGACTCGGCTGAGAAATGCAATACTTACAAAGTTCAGCTAACAAGCGATGCAGCCCATAGACAGAACCCAGTCTGGGAGATGGCTTTCCTACCTTGTGTGACTGTCTCTGTCATTGCTCACTTTCATCATTGTTGCTTCTGAGAGTACTTTATGTATTAGAAGCCCAAGGAAGTCACAAATTTGTCAGATCAAGGATAATAGAATCACAGCTGGAACAACCCATGCTTCCCCTCTTTCTTCCAATTTTCTCTGCATCATAACTTTTTCCCTTCTAAGCCCTCTAAGAAAACAAACTGTATATGCTGTATATCAAGAGGCTCAGACCCTCACATTGTAATGTGAATGGTCTTGCTTCTATAAGCCCAGCATCCAATGGACTTAAAAAAGTGGAGCTCGCAGGGACCCAGGGAATTGACTAGTAAATCATGGACTCTACCTGCTTAATCTCCACAGTCTGGTTTTGGCCTTGGTTTCCTAAGTTTCCCCGAATCTCCTAACAAAACTGACTGATGACTTTCCCGACATCTTATTTTGTTCTTTTCATCTTTGCCCTCCTATGGAGCCATAGGTACCCATGGAACAAGCACCGTGGCTGGGTGCTACTCTTAAGAAGGAGAGTCACAGGTGGGAACATCTACATCCCTACTAGTGACAAGTTTTTTTACGTTTTGGAAATTCCTGCTGCCATATCATCTGCACTAATTTGACCCTTCTTATCCCTTTTTGAGATCAGCTTATTGAGACCTAGGATGCATTTCAGGGAAGATTTTATATAGCTAATTTAACCCCTTAATTTCCATTCCTACCTGCTTCCTTCTTTCCTCTTGTAAGATCCCACCAACTTTGCTACTTGGTCCACTTGAATTATGGTACTAAAAACCCCACTACTCTCCTGTTCTCTACCACCTGCTCATTCTCATCACCCTTCTGAGGAGGAAAGGCCCTGATGAGAGAAACTTTATGATGCTAAAACTCCATGTTCTATACTTACAAACAAGACCCAGCACATACTCCAGTAACGTATTTCCAGGAGAATCTTGCACAGCCAAGATTTGGATTTTAAATTCTCATTTTACAATTCCAACATTGGAAATTGTGCTTTGAGAGAAATAAGTAATTCCTTGTTAATGGTGCTTTGCTTATTTTGAAAGACATTGTATTAAGGGATTAAGCAAGTGAGTAATATAATAAAAACGATGACTGCCTTTAGAAATGTGTTTCTTTATAGCTTTTACTTATAGAATTTGCTTATACTCTTTATACCCAGCATTATTTTTGTACTTGGGTTCTTGTTCTTTTCCTCCAGTTCTTTTTAGACGCTAATGTGCTTTTCTTCAGGTTTATTAATCAGAATACCATATTGATTGCAATATCTGTGAAATATGGGTGTGTATTATAGTTGAGGGCACATTGTATTTAATTGTCAGCTTTTTAGTGGAACATTATTTTTCTTAGCTGGATATACGTTAATGATACATCTCATTAACAGTATATTATATTTGGTGACATTGAAGTTTTAAGGCATCAGATTAGAGTTTAGGCTTTCAATCAGAAAAAGGCAAAGATAGTGTGTTGGCCTGATATGGTTTCAGGCCATTATGATTGGCTTATCTCCTTGCAAATGATTCACTAGACTATATTGAGGTATAGGTCCAATGCCCTAGTTTAAGTCCCTACTTTGTTCTATATGAACATAATAACCCTAGAAATATCCAAGGAAGAAAAGATACTAATCTAGGTACCGGTCAAGTATTTATGTGCCCCTAACTTTAGATCATGTAAATGTCACATCCTATTACTAAAAAGTATGTAAAAACTGTTTATGTGGAATTGAAGTACTACAAAACTCCCATTTCCAAAAAATAGTAAATATTTCCAAATGCTTTTTCTTTCCATTTAATGCATTTTAGACTCTTTGTATTTAAAAAAAGTTTAAATGATTTATCTGTGTTCTCCTTGTCCTAATGCACTGTGTATATATTTGAGTGGTTATGTATGATCATTGAATAGGATAATGCAGCAAGATCTTTCACCTTTTTAATTAGACAGTCCTTCCAGATTTTGGCAACATGTTGACTATCAGTCAGTTTTTGTGGCTTTCATTTTTCTATATTTTTTATATCATTTTCTATACCTATATAGAAAGATATCTTTCTATATCTTCACTAAATTTAGGGTGGAAAGTTGTGCAAGACTGAACCAGGTCTTTTAGCCTGATACAAGAGTCATTGTTCTCTTCCTAAGCATAGGAAACAAATGCTTTACTCTGTTTCTTAATAACTCAGTATCATTGTAATGAATTTCAAAGATCATTGTGAGGATCAGACACACACAGTCTAGAATCACACTTGGCATGTAGTAGATGCTCACTAAGCAGTAGGCATAATAATTTTTTGGTAGGCCTGCAATATCTACAGTAAATCATTTGTTTTAGTATTCTTTTTTGATGCTTCCAGGTTTTCTGTAACTAATACTGTGACATCTTCTCTGATGTTTAGCTATTGATTTCTAACGTTCTATAGTTTGAAAAAAGAAAGCACAAGTGTTTGAAAATTATAAATGAAATATCAACAGTTTTACTGAGCAAATGTTCTGGAAGTATAGTGTAAGGCATTGAAAGGCAGCAGGTGCTACTGGTGAGAATGTAGCTTTAGAAGCTTGGTAGCAAGCTGCATTCTGTACCTGGCAGGTCAGTCAGTGAGCATATCTGTGCTTCAATTTCCTCATCTGTAAAATGGCAATAACAATACTCACCCTGAACATATATAGTAATAGATAGATAGATATTATGTAAATTATCTGAATTAATAGGTGCTCAATAAATTTTAGCTATTTTTTTTTTGCAATTTGATATATAACCCATGCAGAGTAAGAAAGTACAGATCTGTCTTAAAATAACCACAGGACTTTAAAAAAATATCCTAAACAGAGATGCAAGCATACTTTCTAATCTTTATAATCATTTTTTATATTTCTCAATGAAAGTTATTTTGTAAGCAATTCTGTTTTCATGGTATGTAATGTTAGATTATTCCTTGAAAAAAAAGTTCTTACAAAATTAAACATCCATTTTAGAATAAATATTTTAGAAAGACAGAAAAGTTATAACAGGATTAATATAGCAGTATAGGTTTTCTTCTTGTTTCTTGCCTACCCAGTCAAAATGTGAATTTTATATAATTACCTGCATACATTTTACTTCTCTTTCTTTAGGCAAAAAAGATAATGAATTCTAGATAATTGTCTCTTAACCATTCTAAAACTTTCTTTATTGAACTTTAGCCTACCAACATTCATAACAAAGGCAAGTTTTATGTCAACTCACAATATGTTTCAGAATATGGCCAAAGTTATTTTTTATTTTTAAGATTTAAAACTGTGCACTAAAAAATTTTAACTATATCTATTACTGATCTACATAATGTGTAGATCACAATGTTTATATCGATTTACTTCCTAGGGCCATTAGTAAACTTTGTGTGCATGCATGAGTGTGTGTGGAAAAACCTCTTCAAAGTGTGAGACACATTTTTTATCCTATGAAAAGCATCAAGAATAGATGCAGATATACTCAAAATATGAAGAACTACTTCACTAATTTATTTTTGGGAGTCAAGCAAACTCTTATGATCATAGAGTTTATGAATCTCCACAAAATGTCTCACTGCATTTTTCTTTTAAAAACATTTTTGGTCATGCCCTATTTCTCCTGTAAGTAAACTATTCATATGTTTGATCATTCTTTCTTAACTTCGACAGGCACCTCTACCCAAAACTGTGTTCTTATCTCTGCAAAAGTTAGTTCAAACTCTACCTTTTTGAGAGATTTTTCTGTAAATCAAAACTGAATCCAATAATTAAATACCTTTATAAAACTCCTAACTTTCCTTGTCTCCAGCCTTAGAAGATAAATAAGACTTACCAATTCTGAAATATTGGAACCATGTATCATACATTATTGAGTTATTTTGATGTAGAGGAATAATTTAACTCTATAACATGTCCAGAAACCTGTTCAATGGGTTATATAAAACCTATAATATTGTAGAAGCATATCTTTTAATAATACTATCCAGTATTTTAATGTGGATGAGATTTGGTACAATAATTTCTAATGTAAAGATCACTTTCATTTGCATTATTTCTTTTGAAGGTTGATAAAGACAAAATACGTAGAGTATCTAAGTTCAGGTACTGCCCTTGGCATTTATCCTACATTCTTTCATTTTGCTCATCCCAGCAATTTTGTTTTGACATAGTTAAACACGGTCTGTTACAGAAAGTTAAAAGCCTTGTCCAAAGTCACATCTTCGTTAATTGGTGGATGTGGGACTTGTCTGATTTCAAAGTTTGTACTATTTCTCCTAATACCATGGGTTTGCACGCTCAGTATGTTAGAATAGATGAGTCCTTAGCTCCCAGCCCTAACCTATTCATTTTGTGTGAGAGGAAACTGAAGTCCAGGGAGAAGTATATCACAGTGTGACCTTGATGAAACTAGCAATGCCTGTCTGGCCAGATGAAAGCAGGAAACTCAGAGAAGGATGACTGTGTGCAGCACACCAGGCACCGTATCACCCTTTTTTTCAGACTGATTTAAGATGAACAGCCTTCAGAAGTCTGAGAATAATATACTCAAGCAATAGAGGGAGGAAATTCTAGTAGGCAATCTACTAGGATGAAAGCAAAGGCAATGAGTAACCCAAAGAGGTCCAAGGGCAACAATTACTATCTTCCTCTACGAAGTGCATCAGCACATTCATTCTGGTGGCAGCTTAGGGAACAGAACAGGCAACAGATAGAAAATGAATCCAACATAATGTCCTGAAATCAGTACAATACCATCCTCTAGTTGCCAGGGGCCCTCAATAAACATTATACTACATTGAAAGTTAGCTAAAACATGTTAACCGACAGGTCTCTAAACCAGCTATGCATAGCAACTGGAAAAGGCATGAACTATTTACAGGGAGACTTGGACCAAAACTAGAATGGATTCTAATAAACCTGCAAAAATAGAATCATCAGCCCCAGCTCACAGTGCTACAGCACAGATTGCAGTGATGGCGTGGATCACTGTGAATTTGGAAAGAGCTCACCCAAATTATTTGACTCTGCAAGCAGAAAAGCATTAAAGAGTATAGTTCAGCATAGTTTGTCTAAGCTCAGGAACCACGAGGACACCAATCTGAAACTCACAGGAGAACCATGTGTTCATGACTACACATGTGTGTCACCACCCCGATCAGCCAAATGCTTTGTAAAGATGGGAGAGGTGGAATCTAGGAAAACCTAACTCTTTATATAGAACCAGTTTCACAAGTTGGGTAAGATTTAAAGGGAACATTGTTTATGACAGTATGGAAACTAGAATGTGTGATCACTCCTCCATATCTCATAGTATTTTGCAGGCTAGCCTGTGAATTTCTCCATTGTATGACAAAAAGCCATGTTAAATTATAGCTGTTCTCTCTGAGAATTCAAATTAGTATAAGACTGAGTCCTAAGGAGAATGAAAATACTCTGTACAGGAGGACAAAAACAGTGTATATTTGATCCACTGTTTTATTTTGAATTTCCAAAGTAGTGCCTTGCACGTGGTAAGCACTAAATAAATAGGTATTGAATGAATATATGAGTGAATAAAGATATGGTGTGTTATCAATAACCTCAGGGGACAGTGGAGGAGATACTCCTTGACTCAAGACAGATACTCGTGTCCACCTTAGCAGTTATCACAGTCCTGCAGAGAAAAGCAAACCAAACTTCACAGAAACCTTTAAGCACTCCATTGCTCTGCTCACAGATGAGGGGAACCTGGGTTGTTATGAATGACTAGAAATTAGCTAGATGGAAAATAGAGGGAGCAGAGGATGTATTTTCCAGACAAAAGGAAGGGATATAAAAAACATAATTGGTTTTGCGTGTTCAACCTAAAGGATGTATAAGACGGGAACAAGGTAGAAGGGGGAGAGTGATGGAAAATAAAGTTGGGGTGATAGATGTCTCTCGTCGTTGCCTTTTGAAAGCACACTGCTATTGATTTTTTAAAACATGCATTTGAGGTCTCTGTATCTAGTATCTAATATCTTCATAATCTGGCTATTTACTAAGGTGCTACCAGCTCAAAAATTATATCATTCTATCAACTCTTAAATATCCCATTTGCCAATATATAGAGAGCTATATGCAATTGGATCAAGTCCTGTGGAAACCTACAATTTTTAGGTACTCTTTATTTTCTTCCATTGAT
This sequence comes from Mesoplodon mirus, assembly GCF_964341445.2. Taxonomy (NCBI): domain Eukaryota; kingdom Metazoa; phylum Chordata; class Mammalia; order Artiodactyla; family Ziphiidae; genus Mesoplodon; species Mesoplodon mirus. The sequence continues at coordinate 24,330,176 of NC_138995.1, read as the reverse complement.
TATGTTATGGTAATGAGGGTTATATTCAAAGAACAACTTAAGTTACCCAAATACTCTTCTTTTCCTTTTCTCCTTCCCCCCCTGCTTTACTCATGGTCAGTGTTTATCAGTAGGTTCAATTATTGGCCTTTCAGGTAAGGGACAGTTGAACAGCACATAACTACTTATCACCCAAATCCTTATTTTAGGTTCCTTTTTAATATTTTTGTTTGTTACATTGGGTGAATGAAAGAGGCTCAGGGGGCTCACAAATTTGTAGAAGAAGGAGAGAAAGAGAGGAAGGAAACTAGTATTTATTGAGTGCCTTCTATTTACCAGACAGTAAACTTAGCACGTTTTTATGTTTTTATTTAAATTAATATTTTCTTATACAAAACAACATAGGGATAATTATTGCTTTCAGTTTATAGATAAAGGCTCAAGTTTATTCAGTGATTCGTGCAAGTTCTCACAGTTCATGTTCAGAAGTGCTAGGATTCAAAACTAAATATTATTAACCAGGAAGCTTGTGCTATTCTGTATTCCACAAGGGCTCTCTCTTTTATCATTCATTCTAATTCATCCAAAGTCAACTTTTTAAATGTTTATCTATGCAAGTGTCCCCTTTACTGTTTCCAAATTATTTCTCTGCCTTATCTATACACTTTAACAAACTGAAGGATCCAAAGCACATGGTGTGATATTCGGGTCACATCCCTAGACAGAATGCCACATATGCCTAATGTTGTGTCTATAAAGTGCTCAAATTAATTCAAAATGCAAACTTCTGTGCTGAAAAGAGATGAAATGATTGTCAACTACATTTAATACTTTTTTAGAAAAGGAAAATTTGCATAGACTGACAGCTCATTTTGTTTCCACATCCAATTTTAATATCTGGTTGTTCTTACCAAAGGACAGTCATGTTTATTTGGCACACACAAAATCCCCAGGCCTATTTTCATGCTTGCAAATAGATGATAAATCAGTAAATAACATTATTCTTTAATGACACAAAGAACAAAGTGGTCCCAATAAGATTTGATAAATTTTAAAAAAAGTTCTCTGAGTAATTCTTTTTACTTCCCCTAATGTTCAATGTATTCCTTTGTTGTTCTATTTTTCTTTTGAAGCAAAAATCTCAGAAAGCAAAATTCTCAAAAAAAAAATAAAAGTTTCTATGCCATAAGGTATCTTTAAGATAACTGAGACAACTTCAAGATAACTAACCATGTGCCCATGTATCTCTTCATTTTTCTCTTTCAAAAATCCTCAGAATTAGAATTCTCTGTAAGAACCAGAAAAGATTGCTAGCAAATAGACAGCAAAGCTCTGAATCAATTCATAACTTTGAATAGCATATGGACAACACATATGAGCATATGCGGTGTATCTAAATTACATCCATAGGAGTCAGCAATCTCAGAACTAAATTGTCTTCTATAACATACACTGAAAAATAGATACTGTGCTGTGCTATGTCTGACCAGAGCAATAATTTTAGGATTTTCCGTTTTTGCAAAGGAAATTCTTAGCTTCTGAGGGTACTCTTGTATTATGATTTAAAAAAAACAAACAAACATACAAAAAAGATTCTGAGACGATACAAAATAACAAGAGTCTAAAAACTACTTAAGCAAAGAAAATCTAGCTTTCCGAACCAAGCTATACAGTCACACTCAACTCAGAAAGTGGAAGTACAGATCTGTTATCTAGTTTTCTTAGCTTGTACATCGTCCTTAATTACAGTTTAAACGACAAAATGAAACGTAAATGGCTTTTTATCAACGAAACATTGCTGGAAGCATAAACAATAAATTATGAATTACTGAAGCAGAAGCCTTTTTGGATCATGTATGCATAATGCTATTCTGCATATTCGGAATCCCAGTTGGCCCTTCTGTTTCATGCAAATTGAGCACCACCTTTTATGATTTAACACTGAGGAAAAACACCTTACTTCATATGGGTAAAAGCTAACACCATATATGAAAGAGACCTCTTATCAATGTTTGATGCTGTGGAAAAGTCTAGGTGAGCAGAGTAGATAGGGTCACCATATTAGAAGCATGCGTGTATAGGTATTCACTATCACACTCAGCCAAGCACACAGTTTTCACTTGATGCTTAGGTATGGTAGCCTGAGGAACCCAATAATAATGAATCCATTGTCACTGAGGGATGGAGGGTTTTTTTTTGTTTTGTTTTGTTTTTTGCGGTACGCGGGCCTCTCACTGTTGTGGCCTCTCCCGTTGTGGAGCACAGGTTCAGGACGCACAGGCTCAGCGGCCATGGCTCATGGGCCTAGCTGCTCCGCGGCATGTGGGATCTTCCTGGACCGGGGCATGAACCCGTGTCCCCTGCATCGGCAGGCGGACTCTCAACCACTGCACCACCAGGGAAGCCCGGATGGAAGCTTTTTAAAGACCACTTGAGGAAAGAGATATTATTTAGGAAAGTCTTCTGTTCGTTGCAAAGCAACTTGGTGTAATGGAAGAATTTAACGAGACTGGTGGTGTCCAGAAAGAGGACAGTTGGCTTAACAAGGTCCTCTTTGCTGTGTGGATAATCAAGGAAGGCTTTTCAGGTCTAATTCAGCCCAGATGGGGCACAGCTGGCTTAAGGTGGAGGAACAAGGGACTCTGTCTGCCTGGAAACCTAAATCCTGAATACAGGAGAGGTGTGCCTGAGGATTCAGCTGGAGAGAGGATGGAGGGCAGAGGATCAGCTCTGGCTGGCTTGGAATGTGGGAAACCCACTTCCACTTTCAAGAAGTAAATTTTAGTTTTGGGACAAGAGGCGTCTGAATTAAGTTGACATTATTCAAAAAAGCAAAGGAAGACTAATTTTCCAGCTTATACAAAATGATTCCCACAGAGTCTGTGTGTTGGGAGGTTGTGGATGATTTAAAACAACTTGATATGCTAGAATGGAATGTCATCTTAACAAATTGGAAATTGGGATTAGCCATTTTATGGAGTAAGCTGAGTTTAATATTGGCAAAGGAGAGAGAAAAAAATAAAAGCCTGCATATTTAAAACCAGGTCCAGGAATCCCAGCTACTTCGTGGCTGGTAAATATTTTCGTTCTTTCCCCACCTTCTTATCTTCCTATTTTTTCCCTTTTATGTTCCTATGATAATGCCCTTTAGACTGCAATACATTGCAATGCGTACTAGTGAGGATCACTAGTTTCACAACTACCAGTGAGGCCAAATTCAGAACTACGGTACAACATTCAAAAATCAACAGTTAAAGCTGCAAAGGGACCTGGTTGAGAATGATAAGCCATCTCTTCCATGAAGAGATGGAACATAGCATGGAAATTTAGGAACTAATGGATTCACATAAATAGGATCTTGTCCCATTTCATGATGAGTATTTTTCTATGTGCTAGACATTGGGATAATAGCTGTCTAAGCCCTCGGTTACTCATATCCATCAAAGCACACCTAAGGGGTAGATAGGTAGTATCTGGTATTACAGATGACGAAACTGAGGCTTAAAATAACTTGCCTGTAGTCAGTATTCTCACAAGGGATGTTTCTACAGGATAAAAAGACATGAAACACATAGTGATTGAAGTTGGCCATTGAGTTGAGATGGAAACTCCACCAAAAAAACCATGAATTATATTCTAACAGGTAACCATGGAATGGGTATTGAGATAACCCAAGACACACTTATTTCAAAGCTCTAATCACCATCTCCATTATCTAAATTAATTATCACAATCATGCCTTTAGAGTGAGGTTCTTGTTAATAGAATTTTGGTTAAAAAAGAGTCATCAAGAGGAGAAAATAAAAAAAACATTAGTGTCATCAGATATTCTGCTTCCCCCTCTGTCTTTCCTTAGGCCTAATCAAGCTAAGGCCAAGTCTATGTCTTTCCTTCCCACAGACCCTCTTTAGGGCAGAGTTTTATGTTTATCCTTATTTCTCTATACATGTGATTCAAATATTTCAGTATAAAACATGAAGACTCCCATTTCTCCAGCCTGCTTTCTGGCAATTTCAATCAAATCTTTTAACTACAGTGTGCAGGCTGGCGAAGATCATGTTTCTGCCAACCTCAAATATTCTTCATGCAAGAGATTTCTGTATCTGGAGAAGTTTCATTTATCTTCCCTGACTTGTTAATATGTAATTGCTGAGTATCTTCTGTTTTCACAATTAGAATGGAAGCCACTACTGAAATGCTGTCAGTCAAACTCCTTTTGTTTATAAATTCATCCAACTGGAAGATGAAGAAACCGATGTCTGAGCTGTATAATTGAGAAGATTCAAGGTGTTGTGGTTGTTTGGTGTGTACATGTGATGTGAGAGACTCATCACATTTTTTTTTTTTGTGGTACGCGGCCCTCTCACTGCTGTGGCCTCTCCCATTGCGGAGCACAGGCTCCGGATGCGCAGGCTCAGCGGCCATGGCTCACGGGCCCTGCCGCTCCATGGCATGTGGGATCCTCCCGGACCGGGGCACGAACCTGTGTCCCCTGCATCGGCAGGTGGACTTTCAACCACTGCGCCACCAGGGAAGCCCTCACTACATTTTTGACCTTTGTTTTCACCTTTATCTGTATTGAAGTTTGCTTTCGTATTCTGGCAGAAATATAATTCTCATATATTCAGAAAGAGAATTATTTATGAAATCACTCAACTGTATAGGAGACAAGAGACAGTTAATTTCTATCTCATTTTGTTTTTGATTATGAATTAGTCAGCTGAAAATTGCAGAAGGACCAAGCTGTATGAGAGAGGAGAATGATCACAGCAACTTCGAACTGAAAGACATGCTGCAAGTTTCTTAGAAAATGCCAAATACTGAAACCATCTCCCTTAAAGATCCAATTAAAAAGAGGGTTCATCCACCTATCAGTTATGGATTTGAATATATTGGCTCTCTCAAAATATTAACCTTCATCTGGTGGGCTAGGACTTGTAAATCATGAAGTTCTCAGTGGAGAAACATCAGCTATTGACCATTTTAAAGTCCATCTGAAGAAGGAAAAACAATTCTGAATATGAGTTTATCATTTGATTCTCTCATGTTTCAATCATAAAATATACCATAGTTTTAAAATAAATAATGTCTAGTATTTGAGTTTTTTTGGTTGTTTTGTGTTTTCTCATCATTAATAAGGAGTAACAGGCTCACAAGACATCTTTTTATCTACCTTCTTATCAGTATATCTCCACCATTTTAAACCTGACAACTTCTTTCCATTGCTTTGTTTCTAAATGTTAAGAGGAGACAAACTGTTTTTTTCCTACTTTCATGGAAACTATCCAGATGCCAAAAAAGTGAAACAAAACTCATGCATGTCTGATCCAGGAAAAGGAAGATAGAGTATAAACTTGACATATCAGTTCCAAAGACCTGTGTTCATGATTTATTCTATGGAGATGTTGAATATTTGGATCCTAAATCCAAAATCACAGAGAACATATGTCATAGTTTCCACAAGACAGTCCTGGTTTATGGTGTTTCTAGGCATAAATATAAATATAAATATAAATATAAACATAAATAGCAACCCCTTTCACTTTAAAAAATATCCCAGTTGGGACAATGTATGGTCACTCTTTGCAAAATAAATCAACACATAATTTTAAATAAACAATCATGGCACAGAGAGTGTTCTTTCTGTCCATTTTGTGATACCTAGCATCTTTTTTTTTTGCAATTATTTCACACACACACACTTGTGAGGTAACTCAAAACTTAAATCCTATTTTCTGGTTTCAAGATAAAACAGATAATCCACATGCCTTTAAATATTCTACTACAGGGTTTATTGAAATGTGTGATGCGGCACGAAGAGTTTTCCTAGGTGTACAAACTTTTACTTTGTACTAATTCTAAAAATTGGAGAAAACACTTGAAATTCATCCACTGTAGGACTAATATCTCCTCTTTAAAGGGTTTAGAGCATAATAAATATAGTAGAAAACTACACTTTCACAGGCACCCAGTAACTACCTCTCATTCATCCAACATATGTTTACGCAGTGTCTTTGACGGGCCGTACCTGTAATGGGCACATCTTGAAATTGCAGAATGCACAGAAAGCGCCAAGGAGCTCAGACCTTTGGGATGGGAAAACACTTCTTCCCAGAGAATCTTTAAATGTAGGGCATTTGATATGCAAAAATAATGACTAATACCTATTAGCTCACAATCAAAGTAATAAGCATGGCTCACACTTCTGCACAGACTTTCAGCTCAGTTTGGAATTGCCGAGGGGGCTCTCATTTTAGGCGTGGTCACAGGACTTCCACAAAAAAAGAAATGTTGGCAGTGTTATCCAAAAAACAAAGACAATGTACTTGGATGAGCGCTCCTAATTCAGGGAGGCTAACACATGTAACTCCTCTATTGAGGAGAAAGATCAAGATTTCATTTCCTTAATGTTTACAATAGTGGAAGCCAGCTGAATGAGTAATATCTATATAATAGCTTTCTCATTTCCTTTTCTGTGATGCATCCACTTTATCAAAGCATCCCCAAAGAACTAAGTAGCATTTTGTTAAAGGGTAAGGCCAGAATATATTTAACAAGAGCCATAAAATGTTATTTCACTTTATAAAGGAAGTTTTACCAAAACTCACTACCTCCTTGAAACAGAACAGAGAAAATGAACCAAATGTCATAAGCCAAATTTTACTCTTCAAATAGAGCATAGTTTTTATATAGACCATTCATAAATCTAAACAAATGCCTATAGTAAAGCCACAGGACAGCCCCAGATGATACATTTATTCTGCTAGTCATTCTAAAACAGCTGAAACTAAGGCTTAAATACTTCTGAGCCAAAACAGGCAGCTAAAATTCCTTGTTAAATGTACAGCAGCTTAGTAACGAAAAATGCACAGATGAGATAGACTTTTTAAAAATGATCTATGACCTTCATATGTAATAGACAATAGTTAAGGGAAATGGTTAATCCGAGCTTGGTTCTCAAGAAATAATGAAATGGATTAAATGTTTTCTGTGAGTAGAAGACTTAACAATAAAATCAGTTCATATTAGCTCCAAAATAATACTGATAAGGAGTGTCCTTCAAGAAGGATTTTCTGATCTAATTGCTATTGTCAAAGCTGGTACAGGCTTAAAACAAATACCTCTAATGTGTACCCACAAACCAGACGAAATTAGAATAGGCTTTCCCTAAAGACTTGGTAAACATTCAATTAAAACTTAACAACTGCAAAGTATAAGCCAGCCCCTCCTCTATCAGATATCTCCGTATAATGTACTTGGATAACATCAGATATCTCAGTAAAATTACTGGAACTTTCACAGGGGTTAAATCTTACTGTCCATTTTTTTTTTAAGTAAGGTGATTGAGGTATTCCCCGGGATAAAATTAACTTGCACATTCACAATTCCCTTATCTATTGTTTCAATATTGGAAAGAGGAAGTGATTTAATTACCATGCCTTTAGGCTGATAAGCTAAGTTTCAACTGCTCATAGGTGAAGAAAAATTATTTTACTGATATTTTCAGTCAAATTATGAAATCACATCCTATTTTCCAATGTATATTCTACCCTGTTTCACAATGCTAATGTATTTACCTTCATTTTTCTTGATGGTAAAATTCGGATTGTTGACCATTTCTGGAAGAAGACTGTATAAGAAATAATGTCCGTTTTTGGGATCATCTTTGTCCATGGCACTCACTGTTTGAATCACCTGTAACATAAAACTTGACGTCAGCACTTCTGATGGCATCAGAGGGCTTGCACTGCCTTTAAAAGCTGAGTGACATTCCTTTAGTAGAGTGATACTTTGGTCCAAGGAATATTTTTCAGTTTTCTAAGTTGTTATGGATGGTTCACACCAAGAATAAGGAGAAACATTCATCATTTTAAAACCTAGCTTTGATAAGCTGATGAAAATTAGGGTCATTACTTTTGTGTCCATTTGGTATCTGTGGCTTGAAATAGCAAATTTAAGGGTATTTGAAAATTCCACTGGGCAATTACAGGCTTCTTTCCATTTTGAGTACGTACGGTCTTCTAAAATGAAATTTGGAGTTGTTACAGTGATTGTAGTGTGGCTCTTGGGACGATCTTGGAGGTAAAGTACCTAAATCTTGAATCCTCATAACTCCTCTTTCATTTTACTCATTAGGTTACAAGTGTTTGCCAAATAGAATGTTCCTCGGCACAAACATCACTGCCACAAACCTTTCTAAAGAGTTGCATCTCTTCCCTCCCAGTAATGAATACTGTTTTTAAAGCTAGTGGATAACACATGCAAACAATGCTTTGGAGTGTATCCTGAGATGAATAAATTATAGGGATTAGAAGAACTACTACCCTGCAGAGAACTGTTTGGATAGATACACATACTCAGAATTGGTGCCAGTTGAATGTGCTTATTTCATTTGCAAAGCTGCATTAACTTAGTGCTAAGTTGTTCCTTGGGATGTCAGAGAATTAGCTTAATAATTCATATTTATGAGTCTGTGATATTAATAACTTCAATATGAAACACTGGGCAACAGCTAATGTAGTAAAAATTATAGCTTAAACTACTACTGTAAATAGTTACAACATAATTTCTACCAAAAAATAAATGCCTATGAAGCATGACAGTCAAGGGTATAATCAGATTTACCATAAAAAATTAACAGGGAAATACTCTCAGGTTTGTGAAATTTAGGGAATTATGATGCCTAATGTTATGTCAGTTTGAACAATTATGTGCCATTGAACTTTGCCAGTATCATTAAAGAGAAAAAAAATGGATCACTTCTTTTTGAGAAAGAGACATCATTACCTTGTAACTTATCACCTAAATAAGATGAGAACCACAATTTAAAAACATTTTCAATAGCTGTGAAGTTTTGCATTGTTATCACCCACATGCTATATGATAAGCAGTGCATCAAGGTTATTTGGGGCATAAATGAAATAACTTCTCTCATTTTCTATTTCTCTATTTTTGTAAATGGAACATATTCCTACTTTGTAGGTGTTTTACTCTTGGTAAAGACCTTGTGAAATGTCTTATAATTGTACTTAGCTTCAGTAACAATATAACAAAAAATAGCACAAAATATAACTCGTGGTGAAGACAGTGAGATAGTCATTAAGTTGATGGACTCTAAAATAAAGCTGCCTTGACAGAAGTCATAGTCTTATCCTTTACTCATTGCATGAAATGGAGGGATTTACTTAACTCTTTGAAACTCAGTATTCCTAGATTTTAAATAAAAAAATACTTTTCTCATAGGGTCATTTTAATTCTTTATGTAAATTCATGTCAATCTGTTAATATAGTGTCTGGTTCCTAGTAACTGTTCAATGAGTATTAGTCATCATCATTATTTATTATTTTTTGTTAAGGTCACTACCATTTATTCATGACATAGCACATTGATAAGTGTAACAACTTAGATGTTACACAAACAGGGGACTCGCTTCCATCAGATTAGGTGGGAAAGCAATTATATTTACTATATCTAAACAACTAGCATATTTGCCTTGACATTTAGGTGCAGAGAGATTCCTTGGGCCTCTAGTTTTATAAAGAAGAAAGAATTAAAGTACAAGGGAAAAAACTGTGAAACACAGATGACTCTTTTATAGACAGCCTACATGTACAAATATTTAACAGAATAATTTGACAAGAGCCTTCTTTTAGGCAGTTATGAAGAACAAAGGGGGAAAAGTTACTTGTGAGCACATGTAGCATCGTCTTCTCCCTTTACCCAATTTTGTTTCAAAAAGACTTCTATTCCCAAGTGCACCTGTTGAAGAAATCATTCCTGAAGTGTGTGAGCACATGTGAAGAAAAAGAGCAAACAAAGAAAGGATGTTTCCACAGTGGCTGTATCAATTTACACCCACCAGCAGTGCAAGAGGGTTCCCTTTTCTCCACACCCTCTCCAGCATTTATTGTTTGTAGATTTTTTGATGATGGCCATTCTGACCAGTGTGGAGGTTCCTTAAAAAACTAAAAATAGAACTACTGTATGACCCAGCAATCCCACTACTGGGCATATACCCTGAAAAAAACATAATTCAAAAGAGTCATGTACCAAAATGTTCATTGCAGCTCTATTTACAATAGCCAGGATATGGAAGCAACCTAAGTGTCCATCGACAGATGAATGGATAAAGAAGATGTGGCACATATATGCAATGGAATATTACTCAGCCATAAAAAGGAACGAAATTGAGTTATTTGTAGTGAGGTGGATGGACCTAGAGTCTGTCATACAGAGTGAAGTAAGTCAGAAAGAGAAAAACAAATACTGTATGCTAACACATATATATGGAATCTAAGGGGGAAAAAAGGGTCATGAAGAACCTAGGGGCCAGATGGGAATAAAGACACAGACCTACTAGAGAATGGACTTGAGGACATGGGGAGGGGGAAGGGTAAGCTATGACAGAGAGAGTGGCATGGACATATATACACTACCAAATGTAAAATAGATAGCTAGTGGGAAGCAGCCGCATAGCACAGGGAGATCAGCTCGATGCTTTGTGACCACCTAGAGGGGTGGGACAGGGAGGGTGGGAGGGAGGGAGACACAAGAGGGAAGAGATATGGGAACATATGTATATGTATAACTGATTCACTTTGTTATAAAGCAGAAACTAACACACCATTGTAAAGCAATTATACTCCAATAAAGAAATTTTTAAAAAACACATGAAAAGATGCTCAACATTACTAAAAAAAACCAAATAAATAAGAGGATGTCTTATATTCTGGGGTGGGAATCATTCATAACTAAGAGCATTCTTAAGGTGTATTTACTGCATGGAGCTCCTACAAGCAATACCATTTCTAATATTTCTAAGTCATCTGTATGAAAAAGACTCATACGTGCTGGTGAGTGAATCTACATGTTACGCTCTCACAACCAAAAGGGGCAATAATTTAGCTTACTTGAAGTACATGAGTATAATTACCTGTCATACCACATCTCAGAAGTTTGGTCTAAATATTACATCTGCAATAAATATTTTTTCCACCATTTATTTAAGCCAGGAAATCTGTTAGACATGCAACTTCTTGAGCTTGCTGAACCAAAAAGTCTTGGGACAGGGCCTAGAAATCTGCATTTTAAAGCCTTGTAGGTGATTCTGATGCATGCTTAAGTCTGGGATCCACTCTTTTGAGTCAAGGGAGAAGATTGGTGTCCATAGGTCTCTTATTACTGTTCATTAGAAGAGTTTGTACTGTCAAGTTCACATCAAAATCAGTGCATGATGTGTTGGGAAAAAAGTGATGAAATGTTGAATCTTTAAATTAACTTCCAAATATCCTATGAACTGGCTATGGTTAAGACTTTGGTTTAAACCATTTTTGACACTTCATTTTATTTTAATGCAATGGCCACTGTCTGATCATTTTCTCTGAGAGTAGATGCCTGGAAATCACTTGAAGGACTTTATGCTACTAAAATGTGTTAAGTTACCCATATTTAAAAGGCTAAAATTTTCATTGATATAATAACATCTGAACACATTTGGCTTTAAACAACAGAAGAAAAAGAATAGATTTATTCAAGGAAGTGCACCTCCACACAAGCAGATTTTATAGGTACACTGAGTTGATGGCAAATGAAAACTGCATGCATTTCCCACTGTGAGCTACTTTGACATCAGCTGATTTTTAAGTAATTGTACAACTATTTCATGAAAATGATACAAAAATTTCTGAAGAGGTCATAGATTTTTAGTAGTAAATATACAGCATTTAGCTTAAATATTTTCCTTTCTAGCAATAAAGTTAGGATGCAGTTGAAAAATCTAATGCTTGATAACTTATTGTGGATTAATTTCAAGGGAAGGTAAAAGCTAATATACTTCTCTATCAGAAAAACAAAGCATATCTGAGATTGGGCATAGGGAAATGAATTTCAGGGCCATACTTGAATTTCCATGGGAGCAGACTCTGATCTGTTTCTTGAGAGTACTGATTGGAAATCAAATGACCTTTCTAAGCGTAAAACTGAAAAGAAATTTTTTTTTAGAACTGTCGGCCATATCATAATTCTGACTCTAAAAAAATATTCATTGTTTATCAATAATGCTAAACCTCAGTTACATTGCTTTAATTAATATAGTTTATTAAACATTATTTTAGATTTTTATAGTAACTCAAAAGTAATTAATAGTAGTAGGTTTCACTGTCATTATTAACTTTTCAAAAGGCAAGCAGCCAACAAACAAACACATTTCTGATTATCTGATCTATTGACAACCTTAAAACTCTCTTGGAATCTATTAGAATATCCCCTGTGAGTTCCTGTAGTTATTGTTCATTGATTTGTTCTTAGATGATGATTTGGTTTCCCCCCCCCCCACTGCTAATTAGAACAGTGTCTGGCACATAGCTTTTTAATAAGTATTGTCTAAATGAATAAATGAATGGATGAATAAATAAATCATGTCAGGCATATTTTAGCATCACCACTAATTCTTATGTAACTTTGAGAGGTAGGTAGGAAGAGACTTATTAGAACTCTAGTGCATCAAAGACATTGTAACATCTGATCCCAAGTAAATTGGATAACAAACTCCCTACATCTTCCTGCTCCGCCTGTCAGACTGCCTCAAAATCTTGTTGGCATTCATATCTTCCACACGTGTACTTCAGTTAAATTGGGGCTTAGACTTCCAGTATTTTGGAGAGTGCATAAAGATGAACTTATCCATTCTTGACATTCATGTTCTTTGCTTTATGGATATTAAGGTTCCCTTTTGATTTCGAAGGTGGTGGAAAGAGAGTGAGTGAGGAGACATCAAAGGCAGTACAGCATAATTTTTGGTTTTCTATTCATTCTTTTGCCTATTATTGATAGTTTATTTCTGGTTACCAATGTAAACGTTCCTGAAATACTAGCTTCTATTTCTTAGAGCAGTAGTTTTCAACTTGAGGAAGGAAAAGATGATACATGAAAGTAAAATTGTATGAAATTATTTATATATGCACATATATGAAGGAAAAGTCCAGAGCTTTTATCAGATTATCAATGGTGTCCATAACTGAAGGGAACAAAACAAAATAGGCTAAGAGCCATCCCCTGAAAGGGCGGTCTTTGCAAATTCAAATTTTGTCTACAAGAGAAATCAGGTTACACCAATGATGACTAATTGAAAAAGGAGGACATACAGGAATTTGAGGAAACTATATTAAAACCCACATGACCCAATTATCCTCAGTTATTTCAAAACTGTATAACATAGTTCAAAATGAACACTGCTCATATCCATTTAATGGACAGTTCCTGGATACTTTTTTTATAATTTGTAAGGCAATCCAGTTTCTATCAAGGTTTTTCTTTTCCTCCCCAAAGTGTTGTCCCATGTCACATTTCTTTGCATGAATATATCTTTGTCTTTAAAAAGTATTAGGTGGCTATTTAGAGCATGTATCTTAGAGGTCTGACCTATAGAAAATACAACAGGAGAATGTAGATTAGATTGTATATGTTTCTTTTAAACACTAAGTGAAGTCCTCAGTCCTCTTGGTAGACATTTGGGGCCTGTGCCTTCATTAATCCACCACAGAACTTCTGACATTTTCCTCAGTTTCGTTCTTTTTCATCCCCTTTCCCTTTACTGTAACTAAGTTAAGGTAAAATGATACAAAGCAAGGACTCTTAAAGGATGTATTTATACAAAGTTTGAATTTTCCAGTTTCTCCTGTTTCTTATTTTCTTTTGCTTGTCTCTGCATATTTCATCTGTATTTTGTGCATCTCTGAAATGATCAATATTTTTGAAAAATTACTCCATCACTTGCTCTGCTTTGAAAATCTCATTAGTAAAGTCCACAGTTTTTAACATAATTTAGAAGTCTCAACTGCCTTTTTAGTCTTATCTCCTCTCCATCTTCCACTACACAACTTCACAGGAATATTTCCTGATGCCTCATTAATATCATAAACATTATTTCCTAGGCTGAAAATGCATCCTATTGTTTATTCTTCTTAAGCAAGATTTTTCCAGCTGGCTTCCATTTGCCACTAGTTGTATAGTTTTCTCTGAAGGAAATTCAGAAGATTTTATAATCAACTATATTTGGTAAATGCCCAAGACCATTTGGTTCTAGCCCTTTGGGGATTCATATGTATTTATAAATGCAAGGGGATCTTACAGTTAAACAAAACCAGTAGAAGATAATGTTCTTTAATTTCATTTAATATAGTGGTTCCCAATCTTATTGGGTAAAACATGCGCACACACACACCCAGACATACCACGCACCATACCATATACTGATATGCTATACCCTAAAAGTGTTTCTCAGGCTGTCACTTTAAGACACGCTACCCTCTAGAACCCCATATGAGTCTTAAAGGCCCAGAGACCTCTTTAATCTCCTTTTGAAGGTGTTGTATCTACATAGCTTGGTGGTTATAGCACTAATTCTATTTGCATCTCTGCCCTTCCAACAATACATCAGCTTCTCTTGGTACCAGATCTTACCCAATTTATGTCACTAACACAAAGCCTAATAAGACTAAAACTTCCTAATAGCTGGTGTCATTTTTACTTTCTTGAAAAAGACATGCTCATCACCATGGCTTCCATGAACAAATAAAAACAAGCATACACGTGCGCATACCATGCTTCCATCTAAATTCTTATTTACTAACTTGTAGGTTGAAAATAACATGAAGAGAGAACATCAGTCAGTAACAACCCAAGATCTGTAAACAATCCTTTATACCATTGTTTTTTCTGTGGATCATCAATCCTAATATTTAGGTAAAGGGCCAGAATAAAGCATGTGGATTTGGAATCATGCAAGAAGTTCAGTCAAAGCATATAGAGGCTGCAAACATGACTTCAAAAAAGATTTAGATTGTATGTGTTCCTGTAAGTTGATTCTGCTGTACTTAAAAAAAAATAATTATATTAGCCCACAGATTCATATGGGGAGGAGTGAAGTACAAGCCCTTTCTTCACTCTTGACAAATACACTTGTGAATTATCAGAGGAAGAGTTATTCCAATACAGGGAAATAGACTGTCCTCTTTTATATTGACCCATTTAGGCATTGTTTATAGTGTTTTGCTCCAAATCAAGGATCATAAATATATAACAATAACAGCGATAAAAACAACAAAAACAATACTAATAAAATATTTTGCTTTTGAAACTATGAAACTAGTTAAAATATATACTAATAATTACAATTATTTATTGAGCACTTGATATTGAGCTAGATATTTCTAAAATGTGAGAGTTTAAACTAACAGAAGTTAAGACCCATGGTCACAAAACTAGTAAATGGCAGAGCTGTGACTCAGACTTAGATTGTGCTAGTTTCAAACCTTCAAAAATTCCGAGTATTTTTCACTTTTTTGCTTTGTTTTTTTAGCTTTTTCCCCTCTGTCAAAATTGCACTCTAAAAGTTATACTTCTATTAATGACTCTCTTGAAATGTTTTTTTACATGACTTCTTCAAATACTGTTTTATACATTCCACTAATCTACCTTCCCCTTACTTTACCTAAAGTAAAATGAAAATCATATTTTATGCATTTTGTTGAGGCCATCAATTTCATCTGTTCTAAAATCAATCCTGTCTCTCTCTTGTGTATGCAGATAGATCCTGAAAGATGCCCTCTGGCAGGAAAGTTAAAATTAAATCTCCTATATTTATTGTTTCATGAGTGTTTATAAAATGCCATAATTTCATTTTATTGTTTCACATTTATTAGAAAAAGACCAACAGAAACTAAAAAATATATAAATATGGTAGCAAACTCACTTATTGCTGCTATTTATCAAGGGATAATTTTACTTTTCTTATTATGTGGAATGCTTTTGAATAGAGTGTGTTATTGATCACAGGAGTTGTTGGGTTTTTTTTTTCTTTTGAAAAGTGCTCACTCTTGATCAGAATCTTATTCTCATTACTATTTTTCTAAAAACTGTGTCACACAGGCAATGGAATTTCAAAGTCTGCTCCTTGGGAAGCATTGTGAAATCCTAGAAAGTACAGGGACTGGGGCACCTCCAAGAATAGACTTTGAAGCCCATCTTTCCTACTTTTCATGGCCTTAGTTAAGACCCTTACTCTTATCAGCCTCAGCCCCCATATCTGTAAAATGTCACTGCAACACCAAACTCCCAGAACGGTGATGTTGATTGCATGTTAGATGTCTGTATGTATTGTTTCATTCATGGAAGCATGCAGCCTCCCCAGTCGCCTCTCTCCACCTCCACTGCCAGCACCTTAGGCCAGGCTACCATTATCTTTTGCAATTACAACCTTCTAGATGCTCTTCCTGTTTAATTGCATGTGCACGCATCTGCGTGTGTGTATGGATTTTATTCAAACATAATACTCTTTCTGTCCAATTTCATTCTTGCTTATTACACTCGTATTACATTTGCTTATTACTCTTATTATACTCAGCCACAGATGTATTCAATTTTTCAAACAAACCAAGGTTTTTCTCCCTTTAGGGTCTTTGCACAAGCTTATCCTGTTGGCTAGAAGGCTCTTGTTTCCACTTCTTGTATGACTGCCCTTTCTCATTTTTGTTCAGTTTCAGCCTAAATGATATCCCTTTAAAAAGTAACTTTCTTTACAACACTACGTAAAGTAGATCTCTGCTTTTTCTTTGTTCTCTTCTGTCTATACTGTGTTGTTTTCTTCAACTCAGTTTTCAAAATTTATTGACTCATTCTATGTTTTTTTTTTTATTATCCCTCTTCCTCATTCAGTTCCATTGGAGAGAACACTTTTTTTGTTCTTTTCACATTGTTTCCCCAGGTCATATTACAATACTTAGCATCTTGTAGATACACAATAAATACTGTTCAATAAATAAGTGAATGATTTTTCATTTGTGCACTCTGTGTGAATAAAACAAGTGTTTCCATGGTAATATCTGAGAAACTAATTATTGAAATATCTGTCACTACTAAATCAGAATCATTCTGAAATTTTGTGGATATCCATTACTACATGACAAGCATTGGCTAGATACGTATCTATAAGTATGGGCTATTATCTTTTTTGACCTGTGATGTTCCCATGATAAGCAAACTTTATATTGCTGCAGTATTGGTCAGAGATAGAAGGGATTAAAAGAGATAAACCAAAGTATGTTTTTAACCCAGACGTAATTAACTTGATGCTAAATAGAACATCTCGACTTCTGTAGATGGTGATGAAGCTCAAATTATACTCCACTAGATTTATTTATAGTAACAGGGGAAGCTCCTTCCTGAAGGAAAAATAGCTGAAGAGGTCAGCTGCTAACTAATTCTCAAATAATAAATATTCTCTGAGACTGAGCAAGAGACCTTGAGTCACCCCTGGAAACACAATATTTTCAGTTCAGTCCCTGTGTCAATGAACCATCTGGAGCACATTACCCTAATTCTGTATGTATGGTAAGCAAGAGGTAAGCACCTGAAATGAAATCTTAGAAAGACCCTTCTGAGGAGATAAGATGTAGAACAGAGTTATGGAAGGCCTTCTGTCCAACACTGACCACTGATGTTCTCTATTCCTCTTTCATGTTTGGCTTTGAGTATGGTGTTCTCATAGTGAAGGAAGATACTGGTTTCTCCTGAAGGAGCTGTTACCTGGTCCTCCACCCATCCCACCAGAGTACCATTCTCTTCAGACAGAACCTGGTTTATCCCCAGCTGACTCCTTTTCAGCACTTGATAGATGTTTCCTATCTGGTGGAATGTGTCCTATACTAAGCGGTCTTTTCATTAAGATAGTTCCATTTCCTCTCATCTCTTCAACCTCCTTTCTGCCCAGAGGATTTGAGGTATTTTCTTGAAATTCTACCACATCTAATTTTATCAAGTGCCTACCAGAGAGAAAACTCTGTGAGGGGAAAAGACTGATGTTTGTCTGCCACTAAATCCCCAGTACCCAGCCAAGTCTTGGCATACGGTTTGTGTTCAATAAATATTTACTGTCTGATCAAAACCTATCATCCTATTAGACACATGAACTTTCAGTCAGATATCTTGCCTTCTAATTTTGAAATCCTCAACCCATACGCTCATTTCTGCTTTGGCCATTAAAGAGGAGCAAGTGGAGAGAATCTTTTTATTCATCCTGTTAAACTGAGGGCCAAGTAATTTGTAGATGACTATATCATGGCATTATTGAATTGGAGACTAAAGGTATACATCACCTTATAACTTTTAACTTAAGATAAATTACCTGTAACTATTGGGGGAAAATTGTTTTAAATAAGAGTAACTAGCCATCAGAAAATACCACATCAACATCTAATTTTGAAGTGGAGGGATTATTTAAAAGGATTCTAATCAAAAGGGATTCACGTTGATTTTTTATAATATTGACTGTGAACTCTCTTTGTCATGGGTGGTTGTTACTCTCTTAAGGGAACCAATTCAAGAAAATGTCATCTTTTACTTCAGAATCGTGGGAAGGTGGGAGGAAGAGACAGGACTTCCAGTTCTACTTTCAAAGTAAACCTATGACAATTTAACACAGATGTACCATGAACCAGAGATCTATCTTAGAGAAGAGGAAGGTGGCCTCCCTTTTTTCTTTCTTTTTCTTTTCTTCTCTTTTGGACTCTTTGTTTAAATGAGTCCAGCAGAAAAGAGTCAAGTGCAGTAGAATTCTCTACGTTCATGTGGATACTGGTTTTCATTTTGTGAGATGTTTTAAAGAACTCTTTACAAAGGCTCACTCAATCCAGAAGATTTTTTTACGGGTTGAGTTTTTTTAATGGCTTGCACTTGATTATTGCTAATGATTTTCAGCTGCATCATCTCCCAGGAAGCTGACCCCCTCGAGTTTAGCCTTAAATCCATATCTTCCAGGCAAACTAGACATTTCAAAGTCACCTGCACTCCTTTCTTTGAGACTGTTATAAAGCAGACATTAATTGTTGAAAAATACTGAGATGACTGTGAATTTAGTGCTAATTCAGTCTTTGACATTTGTTTTGCATGAATGTGATAATGAATATTCTAATTTCAAAGTGAGTCAGCCATTTGTATGGTATTATGAGACACGATTGAAAGTGTATCTATGTTGAACTTATATAAGTGAACACTATTTAGTGTGGATAACAAAAATGAATTTGGGAAAATGTTAAATATAAAAATGAGATACTTGAGCTATTAAAAGTGACTTAGGAATGATATAATGAATCAAACATGAGTTCTGACTAGCACAAAGGATTCAAGGAATTCAGGAGCTACTTGAACAACTGCGTGTGTATCAACCAGTCAGCCATATGTCCAAAAATTATGCTGAACAGACAAAGATCTGATTATCTTCATGTAAATATGAACTCTAATAAACATGCCTAAATAGATTCATTTGAGGATAAGATAGTGCAGTGGACACACACAACATAAAC
This sequence comes from Mesoplodon mirus, assembly GCF_964341445.2. Taxonomy (NCBI): domain Eukaryota; kingdom Metazoa; phylum Chordata; class Mammalia; order Artiodactyla; family Ziphiidae; genus Mesoplodon; species Mesoplodon mirus. The sequence goes on along the minus strand of NC_138995.1, from coordinate 24,310,838 downwards.
ATTTTTTCACAGACTGAGTCATTCATGTTGATTTGCAAAAATCATAAAACAAAGAATCAACTTTTTCTTTTTATTTTGATCTTGCATAGGAAAGCTGATGAAACAATGCATTTTTTTCTGAGGATAAAAACTGCTGAGGAATCATTAAAACCTTGGAAACAGTCAAAATCCACAGGGTAAACCTCCAGATTCCAGGAGGTCCAAAGGCATGCATGTCAATATCACAAGTGAAGCCAATGTGTAATTTTTGAAATATCAATGCCATTGACTCTCTGAACTCGTGTGATGAGTTTTGAATGAACAATGGAGTTTTATTTAAATTCTAAAGCATTTGACAGTTTCTTTATGATCAAAAATGTCTGGCTTATATCTCTGTGATTGTCTGCATTACCCCAGCAACAATCTGGCCCACACAACCATATCCTTGAAACTGACCTGCATATATTTTGATCAAACTCTCTCTACCAACTGCATTCACCAACTTAGCTAAATGATATTTGCTGCCAAGTATATATACACTCCATCCTCAAAGGATCACAAATAAAAACACTCAAAAGATAAGACCAATAGAGGGCAATTCAACATGATGAAATTAAGAAACATTGAAACTAATGTTAGAATATTATTTTTAAAAAGAGGTCATCTTTGGCATATGATTGCTGAAGGTGAATGTTTTGATTATAACAACATTTATGATGTCTAAGTGTTTAAAATTACTCAATTTTATTATTAGAATTTTAGCTTTTACTTTGTATGTGTGCACATGTATGTGTATCTTTTTTTGGTAGATGGAAACAATGCCAATCCTTCAGATACAGGAGAGTAGTCTAGGGGAAAATGCCCACTGTTTTATAGGAGAGTAGCAACTTGATCTTTTGTAATAGTTAAATAAAAGTATAGAGCCACAGTTCTATTCCTTTCTTAGGTGGAAAAAAGCTGACTCTTGTCAGGTAAACTGCTCGGCAAATAGTAAGTTGAATTCCTAACACCCACGTGAGGCACAAGAATAGTTGGATTAACAACTCCAGTGTCATGCTGTCAGCTGCTGTTTATTTAAATTAAAATGTCACCATCCAGAAATAAATTAGGAAGTTGAAAAATGATAAATTTCTTAAACATACAGTACTTTGGCACCTTGTTAAAATAAGTCTATTACATTTATGTTTTTTAGAACTTTACATAGACTATTTCCATTTTGACATTCAGAATATAGCAGGTTTTGTTTTCGTTCTTTCTTAACTCTCTCCCTCCTTCCTCCCTCCCCCCTTCCTTCCTTCCTCTCTCCCGGTCTCTCTCTCTCTGTGTCTGCATTGTCCTATCTAAGCTACATAAGACAGTTTAAAAGAAAAAAAGTTCCATCAATACATCAATACACAATTATCAGATGCTTTACTTGCATGTCTAAAACATGTTGTTCACATTATGTCTATCTAAATATAGCTACACCTTTACAGATTTAAAAATTCACTTCCTGCCATTGGTCTTCCCAGGGTTCCAATGTTATGTGTTGTTTCTACATTTGATATGAAACAAACATGCCTTCCCAAGGGCTTTTTCCTCACTTCCCCGTCATTTGAAGGTTAAAATTTTGGCCCCATCACTCTAAGACCTCCCCTGTGATCATCCATACCCTGAGATATTTTAAGATATAGTTTATTGGCTCTGGGTTCATGGCACAGCAGGTCATTCCATTTCAGGAGCCAATTTGGTCATAAGTAGGAAGAGAATTAACATCTCTGAAAGAAGAATACTCCCTCTCTGTTCCCATTTGGATGTTTCTTGCCTATGACTTTGCAGATTGTAAATGATGCAAGTGCACACTATAATGCAGGTTAATCAAATATGAGACAGTTGTATACAAACATATTCAGCATTAACAACATGGAGATATTTACTTGGCCGGGTTTTCCATTTTCACATAAAAATGCCTCATATTCGGATGCGAATTCAGGGGCGTTGTCATTGACATCCAGCACTTTAATAGCAACAGGTACTCGGGATATCTGACTGTGGTTCCCTATGGGAAGGAAAAAATAACATCAGCATTGAGGATAATTGCATTTTAATGTGCAATTCAACTTTCTTCTTGAAAGCTTGTGTGTCTGTTTCAACTTCCTTTAATTAGGGTGTTTTCAACATGTTGATTATGGAATCTGACCATTCAGCAAGGAAAAGTAGCAAGTGCTTGGCTGCTTAAAAAAAAGTATAAATTATTATTCCAAACACCATTTTCTGGAGCTTAGCTTGATAAAGACCATTTCTGAATAAATTAAAAGAGGTTTCCTTGATGAAGAAAGCTTTATTTTATTGATAAAGCCCATTGTACAAAAGAAAAGAATGCTGTAGGTGACAAAGATTTATCTCTTTCTTTATCTTGGGTAGACAGCCCATTTCTGCACTATTACTTGTTCGACTGACTATATATTAAAGATGAACATCAAAAACTGAAAAAAGACTAGAACCAAATCAGTTGTTGAGAAGGTATCTTTAATACTGATAAAAGGGATAATCTTAAAGAAAGGGAATCATATCTTTTATGAATTTTATTTTTTATTCAAAATTGACCTTGGGATCTTTTTGAGTAAGATAAGCCCAAGTTATTTTAATATGTCATTTTCATAAAGATTTTCATCAGTGTAAACAGATAATAATCTTTTAATCTTTCCAGGTCAATTCCAGTAGCACAGACCTTAATCCTTAAGCCTTAAGTCCTTAAATTTAAAAAATTATACACACACACGTGCACACACACGCATACATGCACAAATATGCATGCACAGAAATTTGGCCCATTAATACATTGCTGACTTGGCCCACATGATGATTTTTTATTTCTAATAAATGCAGTACCATTGGACTCTGACTGTACCATGCAATAGTCTTTTGATCGCTTGTAAATTATACAGAATGCATTGAAAATGGCCAATTATTTATTTGTGTTTCTGTGGCACTGAATATTTATAAGCAAGCTGGGAGGGGAAAAATCTTTGGCTTTTGAATATGAAGAAACAGACTTGTATTTGATATATCAGACTCTTCTTTTTGACAATTGATTAAATTCAGACCTCTGAAACCTTCAAATACTCATTTTTTTCATTACATATAAAAGTGTTTTAAAGCACATGCCAAATAATCACAGCCATGTTACAATTTTATAGTTGGTTACCCCACTGGCAATGCTACAAGATTGGAATTTAACTACCATGGCTATTCTCCAATATTCTAATTTGATTAACTATGGATGGATGAATATTATCCTTTGGAATTCCAACCACCTCAGTAATGGAACAAAATCTCAATTCCCAAAAATCACACCAGTGGCCTTAAATGTCTCACCTAATATGTCCTTTTTCTTTTACTGTCTTATGTCTAATGAATTAATTCATTCTCATTCAGAGAGGAGGCATGCAGCTCCCTAGCTTCAATGGAAGGGAAAGTTAAAAAAAGTCTAACACATGACTCTGAGGACAAGAAACTTACATTTTACCCTTTATCTACTTGAATCAGGTAGATAAATGAGTTATAAGGTATTTGAAATAAGGTCTCATTATGTCCTTAAAGATTTACATCTCTTTTCTAGTCTGATCATGAGCTGAATAGCAGCTACTGAAGAGTAAAAGGGAATCTAGTGTTTGCAGGAAACAAATGTTTGGAGCCCCATCTTTGCCTCCCACTACCAACATGATTCTGAACATGTTATTTAAGCTCATTTTATTCCTGAGGACACTGAAACTCAAGACCTTGACACCTTATTTACAGAACTATCATACACATTATATGAGAAGAATTAGAAGTGCCCAGATCATATTGGGCACATAGTCAAGTGTATCTTAGAATTTATCTTTTATAATTGCAAACATCAGCACCGTGCATATTCAGTGTGCACTATGTACAGTGCAAGATATTTCACAGAATCATCTCATTCAGTCCTTACTGAAGAGCTATGTAGTAGGTAATGTGATCCCCATGTTGTGGGTTAGTGATGTGGAGACTGACATTCACAGGGCTATATGCCTTTACCAATATGACTCACAAAGTAACTCCCAAGACTCCAAAATGTAGTTTTGGCCTTCCAAACAAACATGAGTCATTTTCACAGTATTATATTGATGAAGTTTAAAACAAAGTATATTTGCTTGTTGTTTGTTTACTGGTAAGGTAACTAATCACTGCCATTTCCTCAAGAATGCTTACAGGTTCGTTATAAATTTTTATTTCAAGTTTGACCACTATTTGAGGTTTGAGTACAAATATAAAAAATCAAGCTGGATAAATCTAATGGGTTGTACCACGACTGATATTCTCAGAATTGCACTAATAATCTGCAAGCCTCTGTGAGAAACTGAACAATTTAAATTCCATATTTTTCCTCATACTTCGATTTTGCCCAAAGTCCCTTTAGTTGATTGATTTTGTGATTCTCTGTATTCCAACTCTAAGAACTATTGATTAGTTAGTTAGTTACATAACATTCATTTCTTCCGTGCCACGTCTTAGACCAACTCTTGTGTATATAAGTGATTAGAGGAGCCTTCTATTATGTTTTAGTCTCGTTAAGCATTCAATTCATAAACAGACAATGGTCAACATAGACTTGAACAGTGAATAATAGATGCATTGTCTTCGAAAACTGCAGGTACAAGAAAAAGCTGTCATACTCTTTAAACATGATTTTGTTCCTGGGGAAGGGAAGAAAATGCTGAGCTGACTGAGTTAGAGTCACTGAAAATGGTTGATTGGGCCAAGTTTACGAAACATGATATTCTTTGTCTTCCCTCTTTCTCATGCCTTGTACACAGACACACACACACACACACATACACACACATGCCACAGGCAAACATGTATATACAGATTTTACTCTATTTTGGCAAAAGGATAATTATGCCAAGGCACATGTTCTTAACTTCTCTCTTCTCTTAATCTCACAGTTTTAATAAACTGCAATTATCTCTTAGATCTAGATGGCCAGCAGGTGGTAAAACTCAAGCATAGAGGCTAGAGAATCTCCATGAGCTTCTTTCTGGGATAACTTTCAACATTAAAGTAATATATGCTTTTTCTTATTGTAAGATCTGGGACAGCGTGGTGGTTAACTATCCAGGGGCCCAGATCCCTAGAATAATACCATCTAATTTTTTTCTGTTGTTAGAAGTAATGTAGGTTTGGGAGCTATCACTATATATTGTTAGAAGATCACGAGCATAGGGGCTATATCATATGATCACTGGCAAGTCACTGAAGTATTTTTTGATGAGATTTACAATTTTAAAAGCTAGCATAAAGCTTACTGACAAGAGAAGTTATGGTTTGTTTTAATTTTGTTTTCTTAAGCATATGAATGTCCCAGACATTTATTTGAGTATTTCTTGAAACTGCTAAATCAAGGAGAAAAACAATAAAATATAATAAAATAAACTGGTGCCATATATCCCCAAAATATCCCCAAAATGTGTTATCATTATCTATACTAGATGAACATGCACAATTGAAATTATTTCAACTTATAATTTTTGACACAAGTGTCATATTTAAATGCTGAAGATTCACTTTTATCTAAATTAATGAAGTGATGGGAGTTCAAAATTTAAAGATATTATAGAGCAATAAAAATTAATTAGATAAGCTTCTAAGGAAATTATTCATGTCCTTTGTGACTGGCCCCAAAATGTTTGCCTTTCATCTGATACACAAACATTAAATATAAAGATATGATAATTAGAAACCTGATTAGCATTCATTAAAGATTAATTTTCTAAACACAGGAGATGTGACAAAGTGGTCTGGAAGGAAAAGAAGCCCATTTCAATTGGCCACAAAAGTTGACTGTTTCCACATAATGATGGGAAAAAAGGCTGAAATGGCACCTAGTATAAACAACTCCTTGACTTCCACCATTTGAATCGTAGTGACTTCCTGTCACCTCTCTGTCACATAGCCTCATGAATTGCCCATTAATTTTGCCCTTTTATAATCAAAGTTAATGGAATACTGCCAAGTCTACATTACTTGGGAATTTGCTTCTAACTAGTTTCCACAAGCTGCTGTTTTTGCAGGCATCGATTGAAATAAACAGCCTCTCCTTTTCAGGCTGTAAGAGAGAAAATTGATTTGACAAATTTAGATATACTGGTGGGTTCAATAAATAATTCTTGACCCTTCTTTGAGTGGAAGGGTGGAAGGCATGAGCAGTAAATTACAGTCAACGGGGGAAATGCAAAATAGTGAATTTATAGTTGAATAGGGATGAGAGGAATGCTGGAAGTTTATAAAACAGGAAGATTCTAACTGAATATATGATTGATCGAAAAGATAGCAACTTAGGAAATTTAAAATACAACTGATGGGAATTTCAAAGAAGGTTTTGGAAAATAATTTCAGTCGTGAATTTAGGCTCTCTGGTGACTAAAGATAAAAATTTTTGATGTACATTTTGCCCATAAATGGTGTGGTAATTTCTAAATCATTAGTTATGGTTTATTAATTCATAGATTATTAGACAGCATAGAAACAAGGTGGAATATAATTAACCAGTGGACACCAGCAGGGTAGAAAATCTGTTGGGACTTTTAAAAAATTTTTATTGGACAAATATATATCACTTATATGTGGAATCTAATAAAAATGGTACAAATGAACTTGTTTACAAAATAGAAATAGACTCACAGATGTAGAAACCAATCTTATGGTTACTGGGGGGGGGGAAGAGATAAATTGGGAGATTGGGATTGACATATACAGACTACTATATAAAATAGATAACTAATAAGGACCTATACTTTACAGCACAGGGAACTCTACTCAATATTCTCTACAAAAATATTCTGGAATATTTTTGATAGTTTTTCTCTTTATAGTATTATTTTTATGTGTTACCCTTTCACTAACATGGCAACTGTATTGATGCACCAGTTAAAACACAATCTATGGGCCTCCCTGGTGGCGCAGTGGTTGAGAGTCCGCCTGCCGATGCAGGGGATACGGGTTCGTGCCCCGGTCTGGGAGGATCCCATATGCCGCGGAGCGGCTGGGCCCGTGAGCCATGGCCGCTGGGCCTGCGCATCCGGAGCCTGTGCTCCGCAACGGGAGAGGCCACAACAGTGAGAGGCCCGCATACCGCCAAAAAAAAAAAAAAAAAAAAAAAAAAACCACAATCTATTATCTCCCTCAAATACATACCAAGAAATTTCAACATCAAGGGAGCAGTTGACCACCATAATTTTAATAATTTTTCATTATATGATTGTGAAAATTCCAGCAAGCCAGGCTGTAAAGAGAAGTCATTCTGTTTTACTCCTTAAAATCTCAGTCATATTTAGATTAGTTTAGAATTAAATGAGAACTTTAATCATGGCTCTGGTATCAAATGAACAAAGCTTGTAAGGCATAGTTTTTTTATTAACCAAGTAGTAGCGCTCTCAAGAAAGGTAGAGAAATGCTTTCCCTCACTGTGCAAGTTGTGGACTTAGACGTATTTGAAAATGCCTTAAACTCTCTGGAGAAAATGACTCTTAAATGGCGACTTTAGTTTAAGTCTTCACTGACCCCTGTCTGTTTTCCCTACTGACTACAAAAATGCATGCTGTCTGGCTCCAGCATTTTCAAATGCTCTCTAAATGGGGAGAAATAGGTCTCTTATTTATTACATTCATCTTAAGTGAACCTGGACGTAGTGGAATCCTTGGCAAGACCTCACTTCACCTTTTCCTACTCTCTACAATGAACCCTCAGTATCCTTTTTCCAGCTCACAAGAGTTGAAGTTCTAAAGAATAAGGTAGGCACATTTATGGTTGTTAAATTCTATGGGAAAAAATTTTAGAGCCATTGAAGTAAGAACTGATGTTATGAACTTCTTAGATACTATTTATTTATTAAATATAAAGCTTTAAAACAGTCATGTTCTAAATAAAGGCAACATTAATGGCAGTTTATAAATGAAAAATTAGTACTAATGGGAATGGAGCTATTACATTTTCCATTTTTTTATTAATATGTTATATAATATTACCTACTTTAAAATAAATATATTTATTTATTTATTTCTGGCTGCATTGCTTCGTTGCTGTGTGTGGGCTTTCTCTAGTTGTGGTGAGCAGGGACTTCTCTTCGTTGTGGTGAGCAGGGGCTTCTCTTCGTTGCAGTGCGCGGGCTTCTCATTGCAGTGGCTTCTCTTGCTGCGGAGCATGGGCTCTAGGCACACAGGCTTCCATAGTTGTGGCATGCAGGCTCAGTGTTGTGGCTCGCGGGCTCTAGAGCGCAGGCTCAGTAGTTGTGGCGCACAGGCTTAGTTGCTTCGCGGCATGTGGGATCCTCCCAGACCAGGGCTTGAACCTGTGTCCCCTGCATTGGCAGGCGGATTCTTAACCACTGCACCACCAGGGAAGTCCAATATTACCTACTTTTAATTCTTTTTTAAAAAAATTTAAGCACTTACTAGTTTTATTTTATTTTAATATACTAAACATTTTAACTTAAAATTTATAAATATGCATTATTTGTCAAACTTTTTCCCAAGACCTTTTCTTTGACAATAAATCTGCTTCTAGAGTTCTGAGTTAAATTTACATAAACCAGTGATTCATGGCTTTTGATTTCCAAGTATTTTTTAAATTAAGGTAATACTGGCTTAGAACATCATATAAGTTTCATGTGTACAACATTACAGTTTGACTTCTGTAGACACTACTGTGCTTACTCAGATACTTTTAATTCTTTATTTATGCTTACCAATTTGTTTCCTTTTGTTGTCTACATTCTTTTTTGTTTTGTTTTGTGTGTATGTGTGTATGCATACATGGTTTTTATGTGTTCATTTTTGTTTTATGTACACCTCTCTTTTCTACTGTGTACTACTCTTGCTGAATTTGTGACTGGAAAATACTGACTCCCTCCTTTCGCAGCCTTAAGTGCATGTTTAAATCCTTTTTATACATCTCATCTTTCTCCATACTGTAAGAGGCGAGGAAACAAAATGCCGTAATGAGTTTATTATTCCTTATGCTCCCTTTGGTAATCTAAGTCTTTGCAAAATCTCTAATTCTACTCTGCCAACAAAAATTGCATTATGCTTCTATTACTAAATCTTCAGTGTTTTTTTTCCCTAATTATTTCAAATAGGATTGATTCAAAATTATTGGAACTGAATTTCTTGGTATTACTCTTACAATACAATTCAGTTTAAATCCCTTATATATTAGAATCTTAATAAAGGAGACTCACACTTTCAGAGGAATATAGATTTATCTAATATTCAGCTTAAATGCTAATTCAACACCAGCTTAGAATAACAGTTGTGCCCCTAATACATGCATACACGTACACGCACACACCAACACAGACACACTTTATTAGGGAAGAAAACTAATATTGTAAACTACCCAGCATGTATTGTGTGATCTGTTATGTACTATTTCTTTGAGGTTTTTTGGGTTACTGTGAAGGCATTATTTTCTTAAATGGGAATATGATTTCAGGCTATGTAAGACTGAAATTTATATGAGTTACATATCAGAGTAGGGAGTAAAGAACATCCAGTGTGCCTAGAAATCATGTGGACTCTAGTCACCTTGCCCATATTTACTCAAAGCCAAGAAGTGATAAAGCTGAAATATTAATCCAGGGCAGTTTTATCAACAAGTGAAAAAAAGAAAAACCCAACCCACAGAAACAAACAAAACTGATTATTCCCCACAGGCTCTCTTTAGCATAGCACTCGTAAAACATAACCTTAAAATATATTTTTAAGATGGATCACTTCCCAAACAATACAATATCCTAATAAACTAATAACCTCAAAAGAAAGGTTTGATGATTCCATTAACATGGAATTTTTATTAGTGAATTTATTTTTAGAAATATAATTTTCATATTTTTAATTATTTGGGTAACTCCTTACATTTTTTTTGTGTGAGATCAACTTTTGTAGTAGAAGTAAGCCATGAAAACAATAAAGTGCATACACCTTATGGTTTTATTCCAGTGTATTTTTATAAAATGAACATACCCATGTAACTATCACCCAGGTCAAGATATAAACAGCATCCCCAAAGCTTCCCATGTACCCCATCTCAGTCATTATGCCCTTCAAGGTAACCTCTACTCTGTTTCTTAACACTATATTAGTTTGCCTTCTTCAGAACTTTATAAAAACTGAAATAATATAAAGTACACACTTCTGTATCTGACTTCTTTAGCTCAATATAGTATTTGTAAATTCATTAATGTGGTTGTAGGCAGCTGTAGTTCATTCTTTTCCACTGTTTGGGAAAGAATTTCATTGTATACATATACCACCATTTATTTATTCTCTTACTGGTGGATATTTGGGTTGTTTCAGTTTCATGCTATTCTGAAAAGTGCTGCTATAAATATTTTGTGTATTTCTGTTGGTGTACAAATACGTGAATTCTGTTATGTTACATACTTAGGAATAGAATGAAAGATTTTAGAATTGGCTCCTTTCAATTTTAGCATATGCTTCCAAGTATGTTTTCTAATGTGGATGTGCCAGTTTACACTCTGACCAGCAATGTATAAGAGTTCAAGTTGCTGCATGTCTTCAAGAACACTTGGAAAAGCCAGTTATTTATTATTTGTTTTTCATTTTAGTCATTGCAGAGGTGTACAGTTATATTTCAGTTCGATTTTATTTTAATATCTTGATGATTTGATGCTAAGGACATATTATGCTTACTGGCCACTTGGATATCTTCTTTTGTGAAGAACCTGTTCCAAGTTTTTGCCATGTTTTAATTGGTTGTTTATGTTTTTCTAATTGATATGCATATTATATATTAAGGATTCGTGTCCTTTGCTAGACGTGAGTGTCACAATACCTTTCCCTACTCTGTGGCTTAATTTTTCACTCTTAATAGTAACTTTTGATGAACACAGATTCTTAACTTAATAAAGCTGAATTCATCAGTTTTTGCTCTTATTAACGTTAACACTTGTTGCAACTGATTCGTTAATTATTTGCATAATCCAGAATTTGAAAATTCTGTTACTTTTAGAAGGTATATTATTTTTTTCACATTTACATCTCTGATCTCCCTGAAGATTACTAAAATTGACGTTCTGAGTTAGAGGCCAGGTTCAGTTTCATCCACTCATGGATATCCAATTCACTGTCAACTTTATTGTAAGTCCACCTATGCTATCTTTGTCATTGAGTTGAGTATTTTTGTACAGGCTTGTTCCCGGAATTTTCTGTTTTGTATATTTTTCTGTCTTTATGCTCATACAATCCTCTTTTAATAACTCTTTATGATAGATCTTCATATATTGTTATCATGAATATGGTAAGATCAACCATTTTTCTTTTAAAATATTTTCTTCATTATTTTTCCCTTTAAATTTCTTTACACATTTTAGTATTATTTGTCAAATTGTGGGCACACACACACATATACACACACACATAGCTGTTGGAAGTTTGATTGATATTGCAAAGATTCTACAGATAAATTTAAAGCGGATTGTCATCTTTTACATTTGAATCTCCAAATCATGAACTATGTATATACTTCATTTATTTATATCTTCTTTAATTTCTCTCAGTAATGTTCTGTAGTTTTCTGTTTAGAAGTTTTGTATGTCATTCATTAGATTTTGTTACTATTTAATTGAAGTCTTTTTACTATTATAAGTAGTATATTTATTTTCTGAGTATTGTTAGAAAATAAAAATATGATTATTTTGTAACTCTTAACAAGCATGCAAACTTTCTTCATTATTGATAATAGTTTAACTTAGATTTTTTTTCCTTTTTATGTACTCAATCATGTTGTCTATGAGTAGTGACAACTTTATTTCTTCTTTGCGATATTTATACTTTAATTTCTTACCTGTATCTTACTGTACTGGTTAAAACCTTCAGTGTAATAGAATAAAAGTAGCAATAGTACACAACCTATCTCATTTCCAATCTCAGGGAGAAACCTTTCAGTATTTTACCATTAGGTCTGATATTTGCTATTTTTTTTGTAACTCTCCTTTAAGTTCTCTTATGTTTCTAGTGTGCAAAGAGCTTTTTCAAGAACAAGAGATGAAGGTATAACATTTTCTGCATCTGCTGAGAATGATCATACGTTTTTTCTCTTTCCTTTCCTCAGGATTTTAATTTACATTAATAGATTTTCAAATGTTATCATCTGTCCTTGTATTCCCTGGGTATAATATTATATTTTTATATTAACAGTTTTGATTTGCTATTACTTAGGATTTTGTTTATGAGAAGCAGGCTGTTAATTCTCCTTGTAATATTCTTGTTGGGTTTTAGCATTAAGATTATTCTGGCTTTGTGACATAAGGTGGAAACTGCTCCCTCTTTTACTTCTCTCTGATAAAGTATGTGTCATGTTCATTTGGGCATGACAATTTATGTGTTAAGAGTTAGTAATTGTGAATTCAATTTATTCAATAGAGAAAATGATAGACATATTTTTCTCTTTTTCTTATCTATGCCAGTTTGCACTGACTGCATTTTTCAACTTATTAGTCTATCTCATATACATTTTAATCCTTATTCCATAAATACGTTAATAATGTCCAGCTATTGTTTTTTAACATCTATAGAATCTGTAATGAAGTCCCCTTTGTAATATTTTTTTCCATGCCCCCTGCAGTGAAAGCATGGAGTCCTAACCACTGGACCGCTGGGAATTCCCTGTCATTTCTAATACTGGCAACTTGTACCTTTTCTATTTTTTCTTGCAAGATTTTATCAACTTTATCTTCGCACATAAAGAGCTTTTGGCTTTGTTGAATTTCAGGACTGTATATTTGTGTTCAATTTCACTATATTCTACCCTATATTTATTTTCACCTCACTGCTAGTTTTTAATTTTCTGTTCACTTTTAGCCTTTTTGAAGTGGATGCTCAGATAAATGATTTTTAGCATTTCTTCTTTTCTAATATAGCCATTTAAGGCTAATTTCTCTTTAGGCACTGTGTTAGCTGTATTCCACAGGTTTTGTCATGTCATTATTTTGTTATCATTCATTCTTTAAATGTGCTAATTCCCTTTGTGATTTTATTGTTTTCCATGGATCATTTAGAGACATATGACTTAATTTCCAATACTTGGAGATCATTTCAGGGCCTTTGGTGATTTATTTCTAGCTTAATTCCACTGTGTTAAGAAAGCATACTCCGCTTTGAGTGTTGAGACTTGATTTATGGCCCAATTTTGGCCATGTTGGGTAAATGTTTCAAGTGTGTTTGACAATAATAATATTTTTGTAATTTTTGAGTGCAGTGTTTTATACATTACAATTAGGCAAGTTGACTAATCATGCTAACATCTTATTAGGTACATACAAATTTAGAATTTTTATATATTCCTGCTGAATTTAATCATTTATCATTATGAAAAATTTCTATTTTGGGTAATATTTCTTTCTTCTTAGTCTATAGCTGAACCATTTTGGTTTTAATTTGCATAGATCTTCTTTCAATCATTTCAGTCTTTAAGTGTTCTTATATTTGAGGTTTATTTCTGATAAAAAACACGATTTGAAAATTGATTGCTTTTTTCCTAGTCTGACAAAGAATGAATGTCTTTTAATTGAAGTATGTAGTTTATTTAAAATTAGTGTGATTGTTTATTTATCTGGGTTTTAATTTCTTCTTGTACTTTAAAATTTTCTTCATCAGTTCTTTCTCATTTTTCCTCTTTTCTATTTTTTTGGGGATTCATAAGTTTCAATTATTTCCCCCAACTAATAGGCTAATGGGGGAAATGAAAGAATTAAAACTTAGGAATCCAAAAAAAGATAGAAAAGCGGGATTAGCCTATTAGTTACATAGTCTTCTATTAATATTATTTTAGTGGTAACCTTAAATACCATATTTGTATATATGTCACTGACTTATTAGAATATGCTTTAGAGTAATGCTTCAAACATATTATGTACAATGAAAGGATATGTATAATGCATTAATTGTTTATGCCATTTTGTTACCGTTTTCCTGTATCTAGGTTTTAATTTTGGAAATCAGATATGAAAATGTGTTATCTTCCTTCAGATAGAGTTTGATTTTCTCCTCACAGGAAGGTCTATATAGATGGATCATCTCGATAATCTTAAGGCTGGATTTCAGAATTTATGAGGGCTGATTTAATTTCTGGTTTTCCCTTATTTCTAAAGCCCACCCTTTCTATTAAATTGCAAAAAAAAAAAAAAAAGGGTTTTTTTTCGCTTTTTGCTGCTTAGCACACGCTCTCTCATAGCCTTGAAATCCTCTTACTCCTGCACATGTTAAGATTTGGTAAATGCATCATGGGAAAAATACATCCATGATGCTTTGATGTCTTCTTTTCAATTACCTCCTCACTGTAGACTTGGCCTCTCCATTTCTGGATACCTCTGTAGCCCTGAACTGCAGCTTTTGTCTCACAGTCCCATGAGACACTCATAAACTCCAGGTCACTGATTTCTGCTTGGTTTCTATGCCCTCTGAGTTGAATCACTTAAAGTCCTGAAGGAAATAAGCAGTGCTAAATTTAGGAGTCACTTCAGTTTGTTTCCTTTCTTCCTGGTATCTTGGCTTCTTAAGTACTGGCTGCCTTCAAATACCATTTTTTTCTCTAATTTTGTAGTTATTCTCACTGGGGGAATTAGTTGGATATAAGCTACCATCATAGACATAAGAAAAATACATAATTACCCCTATCCCATTGTGGTATAATATGTTCATTGTTTTCCCAAGAAATTTAAACTGTAAATCACCCTACACTTATGGAACAATGGACAAAATATTACTATAAAATGACCCTAATCCTCCATGAGTTATTGCCCAGCAGAATTCACGTATGGTAATTAAGATTGTGTTATCCTTAGTTAATGCTCTGACTACAAAGCCAGACCAATCTCTTGAGATTCCTTTCCTCAGTCTATGCTTTGGCCACAATAAATTATGCATTTATTGTGACAATGGACCAAGATGTATATACCATAATGAGTGACAAAAACAAAACAAATACATAACTCAAAATAAATGATTAGCAGAGGTGGTAGAAATGACTGCAGTGCAAGCCACCACCTCAATGTCAAGTACATGATAATAAAATGGATGATGCTGATTTATTCCCAGATGTTAATATTAAAAGGGTTGAATATATGTGAATGTAGACATAGATGTACAGTTATATCCATACGTCACTACTTCCTCCAGCTGCATTTGTATCCACAAAATCATCTGTGTATCAGTACATATTAGAAAGGCACAGAATATTATGTATTCTTTTAATAAAATTTAAAAAGATATATTGGGTGAAATATGTAAATCTATAAGTAATAGGTAGCACTAGGTGTTTTTATAATTGTATTTAGAGAGGCAATGCACAGCACCTATATATAATGGTATTGTGCAGCTCAGAATGTCTGTAAACCAATCTCTCTCTCTCTCTCTCTTTTTCTCTCTCTTTTGTTATAGATAAAAGTTAGGTGCTAGTTGCAAAAAACTTTTAAACTACCTACTCTGTTAAAGGAAGGTTAATAAACTCTTCATAGACTCAGTAAATCTATCTTGCAAATTTGCAACGTAGAGCAACAGAGATGCTGACAAGGACACCAAGTGTCAAGCTTACTTCAAAACATTATGAGAGAGAGAACATTGGCCAATAGCTGAGTATTCAATGTTGTTAGCAAAATAATTGCAAATAATGGTGAAAAAGAAAAAGCTGCTGGAGGTTTTTGTTTGTTTGTTTGTTTTTAACTGAATTTATGGAGAATGTCGAAAAGCCCTGTATGCTACCCAAAATATTTTAATTTCTAAAACATCAGGTCAAAGACAGAAATGAAAAGTGATTTTTTCTTAACACACGAGAAAAAAAAAAAAAAAAAAAGGATGCAAGAGAAAAGCACTGCCGGCAAAATGCTAAGTTCTATTGTTGGCACCTGCATTTTTCCTGTTGCAAATAATCCACTTGTTTGTGGTGGTCTATTCCGGACATGGCCTAGCATGATTGGGGCGGATCTTTGAATAAAGTTATTTGTGTAAAAAGTAACCTAACTGATGCCCACATATTGGCACATTCCTCTAGAACATTTTCAAACTGATAGTGAAATCCTACTTGGAAACCCAAACCCTACTCCATAATAATAATCTATGCCAGCCACATCAGAATGCCATTATCATCATTATCAGCAGCAGCATCTTCAGAAACTATTTGCTATTTATTGAACACGTACTCTCAGGCACCATGCTTTCTTTTTTTTTTTTTTTTTGAATTTTTTTTGCGGTACACAGGCCTCTCACTTTTGTGGCCTCTCCCGTTGCGGAGCACAGGCTCCGGACGCGCAGGCTCAGCGGCCATGGCTCACGGACCCAGCCGCTCCGTGGCATGTGGGATCCTCCCAGATAGGGGCACGAACCCGTGTCCCCTGCATCGGCAGGCGGACTCTCAACCACTGCGCCACCAGGGAAGCCCCATGCTTTCATTTTTATCCAACCCTATGGCTAAAGTAATATGATTATTTCCTCTTATAAACATTTAACAAATAATAATTGTAATTTTAAACTTCCATTCAATCAACAGATATTGACCTTATACTTACTGGGTGCCAGATACTCTTCTAGGACAAGAGATACCAAATAGAAAAGACAAACAAAAACATATTCTATTATATTCACACATAAATGGGGGTAGGGGTGGAGACTCTCAGGTATAGATGAAATGTATGAACAAAAATAAAACCAGGTAAAATAAAAGAGGCTAATGTTGGAACTCAACTTTTCGCTCAGTGCTTACAAACGATAATTACAGGGCTGCAGTATCAAGTTATAGGTGTGCTAACCTCCTTTCTCAATTTTCTTATCTCAAAAATCGATTCTCTCCTTTCTCTAATTAAAAAAATCTAATACTTTGACCCTGTGCATTCATCCCCAATATGGAAATGAAATGAGACTGACACCTTTTTCTTGATGATTCCTGGAAAACTGTATCTACTCTCAGCAGAGGCCTGTTGGCCACCAGTGATGATCAGAGTAATAGCTTCCAAAGGTCCAAGGTCAAATATGTCCTTGGCTACTTCTGCCAGTTGATGCTATGAGGAGGGTACAGTCTATGGGGGCGGGGGCGTTTCAGGGGGAATGTAATTTTCTTTTGAATTCATTTTTATGGAGGGAACAAATGATTTTATTGAATTTTGGCTATTCGAGCCATAACCTACAATACTGAGAGAGGGTAGTAAATTCAGTTCATTTGAAACATCTAAAATAAAAACTTAGGCAGTTTTTTCTCAAATTCTTGTGGATTTCAGAACATTCGGTAAAATCTGACTCAATGGGTCTGATTTGAGCCCAGAAACTTTTATTAGGAAAAAAAATCTTAAAAGGACTTCAGAGCTTTAATCAGGTTCAATATGGTAAGAATTGTAGTGAGAAAATCCCTTCTTCATTTAAAAATCTTCCTCTGTCTACACCATGAATCTTATTATGAGGGTTCAGAAGACAGCATTAATGCTTGTGGTACTTTTATATATTCTCTGAAGCTTTGATTCTAGAAAGAATCTGTCCTAGCATCCCCTCTGGCAGTAGAAATTTAGACTTTAAGCCAACTTGTAAGCAGGTATTATGGTTTGGCAAACCCTGGTTATCATTACTAGAATGTAAATTCCATCTGGATAAGACTTTTTTGTTCACTGTTGTATTCAGGATATAGAACAGTAACTGGTACATAAGAGGTCACCCTAAAGTCAAGATAATATCTGAGAGTTATTGAGAGGAGTGAATGAAATCATACATGAAAACACTAAGCAAACTACAGAATTTTAAGAGTTAGGCCTTGTTTTTGTCCCATGTTGTATTTTGCTCCAAATTTTCTAGTTACCTCCTTACTGACTCAACTTCCTGAGGTCTTGTCACCTCTGTGCCTGATTCTACAAGCACATTTTTCTCCTTAGCCATTATTCCAGGGAACTGAAACCATGTCATATAAACAATTTTTTCAAGACACTTTGTATTTTACTAGGCTAAAGGGGAAGAGAATAAGACTTGTTTATACCTTGAGGCACATTTTGGCTCACTGTAAGATTAAAGTGCTTTCCAACACAGCTGCTCAAGAGAAAAACTCATCAGTCTCCCAAAGTAGTGAGTTTCTGACCACTGCCAGTATGCAGTCATAGAACAAGGCTGTGGTAAAGGCAAGTGGAGTACCAGATGGTGGATGTGGGGTAGGTTTTAATATCTGCTCTAATCATTAAATTAAAACAAACATTGCTTTTTATTCTGACTCATGTTTAACTACCAAATTTATTTAGTAAAAGTTTATCCAGAGTTGACTCAGTGAAACTAAATAGGAATTGTTGTAATAATTTTCCACCTCATCTGGTTCCTATGTTGAAATTACAGGTCATGCTTTCACAGCACTACAAATTACTGTTTTTCCTGTAAGCAAGTTGACTTGGATTTATTTATACATAATTTCAGGATTTCCCCCCCACTAATTTCTTAATATTTGGTGATGATATTGCTCCCAGAATTCTCTACTGAAAAAATAAATAAATAAATATACTCTGCTAATGAGTTCCACTGTGTAGTTTCTCATCCCAACATCCATATTTACTTCTAATTAAGTGCATGAGAGCAATTCAGAATTTTATCATTTCAAATATTGCCTATCCAGGTGATTTTTCATAACTATGTGAGAATAAAAAGATTCTATAACTTTTCATTTCTTGCACATAAACCTTCATTATAATTTTGTCTCAGGAAAGTGTTGGAATTTGCTCAAAAACTATCTCACATCCTTGAAGTCAAACAATTAAAAGACACAGATATGATACAGGGTTTGAAATTAATGTATGCCTCATTCCAAAGCACATCCAAATCTCTTGCAGTTATATAATATTTGCCTTAAATATCAGCTTGATACAGACACCACAGAAATGGAGTTACAAAGTCATACACTAGCAGAGATGATTTTCCTCTAGAAGTGTATCTGGGGTGAAATAATTTGCCACAAATACCCTCCACCTTCTCTCCATTAAAAACGAACAAACAAACAAAAAAAAACCAAAATAGTCTGAGAGATAAAAAAACACTGGCTTAAAGGAAACATGATACTTGTATCTTGGAGACAAAAGACTGTCCAATCACATTTTGACCATCTCAATATACTAAAAGGTTCAAATGGACACAATTAACATAGTGAATAAGAAGAGTGAAAAGTTGGTTTATAGAGTAGTTGCATATAAAGAGTGTGGTAACTAAAACTCTGGACTAGGGTGCAGGGTCAGCCTAGAATTAATAACATGTTGTTTAATTGTTGGCATATAGCAGGAAACATATTTCCTCTCTCTACGCTTCATACTACACTTTATGAAAACAAAAAGGTAATTACATTGCATTGAGTTGTGGTGAACTTTCCAGTTCAAATATTTGAAGATGTCTGTAGAAACTAATCATGTTGTTATACTACCAGTTAATTATCCAATGGAATTAGGTATTAGCCAATGCTCTTTAAGCCAAGATAAATGTTAACAGTCTAGTACTAGTTTACATATTCTCCCTTCATTCATTTATTCAATCAATGATTCATTCATTCAGTAAATATTTATTGAAGACTTACTATTATCAGATACTCTGTAACTGTTGAGGAGATATCAATTTAAAGCATAAAGACATTCTACCCATGGAGAAGAATTCATAAACAGTATACATGATAATAACTAAATTATATGGTATGTAAGAAAGGATTAAATGCTAATAAAAACAAATAAAGCAGGATAAGGAAGATCTGGTACTGATGGTGGTAAGGGTTGAGCTTATTTGAGCAAAGACTTAAAGATGGAGTTAATCATGACTACAGCAAGAGGATGCATATTCCAGGCAGAGGAAATGGTTGTTGCAAAGATTCTGAAGGAAGAGCATGGCTAACGTCTGGAAGTATTCAATCACGGATTTCTGGATGGTTAGCAAGCAAAATTATTTTCTTGGGTTTAGTGATAGACTTGCACATAACAGTGACAAACTGCAAAAACAATTAAGCAACATCTTCTTCTTGATTATTGAGATTGAGATAATGTAAGACAAAACTACTCTAGGTTTTAACAAAGAATTAGGCTTGGGTTATTAACTTTAAAGTATACAACCAACTGCTGTGTTCTTGGAGGATATTTTATTTCGTTAGGAAACCTCTCTTCTGATATATTCCCACCTCAGAATATTTGCAAGAATTCTGTGCCCTTTTCTTTCCCCATACCTTGATAGGTTAGATTTTTTTTTTCTGTTTCTAAAGTATTTAGTGTATTATAAGCATGTGCTTAAAAACCTTGTAACTGTATCCCAAAAGTAACCATTAAGATTATTTGCTCATTGAACTAATATTTGCCAATCACTTACAATGTGATACTTTGTATGCCATGAGCTATGAGGATTATAGAAAAGTGTAAAATGTAGTCTCTGCCCTTGATGACATTAGTCTGGCAGGGAATAGAAGGCACATACACAAATAACTATAATTATAAATTAGATCATCACTGCCTTCTGTGAACTCCCATGTAGTTGGGACAAAATATGTACCTTCTGAAAGAAGGAAACATTTTATCCAAACCTTGAAGGAACAGTAGTGACAGGAAATGTAGAGAAATGACAGGATATTCAAGGAAAGAAAAAATAATATAACTAGAAAAGGTCCAGAGTTAGGACACTGCATGTATGCTGCATCTGAGGTACAAGTGATGAGCAATAAGGGATGACAAAATAGTATAGATACCAGACATCTATGTCGTATTAGGGTGATACAGCTTTTGTATTATTTTATCCTGAAACAGTTTCCTCAAGTTTAAAATCATAGCCACATATTGTTATTGATAACTGGTATTTCTGATAGCAGTATTCTAAAGAAGTAATTCCTCACTTAAACTGTTTTATTTTAAAGAGGCCTAAATACTACTTGTAAGAAATAAACTCAGGACTCCTAACATTTCTGGATTTCAGTGTAGGGTCTCAAACTGAGTTCTGTTCAAATATAAAATCCTTCCTCTTTCCTTGAAAAAGATATATTATTAATATTCTTTATAGAAAAATTTTAAAAGCTTTGGTGGATACGAGGAACAATCCCAAGGTCACATAGCTGGCTACCCTGCAAAAGGCCAGTCTTAAAACAAGGACCTTTTTTTAAATCCAAAGATAAAGCACAACAACAAATACACCTAACAGGGTTTATGAAGTAATAAGGGAACTACACAGATGTTCTCAGCTTTTAGTATGCTCTAAAGTTTTAGGGCTTAAAACTCTATAAGTATTTAAGAAGTACTTAATAACATTTAACATTTATTATTAATTTTAATAGTATTATTTAATATTTTAAAAGTAGTTTGAGACTATGTTAACTGAAACAAGTTAGTGTGGTAATTTTAAAACATGGCCCCAAAATTGTTTGACATGCCTCTCGTTGCAAGGTGGGGGAATATGTTCCACTCTGTTGAATGTATATTCTCTTACTAATCAATAGTATATGAAAAAAGTGAATTATGTCAATTTCTAGACTCAAGTTTACAAAGTTACCACCTTCCACTTCCCATCGTTGTTGGGATACTCACTGTTGGAACACAGATACCAAGCAATGAAGAAGCCCAAGCTACCTCTTAGAAAGGCAGCTAACAGCCAACACCAATGTGCCAGTCATGTGAGTGAGTCATATTGGAATTGGATGGTCAGCCACATTCAGGCTATCACAGCTGGTACCACATTCTGCAGAGACAAGCTGACCCTGACGGGCACTGCTCACATTTCAGATTTGTGAGTAAAATACATATTTGTTGTTTTATGCCACTAAGTTCTGGAATAGTTTGTTACATAACAGTAGATAATCAGAACAGATTTTAGTGTCTGGACGTAATGTGCTACTGTAATGAAAACGTAAAACATATGGCATTGGTTTTGGGACCAGGTGGCAGAAAGGAGCTAGATAAATTAGGAAGACTTGTGAAAGCCTAAAGGGCCCCAGGGAGAGTGTCGAAAGACTAAAGGGTGTGAAGAGGCTGTTGACAGGGTCTTATAGTAAAGAAAATAGGGAAAGTATTATTGGAAGTTGGAGGAAAGGAGAACCTTGTATGTAGTGGCTAGATTTTTGACCATGTCAGTTGCAGGTCATGCAGAAGAAAAGGTAATATACCTAATGAATTTGATGATTAAGAGATTCCAGGCAGAGGCAGAATTTTTAAAATACCACATCACTTCTTCTCATTGACTAAACAAAATGTGGATGGAGAGACATTGGCTAAAGAAGGAATTTTTTCCATCAAGACTGGTTGGATTTGAAAATAAAACTTTTTCATTTGCAGCTTCTCCAGAGAAAAACAATTCTCAAGTTAAGAAATATCTCAGTCCACTGATCAAATGCAGATTGGGACAATATGATCCTTTGTTGTTACTATCTCAGAAAGATCTGAGGTTCCTCATGGGAACTTTCAGAGAGATAAAAGTCTCTGTGAAGATTTTAAGGACAGGATAATCTCCCAGATCCTCTCTGTTAAAAATCTTAAGAGTATTGACCATAGCAGTTTCACTAGATTCCCAAGATCAAGAAGGGCTCATTGTGAAGAGATATGGGAGTGTAGCTCTTTTTTAATGGAGTGTATTATAAATTGATTTGTTAGAAACTTACAAAGTCTTTAAAGGAAATGTATTGGTTTTGACTAAAAGAGTGATTATAAAAGGACAACAGTAGAGATTCTTGTGGTGAGTGATGAAAGTCTCATTATGTCTTGACTGTGGTGGTATATACATGAACTGACACATGATAGAATTGCATACAGCTAATCTCTCTCTCTCTCTCACACACACACACACACAGAGAGAGAGAGAGAGGACAAGTAAAACGAGATATCTGAATAAGTTTGGGTAGATTGTATGATGTTGGTATCCTGGTTGTGACACTGTACTACAGTTTTGCAAGATGTTACCAGTAGAAGAAGCTGTATAAAGGGTGCACAGGAACTCTCCATATATATATATATATATTTACAACTGCATACAAATACATGATTATATTAAATAAATACTTCCTGATGATCATCATCTACCTAAGACTGAAAAACCAAATATGGTTTTCAAAACTATTAACAGAAGTTTTCAAATAAGGGAGGAACTCGCCTAGGTCAGTGCTTTTCAATTTATGGTACACATTGCAGTATGACTATCACTCGGAAACTTGTTAAATATGCAAATTCTCAGGCTCCAACTCAGACCCAATGAAGCACAAGCAATCTGTGCTTCAATCATCACCTCCAGGTGGGTGTGATGCATGCTGAACTCTGAGAAACACTAGCCTAGAGTTTTGTTTTGTGATAACTATTAAACATATACTAAATAGAGCCTTGCTACTCATATTTACTCCACTGACCAGTAACATCAGCATCATCTGCAAGTTTATTAGAAATGCAGAATCTGTACTCCAGACTTAGAGAATCCAAATCTGCCTTTTTATAAGATCTCCAGTTAACTCAAAGGGACAGAAAAGCTTAAGAAGTGGTGCCTTAGTGTATTTTCTGAACAACTACTATGTGCATCCCATGAAAATGCAGCTTTGTTTCTAGTGATAGTGAGAACATTTGGGCACCCATTTCCTGCTGGGGCAGGAATATTAAACAAGCTGCTGAAGATCACACATCTTAGGAGGAGCCTACCTAGGACCTGAGCTTGCACAGTACATAAAGGGACAACAGAAATGATCCTTCTGGTCTGGATCCCTCCAGCGCCTATGTTCATAAGCACGATGCTAAATTGTCCAGTCTTTCTTCATCTGTTAGTCTAGCTCCTGTGGGCCAGTTCTGGTTTCCATCTATTTACAACAGGGGGTGTCTGAACTGCTGACACACATTCCAGAGTCATAATAGATATTATTATTCACTCAGGCAGTTTTGACCATATTACTTTCTAGACACTAAGCTCATAACAGGAACCTCAGATACACCACCCAGGATGTTCTGGTTTCAGGATTGCAGAGTACTGCATGCTCTCGTCCTCCTCCTCCCCAAGGCCCCCCATTGATCCTTCCATGTGCATCACAAGGCACAGACTGCAAGTCGTCAGAGTGCACATTAGCTGTAAAATAATACTATTGGGAGGTAGAACTGAAAGGGAAACCTCTGGTTGTCTCTGACTGGATTTTCTGCCTATTTATCTTCTAAACTTCAATTCTGTGGAAGTTCCTGGCAGAACCAAGTGTTATCTGAATGCACAACTGACAGCATAAAAAATCAGTTATCATTTTTATGTCTAGGGTTTAACTTCAAGAAAATAGCAATATTCAGACTGAGTAGATGGTTTAGGGACTTCAGGGGGAGGTGTAGTTTTTTTTAATCCTTTTTGCCAAATAAGTAGGGAGGCATAGCTAGAAAATGCTTCAAAGCTGTTAGAGAATAGATTAGGATTCTGTATATTTTGTAGAATCTTCAGAAGTGAAATAATAAATAAACAAAGTTATATCTGTAACAGCAAAGCACACGGCTAATGGAGCAAGGTAGACCCTCATTAATAATAGCAACTAGTATCACTGAGCATCATACTCTAGTTTCTGCTAGACCCTGGAAATTCAAAGATGAATAATTTAGTGTGAACAATATACTATAACAATCAAATGAATGAATACATTGAATATAACTAATTTTCAATTTCAGTGTACCAGGCATGATGCTAGGTGCTAACTAGGTGCCTTCTCTACTTTAGATCATTCAACATTCCTATGATGTTGATATTATCATTCACATTTTACAAAGAAGGAAGCTGAAGCTCAGAAACATGGGGGGACTTTCCCATAGTCACACAACGCATATGTGGCCTAGACAGAATTCAAACAAAATGCTATCTTCCCAAAATGCCTTTCTTTGATGACAGAAGTAGGAAAGGGCATTGAAAAGAGGTCAAGAGCAGTCAGTTGAGAAAGGAATGGGTTTTAGATTCAAATCAAAGAGCACTACCCAACTTCAACACTTTTCCTGTCTTTCTCCACAGATGGTTCCAAATGTGCTCAGTTTATCTTTGGAAAGTAAGACTAATTACTACCATCTACATTAATCGTTAACCATTCACATCCAATTACTGACACAGCATAATAACCATTATACGTGTCCATAAACTGTCTGATTAATGTTGCTGTACATTTCGTCTTGTCTCCACACTGAACGAAGTATACCAAAGATTCTCTGTCTTCATACTCTGTTGTGTCATGAGCTTTGGGGAGGAAAGGTAGAGAAAACTGACACAGTGAAGGTAATAGGTGGCATGACATAGACCAAGAGATTGACTAATTTAAATTAGTTCTCAGTTCTCCAATGCTTATTTTATACAAAAAGTGTAAAGGGTTTTTAAAATTATGTGTAACATAGGCAAAATTATTTAAAGTCAATACATTTTTAAGGAATTTCACACATTCTGATTCCTTCCACTGCCAATCACCTTAGTTCCTCCAATGTTTGAGTCATAATCTTCAAGATAGCCCTCCCAAAAATAACTTTTGCTCAATCCACAGTTATCAAGTCATCCACAATTCTTTTAGTCAGATTTCTTTGATATCCAATGGAATATGGACACACTTCAAAAATTCCCCACCTGTAATCTTTAGGATCTAGTTTCCTCAAGCAATTTACTTTAGGGCCATGTTCAAGGTCAGAGGAGATGGATCTGCCTGGTTCTGAATTTAAGACACCCTCTAAACATTCATTAAGTTCAAATCATATTAATTCCTAAGCTATCACACCCTAGAATAGTACAGATCTTTGGGATATGCCAATACCTACAATTAAAAAGTTTGATTGTTAGGTTTTTCATAGTTTATTTAGCAGCTCTGTCTTGTAGTTCTTTCCCACAGATTTAACACATAGTTCTGTGAGTAAAGGAAACCACATAGTTATCCTGTGAGGCGTTTCCAACGATATAGGTCTATAGGAAAAGCCTCATTGGGATAGACCTCAACTCCAATGCTTATTGTAATGTGTAGAAACAATTCCCTTTCCTCTTCCCCTCAGAATATAAATATAGATACAGATCTACACACACACACACACACACACACATACACACTAATAACCCAACTTACAAGTTTAAGAAATAATTTCCAAGTAAATTAACTAGCTAGCATTTGTCACGTTTTCAAAGCAATACCACAACTACACATATGAGGTGGTTTGGTCAAGGCTCTTATTGCTATCCAGGGAAAATGATTTTCTATCTCATTTTATCTTGTTTTCTACACTTGAAAAATGGGTCTAATAATACTTGCCCTTTACATACTTCAGAGGAATGCTGCAAAGATTAATGAAATACATGTAAAGAGATAAATTAAGAGATCATCATCCTATTGGATTCTTCAAATAAAATTTCCAGTAGAACTATGACCCTACCAACCTTGGTGAGTAAGGCAGATATAAGAATGCAGGAATAATGCAATTTTTAAAGAGCTTTTTGTTGTTTGAATCAAGTGCTTAAATCAAATGCCTAAATCTCAAACAGATCTGAGAAACTAAACAATTTTTCAGGAAAAAAAGAAAAAAAGAATGAAAACATCTGAGAATTAAGAAACCAACAAAGGGGATGATCTTCAAATGCTGCAAGCTGACACTTCAGTTGGCACCCAACCTTCAGATGGGATTACTATCATTAGACCCATGATTCCAAAGACTTAATAAATGGACAATTAGGGTTTATTTCTCCTGGAATTTATCAAAATTAGTTGAGATACTCGTCTAGCCTTTCCCCCACCTCTGTTACTCGGCTGAATGTGGATAAATTCCAGTTGATTTAATTTTTCATTTCTGCTGCCAGATGTTTTGACATCACATATTATAGGCATCTAATTGTTTAAAAATGCTCTCGCATTAATGCAGGAGAGTTCTACTGTTTTCTGCCTTCTAGGCTTTAACTATGATAAGAAAGGAAGTAAATTGTTTTCAAATATGAAACAAGGTCTGAAATTCACATCTGGCTTGACCCAGTACTTCAACAATAGACCAATATAAACTTTTTATTTATTTATTTTAATTAATTGATTGATTTTATTTATTTATTTTTGGCTGCGTTTGTCTTCATTGCTGTGCACGGGCTTTCTCTAGTTGCAGCGAGCAGGGGCTACTTTTGGTTTTGGTGCATGGGCTTTTCATTGCGGTGGCTTCTCTTGTTGCAGAGCACGGGCTCTAGGCGTGTGGGCTCAGTAGTTGTGGCACAAGGGCTTAGTTGCTCCACGGCATGTGGGATCTTCCCGGACCAGGGCTTGAACCCGTGTACCCTGCATTGGCAGGCAGATTCTTAACCACTGCGCCACCAGGGAAGCCCTAAACTTTTTAAATTAGCTGCATTCCTTTGAGAAACCCAAGGCTGATTCCATGGGAGGAGAGAAAGGAGTCAGAGAGAGAGGAGAGAGAGACTCTACATCCAGAATAAATTTAGTTATTTGCAAGGAGTCCATGTGCTATTAACTTGAATATAGTCTACTGATGTAGAAAGACAGACTTGGTAGACATTTTCCTTTTAGAAAGTGCTCATTCAGTGATCTTGAGGAAATTACCTCCATATATCTCAATATTATAAAATGAAGATAATATAATCTATTTACTTAACAGTCTCTTATCTCAATATTTATTGTACTAAAAAAAGTTAATAGTCTTTTGTCCATGCAAGTTACTTATGGTATGAAGAGGAGCTTCAGGCCAACATTATCCTGGCACCTTAAAAACAAGATCAAACTTCTGAGCCTCAAGCATACACAACTCCAGGGATGCATTTATGTGCTTTGGAGAAGACAATCTGCAGAGAGGTGAGAGGATGAGCACTATATAAGGAGCAGGGCAGCAGCCATCTTGCTTCCTTGAAGACAGTGGAAACACGACCATTCTCAATTCGATCTCTTCTGATGTGCTAACACTTTTCAAGGTGTTTACCAAGATGATTTCTGCCTGATTTAAAAGTGTGTGTGACACTCTTTATACAGTTCCTAGGTAAAATAACTACTCCAGGGGCTTCCCTGGTGGCGCAGTGGTTTAGAGTCCGCCTGCCAATGCAGGGGACGCGGGTTTGTGCCCCGGTCCGGGAAGATCCCACATGCCGCGAAGCAGCTGGGCCCGTGAGCCATGGCCGCTGAGCCTGCGCGTCCGGAGCCTGTGCTCCGCAACGGGAGAGGCCACAACAGTGAGAGGGCCACGTACCACAAAAAATAATAAAATAAAATAAAATAAAATACTCCATAAAATTGATGGTAATACACGGAGTGACCAAGAGGTGGTATTATTGTTACCATCCTCACAGTCTGTATTACCAGAATCGATCTGGTACATATCTGTTCTTGCAAAATGAATATTAGTGAAGCACATGCTAATTACAGATTCATGAAAAGTCTTAGGGTTACAGAATGACTTTACACTGTCTAGCAGAATGATCTTGAGAAAACAACTCAAGCTTTCTAACTTTCAGCTACATCATCTGAAATGTAGGATAATACAACCAGCCCTGGCTTATTTTCATGTTGTTGTTTTGAGGCTTCAATGTTGTAAAGAATAAAGAATCAGTTTACAAAATATATAAAAATAGAAATGTAAGGAATTCCTATTACTAGCAGAGATGAAATCTGGAGGCCAAAGTTATCCTTATCTGGCAAGAGCCTCACTTTCATGACTAAATTTTCCAAAATATCATTCACCTTGCTACGTTCACTGAGATTTAGGGTTTTGTCCTCAGCTTTGTGGGAACAGAAACTTTATTCTGTCAGCACATTCCTGAAGAGAATGGTGCTTCAGCACAGATATGCATTAGCCAAGCCCATGGAAGACACTTGCTTAACAAGAATGTGAATACATTAATTTACAATGAAAATAAAATGTCCGCCAAAGGCTTTGTAGTGTGGCACAATGGTTAAGGCAGAGGTTCTGGTGTCAGACAAACGTAGGTTCAAAGTTTGGCTCCACCAAGTACTAGTTGTAAAGTCCTTAAAGCTTAAAGAGACACAATAGCTATCTGATTTTCTCATGTGCACAATGTAGATAATATAATTTCTAACCACACAGGAAAGTTTTGTAAAATACATGGGTGACTACTCAGAATGCTGTGTCAAGCTCTGAGGAAAGTAAGTTCAAGAAATCATGGAATGATAGTTGTTGTTGTTGTCATTATTATCATCATCATCTAGGTCAGCATATTTTACTGCAGCGTTTCTAAAATTGAATAAAATAGTCACAAAAATTGGCTTGAAAAAACATGGAGTGAGAGGAATGGGAGTTAGATGTGCAATTTAAATCCTGGCAGCCCTGTGCTCTGTTAATCCGCCTATTTCTAGAGGCAGGGCTAGTCCTGAAAGAGCACATCAGGCTTGGTCCTTATACTGGGGTGTCACTCCCTGGAAGACCTCAATGGGCCCCCCTGCCTTTATCTCTGTGACATACTTAATTCCCTATTCCTGCTCATATGCCTCTCTGAAAGAGTAACAATACCCGGGATTTAGCAGAAGGCAAGTAAGTCTTGATCTGTCCTGACAAAATGCTGTCTCGAGAGAAGGCAGCCTTATTTGATGAGACCCTAGAAATGTCAATTATAATGTCAATCTATTTCCACTGAGGATAACTTCATTTTCATTCTGCTATTAACAATGACCAACATGTAGTGAGCTCTTACTCTCTATACTAAACCAAGAATCCTATGAAAGATGTTATATACATTACTTCTTTCAATATCCAACCTACATTTTGCTGGTGATAAATTATTTTATCAATATGATATCTAAGATATAGCAATACTTTTTGCTGTTACTATATCTCAAACTAATTGAGAAGATAAATGCCTTCCTAAGGCTATGGTTCTTAAACAGTTTGGTCTCAGGGCCTCCTTATACACTTAAAAGTAACTGAAGAAATCAAAAAGCTTTTATTTATAAAAACATGTTACTAGCTTATATCTCTCAATATTTACCAACTAGAAATCACAACTAATTTTTAAAACAAAATAATACACATACACACACACATTTCATTAGCCATTGAGCAATGATACCAACACATGTCATGTAGCCTTTGGAAAACTCCACTCTCACGTGTGAGAACATGAGAGAGAAAAAGGCAAATAGCATCTGTGTATTATTATAAACACACTGTGACCTCATGGAACCCCTAAAAGACTTTACGCTAGACCATATTTGAATATGCTGTTTCAAAGGATTAAAGATTTTTGCTTCCCCCACATGTTCCCCTGTATATTTCAACCATTCTATGATTTTTTTTAAGACTAGGGGCTATGGTAGGTGAAGCATACAACACTATAGAAAAATGTTATTATGTACACCTTACAAATGATGAAAATGAGGCTTAGAAAGGATAAGCGCTTTTCCTAACATCACATGAGTTACAGGTACTGTAGTTAGCTTACAACCCCATATCTTTCTGTCCCCAAACCTGTGCTCTTCATTATCATATTATGCTGCAGCCACTGAAGATCCATCAACCTGAGATGGATGAGAACTTAGTGATGGTCTCATTTTATCCACAGGCTAAAGAGAACTCTGAAGTCCAGAAGTACCATGGCGGAAGAGTAAGACGCAGAGATCACCTTCCTCCCCACAGATACACCAGAAATACATCTACACGTGGAACAACTCCTACAGAACACCTACTGCACGCTGGCAGAAGACCTCAGACCTCCCAAAAGGCAAGAAACTCCCCACATACCTGGGTATGGCAAAAGAAAAAACAGAGACAAAAGAATAGGGACGGGACCTGCACCAGTGGGAGGGAGCCGTGAAGGAGGAAAGGTTTCCACACACCAGAAGTGCCTTCGCGGGCGGAGACTGCGGGCGGCGGAGGTGGGGAGCTTCAGAGCCGCGGAGGAGAGCACAGCAACAGGGGTGCGGAGGGCAAAGCGGAGAGATTCCCGCACAGAGGATCGGTGCCGACCAGCACTCACCAGCCCGAGAGGCTTGTCTGCTCACCCTCTGGCGTGGGCGGGGCTGGGAGCTGAGGCTCCGGCTTCGGTCAGAGCGCATGAGAGGACTGGGGTTGGCAGAGTGAACACAGCCTACAGGGGGTTAGTGCACCACGGCTGGCCAGGAGGGAGTCCAGGGAAGTCTGGACCTGACGAAGAGGCAAGAGACTTTTTCTTCTCTCTTTGTTTCCTGCTGCGCAAGGAGAGGGGATTCAGAGCGCTGCTTAAAGGAGCTCCAGAGACGGGCGCGAGCCGCGGCAGAAAGCGCAGACCCCAGAGACGGGCATGAGATGCTAAGGCTGCTGCTGCCGCCACCAAGAAGCCTATGTGTGAGCACAGATCACTATCCACACCCGCTTTCGGGAAGCCTGTGCAGCCCGCCACTGCCAGGGTCCCGGGATCCAGAGACAACATCCCGGGGAGAACGCACAGCGCGCCTCAGGCTGGTGCAACGTCACGCCGGCCTCTGCCGCCGCAGGCTCGCCCCGCACTCCGTACCCCTCCCTCTCCCAGGCCTGAGTGAGCCAGAGTCCCGGCAGCAGCTGCTCCTTTAACCCCGTCCTGTCTGAGCGAAGAACAGACGCCCTCCGGCGACCGACATGCAGAGGCGGGGCCAAATCCAAAGCTGAGCCCCATGAGCTGTAAGAACAAAGAAGATAAAGGGAAATCTCTCCCAGCAGCCTCAGAAACAGCGGATTAAAGCTCCACAATCAACTTGATGTACCCTGCATCTGTGGAATACCTGAATAGACAACAAATCATCCCAAATTGAGGAGGTGGACTTTGAGAGCAAGATTTATGATTTTTTCCCCTTTTCCTCTTTTTGTGAGTGTATATGTGTATGCTTCTGTGTGAGATTTTTTCTGTATAGCTTTGCTTCCACCATTTGTTCTAGGGTTCTATCCATCCATTTTCTTTTTTTTTAGTTTTTTTTCTTAATAATAATTTTTTATTTTAATAACTTTATTTTATCTTTATTTTATTTTACTATATCTTCTTTCTTTTTTTCCTTCCTATCTCCCTCCTTTCTTTCTTTCTTCCTTCTTTCTTTCTTTTTCTCCCTTTTATTCTGAGCCATGTGAAAGAAAGGCTCTTGGTGCTGCAGCCGGGAGTCAGTGCTGTGCCTCTGAGGTGGGAGAACCAAGGTCAGGACACTGGTCCAACAAGAGACCTCCCAGCTCCACATAATATCAAACGGCGAAAATCTCCAAGAGATCTCCATCTCAACACCAGCACCCAGCTTCACTCAACGACCAGCAAGCTACAGTGCTGGACACCCTAAGCCAAACAACTAGCAAGACAGGAACACAACCCCACCCATTAGCTGAGAGGCTACCGAAAATCATAATAAGTCCAGACACCCCAAAACACACCACCAGACGTGGACCTGCCCACCAGAAAGACAAGATCCAGCCTCATCCACCAGAACACAGGCACTAGTCCCCTCCACCGGGAAGCCTACACAACCCACTGAACCAACCTTAGCCACTGGGGACAGACACCAAAAACAACGGGAACTACGAACCTGCAGCCTGCAAAAAGAAGACCCCAAACACAGTAAGATAAGCAAAATGAGAAGACAGAAAAACACACAGCAGATGAAGGAGCAAGATAAAAACCCACCAGACCTAACAAATGAAGAGGAAGTAGGCAGTCTACCTGAAAAAGAATTCAGAGTAATGATAGTAAAGATGATCCAAAATCTTGGAAATAGAATAGACAAAATGCAGGAAACATTTAACAAGGACCTAGAAGGACTAAAGGTGAAACAAGCAATGATGAACAACACAATAAATGAAATTAAAAATACTCTAGATGGGATCAATAGCAGAATAACGGAGGCAGAAGAACGGATAAGTGACCTGGAAGATAAAATAGTGGAAATAACTACTACAGAGCAGAATAAAGAAAAAAGAATGAAAAAAACTGAGGACAGTCTCAGAGACCTCTGGGACAACATTAAACACACCAACATTCGAATTATAGGGGTTACAGGAAAAAAAGAGAAAAAGAAAGGGACTGAGAAATTATTTGAAGAGATTATAGTTGAAAACTTCCCTAATATGGGAAAGGAAATAGTTAATCAAGTCCAGGAAGCACAGAGAGTCCCATACAGGATAAATCCAAGGAGAAATATGCCAAGAAACATATTAATCAAACTGTCAAAAATTAAATACAAAGAAAACATATTAAAAGCAGCAAGGGAAAAACAAATAACACACAAGGGAATCCCCATAAGGTTAACAGCTGATCTTTCAGCAGAAACTCTGCAAGCCAGAAGGGACTGGCAGGACATATTTAAAGTGATGAAGGAGAAAAACCTGCAACCAAGATTACTCTACCCAGCAAGGATCTCATTCAGATTTGATGGAGAAATTAAAACCCTTACAGACAAGCAAAAGCTAAGAGAGTTCAACACCACCAAACCAGCTTTACAACAAATGCTAAAGGAACTTCTCTAGGCAAGAAACACAAGAGAAGGAAAAGACCTACAATAATGAACCCAAAACAATTAAGAAAATGGGAATAGGAACATACGTATCGATAATTACCTTAAATGTAAATGGACTACATGCTCCCACCAAAAGACACAGATTAGCTGAATGGATACAAAAAAAAAGACCCATATATATGCTGTCTACAAGAGACCCACTTCAGACCTAGAGACACATACAGACTGAACGTAAGGGGATGGAAAAAGATATTCCATGCAAATGGAAAGCTGGAGTAGCAATTCTCATATCACAGAAAATAGACTTTAAAATAAAGACTATTAGAAGAGACAAAGAAGGACACTACATAATGATCAAGGGATCGATCCAAGAAGAAGATATAACAATTGTAAATATTTATGCACCCAACATAGGAGCACCTCAATACATAAGGCAAATACTAACAACCATAAAAGGGGAAATCAACAGTAACACATCCATAGTAGGGGACTTTAACACCCCACTTTCACCAATGGACAGATCATCCAAAAGGAAAACAAATAAGGAAATACAAGCTTTAAATGATACATTAAACAAGATGGACTTAATTGATATTTATAGGACATTCCATCCAAAAACAACAGAATACACATTTTTCTCAAGTGCTCATGGAACATTCTCCAGGATAGATCATATATTAGGTCACAAATAAAGCCTTGGTAAATTTAAGAAAATTGAAATTGTATCAAGTATCTTTTTGGACCACAACGCTATGATATTAAATATCAATTATAGGAAAAGATCTGTAAAAAATACAAACACATGGAGGCTAAACAATACACTACTTAATAACGAAGTGATTACTGAAGAAATCAAAGAGGAAATCAAAAAATACCTAGAAACAAATGACAATGGAGACACTACGACCCAAAACCTATGGGATGCTGCAAAAGCAGTTCTAAGAGGGAAGTTTATAGCAATACAATCCTACCTTAAGACACAGAAAACATCTCCAATAAACAACCTAACCTTGCACCTAAAGCAATTAGAGAAAGAAGAACAAAAAAACCCCTAAGTTAGCAGAAGGAAAGACATCATAAAAATCAGATCAGAAATAAATGAAAAAGAAATGAAGGAAACTATAGCAAAGATCAATAAAACTAAAAGCTGGTTCTTTGAGAAGATAAACAAAATTGGTAAACCATTAGCCAGACTCATCAAGAAAAGGGAGAAGACTCAAATCAACAGAATTAGAAATGAAAAAGGAGAAGTAACAAATGACACTGCAGAAATACAAAGGATCATGAGAGATTACTACAAGCAACTCTATGCCAATAAAATGGACAACCTGGAAGAAATGGACAAATTCTAAGAAATGCATAACCTGCCAAGACTGAATCAGGAAGAAATAGAAAATATGAACAGACCAATCACAAGCACTGAAATTGAAACTGTGATTAAAAATCTTCCAACAAACAAAAGCACAGGACCAGATGGCTTCACAGGCGAATTCTGTCAAACATTTAGAGAAGAGCTAACACCTATCCTTCTCAAACTCTTCCAAAATATAGCAGAGGGAGGAACACTCCCAAACTCATTCTACGAGGCCACCATCACCTTGATACCAAAACCAGACAACGATGTCACAAAGAGAAAACTACAGGCCAATATCACTGATGAACATAGATGCAAAAATCCTCAACAAAATTCTAGCAAACAGAATCCAACAACATATTGAAAGGATCATACACTATGATCAAGTGGGGTTTATTCCAGGAATGCAAGGATTCTTCAATATACGCAAATCAATCAACGTGATACACCATATTAACAAATTGAAGGAGAAAAACCATATGATCATCCCAATAGACGCAGAGAAAGCTTTCGACAAAATTCAACACCCATTTATGATAAAAACCCTGCAGAAAGTAGGCATAGAGGGAACTTTCCTCAACATAATAAAGGCCATATATGACAAACCCACAGCCAACATCATCCTCAATGGTGAAAAACTGAAAGCATTTCCACTAAGATCAGAAAAAGACAAGGTTGCCCACTCTCACCACTCTTATTCAACATAGTTTTGGAAGTTTTAGCCACAGCAATCAGAGAAGAAAAGGAAATAAAAAGAATCGAAATGGGAAAAGAAGTAAAGCTGCCACTGTTTGCAGATGACATGATACTATACATAGAGAATCCTAAAGATGCTACCAGAAAACTACTAGAGCTAATCAATGAATTTGGTAAAGTAGCAGGATACAAAATTAATGCACAGAAATCTCTGGCATTCCTATACACTAATGATGAAAAAATCTGAAAGTTAAATTAAGGAAACAATCCCATTTACAATTGCAACAAAAAGAAAAAAATACCTAGGAAAAAAACCTTCCTAAGGAGACAAAAGACCTGTATGCAGAAAATAATAAGACACTGATGAAAGCAATTAAAGATGATACAAATAGATGGAGAGATATACCATGTTCTTGGATTGGAAGAATCAACATTGTGAAAATGACTCTACTACCCAAAGCAATCTACAGATTCAATGCAATCCCTATCAAACTACCACTGGCATTTTGCACAGAACTAGAACAAAAAATTTCACAATTTGTATGGAAACACAAAAGACCCCGAAGAGCCAAAGCAATCTTGAGAAAGAAAAACGGAGCTGGAGGAATCAGGCTCCCTGACCTCAGACTATACTACAAAGCTACAGTAATCAAGACAGTATGGTACTGGCACAAAAACAGAAAGATAGATCAATGGAACAGGATAGAAAGCCCAGAGATAAACCCACGCACATATGGTCACCTTATCTTTGATAAAGGAGGCAGGAATGTATAGTGGAGAAAGCACAGCCTCTTCATTAAGTGGTGTGAAAACTGGACAGGTACATGTAAAAATATGAGTTCAGATCACTCCCTAACACCATACACAAAAATAAGCTCAAAATGGATTAAAGACCTAAATGTAAGGCCAGACACTATCAAACTCTTAGAGGAAAACATAGGCAGAACACTCTATGTCATAAATCACAGCAAGATCCTTTTTGACCCACCTCCTAGAGAAATGGAAATAAAAACTAAACAAATGGGACCTAATGAAACTTCAAAGCTTTTGCACAGCTAAGGAAACCATAAACAAGACCAAAAGACAACCCTCAGAATGGGAGAAAATATTTGCAAATGAAGCAACTGACAAAGGATTAATCTCCAAAATTTATAAGCAGCTCAATAGCAAAAAAACAAACAACCCAATCCAAAAATGGGCAGAAGACCTAAATAGACATTTCTCCAAAGAAGATATATAGATTGCCAACAAACACATGAAAGGATGCTCAACATCATTAATCATTAGAGAAATGCAAATCAAAACTACAATGAGATATCATCTCACACCAGTCAGAATGGCCATCATCAAAAATCTAGAAACAATAAATGCTGGAGAGGGTGTGGAGAAAAGGGAACACTCTTGCACTGCTGGTGGGAATGTGAATTGGTACAGCCACTATGGAGAACAGTATGGAGGTTCCTTAAAAAACTACAAATAGAACTACCATATGACCCAGCAATCCCATTACTGGGCATATACCCTGAGAAAACCATAATTCAAAAAGAATCATGTACCACAATGTTCATTGCTGCTCTATTTACAATAGCTCAGAGATGGAAACAACCTAAGTGTCCATCATCGGATGAACGGATAAAGAAGATGTGGCACATATATACAATGGAATATTACTCAGCCATAAAAAGAAATGAAATTGAGCTATTTGTAATGAGGTGGATAGACCTAGAGTCTGTCACACAGAGTGAAGTAAGAAAGAGAAAGACAAATACCGTATGCTAAGACGTATATATGGAATTTAAGAAAAACAAATGTCATGAAGAACCTAGGGGTAAGACAGGAATAAAGACACAGACCTACTAGAGAATGGACTTGAGGATATGGGGAGGGGGAAGGGTAAGCTGGGACGAAGGGAGAGAGTGGCATGGACGTATATACAGTACCAAACGTAAAACAGAAATCTAGTGGGAAGCAGCCACATAGCACAGGGAGATCAGCTCGGTGCTTTGTGACCGCAAAGAGGGAAGAGGGAAGAAATATGGGAACAAAAGAAATATGGGAACAGATGTATATGTATAACTGATTCACTTTGTTATAAAGCAGAAACTAACACACCATTGTAAAGCAATTATACTCCAATAAAGATGTAAAAAAAAACAAAGGACAAAAATATTCCTGTGAAGGTGTAGATGAGCCAAGTTTCTTGGCAAAACTCTGCTGAATAAACTAAACAGACCACCTTACATGACTTTTATTTTTATGGTTTTTATCCCAAGTAGACTATCAGCAATTTAATTCCCTGATTTTTTCTTCCCGAATGTATAGTGCCTAGCACAAAGCCTGGCATTTAATGACACATTTGTACAGAGATTAATATTTTTCAAGGATGTTTGCCCTGTTTGCCCATTTGTCACAATTAGTAGCACCAAAGAGTAGAGAGTTCAGGCTTTGGTATTAATCCTGGTGGATTTGAACCTCATAGTATTAGATCTGTGACCTCATATACATTCCCTGACTTCCCCGGATTTCATTTCATTTATTTCTGAAACAATGCTCAGGATGTGTCCATCCCAATGCTGTTATAAGGAGTGAATGAAACAAATGTTTGCACACAGTGGTGACTGTCATTCTGCCTGGAATTAGGTAGCATCTCAAATTCTAGTTTGCCTTGATTGCCACTCACAGATATTATTAAATTTAACAGATCTAGACGCTAAATCAAAGGAGATCGTAGGAGAGTTGCTCTGTACGCATCAATGCAACTTTCCCAAATCGTAATTCCTATGATGTCCAAAGACCAGTGAGCTTCTCCAGCCCTTCTACAAACAAACAATATACCTTGGGTGTTCATTTTTATTTTCCTGTTGGCTAAAAAGCACAACAGAAAGGTCCATGTGGAAATAAGTGCACATACAGTGGAGGCTCCCATAACCATGAGTGAAACAAGCCAAGATCAACAATTCCCTCCCTTTCATCACAAAATTCCCAAAACATCCTGGGTGGATTCATGCTATTCCCTTCGCCTGCAACATTCTTGCTCTTCCTCTTCACTTGTCCCAATAGAGCATTGCACTTGACTCCTAGGGACACTTGGAGAAGGCATCATACAGAGCTACTTTCTTCCTCATGTGTGTTGTTAGGATGTGTTCTGTCTCCTTCCATTACACAACCTGCTTGTAGTCCAGCAATTATCTTCCTACTGCAGAAGCCCCGCCTCCAGGCCAGAAACTATGTCTTTAACAACGACCATAGTGTCTAGTACAGAGGTGCCGAAATGTATTTGACTCACTAAGGTTTTGTGTGCTCAGTCAACAGTCATTTGGTACGTTTACTGACTAATTTATTGGATCTTAACTCTCTTTAAGATGGAGACTACAAGGGACAAAATCAATCATTCAGAGACCAAAAACAAAATAAAGATATCTAATTCAGTATTTTCTATTTTCACTAAGGTCTCCTATTTATATGCCAGAGGCCATTTGTAGAACATCTAAATGCCTTTTTCAACCCATGCCTAACCAATCACTTCTGATAAATATCCAGATATTTTCAGATTTATTTTTGGTTATCAGTTTCCCTGAGAAGTCACTCAACACATCAGTTCTGTCTTCCATGCTTTTTATATCGTTTCTTAAACAAATGTGGATTTGTTGTATTCTGGTATTCTGTGGAGTTCAGTCTTTGTTTCTCTGTAACTGCTACATAATTATATTGGAAATGTGAAAAACAATTCAGCAGGAAATCAAATGCTGGCTCAGTGTGGGCATTTTTATATCCAGAGATACTCGAATATTAACCGGCAATGAGATTCAGATACTGTGCCTAAAACACAACCTAAAGACAGGCCTTATTTAAGAGCTAGGGGGAAAAAAAAAAAAAAAAAATATATATATATATACACTAAATAGAACTTTTTTTTTTTTTTTTTTTTGGCGGTACACGGGCCTCTCACTGTTGTGGCCTCTCCCATTGCGGAGCACAGGCTCCGGACGCGCAGGCTCAGCGGCCATGGCTCATGGGCCCAGCCGCTCCACGGCATGTGGGATCTTCCCGGACTGGGGCACGAACCTGTGTCCCCTGCATCGGCAGGCAGACTCTCAACCACTGTGCCACCAGGGAAGCCCAATAGAACATTTTTTACAAACAGATTTTCTTCATAGCGCATTAGAATTGTTTGTTTTTCTAAACAAAATAGTTAAAGTCAAGGCAGAGAATGTTCTAAAAAGTCAGTCTCTCTCTCTTTTTTTTTTTTAAGTCAGTGTCTCTTAAACATCAAGCTCACAATAGTCCACCTGGAAGAACAGGTGATGAGGCTTTTATTATTATTTCCATTGCTAAAAACAGATATAGGATATATTTATTTTATACCATATTAAATTATAGTAAATAATATATATTATAATGTGATGATTATAATATATTAATGTAATCTATATTAAATACAGAAATATGATAATAATTATATATGTATATATATTCTCTATATCAACCAGGTGAGTTTTAGTTCCCTATTGAGTATTACAGTTTCCTTTTAACCAATAAATAAACACATTAGATTGATCAAGGAAACTGTTGATGTTCAAGTAGGTTGTTGTTAATGTAAACTAGGTTGGAATTCATATTTGTTTGGCTGCATAGTCGATGCTTTTTCCTTCCACATTTGTATTCCATGTCTCCCTTCTTCAGCCTATTATTAATCATTCATTGTCAAATTATAACAGCAGGTGTGCGGAGCAGACTTCAGCATCATTCCAGGCTTATCTCAGTGGGTTGCAGGAGCATTCAAACTTCAATATAAGGAGCCCCTTTAATTTGTTTTAAATTTAGGAACTGGAGGTTCCTAAAAATCCAAATTCCCCTGGAACAGGTAGTTCACAGATGCAAATTTTAGATTCATTATCCCCAACTGGACCTCCTCCCACCCTTTCAGTGGGGAAAAAAGTGTATCAGTGACATCCCATTGTGTTCTAACCTGTTTTATAAAGAGCTAGTCAAAGGAAGGCTGTGAACTCTTAAACTTTGGAAGGATGGACCATCTTTTCTGTTTTCTGACTTGTTAACATGAATCATGATATGTCCCAGGAGCAACTAGGCTACTATCACTAGGAGAGGATGCAGGCTCAATTGTCAGATATTGGGCTGAAGAGTCAGACAAACCTAGAATCAAATCCAAACTTAGCCACCTAAACATGGAGAGCTTTAAGTTTGGTATCTTAGCTTTCTTTATGAGATGAGAGACTGGTGGTACCAATTTATGGAACTGTTGTGAGGATTAAATGGATAAAGGGCATGAGAAGGGTTAGAATGTTGCCTAGCATACAGTAAGCAGTAACTCTTAATTGTATCATTACTTTCTTCCTCGTCATCAAGGTTTACAGTCTCCATCAGTTTCCTTGCTGCTCATTAGTTTTAGCCAGGTGCCAATTCCTGTTCATTCAAACTCCATTTCTAACGCAGCTTCAGTTTTACTCTGAATCAGGACTGCAGGGGTTATAGCAGTGGTTCTCCAAGTGCGGGCCCTGGGCCGGCAGCATCGGCCCACGTGGGGACTTGTTAGAAATACAGATTCTTTGGCCCAGGAATCTATGTTTTAACAAGCTCTCTGGGTGATTCTGAGCCACCATCATAGCCATATTCTTCCCCTTCTCATTCTCCAGGTTGTAGGCTCTCTGTTCCACTCATAACCTATTCTGCTCCTAAATCTGGAATGCTAATATTCTGAGCCAGACATTTCCCTTATTTTGATATTTCTATGTATTTGATGGGCCCCTCTGACACAGAGAATAAGATCATTTCCTGTACCTGGCATCCAAAGGCAATCATAATTTTCCATACTTAACTTTCCAACCATATATTCTTTTCCCTCCTGAGTTCTCTAATCTTCAGAAGATATTCTATGCTCTTCTCCTCTTGATCAAGACGTTTGTTAGTTTGGAAATACATCTCTGACAGAAGCCTACTGTTGCTTTATGACCCTGATGAAAATATACCATCCACAAAGGATCTTCCCAGAGAAGACTGTGTCTCTCCCATCCAATGGAGAGATCCCACCCTACTCCAAATTATATGCTTTTTAAGTAAACAATATTTAGCGTTTCAATGCATGCCTTAGAGACAATTTCTTTACATTCTACTTCCTTGCTTCTTTGTGACAAACAGCGTAACCCTTGACCTTGGGCATCACGTGGGGTGAACCCTTGTCCTATAGATACTCCAGGAACAAGAGAGTATCAGTATCATGAGTGAGGGTGTAGAGTGGCCAGTGCCCTGCCACACCCCAAATTAGACGGAAGCAAGTTACCATAGTTCAAAATTCTACCGTCTGGCTAAAAGGGCCACCTGACCTGGCACTGAAATGCTAGGTGGGTGAGGGTGGATCAGAGATGGAATTGGCATCTGTTTTTAGCCCTGACTTCTAAGCTCTGGATCAGGGAGTCCTGTAATCAGAAAACATGCTGCATTTTCATTCTTTAGGCTTTGCTGCTTTGTAACCTGCTTCCACTTGTTTAATACATATCAGATTAAACGATAAACGGGCTCGTTGGGTAATGAAGTGTGGGCTGGCATAATTCAGGGCTTGCCTCAGGCTCTCAGAGGGAAGAGAAATAAAGGTTCTTAGATCAGAAGCCTGGCTCCTTGGGGAAAAAGTGAGAGGACCTGAGGCTCCTCTCTGCCAGCACCTTTCTCATGGTCTCTGTCTCTGACCTTAGATTGGTTAATATTCTATGGGAATTCTTCCTTTTGAACACAGTCAGTGCCCCACAATTTTCATACAAGGAGAGCATAGTCATTCCTGCCCTTTATGCCTCAGCTTCAGTCACTCAGGAAAGAATGACTTTAAAAAATCCAGAAAAGCCATTGTGCCTATGTGCTTGTCTGCCCAAGACTTTTAACAAAGAGCTAAGTGGGGTATATTAAAAGCAGAGATCCTTTCCACCAATTAATCAATAGTGTCTGTTTAGAGTCAGAAATCATCAGGGTAATATCCTGTGGTATTAATTCTTATTTCCTTTATTCATTCATTAACTCACCAAATACGTACTGGGAGCCCCACTGTGCTAGGATCCCAGGATAAAACAGTGATCAATAACAAAGCAATAATAAAATGTCTCATGAGAACAAGGACTCTACCAATTTCTCCCTTTAGAAATATATTTTCAAGGAATTCCCTGGTAGCCCAGTTGTTAGGACTCAGCCCTTTCACTGCTGTGGGCCCGGGTTTGATCATCCCTGGTCGTGGAACTAAGATCCCGGAAGTCACACGGCATGGCCAAAAAAACCAACCAACCAAACAAAAAAAGGTATTTTCAAAACCTCAAGCAGGGCTTCCCTGGTGGACAAAAAAAGGTATTTTCAAAACCTCAAGCAGGGCTTCCCTGGTGGCGCAGTGGTTGAGAGTCCGCCTGCCGATGCAGGGGACACGGGTTCGTGCCCCGGTCCAGGAAGATCCCACATGCCGTGGAGCGGCTGGGCCCGTGAGCCATGGCCGCTGAGCCTGCGCGTCCAGAGCCTGTGCTCCGCAACGGGAGAGGCCATAACAGTGAGAGGCCCGCGTATCGCAAAAAAAAAAAAAACAAAAAAAAACCTCAAGCAAATAAATGGGTATTATAAGCCTCAACCAGTCTCTTAAAGGCAAAGAGCATGGATCTTTGAGACCTTATAGCAAATGATTAATAATAATTGCTAAAGCTTACACTAGCAGTCAGGTAGGAGAAATTTTTGTAGCATTAAAAATGTGCTAATAGATTTATTATGAATAATACAAATTGCTATTTAAGTTGAAATTCTAAAGAATCTATAGTTAACCAGTTGACAGCTGTTAGAAATACTGTGTCCAATCCTTTTTCTCAAATAAGTAAGACGTGAGAGCAGAGAATTTTAGATGTATGTGAGAAGAGGAATCTAGAAGGGAAGTACCTATGTGTGTAGGCTACAGATCCATATCATTCTTGGTCATATGTACTGAGATTTAGCATCCCAGTGTGAAATTAATTTTTCAAAAAAAGAATGCCCATAATATTTGGAAATTCCAACTCCTCCCATCAAGAGGTGACATTTGTTTCTCCACTCCTTAAACCTGCTCTTGGTAATGTGACTTGCTTTGACCAGTGGGATTTGCAAACTTGATGCAAATAGAGACTTGGCAAGTACTTGCTCCCCAGTCTTTTGCTGTTCCATGGAAGCCTGGGAGTAGCACCAAAGGAGCTGAGCTAGCCTATTAGAGGATGCGAGGCCATGTGGAGTAGAGAAGAGGTGCTAACTAACGCCTAACTAGCCTGTCATATATACAATTGGTGCCAATATAGATCATCCAGCCCCAGACAAGCCACCAGCTGACCAGACAGACTAGCAAAACCAGTTCAGACCAAAAGAACCACTCAGCTGCTCCAGAGAACCACGAGAAATACATCTTTATCATTTTAAGTTTTGACACGGTCTATTATGCAGCAGAAGTGAACCAATACAAATCAATGTCCATATGACTATTTTGGTTCCCTTTATTCCTAAGCCCAAGTGGCTGGGAGAAAAAGGGAGATCTGAGTGACAAATAGAATGTATAGATAAAGGACATAAAGTTTATGTTTATGCAAGAGAGAGTAGGCACCAGGTTTGGTCTGGAGAAGGATAGAGAGGAGGGTGAGGAAGAAGCGGGGAGGGGCACTAGAGAGGGGAAAGAAGAAACGTTATTGAGTCCTTCCTATATGCCAGGCTCTATTTTATGCATTTTACCGGTATTACATCATTTAATTGTCATGACAAACTTCAAATACAGCAACTGAGGCTAAAAGAGATTATGTGACTTACTCAAATCACACATAGAGCGTATGTTTTGGCTCTGAAAATTTGACTTCATAGTTTG
This sequence comes from Mesoplodon mirus, assembly GCF_964341445.2. Taxonomy (NCBI): domain Eukaryota; kingdom Metazoa; phylum Chordata; class Mammalia; order Artiodactyla; family Ziphiidae; genus Mesoplodon; species Mesoplodon mirus. Next base: position 24,266,568 of record NC_138995.1, on the reverse strand, counting down.
GTTTTACCTAGTAAGCACTACTGCTGTCTGAGAAAGCAGTGGTAACAGTAACTATGACCTTAGTTTGGGGTAAGAAGGAGGCTTTTAAGGTTGCCAAGCTGGCCAGGACTGACAGGAAGAAAGAAGCCCCTCCTTTTGGATACATATTTTTGTGGAAAATTATACCTCCCAAATCATCTCAGGATGATACGTCCTCAAAAACTCACAATTTGTATATCCTCAAAATAAAGCTGGGTGGTTTTACTTGATGACAAAAAGGTTACTTTAGGCATATCCTCTTTAATTATATAAAGTGATAAAATTAATGTTTACTTTATAATTACTGTTATGATCATTAATATTAGCATAAGCATTATTACCAGAAGTTTATTCTATGTTAGGAAAGATATTAGGATATAAACATATTCACTCCTTATCACACACCTCTAAAGGTGTTTCAATATATCCCCCATTTTATAAATTGGGAAACTAAGCCACAGAACGAAGTAGTTTACCAATGGAGTGAGTGTGATTGAATGAAAAAATTATGATTCCATCCAAGCAAACTGACTTATAAACTTGGCCACTTAACTCATATGTTATTCTCTTTGACTTGTAGACTGATGTCTGCACTTTCTTCCCAAGTCCATGTGCTTCCTCTGTCCCCAGAGAAACCGTAGCTGAGGGTAAATCAACTTACTATCCTCCAATCTTTATAATCTCTTCACATATCTAGGATCTCCCCTACCTGCCCCCCCTTAATCTGGTACCCTCAAATCTGGAGATGACCATTTGCTATGACTGGTCAGTTTGCTACAACTTGCAGCTGAAAACTTTGAATTACTATTTGCTGCCTAATTCCTATCCTTTATCTACAGTTGTTGTCTACAGAAGGAGTTACTGTTAAGGATTTGAGGAGGGTGGTTTATAAAGACAGACCAGGGCAAGACATAGGGATGGAAGCCTCTTACCTTCTGCCTTTTTCTGGGTTAGGACTAAGGGGCTATTAGCCACAGTGATATCTTAAAGGAGTTCCTAGTTAAAATCTATTGATATAGCTCCAGTCTCAGTCTGCAGGCTTTTTCTAAATATCAGTAGATCAGAACAAAAGAGGGATAAAGATGAAAGAGATGGAGAGGTGGTGGGAGGATATCGGTAGAAAGGATGCAGAACAAAGAGGAACTAAGGGAGAGATTCCCAAGTCAGTATTCAAGTAACTGGAGCAGCTGTACATGAAGTGGGCACTATAGTGGCTAAAATAAATCTGGTGTGGGTTACCCACAAAATGATATTCATGCGGGGCCTGTATCAGGCTTCTCCTTGAACTTGGAATGACACTCCCATCTTCCCTGTAGGGAAATCTTATTTTGTACGCTGATCTCTTTCCCAGGAAACTGTAGCTTCCCCTTCACTTTCCCATAATGTATTTCCACTTCCCTTCATTATAATCCCTATTGTTAAGAATACTGATCTCTACCTTATAGCACCGGCATGCTTGTCTGAGGTAGGGGGATCTTGCTAGGGACTTGCCATGTGCCTATATTCCCAGTCAGCCATAGTGCTACAGCTTCTCTGATATTCGGGAGCCTGTAACCACTCCTGCCCCTGAATTTTACTGTTCACCTCAGACTTTCATCATCCTTTCCCTTCTGTGAGAGTTACTGAACTGGACAACAGCTTCTCTCCATCTGCTTCCACTCAATTCTATACAAGGGAATGATACTGATCTTAAAGAAACTCTAGTCCTGATTATGCCACAGGCAATAGATATAGACACTGCACATTTTGAACAAGATCTTGATATAAAATCTGAAGTCTTTAATTCAATCAGGCTCTCCAAGAATATGCCTGCTTCATTTCGAGGGTTTTTATTTAGGCACAGGTCAATCCACCATGCCCTAACCAGGGACAAGAGGAAGGTCAGTGAACATATTGGCTGTGCAATGAAGAAACACAACTGCACCCAGCAGTAACACACAGGTCACGACTACCAATTTTGTTGTTGTGGGGAGAAGGGGTAAAAGAAAATATAAACCAAATAAATAATTTAAAATTAAGCTGTTATTCAAAGCCTCAGGTTAGGGCTGTATTAACAGGAACATATGTGATTTATTCATCAGTTACTAAAGATTATAGATAGATTTTAAGCTAAAAGGTATAGTACCATCACTTTTAATTCAATTCTTACTATAACCTAAATTTAAAAGAACAATTATGATTCCCATTTCACAGGTGGAAAAACTGAGAGCAAGAGAGAGGAAATAATTTGCCCAAGGTTATATGGGCAAAATGTGGCCAACTCCATCCAACTCCAGGACCCAAAATTTCTCGAAACAATGAGCTCCCTATAAAGATGTATTTTTCCTAAGTAGCCTGGGTTGGACAAAGCAATTATTCAGGCAGCTGGGCCCTATGTCAGGAAGAAACATTCCTTAAGTGCTATCAAACTAGTATGTCCCCTGGGAGATTTAACCATCATTAGTGAAAAGCTTCATTGACAATATTGTGTGCAGCCCACTGTAGTAGGCTAGAGCAATGCATTATCAATAACTCAGAGATTAATTTAATGGGCAATTATATGCTTCCTGCTTTACAATACTTTGAGGTAACCAAGAGTAGTATGCTTTCTCTAATGCCAATTGCCAGCTCTCGGGTACACAGTGTCAGCGGGATTCCCCACTTTCCATCCCACATCACCACTTTCTATGGGAAGGACACACTAAAATTGGCATTCAATGCCTCTGAAATGCCCCTGCAGAGACTCTATTATAAGCAAATTTTTCCCTTACCGTCCCCCAATATCCTTTATCTCTCTGACAGCTGAGCTTTTTACCCATGTCGCTCTCTTAAGTAGGTCTTACTACACTACCCAACCTAAAGGGATCTTGTGCATCATCTGACAAGCCTTAGCTCAAACCTCAGCTCAGTGAAATATCACCTATCACCACAGGAATAACACAAAATAGAGACCAAAACACACAAACAGAAGAACACATCACCTTTTTCTGCCTTCCTTCAAAATATCATAATTATGTTTATAATATAAAATTATATTAATTGTAATTAAATTATAATGTGAATCTGATGGGGAGGGTGGAGGGGAGGTGGGAGAACTCGCGAAAAGTGGATTCCTGAATGGCTGCCTTGAGTTTCTGATTCCATAGGTCCTAGGCAAACACCAGAAGTCTGGTTTGAACAATAACCCAGGTGACTGGGATCAGCTGGGCGTGTCAAGTTCTCTGTGAACTTCATTGAAAAATGCGGTCCCCTAAAATGTTCCTCAGTTTCCTGATCTCGAAAATGGGAATGGAATTCCCATCTGAACAGTTCCAAAGCCTGGCTTTGTCCATTAGGCAATGTTCCTCCCCTGGGTTATAAACGTTAGAATAGGAGGGCCTGAGCAAATGCAGGCTTATTCTTTCCTCCACTGCACTCTTGTCCCTGCACCAGCCTTCTGCTTTGCACAGAAGTCATTCGTTTGTTTCAGGAAATGATGTGGCAGTGTCAGAAGCTCGATTTAAGCAGGAGGATGGAAGGAAAGAAGATATAGGAGAGGGTTCCCCCCAAAGAAGGGATCTAAGAGCATGTAATCTTCAGTTAAGCAACAAGGGTACCAATCTTGTCTCCACCCTTTGCTCTCTTGGAGACTCTGGGCAAGTTACTTAACCTCTGTCTGAGATTCCTTGACTGGAAAATGCATACAGTAATAGTACCTATTTTCAAAGACTGATGTGAGTTAAATGCACCATAGGGATTACATAATACCTTTCCAGTGTTTAGCTAAATTTACTTTAAGCCTTCACCACCATGGTACACAGCAGCCATGCAAAATAGTTTCAAGGGATCCTACTAGCAAAGCTACTTAGCAAAGATGCTCTATACAAGCCTAATCTCTTGTTAGCACTTGGGCATCTAACTGCCAGATCATGTAATGAGATGTGCCTGTTGATTGTGATGGCAAGTTAGAGCTATTACCACTGAAATTCTTGGGAAATATACACAGTGAAGCATCTCAGCCTTGGTTAAGTGAATCTGGCACAAGAGGATAAAGGATGACATCTTCATTCTCATTAAGAGATAACAGATGGACTTTCCTAAAATCCATTTTTTAGCTTAATTTCATTTGCTTAAATCTTTTGTCTGAAGAGATGGTGATCTGAGAGTAATTTTAAATTGTTCTCCCTGGAATGAATATTTCTTTATCTTTATTAGAACCTCCCCCTGTGGGGTTGTATTGTCCTGGGTGGTTTTAAATATTCATCTCATCCAAATACAATAAATCTCCCTTTAATATTTTTTTTCCAAGACATGGTCTGCGGCTTTGGAAGATAAACATTACATGATGGGCTAAATAATAAAACCAAGTGAAAACAAGTTTCTAAGCCATTTTCATAGTAATTCCAATATTTTTTAAGTTCTCTGTGATCTTATTTCAACTTCCTTTCATGATTTAGAAAAAAAAAGATAACCTAATTTTACATTTAAATTTCTAGAATTATGCCCACCTCAGCTTATATTTTACAGACTAAAATTAAAGTTCTCTTTTGTACTCTCAATCTTGTTGGTTTTAAGAAAGTTACATGCAAGAAGTCAAAAAAAAAGTTTAGTTTTCAATCTCTGAGTAAAAAAAAAAAAAAAACATCAAAAAAGGATGTAATAAAAGGTGAGATAACTCCCACTGATGTCAACAGAATAATGTAATTTTGGGTTGTATATTTCTAATTCTCTAAGGTTCAAAGTAAAGCTGAGGGTTGTCACGTGGACAGAACCGTTTCCTATTTGCTCTCTATGGAGCTAATGTAACCTTGAATCTGGGACATACTTGAGTGATTTCTCTCAAGCCATGAAGAAAACCTTATCTGATCTATATTTCAATATTTTTTAATCAATCATATGTTCATTGAAGGAGGTTTGTGGTCATACTTTTTTTTCACACCATCAACATGGAACTGCTGGTAATTCCCAATACTCATCACCTTCTTGCTCACCTCTGTGTCATTCTTTATAGACATATCAGCAGATTCCAACTCACACTTTTATATGCAGGGGCTTCCAAGTGCCAATAGAAGGAAAACTTCAAGAGTTCCAGGGTTTTTGCTTATTTTGTTCACTGCTATATCCTTAGTCACTAAAACAGTGCTTGGCAAGTACCAAAGACTCCATAAATAATTATTGAGTGAATGAACAAATGAATGTCTTCCCTTATTTGGTTTGGTACCTTTGTCACCCTAGAATTAACAGCTCATTACCCCAGAGCATCTGCTTTTGTATCTGTCTTCCTCACTTGTCTGTGATTCCTTGCAAATGAGACTTTTGTTTCTGGATTGCCCCTGAAATATTTCTTAACCACCTATTCTGTATATTCATTTCCTTTTACTCTTTACAGTGGAGTACCTGGATTCTTATAATTAGGGCCTCCCTGATGAATATTTAAGTGAAGGCATCCATCTCATAAAAAAAGTGTCATAGATTAAGGCGAACTCTAGTAGGTTTTTATATTCAATATATGAGAAAATTCTTTTAAAAGTAATTATTGCCTACATACTTTAAAGAAAACCATGGTCCTTTAGAGCGTTTTTATATAGCCTCAAACCAATCTAAATAGATACACTTTTTCTCAGAGGCTTAAGGTGATATGCAGCTTCAACATTGTAAATTGTAAAAATTTCATATCTAGATGGGGTTAAGACTTCTAATAAACCAAAGCCACCAAATGGGATGCTTTGTTTCATTTATCCCTTAATGCTACAAGGGAAAACTATTGCCAGAGTCACATACTGGAGAAGAAAATGGTACTTCTAATAAGGAAAAACACCGAAGTTTCCAAAGCTCTTTTTTCATTTCATATCAAGCAGGTTCTTTGCCTGCTTTGAGTTGCCAAAAGAAACATTCTTCACTCTTGAATCGTCACTTTTTCACACCGTGGTTGTGTTTTGTTTTCTTTTGTTTTTAGTAAGACTCCATGGAAGACATTACCCCACATCTCAGAACAAGGAAAAACCATGCCCTTCATGAAGGTCTAGATTACTCTTCCTCTTACAGACACATTTATCAACATATCTCAGAGACATTAGCTGTGAAACCAGAGCAGATTTTAGAGACAGCATAGAGCAGATCTTAGGGCTGATGTCCTTTACATATGTATGCCCATGAATCTTTCTTATTGTGAGTTTTTATTTCCTTATTCAGATTCCTTCTACCCTAATTCCCTCAAAAATGTAATGTCTCCCTTGAACTGTATAAACTGTGAAGTCCTCATCAGCTCCTTTATGGAAAAATAAAGTCAGGAAACATGCAGAATGTCTTTTGCTTGGAAAGAAAATGAATATCACATGTTCTGTATAATAAAAAAACTGGTGAGACAGAGTGTGAGTTCTCATAGACAGAATAGCACTAAATTTCACCATATAGCTATTGTTGAGAGACTCAATTATAGTGTCATTAAGTGTAATCAAAGAAGCTGTGCTCATTAAAACCTGGCAGAAAGACTAACATGTGTTATTTTAACAACCCTAGAACCTCCTCTGAAAAAAAGGTTACATTTTCACATGTAATTTATGAAAAATTTTACGTTGAAGATATAATTTTAAATAGTCCATGATTACTGTGTAAGACATATTAATTCTAAAAAACAAAACCAAAAAATCATCTATCATCTCATCTCCCCAAAATGATATGTATTGACAGTGTAAATTTTCTTTCTGTATTTTCTGCATGTATATATGTATGTGTATACGCATAGTTTAAATATGTGAGTAATAGTTTCTATATCGAATATAATATATATGTTAGGGTCCACTTATTTAAATTATGGTATATAGTTCTTGAATTCTATTTTTTTAACCTACCCTTTTATACTAAATCTTTCCCCATATTTTAATATGCAAAACATTGTTTTTGATGACCGAACAATGGATATACATATAAGAATACTTGGATAGAAGAATGTTTCCTTCCCACATATATTGCAACTTTTTGGTCACTTACCACACTGTAAGTTACTTCATGTTGAGACGATGCATTCAAAGGCTCCTCGGGAACAATAAAATAAGTTCCAATGCCAAAATATCTAATAGAAACTGGGACCACTTGTCATATGATCCCTAGGCATAAACTGAACTCAGCCACATAAGGAAGAAAGTAACAAACCCAGGCACTTACTGATTTCGGTAGCAATGATTGTTATGTTGTGCCACACGCTTAATTCCCTGTCAAGCGGTGTTGCAAGCGTTATCTTCCCATCATCTGCATTAACGTTGAATTGTCTCTCCAGGTCGGTGTGCCGGTCGATGGAAAACCTACAAAACAGATACATTTGTAATCTACTTCAATGTTTCTATGATCCATACATTCCACAGCAGACCTTTAGTAATCCTTAGAGAGCCATAGTTGCAAAGTCAAATGAATTGGGAAACACAATGGCATCATAATTTGTAAAACAAAATGACTGAATGCAGCGTAAGAAACTTAATAATTATTGTCTAAGGAGTAATTAGCTACATATGCAACATGGAGGTCATAAACTGCCATCAGTTTCAATAGGTAACATCTTCAAAAATGGATGCTGATGAAGAGTTAATTGGACAATCCATCACATTTATTGGACAGCTTATGATAATTAGCAGTTGCCACAAAATAACATATAAAACAGTGAACCCAAGCCCAAAGCAGGGTGGCGCTACCCAGCAAGTTATTTATGGCAGTTCAAAGGAAATGTGTGTTTGTGTAAAACTTGCATTTGATTACACAGTATGTATGTGTTACTTCGTTGCTGCTGTTGGTTTGTTTTGTTTTCATTTTAAGTAAAATATAAATTTAGTCTCCTATTTGTCTCTGTCCGTAGAAATCAGATGTTTACTGATTCTCTAGTAAAATTTTTTTAATTGGAATACATGTTTTGGCAGATTTACAACACAAAATTTCATGAAATTTAAAACTTTAAATGGGCAGGTTAGTAGTTTCTCTGTTGACAAAACTCTTCCAAATAAGACAACATTAAGATGCTTTGTGTCTATAGCCAAGTGATTCTCGGGAACACTAAGTATCAAGATCATACAGGAATTATTTTTTTCACAACATTAATATCCTTTTTATACACCAGTATCTGAGCTTTGGCAATGGAATGCCAAATACAAAAACCTGTATGTCTTAAGGAACACAAGGCATAATCAGAAATATCGGTCTATAAATAAGCAGTGAAATAAACTAAAACAGGATGGAACAGAGGCTCAAAGAAGGATACTGTAGACTAAATGTTTGTGTCTCCCCAAAATTTATATGTTAAAATCCTAACTCCTAATGTGATGGTGTTTGGAAGTAAGGCCTTTAGGAGGTAGTTAGGGTTAGAATAGGTCATTAGAGTAGGGCCCTTCTGATGGGATTAATGACCTCATTTAAAAAAAAAGAAGAAGAAGAAGAAGAAGAAACAGAAGGGGACATAGGCTCTCTCCCTGCTCTCTGCCAATGAGGATACAAGAAGAGAACCATTTGTAAACCAGAAAATGTGCCCTCACCATACACTGGATCTGCTGGTGCCTTAATCTTGGACTTCCCAGCCTCTAGAACTGTGAGAAATACATTTTTGTTGTTTAATCCACCCAGTCTATGGTATTCCATATCTGTAGAGGGGCAAACTAAGACCAAGGACATGTACAATCCCATCTAGGAGGAAGGACTGAAGAAAACCTTCATGGTTGAGGTGACCTCCTAAGAAGTGCACATGAAATCAATTTATTGGTACCCGTTAATGCTAAATATGAAACATCGCCCATGGCTATTTGGAGCTTAGCATATTTTATTTTTTTACATGGTGTTTATGGACATTTATTCTATCATTAAGAATAAGACTATGTTATTATAACAAAGTGAGAAAAAAATAAATTTCCCATAGTGTTCTGTCTGTAGGTTTGTACTGTTAATATTTTAGTGGATTTCACTGCAAACATATATATGTATTTTATGTATGTCTACTTATTTATGTGTATCTACTTATTTGTCTGGTTGTGAAGATTAAAAATAAAGCATAGATCAGTCTCTTATTTGTACCTACATCTACCTATAAAGAAGGATGGATAAATGGATGGGTAGATAATGATAGGTAGGTAGATAGACAGACATATAGGGATATGGATAACTCCTTCCTCCTTTTAGCTATTTCTTTTTCATTAGAAAGGATATTTATATTGCTTATACCAGATGCAAATACCAAGAAAAAAGGCATTTCTGTGAATCTTCCCCACCAAACACAAGCATCACTAAACACTTTGGAATAATATTAAAAAACACTTAATTTTATTGACAATAGCTTATTGCTGAATTCCTTGGTAAAAACATGTACCATGAAGTTATAGTTCCTGGTACAGTAAAGACTTAGATATAAAGGAAACTAGGACACTGACATGCATCTATACACCAGGAATTTACAAACCAACCCCATGCCTAACCCCCAGGATGATTAGAGAAATTCAGAAAGGATTTAAGAACCCAGAGGCATATCTGAATTAACAGTGCTTGCAAAATAATCCTGAGCATGAGGAAGTAAGTGTTCATTGCAAAACATTTCAATCTGTTGTATTACGGGAAAAAAAAGACTAAAAACCCTTTTCTTGGGGAACAATGATTGTTGATTAGACCAATGAAGTTCCAAGTTTAACTGTAAAATAACTGAAAAGACATGGGTTTTGCTCCAGATATCATGAACACTGTCTCTTAAAAGAGCTAAGGAATGTCCAGAGGATTAATTATCACTATCTGCATCATATTCATAAATAAACTTTGCAGGCATTGCTGGGTTCTAGTAATTTTATTATCTCACTGCTGGTATTTCACACACTCATGCATCTACCAGTTTCCCAGAGGCCACAGTAAATGAAAATCAGTCTAATCACTGATACTCATGAATCCCAAATCTGAAACACACTCCAAGGCTATTTGATTGCTGTCCAGTAAATGCCTAAAACTTCTGGCCTAGAAGCGGCACTGGGAACAATGACAGGGTTTTGGAAGTTGGTATTTTTTAAAAAAATGCTGTTTGTTTAATCCCTTATTTAAAACTATATTATGCAGGGACTTCCCTGGTGGTCCAGTGGTTAAGACTTCGCCTTCCAATGCAGGGGGTGTGGGTTTGATCCCTGGTCAGGGAGCTAAGATCCCACATGCCTCACAGCCAAGAAAATAAAACAAAAGCAATATTGTAACAAACTGAATAAAGACTTTAAAAACGATCCACATCAAAAAAATTTTTTAAAAAACATGTATCATGCAGACCTCAAATTTGGAATAGATTATATCTCTATTATTTATACATTGCTGTTTCTGGGATAATTAACAAATTCATTGAGCCTCAGTTTCTTCACCAGTCAAACATGAAGTACTCAGATCCCAGGTCTGGTTGTGAAGATTAAAAATAAAGCATAAATCAGTCTCTGGTGCTTAGTAGGTGCTGAAGATATGTTCATCATCATCATCAAATCACCATAATCATCATGTCCCATTAAATGAAACTTTATAAACTTCCCTACTTGGAAGGTGGTGGAGAAGGCCCCTTTCTTAATAGTTTATAAATAGCATAAACCTGGAAAAGCATTTGGGTGTTATTTAACTCCCATCACTCTAACAGAGGCAGGGATATTTTTCTCATTTTTAAAAGATCCAGTTCATGACAGACTTTATGGGGTGAGTCGTAAGAATTTATAAAATAGGCTATAAATACAACCCTTTAGTAAGATCAGAGGTAAGAATGTCATAATATTACGAGATTACACAATGGGAGGAACTTGGGGAAAACAATGACTTAGTTTAAAATTCAGTTTAAAGTCTACCTCAACTATTTCAAGAAGCCTCTTGCTCCCTTTGTAGACATTTCACACATTTTATTGCCTAACAGACTTTATAGTAAAGGCTGACAAGAGCCTCTGCTAAACTGTTCAAAAATCCAGACTTAACATAGTCAACAAGCATGCATTAGACACCAAACATATACCAAGCACAGTGCTAGATGTCTTTTTCTTTCTTGCATCCTTCTCTCCTTGGTTTCTTGTAGAATGAATAAAAGAAAAATCACTCTTACACAGGTGTAACTTAGTTGTGTTATTAATCTCTCTGTACCTTTGTTACCTAATCTGTAAAATGGGAATTATAATAGGTTTTGTGAGATTTAAACAAGGTAATACCTATAAAGCACTTATTGCAGTGTCTGGCATGTAATAAGTGCTCAGGAAATATCTATTGAAATTTTTTAATGTTGTCATTACTTATCTGGAAACAATAGGTTTCTACTGACAATTCCCAGGCCCCTCTTCAGTGGTAAGCCATCATTCCTTTTACTCCTTGCTTCTTTGCCCCTAAACCAGTTCATCTGGGTTCTCATATCAGTGGACGCAAACACAAGGAGGATATCACTTTAAGTGATAAAATAAGGCTGAGGAGACGGAGCATGTGCGGAGGCTCATACCTGCATCTCTAGCACCATTCTAGTGTTCATTTTTCTACCAACTTTTCTGACCAAAATCTCCAACCCATAAACTGACCATTCAAGTTCAAAGCATTGTTGGACACATTCACTTTTGTATTCATATTGAATACTATATGAGCATTTGTTATCATAGTTAAAATTAATTACATTTTTATATAAGTTTGAAATGAATTACATAAAGATTACCCATATTTTAAAAAACCGCACCCCACATGCCACTTTTAGGAATGCTCTCAGAAGATGCATGCTTCCCACCGACAGCTACACCACTCCATCACTAGCTGCAAAGATTCAAGTTGCTTTCCTCTGGCCCTCTAAGCTGCCACCATCCACTCCACTATCTCAATTTCTCCCCACTCCTCCTCCTCATTCCACTATGTGATACAGCCACATCACTAGCAATAAAAGTCAATACTCAATTACAAGACTCGATATAGGCTCTTTCCTTAAAAGCCAACTGACAGAGAATAATTTCAAAGAAAGGCAGAGTGGGTTAAAAATAGCAAACCTGAAGTACCAACTTAAATTTTAGAATCCAGTGTACCAAGCAAGTTCTCCAGATGTCATGATTTTACATAGATGTCCCAGAAGTAGACACTAAGCCATTCACTCTGTTTTCTGGGATTCCTAGCGTCTATCTGAATAGCAACAGATAGAGTGCAAGAAACAGAGAAACCAGAAAACCTTCAGTCTAATCTCACCTGTGGGATCTCATTAAAACAATGTAACTAGTCATAATCTCATAGGCCCATCTATAAATTGGAGACAGTATCTATTTCACAGCATGGTTCTTTGCAGTAAATGAGTTGTACATGACTCAGATACAATAAATTAATTGGTTAATTAATAGTCAAGTCTTCAAACCCAGAATGACTGTGAAAATGAATAACTAGAAATAGAAAGATATAAATAAAAACAACCATTCACATCCTTCAGTAGTTTCCCAAGTGACACTAGAAAAATGTTGCAAACTTATTTGTAGTGTTTGTCTATACCAGTCATCACCCTTTTCAAAATATCTGCTACCATGAATATTTTCATAAAGCATAGACTCTGAGCTGAAGAGATGAGAGTCTGTACTGGGTTTCCTCTCTCAACACTCATCCACAAGGGGCCTTCTGGACCTGGCCCGAGTCTTCACAGATCTTCTCTTCCTTAAGGTTGTCCCTCCTATTATTCTACAGGTAAACATTTGTGGGACTTTTGCTCTTTAAAGACAGGAAGAGATTGTTTGATTTATATATCATAACATCACAGTTGGAATTTTGTACTGCAGTTACTCAACAACTCACAATAGGAAAGATGCACAAACATTTACTGAGCATGGCTTGTTATTATGTGTGAAACATGGTGGTAAAGAAATATGAGAAAAAAGAGTAGACAGGATAAGAAAGTAAAACAAAAAAAAAGAATAAAGAATGCATTTGGTTCCTACTATATCTACTGAAAATTTAAATGTCTTCTAATTTATATCTTAAAAGTCATAGGGGGCTTCCCTGCTGGTGCAGTGGTTAAGAATCTGCCTGCCAATGTAGGGGATGTGGGTTCAAACCCTGGTCCGGGAAGATCCCACATGCCACGGAGCAACTAAGCCCGTGCACCACATCTACTGAGCCTATGAGCCACAACTACTGAAGCCCACGTGCCACAACTACTGAAGCCCGCATGCCTAGAGCCCGTGCTCTGCAATAAGAGAAGCCACCGCAATGAGAAGCCCGTACACTGCAACGAAGAGTAGCCCCCACTCGCCGCAACTAGAGAGAGCCCACGCACAGCAACAAAGACCCAACGCAGCAGCCATAAATAAACAAACAAACAAACAAATAAATAAAATCTATTAAAAAAAGTTAATTCTACATTTAAAAAAAGTCATAGGATTTGTATCTCCAGTACTGAAGTCTCCATTCTAATTTCTTAAATATGCATCTGTTGGATATGCTATTCCTTTGCAGATTTACTTAAGATGCATTAGACAAAAGACCTCATTGGAAAAGAGCAGAATATACTTTGGAGAGTCATCTTCCTGCCACAATAAGAAGAAACTTCTTATTAACACAGTGTGGAGTGGTATTTGAAAAAACACGGCCCTTGGGTCATGTTAACGTCAACTCTAATGATGGACGTTTTGGAAATAGACATTCTTATTCTAAAACAACGGATATGTTTTAGAAACTGCATCACCCTTGATAACCAATATTCACAGATGCCCTATTTAAACTTTCCCATTTTATTCCAACAAATATCCTGGTTTTCTTCAATGCTGGTGTTCCTCTAACCTACGGTAGTATGTCTTAGAAATAAATCCTAAAGACTTCATCATTTTACTTTGTGGAGGTAAGGCTATGGATGCAAGGAAATTCCTACCTAGATGCTAAGCACTTTGGAGATCTAATTTAACTTACTGCACTCTGACCATGAACACAAACTTTGCCACCAGTTCACTCAATCGAGAGTAGTTTGCAGAGGTCAGAAGTTAACATAAGATGTCACTGGTGCAGTGGTTGAGAATAGGTCAGAATGGACAACTGGATATTACTGTGTTGGAAAATAGCACCCTTTCTGTATTGCTGCTACTGTTTATATTAAATTACAACTTCTACCTGAGTCATATGTTTACTCAATTATTTACTTTACAGCCCAATTATTTACATTTCATACCAACATTTGGCACAAAATCCCATCTCTTGTGTGTATGTGTGTGTACATAAGACAGATTTTATTGTCAGCATACAAATATTATATGTACTTACACATTCATTCATTCATTTATTCATTTAAAGCATCTCCTAGTCCCTCTTTCCAATCTCACCCCCATACTACGTACCTACATAGACCCTCTGTCCCTGCTGAATTTCTCTTTCTTGTTTGCAATAAAGAACATCAGACAGTGATGTTCTAATATCAAGAATACTTTAAGGATTTTCAGAACCAAGCTTCCATTATCAAGGAGTCTTTTTCACTCCCAATGACTTCGGTGACACATTGGAGGGGTGCAGATTAAAGTCTGGAGTGTACACAGAAGATACACTGATTATCTTAATAATCAGATAAAGATAAATAACAAGTTTCTTTTAAAAACGTTATTCTGGACTATATTATTTCTAACACAATATTTGTGAAACCCCTGATGATTTTTCAAGAGAAAGACCCTTTTATTCCTAACTTCTCTGCTAGGCCAATTTATACATCCATCCTTAGTTTCTTCAACTGAAAAATGAGAACAATAAGATTGCCTTCTTTTAAAGTTTAAGGTAAATCCCAAATTAGGTAATGCACTGTAAATTTCCTTTTGCTTTTTAAAAGTGGCTTTATATGGAGTATTTATCATTATTTGTAGAAGATACTCTGCCAAATATCTAGGTATTTTTACAACAGTAACAAAATATTTGAAAGATTCTACTATTTGGTGTCCATGTGGAGAGACGTAATGCTGTAATATGACCTGCTGTTTTCACCCAAAGGATGAAACAGATTCATCCACCACAGTCATCCTCAGATACTTTAATTTATTTAGGGTCATATATAGAAATCTCAGATTCCAAATCTGTTGGTTCAAATAACATCCCATTTTCTGAGTGTGTGTTTTGTTTTATAGTTTGTTCCACTCATACCTTGAAAAGATAGCATCATAAAGCCAGAATCTCATGTGTAAATTTCTGCAGCCACAGAACCAAAAATAGATTTTTCTACAGTGAGTCCCAGATAAAATTTGATTCATGATTAATTCTTTAATATTTACATAATATCTTTGGAGAAATTCTGATTTTCTCCGAGTCATCAAAATAATCATTCATAATTGAGAACTCTAAATATGATATGATGGTGAAAAAATTGAATGCAGTTTTACATTTAAGAGATTAAATGTAAAATTTTAATTTTTATTTAATTTCAATAAAGGCTTGGTGACTGCTTCTTTGGGTCAAGTATGATGCTTAATGCTTGAACAAAGCCTCCTCTCTCAGACACACTGGCTATGACTTTCTCATTATTTACAATGAAAAGTAGCAAGCTCTGTAATAAAGTAATGCTTACATTGCAGTGAGTAAGGGTCCCCAGATGTGCCTGTGAAAGGGAAGGTGTGGTCAGAGATGACACCAAGAGGCATCTGTTTGGGGACAGGAAAAATGAGTAGCATTTTTCCAGGCAGAATATGTAGGGAGAGCATCCTCAGCAGGAAGAAATGCATGGAGAAAATCTTGAGTTTGGGTTTGTTTAGGAAAGTAGACAATTAAAGGACCAGACTAGGTGTGGTGAGAGCAAAGTTCTGACAGATGAGCAACCTATCATTTCCTCCCCATCCTTTCTTTCATTTTGCCTCTTCCATCCTTCTTTCCTTCACTCTTTATGGAATATCTCTCATGTACAAGGCATTGTGTTAGTTGCCAAGACAGACATGGTCTTGCTTGCTCTCATGTAACTGAGTCTATATCTGGAGAAAGACAATGAAAGGAAATAAGATTTTTTAAAGCTTATGGTGATGTATTCATGAAGAAGAAAAGAAAAGGGATGAGATGTGTAGAATATTATTAAAATATGCCTATCAAAAGAAACAGCAAATATGAAAAGTCTGAGTTAGGAAGATATTCAGTATGTTTGAAGACTTTAAAAAAGGATAGTATTGTTGAAGTTCAAGATTCAGTGGAGGGAGGGCATCAGGAGTACATCAGGAAGGACCTTGGAAACTGTGCTGAGGAATTAATTTTTTCACTTGTAGGAGATGGGGAGCCACTTGAAAAAAATACAGCAGGAGAGTGATATGACCTAAACCACAGCCAGATTTCACAGAACTTTCTGTGATGTAGAAATGTGCTCTGTGCTGTCCAAGATGGTAACCACTAGCTGTATGTGGCTATTTAGCCCTTGAAATCTAGCTAGTGTGATTGAGGGATTGAAATTTTTATTGTATTTAATTTAAATTCATTTTATTTGCATTCAAAGAGCCACATGTGGCTAGTGGCTGCTGTATCAGCAGAGATCTAAACTGAGTTAGAGATCACTTTGGCACCTGTGTGGATATCAAATGGCGGGAGATGGGCAAATGGGGCTCTTCGTAACTGCTCACATGAGAGATGATGGTGTTCGAGCTTAGGAACTAAAATAAACAGGACATGATGATTATTTGGATGTGGGAAGTAAAGGACATTAAGGAATCTTGAAGAAACACCCTTATGGAAGGCTCATAACCTCTTCTATTAATCTACATTGCTTTCAAATTAGACATCGATTCTCTTTTGGCTTCTTTTAACCATATTTATCTAATTAATCACCAAATACACCAAACTGGTCAAAAAATTTACATAAAGATTAGCAAACTATAATTAACTCTTTCCAGAAATGCAATCTGGAATTTATAGGAGCTATGTGATATTTCTCTCGGGTGTGTGCTTTTTATGATGGGAGATTAGGAGTTATGAGGATAAACTCTTTCACACCCATGATTACCTTGACCCTCACTGTTCACCCTCAAGTGACAGGAATCCCAACCAACTCCCATGAATCTCTGTAGGCTCACAGTGACTTAAGGATGTCAGGGGAAATCTAGCAGTGAAGAGTATCCTTTAACTGCTTTAGATATCTTTTGGGGGCTGTCAATCATGCCAATAATGACTTTTCTCTATAAGAAAGGATATTCAAAGGTGAATGCTACGTGGACAATAAAACAGAGATGGTGTGAGACAGAAAAACACATCATTGTGTAGCAGTATGGGCCGTAGGACCATATACAGAATTAAGATTTAATAATATATTCAGTGCATTTATTGTGGCCTTCCTGATTTTCAGCCTCTCTGCTAAGCCCTGTATATTAATTTCTTAGTTAATCCTCTCTTTAAATTACTTGTGTAGCCCACAAAAAATGTCATGACTCTCAGTGTTTGTAGTTGTAAAGTGAAGATAATACACATTTTTTCCCAGTCATGAAGTTAGTGAGATAATAAGTATAATATCCTGGCCACAGTATCTGACACTTAATAAATTCTTAGTCAATATTGAATAGCTATCAGAAAGGTGGTATTTGATTATACGTTTGTCCCATTTTTGTCAAAACCATTTATCATATGGAAAAATAAGTGTTTACGGAAAACATGCACATGAAGAAATAATAAAAGAGGAGTGCACAGCTATATTGAAGCAAGTTTTTTGAAAATGTCATAAAGTTATATACACTTAGAAATTTTAATTGGACATTCAGGCTCAGTAAATGCAAAAGACATATGGTAAGTGCTGAGAATTAAGAGGTAAACAAGGTGTGGCCTGTTAACTCTTAAGAACTAGAAATGCATTTATATTGAAATAGTTTGTTTGCTTGTCTATCACAACAGAAATAACACAAGCACACCATTTCAGTATTCAACCAGATATAATCCTTCTAGGGGGACCAAAGTATTTAAGTTGACCAACCCAAACTTGACTTGGATCCTGAGGCCCATTTGTAGGCACTTCAACTAAGCCTATTCCATTCCCCAGCAAACTGACTTCAAACACACAGGAGAGAGCTAATAAACGTTTGATAGATGGATGGAAATGGCATTTCTCCATTTTTAACACATTCTCTTCTTAAATATGCAATATTATGTTTTCCTCTGCAACACTAAGTCAAATCTAATTGTCCTTTATCAAAAGTAAGGTTGTATAACATATTGTGTCAAATCGGAATATAGAAATATAAGGAAAAATAAAGGTTTGGTTGAAATGACTCCCATAAATATTTGAACATACGAGTATCAACCTCCCTTTGTTGGGATGCAAAATAGGGGATTTATTTTGCCTTATGAGTGTAATAATGTTAGATAACACTGCTCAGCCTATACAATCAGCTTTGCTTCTCTCAGAATATAAACATTATTATTAAGTTTTGTACCCTAGAGGGAACAGAGACTTCACCAATCAGAAATAAATAAATAAATAAATAAATACATTTAAAATCCCACATCAGCCCTTTAATTTCTTTCCTCTTTCAAGCTTCTTATGCTATTTTTCCATCTTAGATTACTTGTTTTAAAATAGTTGATCAATACATGCAGTTTGATAATTTTTTAAACACCTTTATTGGAGTATAATTGCTTTACAATGTTGTGTTAGTTTCTGCTGTATAACAGAGAAAATCAGCTTTATGTATACATATATCCCCATATCGCCTCCTTCTTGTGTCTCCCTCCCACCCTCCCTATCCCACCCCTCTAGGTGGTCACAAAGCACTGAGCTGATCTCCCTGTGCTATGTGGCTGCTTCCCACTAGCTATCTATTTTACATCTATCTATTTTATCTATTTTACATTTATATCCATGCCACTCTCTCACTTCATCCCAGCTTACCCTTCCCCCTCCCTGTTTCCTCAAGTCCATTCTCTACGTCTGCATCTTTATTCCTGTCCTGCCCCTAGGTTCATCAGAACCTTTTTTTTTTTTTAGGCTCCATATATATGTGTTACCATACGGTATTTCTTTTTTTCTTTCTGACATACTCCACACTGTATGACAAACTCTAGGTCCATCCACATCACTACAAATAACTCAATTTCGTTTCTTTTTATGGCTGAGTAATATCCCACTGTATATGTGTGCCACATCTTCTTTATCCATTCATCTGTCAATGTCCTGGTATTGTAAATAGAGCTGCAACGAACACTATGGTACATGACTCTTTTTGAATTATGATTTTTTCAGGGTATATGCCCAGTAGTGGGATTGCTGGGTCATACGGTAGTTCTATTATTAGTTTTTAAGAAACCTCCATAGTGTCCTCCATAGTGTTCTCCATAGTGGCTGTATGAATTTAATTCCCACCAACAGTGCAAGAGGATTCCCTTTACTCCACACCCTCTCCACCATTTATGGTTTGTAGATTTTCTGATGATGGCCATTCTGACTTGTGTGAGGTGATACCTCATTGTAGTTTTGATTTGCACTTCTCTAATGATTAGTGATGTTGAGTATTCTTTCATGTGTTTGTTGGCAATCTGTATATCTTCTTTGGAGAAATGTCTATTTAGGTCTTCTGCCCATTTTTGGATTGGGTTGTTTGTTTTTTTGATATTGAGCTACATGAGCTGCTTATATATTTTGGAGATTAATCCTTTGTCAGTTGCTTCATTTGCAAATATTTTCTCCCATTCTGAGGGTTGTCTTTTCGTCTGTTTATGGTTTCCTTGCTGTGCAAAAGCTTTGACGTTTCATTAGGTTCCATTTGTTTATTTTTGTTTTTATTTCCATTACTCTAGGAGGTGGGTAAAAAAGGATCTTGCTGTGATTTATGTCAAAGAGTGTTCTTCCTATGTTTTCCTGTAAGAGTTTTATAGTGTCTGGCCTTCCATTTCGGTCTTTAATCCATTTTGACTTTATTTTTGTGTATGGTGTTAGGAAGCATTCTAATTTCATTCTTTTACATGTAGCTGTCCAGTTTTCCCGGCACCACTTATTGAAGAGGCTTTCTTGTCTCCATTGTATATTCTTGCCTCCTTTATCAAAGATAAGGTGACCATATGTGTGTGGGTTTATCTCTGGGTTTTCTATCCTTTCCATTGATCTATAGTTCTGTTTCTGTGCCAGTACCATACTGTCTTGATTACTGTAGCTTTGTAGTATAGTCTGAAGTCTCGGAGCCTGATTCCTCCAGCTCCATTTTTCTTTCTCAACATTGCTTTGGCTATTCGGGGTCTTTTCTATTTCCATACAATTTGTGAAATTTTTTGTTCTAGCTCTGTGAAAAATGTCAGTGGTAGTTTGATAGGGATTGCATTGAATCTCTAGATTGCTTTGGGTAGTACAGTAATTTTCACAATGTTGACTCCTTAATTTCTCCTTCAAATTTTTCATCATCAGTGTATAGGAATGAAACATATTTCTATGCATTAATTTTGTATCCTGCTACTTTACCAAATTCATTGATTAGCTCTAGTAGTTTTCTGGTAGCATCTTTAGGATTAGCTGTGTATAGTGTCATCTGCAAACAGTGACAGCTTTACTTCTTCTTTTCCAATTTGGATTCCTTTTATTTCTTTTTCTTCTCTGATTGCTGTGGCTAAAACTTCCAAAACTATGTTGAATAATAGTGGTAACAGTGGGCATCCTTGTCTTGATCCTGCCTCAGCTCTTCTCCATTGAGAATGATGTTGGCTCTGGGTTTGTCATATGTGGCCTGTATTATGTTGAGGTAAGTTCCCTCTATGCCTACTTTCTGGAGAGTTTTTATCATAAATGGGTGCTGAATTGTGTCAAAAGATTTTGCTGCATCTATTGAGATTATCATATGGTTTTTATCCTTCAATTTGTTAATACAGTGTATCACATTGATTGATTTGCATGTATTGAAGAATCCTTGCATTCCTGGGATAAACCCCACTTGATCATGGTGTATGATCCTTTTAATGTGCTGTTGGATTCCGTTTGCTAGTATTTTGTTTAGGATTTTTGCATCTATGTTCATCAGTGATATTGGTCTGTAGTTTTCTTTTTTTGTGACATCTTTGACTGGTTTTGGTATCAGGGTGATGGTGGCCTCGTAGAATGAGTTTGGGAGTGTTCCTCCCTCTGCTATATTTTGGAACAGTTTGAGAAGGGTAGGTGTTAGCTGTAATCTAAATGTTTGATAGAATTCACCTGTGAAGCCATCTGGTCCTGGGCTTTTGTTTGTTGGAAGATTTTTAATCACTGTTTCAATTTCAGTGCTTGTGATTGGTCTATGTATATTTTCTATTTCTTCCTGGTTCAGTCTCGGAAGGTTGTGCTTTTCCAAGAATTTGTCCATTTCTTCCAGGTTGTCCATTTTATTGGCATAGAGTTGCTTGTAGTAAGCCCTTTTGATTCTTCGTATTTCTGCAGGGTGAGTTGTTACTTCTCCTTTTTCATTTCTAATTCTGTTGATTTGAGTCTTCTCCTTTTTCTTCTTGATGAGTCTGGCTAATGGTTTATCAATTTTGTTTACCTTCTCAAAAAACCAGCTTTTCATTTTCTTGATCTTTGCTATTGTTTTCTTCATTTCTTTTTCATTTATTTCTGATCTGATCTTTATGATTTCTTTCCTTCTGCTAACTTTGGGTTTTTCGGTTCTTCTTTCTCTAATTGTTTTAGGTGTAAGATTAGTTTGTTCATTTGAGATTTTTCTTGTTTCTTGAAGTAGGATTTATTGCTATAAACTTCGCTCTTAGAACTGCTTTTGCTGCACCCCATAGGTTTTGGGTCATCGTGTTTTCATTGTCATTTGTTTCTAGGTATTTTTTGATTTCCTGTTTGATTTATTCAGTGATATCTTGGTTATTTAGTAGCTTATTATTTAGCCTCCGTTTGTTTTTATTTGTTTTTAAGTTTTTTTCCCTGTAATTGCTATCTAGTCTTATAGCATTGTGTTCAGAAAAGATACTTGATACAATTTCAGTTTTCTTAAATTTACCAATGCTTAATTTGTGAACCAAGATATGATCCTGGAGAATGTTCCATGAGCAGTTGAAAAGAAAGTATATTCTGTTGTTTTTGGATGGAGTGTCCTATAAATATGAATTAAGTCCATCTTGTTTAATGTGTCATTTAAAGCTTGTGTTTCCTCATTTATTTTCATTTTGGATGATCTGTCCATTGGTGAAAGTGGGGTGTTAAAGTCCCCTACTATTTTGTGTTACTGTTGATTTCCCCTTTTACGGCTGTTAGCATTTGCCTTATGTAGTGAGGTTCTCCTATGTTGTGTGCATAAATATTTACAATTGTTATATCTTCTTCTTGGATTGATCCTTGATCATTATGTAGTGTCCTTCTTTGTCTCTTGTAATAGTCTTTATTTTAAAGTCTATTTTGTCTGATACGAGAATTGCTACTCCAGCTTTCTTCTGATTTCCATTTGCATGGAATATCATTTTCCATCTTTCAGTCTGTATGTGTCGCTAGGTCTGAAATGGGTCTCTTGTAGACAGCATATATATGGTCTTGTTTTTGTATCTATTCAGCCAGTCTATGTCTTTTGGTTGGAGCATTTAATCCATTTACATTTAAGGTAATTATCAATATGTATATTCCTATTACCATTTTCTTAATTGTTTTGGGTTTGTTTTTGTAGTAGGTCTTTTCTTTCTCTTGTGTTTCCTGCCCAAAGATGTTCCTTTAGCATTTGTTGTAAAGGTGGTTTGGTGATGCTGAATTCTGTTAACTTTTGCTTGTCTGTACAGGTTTTAATTGCTCCATAGAATGTGAATGAGATCCTTGCTGGATAGAGTAATCTTGCTTGTAGGTTTTTCCCCTTTCACCACTGAAATATGTCCTGCCACTCCCTTCTGGCTTGCAGAGTTTCTGCTGAAAGATCAGCTGTTAACCTTACGGGGGTTCCCTTGTATGTCATTTGTTGCTTTTCCCTTGCTGGTTTTAATATTTTTTTCTTTTTATTTAATTTTTGATAGCTTGATTAATATGTGCCTTGGCGTGTTTCTCCTCGTATATGTCCTGTATGGGACTCTCTGCAGTTCCTTGACTTGATTGACTATTTCCTTTACAACGTTAGGGACGTTTTCAACTGTAATCTCTTCGAATGTTTCCTCAGACCCTTTCTTTTTCTTTTTTCTCCTGGGACCCCTATAATTTAAGCGTTGGTTCATTTAATGTTGTCCCAGAGGTCTCTGAGACTGTCCTCAATTCTTCTCATTCTTTTTTCTTTATTCTGCTCTGTGGTAGCTATTTCCACTATTTTGTCTTCCAGGTCACTTATCCATTCTCCTTCCTCATTTATTCTGGTATTGATTCCTTCTAGACAATTTTTCATTTCATTTATTGTGTTGTTCATCCTTGTTTGTTTGCTCTTTAGTTCTTCTAGGTCCTTGTTAAACGTTTCTTGTATTTTCTCTATTCTATTTCCAAGATTTTGGATCATCTTTACTATCATTACTATGAATTCTTTTTCAGGTAGACTGCCTATTTCCTCTTCATTTATTTGGTCTGGTGGGTTTTTACCTTGCTCCTTCATTTGTTGCTTATTTTTCTGTCTTCCCATTTTGCTTAACTTACTGTCTTTGGGGTCTCATTTTCTCAGGCTGCACGTTCATAGTTCCCGTTGTTTTTGGTGTCTGCCCCCAGTGGGTAAGGTTGGTTCAGTGGCTTGTGTAGATTTCCTGGTGGAGGGCACTGGTGCCTGTGTTCTGGTGGGTGGGGCTGGATCTTGTCTTTCTGGTGGGCACGGCTGCATCCAGTGTTGTGTTTCGGGATGTCTGTGAACTTAGTATATTTTAGGCTGCATCTCTGCTGATGTGTGGGGTTGTGTTCCTGCCTTGCTGGTTGTTTGGCATGGGGCATCCGACACTGGAGCTTGGTGGCTGTTGGGTGGAGCTGGGTCTTAGCATTGAGATGGAGAATGCTGGGAGAGCTCTCGCTGATTGATATTACACGGGTCTCGGTGGTCTCTGGTGGTCCAGTGTCCTGAACTTGGCTCTCCCACCTCAGAGGTTCAGGCCTGACACCAGGCCCAAGCACCAAGACCCTGTCAGCCACGTATTTTGGGCAGCCGTCCTGTCATGGAGTTGCCTGAGGGCCGGGCATCCTGTCGGGGGCTCCTCTCCTTGGGTCCCGGAGATGCCTGAGGGGTGGCCTCCTGTCAGGGGCTTCCCAGTCAGGTGCAGTCACCTGAGGGCCAGGCGTTGGGTCTGAGTCATGCGGCGCGCTGGGCGCTAGCCTTCTCTGCTCCAGGGCACAGCACTGGGGGGTTCGGCCAGCGTCTGAGACCCAAGTTACAGCTTCCATCAGGTTTATATCTGAGCCCCAGGTTTACGACTTCAAGATTCTCCAAACTTTTTTTCTTTTTATCTGTGCTCAGTCTACTTCCACTTGCTCATAGGGGGACTGCATTCAGAGGCCTCTCCTCCTGCACTTCAGACCAGAGTTTCTCATCAGTTTGATAATTTTTGATTATTGTTAGTCAGGTTTACCATACCACACTGGTTAATGTTTCAGCTAAATAAATTTGCCGCTTTAGCATTTGCATCTAAAAATGTAGTACAAATATATATTTGCCTAAGAGAAGACACTGTAGTTTGGAGGCAACATGTGCGTTTGGAGCTAGATGACTAGCAGCATGAAGTTGGGCAAATTACTCCACCAGTAAAGAGGTTCCGTGCACTTATCCGTGAGGGACATACTCGGGGCAGATGTCCCTTTAAGGAAGGATGCCAGAGCTGTAGGATGAGCGGGCAGGGGAGACCCTCTAGACAGCAGGTCCTTAGAATCTGCCTCTTTTGCAGAAATTGTCCTCTCCAGGAGTTACCTGGAGATTAAGTCAGCAGAGGGATAAAGGCCCTACCATTCTGGAAGGACACAGGACTCCTCTGATGATCAATACTCATCCCACTGGGTTGGGCCAAGGCTTTGCTGGGATCGCACTGCAGTTTTACTGTTCCCTAAGTCTGCCTGCTTCTGTCCCCTTCCAGTCACAGGTGCTGCCCTCTAACAAACAGCTTGCACTTCAAACTCTATCTACTTCCCAGGAAAACAACCTGCAACCAATGTGTTTAATGGGGATAAGAATACAGGTAATTCATAGAGTTCATGTAATACAGTGTAAATGAGACATATGTGAAGGGCACTGTGCTAAAACACTAAATAGGCATGACTGAAGATCCACAAAAAATTTCTGGTATTACTCATTAAATATCTACTCTTGTGCTGGAGAATGCATGTTAGAGTTTGTTGAACATACTCCAGCAAGTCTGTTCCAAGTGAAATTCTATTTCATGCCACTTCATGCTTTCAGAGAGAGAAATGCTACTGTGCAAGTCAGAGGTTTTGCCAAGGCATTGAAGTGCAGAGGCTAGAGTCTGGCTAAGGCAATCATCAGCCTCAGTTCTAAAAACCCTGTATCGTAGTCATCACTGAGGCCCGGAGAACGGAAGGAGCAGGTAGAAAAATAGGGTATTATGAGAAATTCATGCAAGAAACAAATATATTCCCCAGTCCAAGAGAGTGAGCATCTCAGTCTTTTTCAGGATGTCCTTTCACAGTGTGTATGGCAGTTATGGTGATTTTCCCCAAAGCTACACTAAATGAAGCCAGATTTTTCTGGCTGACTCAACCTAAGTGCACACTGTCAGGTGCCTCATGAGAACTAACGTCCCAAGGGTTCTAAGGCAAGTGTGAGGGACATCAACCCCATCATATACAGCTGGACTCTAATAAAAGAATTTCTTTGACTGCTCAAAGTTTAAAAAATATTTTTAAAATCTTACCTTTAGGGAGTTTGCTAGACAGAATAAGATCCTGGAATTATGTGAGAATCAACTATTCAAATTACTGATGAAAATCCATGCTCTTACCAGTCTATGGTAGAAGATGACAAACTCTTTGGTAAAGTAAATATCTTAGGCTTTTCAGGTCATACTGTCTCTGTCACAACTATTCCAATGCAGAGTGGCTGTGTTCCAATAAAACTTTATTTTTAAAAAATGTGGGAGGCCAGATTCTGCATGCAGGCTATAGTTTGCTGACTTCTGGCCTCATGCAATAGACTTAAAGTATTCACTAGTCACGGGTCCTCCCTTAAGTAGGTTCTATGGAAAGGAAAAGGGGGCAACGTATATTCGACTACACAAATAGGAATAAGTGTCATGATGTTTGCAATGCTCTGCAATGCTTGATGTATTGGAATCTAGAGTACAGACCAGCACAGAAGCCTGAAATGTCCTTTATGTCAAATGTTTCAGATTCTCTGAAAAATTACAGAAAGTTCAAAGACTAAATCTCTCCTTCTTAAAGAGTGCAAAGGGGCTTCCCTGGTGGCGCAGTGGTTGAGAGTCCACCTGCCGATGCAGGGGACATGGGTTCGTGCCCCGGTCCGGGAAGATCCTACATGCCGCGGAGCAGCTGGGCCCGTGAGCCATGGCCGCTGAGCCTGCGCGTCCAGAGCCTGTGCTCTGCAACGGGAGAGGCCACAACAGTGAGAGGCCCACGAACGGCAAAAAAAAAAAAAAAAAAAAAAAGAGTGCAAAGCCCCTGAGCCAAGTAACTCATCTATGAAATCCTGGTGTAAAGAAACTTGAGTTCAAATTGATCTGGCTGCCCTGTCTTTAGTCCCAGTGATGTTCCTTAGAGCCCAGTTAGGGAGATGCTGCTCTTGGAGAAGGGCAGTGTATATTCTAGTTTCCAAATTTAACAGGAATAAATGCACTTTTATATTATAAAAACTATTTTGCTGTGGCAAATTTATAGGAACATACAATGTTGAGCCAACTGCAAGGAAAGATGTTGTTTAGAGCCACTAATAATGAAATAAAGCCCTTAGTTATGAATCAGTTATATATTTCACTGAACTCCAACTGTTTTCTTTCTCACTGTTTAATTTCATTCTAGCTTTTGTTATTATGCCTAAAGAAACCATTTTAACATTTTCTCCCATGCCCTTCGAGTATCAAAAATTCCATCTACAAGTTTTCAACTTTTGCCTCTAATTGCTCTACTGGTTGCTCTAACTGCTTTAATAAATAATATTATCTGAGTTCTGCTAGTCCCAGAATTCTAAAGTCCCTGCATCACATATTATTTATTATTCCTTTAAGGGAAAAAAGGAGTCTTTTTTCTACCCAAAGCTTCTCTTTATAGTGAGAGAGAAAGAGGAGGGAGGAAGGGAGAGAGGGAATAAAAAATGAGAGAAAATTATATACATATAGTCCACCCTCCAGATTAATACTAGGTTCTCTAGAGTGTGAGATATTTCCACTTTAACATCACTGGATATCTGTGGTTGCTTCTATTGCAATTCCTTAGAGAACTAGGAAACCTCTTCTTCTATGTGACCCTAAAGTTCCATAATCTAGTTTTGTTTATCATTTTCAGATATCCTTAAAGGTTAGTTAGATAAATGTGAAAGACTTGAATTTAACGTGGCTATTTAACCAGCCTCCTTGCTATAGAACAAGGTCCATGAGGGCAGAGGATCTGTCTTTATAGAAATTCCTTAGGAAACCATAGATTAGATATAGATATAAATATATAGATATGGATATAGACAAGTCATATGTGCCATAGAATGTAATATATAGTATATATAACACACATATATATATATATATATATATATAGTGTAATGTGAATGAATGGCCATGTGACTAAATGCATATATGACTTAATTAATATTAATCACTATTAGCTGAATTAGCAGTACACTGAGTGTTTTGGGAAAATGACTTGGAAAAGCTGGTACTGTTGAATTGGGAGACAATCAAATTTTAACTGGCTGGGCTTCCCTGGTGGCGCAGTGGTTCAGAGTCCGCCTGCCGATGCAGGGGACACGGGTTCGTGCCCCGGTCCAGGAGGATCCCACATGCCGCGGAGCGGCTGGGCCCGTGAGCCATGGCCGCTGGGCCTGCGCGTCCGGAGCCTGTGCTCCGCAGCGGGAGAGGCCACAGCAGTGAGAGGCCCGTGTACCGCCAAAAAAAAAAAAAAAAAAAAAAAAAATTTTAACTGGCTAAGAGTGTGCAGGAACTAAGTGACCAAGTTTTACTTGTTTTAAAAAGACTTAGTCCATGTACTAGACCCTTGTACGCTGTTGGTAGGAATGCAAAGTGGTGCAGCAGCTATGGAAAACAGTATGAAATTTCCTAAAAAAATTTAAATAGAACTACCATATAATTCAGCAATCTCACTTCAGGGCATTTATTCAAACTAATTGAAATCATATTAGCACTCCTACATTCACTGCAGCATTATTCACAATAGCCAAGATGTGGAAACAACCAAAATGTCCATCGACAGATGAATGGATAAAGAAAATGTGGTATATAGACAGAATGGAGTATTATTCAGCCTTAAAAAGAAGAAAATTCTGTGATGTGCGGCAACATCGATGAGCCTGGAGGACATTTTGCTAAGTACAAGAAACCAGTTGCAGAAGGATGTTATAGCATGATTCCACTTATGTGAGGTATCTAAAATAGTCAGCCATGGAAGCATAGAATGGTGGTTGCCAGGGGCTGGGAGAAGGGAGGAATGAGAAGTTGCTAGTCAATGGCTGTAAAGTTTCAGTTACGCAAGACAAATAAGTTTTAGGGATGTGCTGTATAACATTGTGCTTGCAGTTAACAGTACTGTGCTGTACACTTAAAAATCTGTTAAAAGGGTAGATCTCATGTAAAGTGTTCTTATCACAATTAAAAACAACAACAACAAAAAGACAAGGTCTCTTGGGAGTTATTGCAAGATTGAGGAGAGAGTCAATCGATACACAGGTTATTCGCCAAACAACTGCCAGCTCTTCTACAGTATGAAACATTTCCACTGTAGAATCATTGGACATCAGGACTATAAGAAGTGTTTTCAGGAAAAGAGCTCATTAACAGCAAGCCTGGTAACTGAGGTGAATTATAAAAATGCCAGAATACAAGTAGGAAAAAAAAGAAAAAGCAGTGTCTTGTGTTAAGTGGGCACTTACATTCAAGAGAGGAATTAGGGCACGGAGCACTGTGGCCGCCATGGTCATGTGTCAGCCTGCTTCGCCTGCTGAATGGCCATCATTCCCACTTTTAATTTAAGCAGCTCATGTAGTCTCACTCACGGAGAATGCTTTGCAAAAAATAAATAGGAAGCAACTATCTAAAAAAACAGTCACATGCCACTCAAAGCCATGGTGAAATCAAATATACACTTGACATGACTTTACTGAGAGGAAAAAAATGAGCCGTAGCAGGTTTACATGAAAGCACTGACCTGTATTTAACACCTACTCTGTGCTAGGAACTTTTACCTTAAGGATAAACAATTTGCTCCCTCAAATGCCATTTCAGAGTGTCTATCACAAAGTACCGACTCAGTAAACATTAGCTGTCATCATCCTACACACCTCATGCAAAGTACCAGAACGTAGCAAAGCATGCACAGACATAGTCGTCAGTGGTAAGAAGAAACCCGGGTTTAAACCCTGGCCCCACACCCCCTGCCATGTCAACATACACAGGAAGCATCTTTTCAGAGTCTCAGTCTCCTTCTCCATAACGCTGGAATCATACTGACTACTTCACAGGTGTCTTTTGTGAGAACTAAGTGAAATGATACATAATAGAAACTTAGCACAATGTCTGACTCATCAAATAACAATAACGTTGTTTTTCCCTTTACCTCCCTAATCACAATTTGGTTCACAACCGATAGTAACAAACCCATACAAAGGGGCTAGACTGATGAGAAAGGAACACTCCACCCATACTCTGGTTAACTCCACAGACCTGATATATGTATGCTCCTTTTTCCTGGTATGCATCCTGGACTGAATGAGACTATTTAAAGAATGAATAGTTTATTATTTCAATTAAATTGGCCTGCTAATTCAATGCAGTCTTTTTTATAATAGCCAAGATATGGAAACAACCTAAGTGTCCATCTACGGATGAATGGATAAAGAAGATGTCACACAAACATGTACACGCACACAACGGAATATTAGTCATAAAAAAAGAATGAAATCCTGCCATTTGTGAAAACACAGACAGACTTTGAAGGTATTATGATTAGTGAAATAAGTCAGAGAAAGACAAATACTGTATGATTTTACTCATATGTGTCATCTGAGACAAACTAATGAACAAACAAAATAAAATAAAAACAAATTCATAAATACAGAGAATAGATTAGTAGCTACCAAGAAGGGAACAGGGTTGAGGTGGTGAAATGGAGGCAAGGGATCTGCTGTATGGTGATGGACGGTGACTAGACTTGTGGTGGTGCTCTCTCTGTAGTGTATGCAGATGTTGAACTATAATGCTGTACACCTGAAAATTATATAATTAAAAATAAACAAACACATAAAAGAAGATTTTGAGGAAAAAAAATTGGTCCTGCTAAGCCATCACAATACGTAGAGACACAGTTTGAGTCAGAGATCACACGGAAAGAAAGGGAGTGTGACAAAGGAACAGAAAGCAGGCATTGCACTGCCAGAAAAAAAAAAAAACTGCACCACAGTTCCATTCTTGACTATTTGTATGACAGGGGGCAAGTTAGTCTTTTCATCCTCCGTTTTCTCATCTGTCATAAATGAGTATACATATTATCTCATAAAGGTGTTAGGAAGTGAACTGAATACATTTAGCACATCCCTGCCACATAGTAAGCACTCACTAGTAACAATATTCATCACAGTAGCAAGGGCAAATTAGACTAAATGATGTTAATTAGACTATTTAGCATGTAACTGTTAAATAAAAAATAACAGGTAGTTCTGCATTCTTCTTGAGTAGAAGAATCTTTGCTAAAATGAGTACTAGGATTTTATTTTTATTTTATTATTTTTATTTATTTATTTATTTATTTATTTAGAGCAGAGAAAGGTTTATTGAAAGGTGAAATGAGTACTAGGTTTTTAATTTGCATTTAAGATATGAAATTTATGGTAGCTTTATTAGTTGGTAGCGTTAATAGCTCCAAAGATGATATTATCCCAGAATACACATGAGGAAGCTGAGTCTGAAAGAATTCCAAGAGACCAGCTGTCTGACTGGAAGGTAGGAGTGACAGGATTTGAAATGTCATCTCTGCTGTAGTTTCAAGATACGGCATCTTTTAAATAATTTAAACAATCGTATTCTGTATTACTGAGAGGCATACGGTATTGAAGAAAGTAGCACATGCTTAATTAATGTTCCCAGAAGGGAGACGGTAAGACCATGAATTTTGCCTCTGTGTCACTGTCTGTTTGCCCTGATGGGATTATACAGACCTAGATATAGATACAGATACGTTTATAGACATAGAAATAGGTTTAGTTATAATAATTTTAAAATACATGATATTTTCAGCTTGACAATGTGCTCTCAAAAGAAGTTGAGTCTTAGAGGAAGTTGACCAACCAATTAATGACTGCATGTTTTAACATGGCAGATGCCACAATAAATGCCTATTTCTTGCTGGATGGCAAGGTAAACATTCCCCTAAAAGATGTGTACATTCTTGTTAGCATATAAAATACAACAGCCCTAAAGAGAAAAATCATGCTTTGTTATTGTTACTTGATAGTTCCCTGAATATCTGTGTCCTCTAGTTCTGTTTAAAAAGGTTAAATGGCTCTAAATCTGTCTGCTAGACTTATAAGGAACTATGCACTGCTCTGGCTAGTCAGGAAATTTAATTTTCTACACAAATTAACCAATTGTGCATCAATAGAGGAAAGCTGCTCTCCATAACCCAGTTGGGGGACAGGGGTTGGGGGAGGGACAACTGCAAAAGTGCAGAACAGATACTGAAAAATGCAGTTGGTGATTCTTACATTCTAAATTCATTCCTATGGAGCCAGTCCACCTCCAGTCAGAACGGTGTGGGGCTCACTTTCTGAATAATGCATCAAAACCCTGTTGTAAATGATTTGAAACAGTAATCGCCCCTTCTTTGGGTGGAACCATATATGCCAAGGAACTAGCACTTGCCTGACATCTATCAGAGCTAGAGTATGCCTGTGTCATCAAATGGTACATTATCTGTCCATCTCTTCCTGGTAACACAGCCCCAGATCCCCTTTAGTTCGCCTGGAAACAAAATGCTTCCAAGTTGGGCAGTTGTTGCTAAGCAGCCTCAAGCTTCTTCTTCACCTGCCTTTTATGCCACTGACAATTATAAAAAATAACAATAGCAATAACAATAACAATCAACTACAGTGATAATCATCACTTGATTCCCTGTGAGCTGGAATGATTATCAGTATATCTCCATTTTTACATCAGTCAATGGATAGATTATAAAATGGGCAAAAACATGTGGGGAGCTATGAACCTGGATGTTTACCCTCTTCTAACCAATTTGAGGTTAGTATTGGTATCAAAAGTTACTCAAACTTCATCTCTGATGAAAAACATGTTTCTGCACAGGAAGTCTGTTCCCGCTGGTACTATAGATTCCATGTTTGGGGTGTACATGGGATTGCCCTGATATCTGAATCCCCATTTGCCCTGAGGGTCCTCAGCTTGGCATGCTCCTGGCCCCCTATGGGTTCTTTGCTGACAAGAGTAGAAATCTTGACAAGTCAAATGCTAAACTGACCACATGGCTGGTCTCTCAGACCAATCTTGTTTACTTCCTTCATATTCTCTCTTATGCTTGAAGATGTGAAGAAAGTGGCAATTGCTCTGTTCTGTGTTCTTTCAGAAGAAATGGAGTAACAATGGAAAATGGGGCAGATTCATTCATTCAACAAGTACCACTGTCTCTATTTATATTAGAATTTCAGTATAAAGCCATTTCACAACTTCACTATTTAGTCAAAAAATGGATGCCTATGTAAATTTATTTTTCTGGATACTTCCTGCCCTTGTATTCAATACTTGTCCCTCTGATAGATACGATTTTCTTAGCCAAATAGAGGCCATTCTGTGTGTCCACAACTTGTTGAGTTCCTTTAGAACAGAGAATGGGCCACTGACCATTCCTCAAATCCCCTTCTTAGAGGTTGAGCTCTTTTGAAGAAAGGATTTTTTTTTTAGATCCTTATGAGATACACTCTATTATCCTGAATTTAGAAATGACTTGTGTTAAAAACAACTTTTCTAGACCTGAAAATAATTCTTTTTTTGCCCAAACTCAAATTATTTGGGGTACTGATTATTCTGCTGGGTTTCACCTCCAGCCTTTTTCAGCACCCTTGGGAGTATTGGGAGTTTAATACATAAAAAAGAAGTGAATAAGTAAAGTTTTCATAAAGCTCACTTGTCTAGAGTTTCCCTGAATAAAGTAATTAGAAAGGTATCTGCCGTAGGTCCCTGTAACTTAGAAATTGAATGACTTGGATATAAGCTGACATCTAACTCATAAATTAACTGGACAATTCTTTAAAACTGTATTCTTCCGTCTAGTTTTCTCTCTCTTTTTCAACAAACATTTCTAAAGCAATATTTGAAATCCACACTCAAACACATCATTAACTAACACTTCACCCTTGAAGACCAGTGGACAAGTTATAGATTTTCAGTGTTCTTTCAGAAGAAAGCTATTTAGCTTGAGCATCTACTGTCATTTGGGTGACTGGCAAAAGAGAAAAGATGTACACAGTTCAACAACAAGAAAAACCCAGAACTGAGCCTTATTTCTAAAAAAAGGAAGAAAAACTTTAACAAAGGATTATATTTCTCATCCTGGGAAAAATTTTGAGCAGGGAAAGTGTAAACAAAAGATATTTTTGAAATGGCAGAGAAAGGTTTTGTCTAAAAGGCACCGATCCAAACATGCTGACCTATAAGAAATGCCCATAAAGTGATAAAAAGATAATTTCAAAGCCAAACACCAAACACAGAAATAAAAGAGGGGGCCTCTTAATGTGTTGAGACAGTGACCTCATGCCTCTAAATTCTTATACATAATTCACTGTAACTGTCAAAGGAGAAAGAAAGAAAAAAAAAAACAGCAATACTTTTCTAATGCTAGAAAAAAAAAAGCACAAACAAGCAAAAATAATATCATATAAAAGATCCACCCAAATGCACTGCAAAATATATTCGATTTTGGCTTTTTCATTGAGCTCTCTGAAAGGTTAATAGCTTTCTTCATCTTGATATTCCTGGCTCTGGGCATTGTATGCAGCTCTTCACAGGTGTGTGCAACACACACACACAAGCGCAGTACATGTTGACCAAAATTCCTTGGTCATGTGAACACAGTCTCAAAGGCAGCCACACAGACTGCATATGTAATTACATTTTGTACTGATTTGCTTGTCATGCACTATAACCAGTTTTACTTTCAAAAGAGAAATACCTTATAGGACTGGACGTGATGTCGGGGTCACGAGCAGTCACTTGCCCAATCACGGAGTTGAGAGCAGCATTTTCATGAACTTCAAGGAGGTAAGTTGGTGAAGAGAAGACTGGAGGCTCATCTGCATCTTCGACAACAATTTTGACTGTCGCCGTGTCTTTAAAGGGCCCCCTGCTGCTGAAACGCGGGTCAGTGTGGACATTGGCTGCCTCTACCTTCAGTGTATAGGATTTTTTGGTCTCAAAATCCAGAGGCTGTTAAGAAATGACAAAGATGAATATTTCTCACTAATGACCATAGCAGCGAGAACAAATGAGTATAATGCTGATGGATGATCGTTATGTGCATTTAAGCCCATTTGTGAGCCTTAATGGGATCACTCTCCATTCCCCCAGATTCAACCTGTAAATTTTACAGGCATTTATTGATATCTGTTTATTATACAAGCTCAGTGAATCTAATCTCCTACTGTTTTGTTTTGTTTTGCTCATTTCACTTGGAATTCACAAAATATTCACAGTCATGAATTGTGCCATCAAAATTTCACTTCAGAGTCATAATAAAATTTTACTAGTGAAGGCATGATCTGCATACCAATCAGCCAGTTAATCGGGCCTCTGCTCGTCAGAGATAAGGCAGCATCGAACATAATCTCTATCTGGGAAGAATATTTTATCATTTCTGCAACAGTGTGTGAAATGTAAAGAACTAGAAATAATCATTGTTTAGTCCATGGAGACATTATAAAGCACAATTTAGCACTAATCCCAACAAAGAGTGTTTTCTTATTTCACTTCCAGAGCATCACTGCTTTACTGATCATGTGGCTAAAATGAGGCTTATTATTTTTTAGGGCATTCTTAGAAGGTCTCTATTATATGAGTTCTGTGCTGTGAAGCAGGTGGGCATATAAAGAAATATGTATAGAGACACATATCTACCTGTGTTTATATTTAGGATAGATAGATGACAGATAGATGGATAGACAGACAGACAGGTAGGTAACTAGGTCTGGTGGTGACTTCCACCAACCAGTTAAAAGCAATTTGAAATTACCTCATTGTACCATTACTGAAGATATTTCTGACCTATTAATGCCTCTTTCCTTAAAAGCCCCAGAGACTTAACTTAATGACCTATGTAAATAGAGGCAGGTAAAAGAACACAGTCCCCTTAAACAACCAGAAGGCCATCTGCATCAGAACCCTCACAGTCCAATTTTCTCAGCAACACATAATACTTCAGATGTCAAGGATGTAATTCTGTCAAGGTCAAAGAGACAATTTATTTTCGCATGGCAATTCTTATAGGAAAATGAACTTTACATCTGCGGTGCAAGTTAAAAAAAAATAAGCTGGAACACAAGCTAGCATTAGTGAACTCTTTCAGAACTCCTATACAAGCTTAAATATATATCCTTATTTCAAAATTTTATGTTGATACTTATATTTGAATTTCATTCTAATTGGACTTAGATTTTTTTGATATATTTTCTAATAAACAAGGCAGATACTCAATCCCCTGTCTATTCTGAAATTACTAAACACAAGTACCCGTGTGTACATGAATAGGCAATTCAACATCAACATTTTCACAATTTGCTAATCACCCCTACTGTAACAATTTTGTTATCTCAAATTCTTTACAAACGCTGTTAAACCTAAGAGATTATATTCTGTTTAATTCTTTGTCCAACATAATGACAATCTACCCAAACACATCCTGGTGTCCGTGGGATTTTGTCAGACAAAAAAGCGGACCCATGAATTGCAGGAAAATGACTCCTTACAGATTGTTCTCTAGAGTAAAATACATAGGTTTTTTGGTGTCAAGATGTGTAGTATATGCTTCCAAGTTTATGAATAATGGTGAATAAAAATACAGCAAACAGCTAATTGCTTCAGTTTATAAAAGCACCTTATGGTAACAAAGAATAGCAGTTAATAATAACAACAAAAATGACATTAGGAATCATTAGCCAAGGAAAATGTGTCTCTGGGTTAGTCAATAATTGACTCAAGTATAATTATACTGTACTCTATTTCACACATGAGTTTTTAAATACTTTGCAACTCTTAATACTGAGCTCCATCCAGGTTTAAAGTGAGTGTTACTCAGCAGAGTTAAAACAGATGCAGCCATTTTCTTTTCAAAATTGATTTTTAAAATTGATTTTGTATATAAAACTATATACAGAAAATTCCAGGTTCTCACTTTCAATACCTCCCCAAAGGGGGATTTTAAGAGCATGACCATTGGAAGCACATCCCTGTGTAACATGACAGAGAGAGTCAGATAGTAAGCTTGGAGTCATGTCATTGTAATGCTGATCAAGACAGAGGGCAAAATTATTGGCTCCTGACAGTGTGACCTATTATCTATCTTCTAATTCATGAATCAGCAAATCCATTTTAAAATTAATTTGTACTACTTCATGGCAAGCATATAAAGAACAATGCTGAACAAAATACTCATGATGAAGATAAAAGGGTATTTTTCTTTGCAAATGCCCATGTCTGTAAAATACTGAACTGTGTTCTACACGTTTTTTAATGAATGTAGTTGTCACAATGAGAAATAAATATGGAAAATGTACAGAATTTTTCACATTTACCACACACACACAAATGATCATGAGCAAAAGCAGTCACAGATTGCAATATGGAGAGACATACCATGCTCCTGGACTGGAAGAAGCAATATTGTGAAAATGACTATACTACCCAAAGCAATCTACAGGTTCAATGCAATCCCTAACAAATTACCAGACACTTTTCACAGAATTAGAGCAAAAAATTATACAATTTGTATGGAAACACAAAAGACCCTGAATAGCCAAAGCAATCTTGAGGTAAAAAAAAAAAGAGCCAGAAGAATCAGATTTCCAACTTCAGGCTATACTACAAAGCTGCAGTAATCAAGACAGTATGGTACTGGCACAAAAACAGAAATATAGATCAATGGAACAGGATAGAAAGCCCAGAGGTAAACCCACGTACATATGGTTACCTTATCTTTGATAAAGGAGGCAAGAATATACAATGGAGAAAAGACAGCCTCTTCAATACGTGGTGCTGGGAAAACTGGACAGCTACATGTAAAAGAATGAAATTAGAACACTCCCTAACACCATACACAAAAATAAGCTCAAAATAGATTAAAGACCTAAATGTAAGGCCAGACACTATAAAACTTTTAGAGGAAAACATAGGAAGAACACTCTTTGACATAAATCACTGCAAGACCCTTTTGGACCCACCTCCTAGAGTATTGGAAATAAAAACAAAAATAAACAAATGGAACCTAATGAAACTTAAAAGCTTTTGCACAGCAAAGGAAACCATAAACAAGATGAAAAGACAACCCTCAGAATGGAAGAAAATATTTGCAAATGAAGCAACTGACAAAGGATTAATCTCCCAAATATATAAACAGCTCATGCAGCTCAATATTAAAAAAACAAATAACCCAATCTAAAACTGGGCAGAAGCCCTAAACAGACATTTATCCAAAGAAGAAATACAGATGGCCAAGAGGCACATGAAAAGATGCTCAACATCACTAATTATCAGAGAAATGCAAATCAAAACTACAATGAGGTATCACCTCACACAAGTCAGAATGGCCATCATCAAAAAATCTACAAACAACAAATGATGAAGAGGGTGCAGAGAAAAGGGAAGTCTCTTGCACTATTGGTGGGAATGTAAATTGATACAGCCACTATGGAGAACAGTATGGAGGTTCCTTAAAAAACTGAAAATAGAACTACTATATGACTCAGGAATCCCACTACTGGGCATATACCATATTTTGGACATGTGTCCAAAAGACACATGTACCCCAATGTTCATTGCAGCACTATTTACAATAGCCAGGTCATGGAAACAACCTAAATGTCCATCAATATCTGAATGGAAAAAGAAGATGTGGTACATATATGTAATGGAATATTATTCAGCCACAAAAAGAAATGAAATTGGGTCATTCGTAGAGATGTGGATGGACCTTGAGTCTGTCATACACAGTGAAGTAAGTCAGAAAGAGAAAAACAAATATCGTATATTAACTCATATATGTGGACTCTAGAAAAATGGTAGAGATGAACCTATTTGCAGGGCAGGAATAGAAAGGCAGATGTAGAGAACGGATGTGTGGACATGGAGGGGAAGGGGAGGATGAATTGGGATATTAGGTTTGACATAAATACACTACTATGTGTAAAACAGATAGCTAGTGGGAACCTGCTGTATAGCACAGGGAGCTGAGCTTGGTGCTATATGATGGCCTAGTTGGGTGGGATGGAGGCGGGGAGGGAGGTCCAAGAGGGAGGGGATATGTGTATGCATATGGCTGATTCACTTCACTTTGTGGCACAAACTAAAACAACATTGTAAAGCAATTATACTCCAATTTTAAAAAAGCCATACATTCTTTGTATTATTTATGGAGATGTTTCTTTCTCCAATGGTAGGCCCACACCCAGGAAAAAAGCAAAGATGAGCTTCATTGACCACAATGCTTGGTCATTTGATCACAGTTAGGAGTATCTAATGATAGCAGGGTGGGCCCTGTCCTTCCAGTGCCAGAACTAGCCTGAATAACTGAAGCTGACGACTTTGTCTGTCTTTGAGTTTCCCTAAAAGCAGAGCCTGCAGTGAAGACACAGGGAATTTGAATGCATTTTGCAGAGATATTCTAGGAAGCAGGAGATGAGAAATGGGGAGAGTTCTATAGAAAAGGATGAAAAGCCATTGAACTTGCCACCTCTATGGGCTTATGAGGATTATTCCCACTGAAAATCCTCTAAGGAATCATAAACAATATGCCTCACAATAATTTCTTCAGTGAATAGGAACTGTCCACCAATCTTTGTCCCTCATTGCTTAAAGGTTGCCTTCAGAGTGTTGGCTTTCCTACATAGGTGGATGCTCTGGACAAGAACTGAGCAAGTTCCTGCAGCTCATGGAAAAACACTGAAACACAGAGAGGAAAGAAATGATGGGTGAGGTGGAAGGCTAGCACCACCATGGCCACTGTTTACCGAGGTTTAGCTGAAATATAAAGTAGGACTAGAAGACAGGATGTGCAAAAAGCACTCACTTTTGCACAGCTCAAGAAGGCAAACCTCCTTCAGTTGTAAGATTATGTCAGGAAGCCCACCCAACCCCTACCACCTTCAA
The DNA here is from genome assembly GCF_964341445.2 of Mesoplodon mirus. Lineage (NCBI taxonomy): Eukaryota > Metazoa > Chordata > Mammalia > Artiodactyla > Ziphiidae > Mesoplodon > Mesoplodon mirus. The sequence continues at coordinate 24,227,247 of NC_138995.1, read as the reverse complement.
CATTCAAGTTTCAAAGAGGTATTCTGAGGATGAATAAAACCTTCCTGAGCTTACCTTTCTCAGTCTTATAATGCCATCCTGGGCCTGGGCATCAGAAGTGATTTCAAAGAGTGCTGTTCCGTCTCCATCAATGATGTCATATGACGACTGTGCATTTTCACCAATATCCTGATCATTGGCCTTCACCCTCCCTATGGCAGTGCCAAGAACCACATCTTCTGGTACTGAGAAGTGATACAGACCTTAGGAAAGAGGAGAGACACTGAGCACTGCACATATTCCATTCTTCATTCATTCATCTAACAAATATGTATTGGGCACCTCTTTTGCTCTGGCTACTTCTGTACAGATACAACCAATAAAGTGACGGGAAAGACAAAAACATCCTTTCCACTGTGGAACGTACAGTCTTTTAAATGAGTCAGAGACAAATGTTCCCGGAAGAAGCAGTGATCTCTCTTTGAAACTCTTCTGAGTTATGGGACTTATTCAACCATATGTTTACCAAGTACATATTTGGAGCAGAGTTATATCAGGATATTAGTGAGTCTATGTGAATGTTCTTTCCAATTTGCTGTATAATCACATTGGCTGCCCTTGGGGATATTCATTGTTGCCCAACATAAACTATTAAGCTAATTTCAGCACAGATAGATGCAATGTGTAACATACTGAAAGTCACTTTTGAAGTTACCTTTATATTTACAGACTTGTAGACCATTTTTGATAAAATCCAATTACCAAGCTTCTGCTGCGCCCTGCAGCAAGCTGTTCAGACACATGAAACACTCCTCTTGTTACTAAAATTCTCCTTGCTCTGAAGACCAAAAATCCTACCTTCAAAACTCTCTAGGCTAAATACAGTTACAGTGTATGTGGCATCTCCTATGGGGGCAGGAAAACGTGTCTAATTAGTGATATTAGTCCCATTTTTATTCAGATCACTTTGGCTGTTGTACTGGTGTCACTCACTTTCATTGGTGCAGGGGAAGTTGCCGGTACCCCAACCCCATAACCCCTGGCCATTACCACACCTGCCTTACAGCCAGCTGCCAACTCTTGCATTTCTTTGCTGAGGGTTTCCTCTGGACTTCAGAACCCATTTTGTACATTGCCTGTCAGTCCAGAACTATCAGAAAATTAACACCCCCAGAGAAGCAGCCCTCAAAGGCTCATGCAACTTAATATATAAAATTCCAGGCTCCTTGCTCTCTCTGGCAGGATAATCTTAAGCTGGTCCTTTTCTTTTGTTTATTTACAGTACTCCAGAGTTTCCCCAGTGGAATGAAGCTCCAGTCACCCCAGTCATCGCTGGCTTGATAACGCACACTGTCAGCTTTCTACCTCCTCTCGCTCACAATTCTCACTTCCCTGCTGGCGTTTCTTGGGATCATCTCCAAGATAAACTACTTATAATCAAATCCTTGTCTCAGTGCCTGTTTCCGGGGAACCCAAACCCAGACAACCAGGAAGTTGTAGTCCCATTGCAACAAGAACAAGGGAAAAATAAACATTCAATGAACCATAAACCCAAAAGGAAAAATTATACCTGGAGAACATTACCTAATTCTAGTTTGAACTCAATCACTGAGTCCCTTGGATAAACTAGGTCTCATTTTACCCAGGATAACAAGATTACTTTAGATGATGGGCAAGGCTTTCTTCTAGAACTAACACACTTTTATTTAATGATGAAGTTAGTGTCTCTTGAAATCATAACATTATGTGACCAGGGAACAAAAATGTTTTCCAAACAGTTTTGCCATAAGGAAGGCACCAAAACTCATTGGTCTAGCACAAGTCTCCCAATACCCTCATAATTGGTGTAATGATTCCATTTCCCTTCAACTTTGTATTTCAGGTAAAGTTTTCAGATGATTCCTTGAGGTGTGCTTATTAAATAAGACAGCAAGGGGCTCACCTTGCTACCAACCCTGCATCAGGAAGCCTTGGGAAACCAAGCCAATGAAACATTTCTTTATCCACTTTTATTCTTCCTACTCTCATCATCCCTTTCAGTGGGATCGTAGTTAATCGATATTACCTCTAAGAAAGGGAACACTTGAAACTTATCCGCTACCACTTAATTGAAACAATAATTTTCTGAGAAAGAGGAGTTGCATGTTAGCGCATTAACTATAATGGCAACTGAAAAGAAAACAAAAGAGTCAGGGGAAATATGCAAGAGATGGCGCTTTTTATTTCAATCATTTGGTTTAAAAGGGTTGCGTTGTTCCCTAATTTCTGAATGGCCAGAGGTGAAAATTCTAAAATTCTTTTAAAAAAGAAATTTTTTAACATCTTTATTGGAGTATAATTGCTTTACAATGTTGTGTTACTTTCTGCTTTATAACAAAGTCCATCAGCTATACATATATATATATCCCCATATTTCCTCCCTCTTGCATCTTCCTCCCACCCTCCCTATCCCACCCCTCTAGGTGGTGACAAAGCACCAAGCTGATCTCCCTGTGCTATATGGTTGCTTCCCACTAGCTATCTATTTTACATTTGGTAGTGTATATATGTCCATGCCACTCTCTCACTTTGTCCCAGCTTACCCTGCCCCCTCCCTGTGTCCTCAAGTCCATTCTCCAGTAGGTCTGTATCTTTATTCCCATCCACCCCGTAGGTTCTTCATGACCAATTTTTTTTTTTAGATTCCATATATATGTGTTAGCATATGGTATTTGTTCTTCTGACTTACTTCACTCTGCAAGACTCTAGGTCCATCCACCTCACTACAAATAACTCAATTTTGTTTCTGTTTATGGCTGAGTAATATTCCATTGTATATATGTGCCACATCTTCTTTATCCATTCATCTGTCAGTAGACACTTTGGCTACTTCCATGTCCTGGCGATTGTAAACAGAGCTGCAGTGAACATTGTGCTACATGACTCTTTGAATTATGGTTTTCTCAGGGTATATGCCCAGTAGTGGGATTGCTGAGTTGTATGCTAGTTCTATTTTTAGTTTTTTAAGGAACCTCCATACTGTTCTCCATAGTGGCTGTATCAATTTACAATCCCACCAACAGTGCAAGAGGGTTCCCTTTTCTCCACACCGTCTCCAGCATTCATTGTTTATAGATATTTTCATGATGGCCATTCTGACTGGTGTAAGGTGATACCTCATTGTACTTCTGATTTGCATTTCTCTAATAATGATGTTGAGCATTCTTTCATGTATTTCTTGGCAATGTGTATATCTTCTTTGGAGAAATATCTATAGGTCTTTTGCCCATTTTTGGATTGGGTTGTTTTTTTGATATTGAGCTGCTTGTAAATTTGGGAGATTAATCCTTGGTCAGTTGCTTCATTTGCAAATATTTTCTCCCATTCTGAGGGTTGCCTTTTCGTCCTGTTCATGTTTTCCTTTGCTGTGCAAAAGCTTTTAAGTTTCATTAGGTCCCATTTGTTTATTTTTGTTTTCATTTCCATTTCTCTAGGAGCTCAGTCAAAACGGATCTTGCTGCGATTTATGTAATAGAGTGTTCTGCCTATGGTTTCCTGTAAGAGTTTTATAGTGTCTGGCCTTCCATTTAGGTCTTTTATCCATTTTGAGTTTATTTTTGTGTATGGTGTTAGGGAGTGTTCTAATTTCATTCTTTTACTTGTAGCTGTCCAGTTTTCCCAGCACCATTTGTTGAAGAGGCTGTCTTTTCTCCATTGTATATTCTTGCCTCCTTTATCAAAAATAAGGTGACCATATGTGTGTGGGTTTATCTCTGGGCTTTCTATCCTGTTCCATTGATCTATATTTCCGTTTGTGCCAGTACCATACTGTCTTGATTACTGTAGCTTTGCAGTAGAGTCTGAAGTCAGGGAGCCTGATTCCTCCAGCTCCATTTTCCTTTCTCAAGATTGCTTTGGCTATTCGGGATCTTTTGTTTATCCATACAAACGGTGGAAATTTTTTGCTCTAGTTCTGTGAAAAATACCAGTGGTAGTTTGATAGGGATTGCATTGAATGTGTAGACTGCTTTGGGTAATATAGTCATTTTCACAATGTTGATTCTTCCAATCCAAGAAAATGGTATATCTCTCCATCTGTTTGTATCATGTTTAATTTCTTTCATCACTGTCTTAGAGTTTTCTGCACACAGGTCTTTTGTCTCCTTAGGTAGATTTATTCCTAAGTACTTTATTCTTTGTGTTGCAGTAGTAAATGGGAGTGTTTCCTTAATTTCTCTTTCAGATTTTTCATCATTAGTGTATAGGAATGCAAGAGATTTCTGTACATTAATTTTGTATCCTGCTACTTTACCAAATTCATTCATTAGCTCTAGTAGTTTTCTGGTAGCATCTTTAGGATTCTCTATGTATAGTATCAGGTCATCTGCAAACAGTGACAGCTTTTCTTCTTCTTTTCTGATTTGGATTCCTTTCTTTTTCTTCTTTGATTGCTGTGGCTAAAACTTCCAAACCAATGTTGAATAATAGTGGTGAGAGCAGGAAACCTTGTCTTGTTCCTGATCTTAGAGGAAAAGGTTTCAGTTTTTCATCATTGAGGACAATGTTGGCTGTGGGTTTGTCATATATGGCCTTTATTATGTTGAGGTAAGTTCCCTCTATGCCTATTTTCTGGAGGGTTTTTGTATCATAAATGGGTGTTGAACTTTGTCAAAAGATTTTTCTGCATCTATTGAGATGATCATATGGTTTTTCTCCTTCAATTTGTTAATATGGTGTATCACATTGATTGATTTGCATATATTGAAGAATCCTTGAATTCCTGGGATAAACCCCACTTGATTATGGTGTATGATCCTTTTAATGTGCTGTTGGATTCTGTTTGCTAGTATTTTGTTGAGGATTTTTGCAACTATGTTCATCAGTAATATTGGCCTGTAGTTTTCATTTTTTTGTGATATCTTTGTCTGGCTTTGGTATCAGGGTGATGGTGGCCTCGTAGAATGAGTTGGGGAGTGTTCCTCCCTCTGCTAAATTTTGGAAGAGTTTGAGAAGGATAGGTGTTGGCTCTAATCTAAATGTTTGATAGAATTCGCCTGTGAAGCCATCTGGTCCTGGGCTTTTGTTTGTTCGAAGTTTTTAATCACAGTTTTAATTTCAGTGCTTTTGATTGGTCTGTTTATATTTTCTATTTCTTTCTGGTTCAGTCTCGGAAGGCTGTGCTTTTCTAAAAATTTTTCCATTTCTTCCAGGTTGTCCATTTTATTGGCATAGAGTTGCTTGTAGTAATCTCTCATGATCTTTTGTGTTTCTGCAGTGTCAGTTGTTACTTCTTTTTCATTTCTACTTCTATTGATTTGAGTCTTCTCCCTTTTTTTCTTGATGAGTCTGGCTAATGGTTTATCAATTTTGTTTATCTTCTCAAAGAACCAGCTTTTAGTTTTATTGATATTTGTTATCGTTTCCTTCATTTCTTTTTCATTTATTTCTGATCTGACTTTTATGATTTCTTTCCTTCTGCTAACTGGGTTTTTTTTTGTTCTTCTTTCTCTAACTGCTTTAGGTTCACCTGTTTCTTAAGGTAGGATTGTATTGCTATAAACTTCTCTCTTAGAACTGCTTCTGCTGCATCACATAGGTTTTGGGTCATTGTGTCTCCACTGTCATTTTTTCTAGGTATTTTTTTATTTCCTCTTTGATTTCTTCAGTGATATCTTGGTTATGTAGTAGTGTATTGTTTAGCGTCCATGTGTTTGTATTTTTTACAGTTTTTTTCCTGTAACTGATATCTAGTCTCATAGCGTTGTGGTCGGAAAAGATACATGGCATGATTTCAATTTTTTTAAAATTACCGAGGCTTGATTTGTGACCTAAGATATGATCTATCCTGGAGAATGTTCCATGAGCACTTGAGAAGAAAGTGTATTCTGCTGTTTTTCGATGGAATGTCCTATAAATACCAATTAAGTCCATCTTGTTTAAGGTATCATTTAAAGCTTGTGTTTCCTTATTTATTTTCATTTTGGATGATCTGTCCGTTGGTGAAAGTAGGGTGTTAAAGTCCCCTACTATTTTTCTGTTACTGTCGATTTCCCCTTTTCGGCTGTTAGCATTTGCCTTATGTATTGAGGTGCTCCTATGTTGGGTGAATAATATTTACAATTGCTGTATCTTCTTGGATTGATCCTTGATCATTATGTAGTGTCCTTCTTTGTCTCTTGTAACAGTCTTTGTTTTAAAGTCTATTTTGTCTGATATGAGAATTGCTACTCCAGCTTTCTTTTGATTTCCATTTGCATGGAATATCTTTTTCCATCCCCTTATGTTCAGTCTGTATGTGTCTCTAGGTCTGAAGTGGGTCTCTTGTAGACAGCATATATATGGGTCTTGTTTTTGTATCCATTCAGCTAATCTGTGTCTTTTGGTGGGAGCATGTAGTCCATTTACATTTAAGGTAATTATCGATATGTATGTTTGTATTACCATTTTCTTATTTGTTTTGGGTTTGTTTTTGTAGGTCTTTTCCTTCTCTTGTGTTTCCTGCCTAGAGAAGTTCCTTTAGCATTTGTTGTAAAGGTGGTTTAGTGGTGCTGAATTCTCTTAGCTTTTGCTTGTCTGCAAAGGTTTTAATTTCTCCGTCGAATCTGAATGAGATCCTTGCAGTAATCTTGGTTGTAGGTTTTTCCCTTTCATCACTTTAAATATGTCCTGTCACTCCCTTCTGGCTTGCAGAGTTTCTGCCAAACGATCAGCTGTTAACCTTATGGGGATTCCCTTGTATATTATTTGTTGTTTTTCCCTTGCTGCTTTTAATGTTTTCTTTGTATTTAATTTTTGATAGTTTGATGAATATGTGTCTTGGTGTGTTTCTCCTTGGATTTATCCTGTATTGGGCTCTCTGCGCTTCCTGGACTTGATTATCTATTTCCATTCCCATATTAGGGAAGTGTTCAACTATAATCTCTTCAAATATCTTCTCAGTCCCTTTCTTTTTCTCTTCTTCTTCTGGAACCCCTATAATTCGAATGATGGTGTGTTTAATGTTGTCCCAGGTCTCTGAGACTGTCCTCAATTCTTTTCATTCTTTTTTGTTTATTCTGGTCTGCAGTAGTTATTTCCACTATTTTATCTTCCAGGTCACTTACCCATTCTTCTGCCTCAGTTATTCTGCTACTGAATCCTTTTAGCGAATTTTTCATGTCTTTTATGGTGTTGTTCATCATTGTTTGTTTGCTCTTTAGTTCTTCTAGGTCCTTGTTAAACGTTTCTTGCATTTTCTCCATTGTAATTCCAAGAGTTTGGATCATCTTTACTATCATTATTCTGAAATATTTTTCAGGTAGAAAGCCTATTTCCTCTTCATTTGTTTGGTCTGTTGGGTTTTTACCTTGCTCCTTCATGTGATGCGTGTTTCTCTTTCTTCTCATTTTGCTTAACTTACTGTGTTTGGGGGCTCCGTTTTGCAGGCTGCAGATTCATAGTTACTGTTGTTTTTGGTGTCTGACAGCAGTGGCTAAGGTTAGTTCAGTGGGTTGTGTAGGCTTCCTGGTGGAGGGGACTAGTGCCTGTGTTCTGGTGGATGAGGCTGGATCTCATCTTTCTGGTAGGCAGGACCGTGTCAAGTGGTGTGTTTTTGGGTGTCTGTGGCCTTATTACGATTTTAGGCAGCCTCTCTGCTAATGGGTGGGGTTGTGTTCCTGTCTTGCTAGTTGTTTGGCATAGGGTGTCCAGCACTGTAGCTTGCTGGTCGTTGAGTGGACCTGGGTCTTGTTGTTGAGATGGAGATCTCTGGGAGATTTTCACCGTCTGATATTATGTGGAGCTGGGAGGTCTCTGGTGGACCAATGTCCTGAATTCAGCTTTCCCAACTAAGAGGCACAGGCCTGACGCCTGGCCGGAGCACTAAGACCCTGTCATCCACACAACTGAGAATAAAATGGAGAAAAAAAGAAAGAAAGAAGGAAAAAATAAAATAAAATAAAGTTATTAAACTAAAAAATAAAAAATGATTATTAAAAATAAAAATTATTTAAAAAGTAATTTAAAAAAAGAAAGAAAGAAGAGAGGAACCAAACCAAAAAACAAATCCACCAATGATAACAAGCACTAAAAACTATACTAAAAAAAAAAAACAAACAAAAAAAACCCCAGACAGACAGAACCCTAGGACAAATAGTAAAAGCAAAGCTATACAGACAAAATCTCACACAGAAGCATACACATACAGACTCACAAAAAGAGAAAAAGGAAAAAAATATATATATCATTGCTCCCAAAGTCCATTGCCTCAATTTGGGATGATTCGTTGTCTATTCAGCTATTACACACATGCAGGGTACATGAAGTTGATTGTGGAGATTTAATCCGCTGCTCCTGAGGCTGCTGGGGGAGATTTCCCTTTCTCTTCTTTGTTTGCACAGCTCCTGGGGTTCAGCTTTGGATTTGGCCCTGCGTCTGTGTGTAGGTCACCTGAGGGCGTCTGTTCTTTGCTCAGACAGGACGGGGTTAAAGGAGCAGCTGATTAGGGGGCTCTGGCTCACTCATGCCGTGGGGAGGAAGGGGTACAGAATGCAGCGGCAGAGCCCAGCATGACACTGCAAGAGCTTGAGGCGCCATGTGTTCTCCCAGGGAAGTTGTCCCTCAATCATGGGACCCTGGCAGTGGCGGGCAGCACAGGCTCCCAGGAGGGGAGGTATGGATAGTGATCTGTGCTTGCACACAGGCTTCTTGGTGGCTGCAGCAGCAGCCTTAGCGTTTCATGCCCGGCTCTGGGTTCTGCGCTGATAACCACGGCTCGCGCCCATCTCTGGAGCTCATTTAGGCAGTGCTCTGAATCCCCTCTTCTCACGCACCCCGAAACAATGGTCTCTTACGTCTTAGGCAGCTCCAGACTTTCTCCCAGACTCCCTGCTGGCTAGCTGTGGCGCACTAGCCCCTTCAGGCTGTGTTCATGCAGCCAACCCCAGTCCTCTCCCTGGGATCCGACCGAAGCCCGAGCCTCAGCTCCCAGCCCCCGCCGGCCCCGGCAGGTGAGCAGACAAGTCTCTGGGACTGGTGAGTGCTGGTCGGCACCAATCCTCTGTGCGGGAATCTCTCCGCTTTGCCCTCCGCACCCCTGTTGCTGCGCTTTCCTCCATGGCTCCAAAGCTTCCCCCCTGCACACCCCCTGTCTCTGACAGTGAAGGGGCTTCATACTGTGTGGAAAGCTTTCCTCCTTCACAGTTCCCTCCCAGAGGTGCAGGTCCCATCCCTATTCTTTTGTCCCTGTTTGGGTTTTTTTTGCCCTACCCAGGTACGTGCAGAGTTTCTTGCCTTTTGGGAGGTCTGAGGTCTTCTGCCAGTGTTCAGTTGGTGTTCTGTAGGAGTTGTTCCACGTGTAGATGTATTTCTGATGTATATGATATCTCCACGGCTCACTCCTCCGACATCTTGAAGCTCTACCTCATGCTATCCACAAGGAAAATGTTCCAGTGGATTAAAGTCCGAGCCCCCACTTCCAGCTGGACCCAGGTGTGGTGCTTTTCCCACAGCTGAGTCGGTGAAGCAAAACTGGTCAAGAGGCACTGCTCTCACTCCCACTTTTCCTAAAATTCTTAATGAAATGCATCTTTTCTGTTCTTTACCTTGGCATTTTTGCAGAGAAATTCTCTAAGGTACCTCAAATGTGTCATTTTCAAACCGCACCTCTGTCATTCCCTTCCTCTCTCACTCTCCTTCTCCCTCCCCTCTCTTCTCTCTCTCTTCAAAAGCTGGTGTTCCTAAGGTATTTCCTAGCCCAGCAAAGAGCACTAGCATGCATGTAATCTCTCATGTCAGAAATAGGATAACTCACCTCCTCAACTGAAAATGCAATCTATCCTTAGATTTTTGTTACCATTATCTCTTAAATATCTAACACCCTTATGCACTTTCTCCATTCCCACTGCGACCAACCTTGCTTGCCAGGGCTTCCATCACCTTTTACATGAATGATTACAAGCACCCCTTAACTGGCTGCAGTGTGGAAAGACACTGGAAGAAGGCCAGATTCCATTTTCTCTGATTTCCCTAGAATCGAATCTTATTACTTAACCTACAAATTAAAATATTTTAATGGCTTCCTAGTGATCTTAGGATAAAGGTCATGGTACTTAAAATGACCTGCAAATCCAAGGATGGCTAACTCCTGCCTCACCTAACTCTCCAGCCTCGTGCTCCAGCTGTAGTGAATTTTTTTCAGTTCTCATCCAGGGCCGTACACCCTTCTTCCTTGGGACTTTTGGACATCCTTTTCTTCCAGTTGCAATGTCCATCCTCCCTTCCCCAGTTTAACCTTCTTCCAGCTAATTCCTATTCATCATTTGTTTCTCTCATTACAAGACTCTCCATGTCAGAAAGTCCTTCCCATATCATCTCTCTAATGTCATATTACTTGGATAAATGCACAGAAGGAAAGGGTTCTATGAGAGTACAAGAAAGTTGGCAAATAATGATTGTCTCCTTGATTCATTGATGGTGGCTGCCTACAATGCTGTTGAGAGGTTTCTGGGGCCAAGCACAGCTTAAGTAGGAACAGGTAGAGTCAGTGATCACTGATGTCCTGCCAGCCACAGGAAGGAGGAGTGTATATTTTGCAGCAAATGTACTGTATATCTGCCTTCCCCACCTCAGGCTCTAGAGATTTAGTTTCTTTTATACAAGTGGGACTATTGATAGAACAATATCTGAGGTGCATTTCAATCATTCTCTTGAGTTTTCTTAATGGGAGGTATCATGCAATAGAGAAATTAGCACAAATCTTGCAGCCAAACTTGCTGGTTCTAACTCTCAGCTCCATTGTTTACTTTATGCTTAATATTCAGAAATGTTCTTAAATTCTTTGAAACCTGTAAAGTGAGGATACATTTAGTACCAAAATGATAGGAGAGTTCATAATTTTTCATATATATGAATTACCATACCTTGCACATAATAAGCACTCAGTGATTGCTATCAGTTTTTCAAATCACTGAAAATTAGAATATAGATTCAAAGGGAAACATCATACTTAGATGGTCACCAGTGTGGGGAATTCACTTACTCTGGGCAAATTTTGGAGGATTGTCATTCACGTCAGTGAGGGTCACTGTAAGTGTTGTGGTTCCAGACAGGCCACCCGAGTGTCCACCCATATCTTTGGCTTGGATAACAACCAGGTACTCCTCCTTGGCTTCTCTGTCCATATTGGGAAGGGCAGTTTTTATAATTGCTGAGGGGAAAAAAAAAAGGGACAATGACTTTCAGCCGGACAGCTCATTCAAAAATCAATGTGTGAATCACACACATACACACACACACAGAAACACACACGTGCATACATCAGGACCCCACTCAGATAATTTTCTGTTTTCTCTTGACATTTAGCTGGTGTGCATCTCTGATGCCAACACTGAGGAAGACTGTAGTCATAGACAGTAGTGGATAACTTGCAAAAATACATTTTATAATGTATAAAAAAAAACTTACAAATATATACTTTAGAAAGTAAGCTGAATGACATACTCTTGCCTACCAAATTAAACTATAAATCATAACACAGCTTCATCTACTCAGGAAAATCCTGGAAGTGAAAGAATCCAACGATTTATCACAGACTCCAATTCCCCTACAAGAGACGTAAATACACAAATAGCTAGAAGGCTCTGAGGTCAAAGATAAATCATTCTGAGGCTCACAAATACATCAGAGAGATGAAAGAAAGAAATGATTAGAATCAACTCAGACAAATAAAATGCCAATCAGAGTTAATATAGGCAAGTGTCTAAATCCTAAGGCATTGTTCAACTACATTTATATTTTAATTGTTTAGTTACATCATGACTATAGTAAAAGTAATAAATATTTTAGAGAAATGGGAAGATATAGAAAAAGAAAAGGGAGTAAACATAAAATCATATAAAATAACATAATATCAGTGCTAAAATATTAGTATTTTTTCTAACATATTTTCAGGGTTTCATCTTCTGCTTCTTTGTGTGTGTCACTAGTAATTTAATATTCTTATTAAAGATTCAAAATCTTCTTAGATACACCTGATGTTATTTTGAAAAATCTTTATTTAGCCCTCTCCCTACCCTCATACCTCTTTTCATAGACAGATACTGCTAACATATTGATGTGTATATTTTCACATGTATATGCATACAAATGTGCAAATGTGCATATGAACATTTAACCACAAATGTGATCACAGTATAGTCACTGTTCTGAGACTTTCTTTTTTTCACACAATGGATATCTTTCAGATCTTGTCAATGGTTAGAGGCCCAACTCATTACTTTTTTTTTTTTTTTTTTGGTATGCGGGCCTCTCACTGTTGTGGCCTCTCCCGTTGCGGAGCACAGGCTCCAGACGCGCAGGCCCAGCGGCCATGGCTCACGGGCCCAGCCGCTCCGCGGCATGTGGGATCTTCCCGGACCGGGGCACAAATCCGTGTCCCCTGCATCGGCAGGCAGACTCTCAACCACTGCGCCACCAGGGAAGCCCCTCATTACTTCTTATAGCTGCATAATTTTTCATTGAATTAATGTACTATGAGTAACTTGGACATTCCCATATTAATCGATATTGCTATTTTTCCCATTTCAAATAACTATCCAGATATCTTATTATGATGATACTATATTTTTCTGTGTCTTACAGTTTTACTTAACTCTATGCCATTAGATGCCCACCCCACATTACTAAAAGCCCATAATAGAAGTGTTTGTCACTAGCCCAGAATATCCCTATTGAATGAATGTGTTACCTCTCTGGACCAAGTGAAAGAAAATTCTCTGCATTAAAGACAATTTGCCCCTCACTTCTAACCTCAGGGACATCATAAATGTTCAATTCAAATTGAAGATGAGTGAATCACTTGGTCATGTCTGAAGTTGTAATCCTGTGTTTTTGGACTCATATGCTCTAATTATATTATCTGTCTGTAAAAGGTTTGCAAGGATTTCAAGTCCCTGAATCATTCAAGTATCAGCCGAGGCACAAGAGTGCCCAGGGAAATCTAATCCACCCAGTCAGTGAGCAGGCTCTGGGAAAAACTGTCAGTTCCTATGCACTTTCTTCAACCTTGAAGCCACCTTTATATCAGAGCTTCTCATTCAGGGAGCACTCAACTGGATAACCCTGCCTATTTGGAAATATGGATAGTAACATACTGATATCTTTCAATACAGTGATTTGTTTCAGGATTTGACCATATTGTAATATAAGTCAATAAGTCATACATATATGGTTATAAACAAAAAACTGAAAGGAGAAAAAATAGAGATATAGCAATCATTCTGATTTGGATCACTGTGAGGCATTGCTGAGGGGAAAATAAACATCTAGGCAAAAGACAGTAAAAACAACAATAAGAAAACCTCATTATCAGCATGACAAGATGCCAACACAGTTACTCCGCTATGGATGTATATTTTCATGACTCAGAATCTTCAGTATGGGCCCAATTCCAGTAAGAAGGATTAGAAAACAGTTTTACCCCCGTGCTAGTAACGTGAGTAACTTGTAGTTTGTAAAGTTTAGGTACCACCACAATTTAAGGTCATCATGAATTAAAGCCATCCATTGGACTTTGGAATTTGATGTAGAGCTTCTAATAATCAGAGAAAAGCGATATAATTCCTCAAGGGAGGCAGCAACTGTTTTCAAAGAAGTTGATGGATTAAGGTCTACACATTAATCCTCTTAGGTTACTTCAGTGGAAGAATTTTTACAGCTTCCTCAGAGTCAGAGAAGACTGGTATGTATTATTCTCATCATATTTTTAATATATCATGAGCGTAAATTTAAAAAAAAACTGTGATGTCTCTCAGACACATGGAATTAAAATAGTTTTGAAGCTCGTTTGAAAATAGCATACTTGGGTCAGTGTCTGTGAGTTGTATCAGAATATGAGTGAAGCATCATGACAGAGGGCCTTGCTGTAATGGGACAAGAAGAGCTCCCTGGGTTTCCACCTATTACAGAAATGTTGATGTCCTCCAGCATCATGGTATACAGCTTCCTACTACCTACGATGCACATCTGCTGACAAGTTAGAGTCCCCTTATAAATGCTCCAACCTACTGAAGTCAAGCAAGTTCGGTTTCTCATATTATCCTCACACGAGCTTTGTGATCATGAACACATTATTAAACCCACCAGGGCTCACCTCCCCTGTTAAATGGAGATAATAATCAGCCTCTCATCAAGGGGATTCTAAGACTATGTGAGATAAATCATGCAAAGTTCTTGTCACACAGTAGTTACCCAACCGTACTGTCTCCCCTCCCCTTCTGGCTTCCCAAACAGAATTTAATGCTTATCTGGATACTGGTTCGAGTGCTGAACACTTGCCAGCTGCTCTTCCACATCCACTCTCCAGCATTCTGCACCTATTCTTGGCGTGGGAGAGTGACCTCTATGGATGGACTTACTTGCTGGCTTTGTGTTAGACTCCACCAATGCACACTACCCTAGGAGATAGGGAGGCTGGAGCAGGGTGAGGTTCCAGACCACCCAGTACCTCAATCACATGCTTGGCTATCTACAGTTTTTATCTTGGGATAACACTAGAGCAAAACTCTAGTGTCTGTTAGCACCTCCTTCAGGTCTAGGAATGACATTAGCACTTCTGCTCCTGGCCTTGTGGGCTTCCCTATTCCTTAATGGGCTCTCTTAACCTGGCCATACTTTTCTCAGTACTTCCCTCATTAAACTCTCCTGAATCACCCCACTCCTGCCAGGACCCTAAAAGATATGCTTAGGATACTGGTTCTTTAGCCAAGTGTCAAACATGTTTCCACCATGTCATTCTTACATCTACAGGTCAAAAGTACATCAATGTCATCGCATATAGCTGTCTAAAGGACTGCTCCTTGAGACGACAAGACAGGTATTTGGTTCCTTATCTGTAACATGAGAATAATACGTATACAGTGAAGTGAGTTGCTGACGATGACCCATCTGGGAAGCTGCACACCTGGGAGGTTTCACACCTTCTTCTTTTATTGTACAACATTGAGAGTAGGTTTCCTGATATTTTAAGGTTAAGTGGGGAGTGTCTCCCATGTCCTTAGGGTGTGCCACACACGTAACTGGCTTCAGTACAAACTGTAATGAATAGCTTTTGCTTTGCCTGAGCCCGTTGCCTTACAACTAGCAGCAACTCATTAAAAAATCCAAGACATAGTTTCTGGAACATTTTTCCTGCTACCTTGTGCCCATAAAAGCAGGATAAGAAAAACCAAAAGTGCCCTTGGTCCTTCTATTTTTCTCCTTGTGTTGGGGCATATCTATACATGTTACTTAACTTTTTAAATTCCTATACAAAAGGCAGATCATTTCACGTGCATAGATACGGCAAGATGTTAATAAACTCCTAAAACAGAAGTTTAAAAACTGTCTTAAGGGCCTCCCTGGTGGCGCAGTGGTTGAGAGTCCGCCTGCCGATGCAGGGGATACGGGTTCGTGCCCCGGTCTGGGAGGATCCCATATGCCGCGGAGCGGCTGGGCCCGTGAGCCATGGCCGCTGAGCCTGCGCATCCGGAGCCTGTGCTCCGCAACGGGAGAGGCCACAACAGTGAGAGGCCCGCGTACGAAAAAAAAAAAAAAACTGTCTTAAACATTCTTTCTACTTCTTCTCCCCTGAGTTATTTGCTTTGGCCCACATATTCTCCCAAGTATTAGTAGCTTTAAGCTATTTCTTTTGTGGACAAGAGAAGGACTTCTATGTTTTAAAAATTGTTTGGTATTAAATATCACCAAATACAGAAGAGAAAATATAGTAATAAGTGATTTTCCCTCTCTGATTTGAGAAGTCACAACTTTTGAACTATGAAGACTAAAATGTGACTATAATCCTCAATTAAATGGCACTTTTATCCATTTTCACCTGTGATTTTAAGAAGACAGAGAAAAGATCCTTATACCCTTTTTGTCCAAGTAAACTAATTTAAAACAACTTTTGATGGTGCTCATTTTAAATAGCTTCCCATCTCCCGAGAAATAGATTGTGTTCCTCTTTTTCAAAGTAGTGGTCAAGCAAAAGTAGTGTCCACGTCTCCCCATGTGCTTATAGTCACACATCCTCAAAGCCCAGCAATGTGTTCACAAGCTTAAATATTATGTTTAAACTTCCATTACACCAAATTGGCAACAAATTAGAGTTATCAATTTTTTGGCGAGTAGTATACAACATGCTTTCTTCAGGGGCAGTTAGTAAAACTCCTTAATGTAGGCGTTTGGTAAGTAACCTCACAAAAAAGAAAATCAATTTAGTTATTCTAAGCAATTTAGTTATTTCAGCATATGACTTGGAGTTGATACAATGCAAACTGTTAGAGCTTTTGTCTTTGGCTTTTGTAAATTTTCAACTCAGGAAGGGGTCTAGGGCTTAGACTTAGTTAGACACCTTAAATAGTTGCCTTTGGAAAAATCACAGAACTTCCCTGGGACACATTTTTTTTTTCCTTGAAAATAGAAGGCTCTAACATTTCAAGTAGAAAAATCCACAATTGATGTTCAGAAGGATGAGCCTGTCCTGCTGAATCCTTGATCACATTAACTGCAAAGTAGACTCAGAAACGGGAAATGTAAACTATTAAATTCTAGAAGTGTTTCCCTGGAACTCCATTTTGAAAATCTAATCTAATCAGAAAATTCAATTAATGAGACTAGTCCATTCTCTGTGAATTGAATTCAATGGAGATTTTGAACCTGGCACTGGGAGTGGGGTTGGGAAGGTATGAGATTGGAGGTGAACCCTGGCAGGAGGATTAACAGGGGAAAGAGGGAATCATCTTGCTCTGAAGCTGGCATTCACCACCCTACTGTGAATAGACTGATGTGCTTGATTCTCCTGTATTTAAAAGACATGGTTTCATCTTAACTGTATTCAATCACATGGAGATTTCCCTTGTGCAGAAGTTTAAGAATTTAAATCCTAGCCTGGCCTAAGTTCTTCCCAAGTACTAAACAGCTATTCCTTATGTCTCATCATTCAGGGAGTACTTCTGATTAGAATTCAGTCATCTCAAAAATTTAAAACTTGAGTCTTTATTTTTTTCTTCCCATTGTCTTTGGTATTATCATTTGAGAAGCATTTTGTATCCGTCACGAAGACTTCCTTTTATAATTTCTGTGATATCACCAGATTGAGAGGCTTCATGAGAAAGGCAAGGAGATGCTGATTAACTCCTTTGTCATTTTGAGGGCTGATTACTGTAATTCAGTCTTTGTGGGTCTCCCAGATTGTGCTGTTCAAAGATTGCAGTTGATATAAAATGCTGTGCTAAACTCCTATTTGAGTAAGACTTCTTGAACACATTATCCTAGTTATGAAACAACTAGCTCTGTTATTCCCCCAAACTCTTGCCAATATAACGTGCAATTATCATCTTACGATCTCTGAAAAAGTCTTTCAATTAAGAGGTTAAGTGGTACAAATTCATCAGGGAAAAATTCTTTTGGGGGGTCATATCCTGCACCCATACTTTCTGCTACTTATGGAATTTGTACTACATGCTGCCAGTTATGAGGGGTGAAGGGTATACAACCAAAGACCCTTCAATGCATGCCCACCTTATCACTGAATAATAGCTTTGATACAATAACTTCAATAATGCCAAATCCGCACAGATACATTGCAAAGGAGAAAGTGAAACATTAGAAAACTGTTCAGCCTTTATAGGGTTCAGAAAAAACTGCATTTACCTTTCTTTGTGACCAATAACTTATCAATTAGATAGGTGATAGACAGGTAGATAGGGAGACAGAGAGAATGGTCTGGATTTGGAGAAACTATATTTCTCAGATATCTCTGGTGCTTTTGCAAAATATAACATAATTAGAAGGCTAATGTGTTTAAATATCAGGAATCAAAAGCTTGT
Source organism: Mesoplodon mirus (assembly GCF_964341445.2). Lineage (NCBI taxonomy): Eukaryota > Metazoa > Chordata > Mammalia > Artiodactyla > Ziphiidae > Mesoplodon > Mesoplodon mirus. Next base: position 24,209,443 of record NC_138995.1, on the reverse strand, counting down.
TTAGATACTTTGACCTGGTATTTTTAAAACTAAGAACATATTCCAAGGAAATGACAAATTTCTTTTCTCCTAACCCCTCAAATTTTTGGATTAAGATGTTCACTTTTTTGTACGGTATTTTTAAAAAGGCAAGTAATTTGGGCTTCCCTCGTGACGCAGTGGTTGAGAGTCCGCCTGCCGATGCAGGGGACACGGGTTCATGCCCCGGTCCGGGAAGATCCCACATGCCGCGGAGCGGCTAGGCCCGTGAGCCATGGCCGCTGAGCCTGCGCGTCTGGAGCCTGTGCTCCGCAACGGGAGAGGCCACAACAGTGAGAGGCCCGCGTACCAAAAAAAAAAAAAAAGGCAAGTAATTTAAATATGTAACAATGGGAAATATTAAATTAGCAGTTAAGGTTGTAAAGATCAAATGCATAAAATATTAAGCAGATATTATAAAAATTCATGGCCAAGAGGCACATTAAAGAATGCTCAACATCATTAATTATTAAAGAAATGCAAATCAAAACTACAATGAGGTATCACCTCACACCAGTTAAAATAGGCATCATCAGAAAATCTACAAACAACAAATGCTGGAGAGGGTGTGGAGAAAAGGGAACCCTCTTGCACTGTTGGTGGGAATGTAAATTGATACAGCCACTGTGAAGAACAGTATGGAGGTTCCTTAAAAAACTAAAAATAGAATTACCATATGATCCAGCAATCTCACTACCGGGCATATACCCTGAAAAAACCATAATTCAAAAAGACACAAGCATCCCAATGTTCACTGCAGCACTATTTACAATAGCCAGGTCATGGAAGCAACCTAAATGCCCATCGACAGATGAACAGATAAAGAAGATGTGGTACATATATACAATGAAATATTACTCAGCCATAAAAAGGAACAAAATTGGGTCATTTGTTGAGACGTGGATGGATCTAGAGACTGTCATACAGAGTGAAGTAAGTCAAAAAGAGAAAAGCAAATATCGTATATTAATGCATATACGTGGAACCTAGAAAAATGGTACAGATGAACCAGTTTGTAGGGCAGAAATTGAGACACAGAAGTAGAGAAAAAACATATGGACACCAAGGGGGAAAGCGGCAGGGGTGGTGGTGGTGGTGGTGGTGTGATGAATTGGGCGATTGGGATTGACATGTATACACTGATGTGTATAAAACTGATGACTAATAAGAACCTGCTATATAAAAAAATAAAATAAAATTCAAAAAGAAAGAGAAAAACAAATACTGTATGCTAACACATATATATGGAATATAAATATAAAAAAAAGGTTCTGAAGAACCTAAGGGCAGGACAGGAATAAAGACACAGATGTAGAGAATGGACTTGAAGACACGGGGAAGGGGAAGGGTAAGTTGGGACGAAGTGAGAAAGTGTCATGGACACATATACACTACCAAATGGAAAACAGATAGCTAGTGGGAAGCAGCTGCATAGCGCAGGGAGATCAGCTCGGTGCTTTGTGACCACCTAGAGGGGTGGGATAGGGAGGGTGGGAGGGAGACGCAAGAGGGAGGAGATATGGGGATATATGTATACGTATAGCTGATTCACTTTGTTATACAGCAGAAACTAACACACCATTGTAAAGCAATTATACTCCAATAAAGATGTTAAAAAAAATTCTGTAGCAAAAATATTCTGTAGCAAAAAAAAATTCTGTAGCAACTTAAAATGCTTATAACATTTAAAAATTTTTATTTTAAAAATAATGTATCCCATGATTAATCTTATATAAGTGCTTATAATAATTTGGCAAAGAATATAAATGAAGATAACTTGATGTGTTTTGTGAAGGAATTGGAGGTTCACCGCCACATTTCCCAGCACTCTGCAACAGAAATTATAGGACTGCATTTGTTAGAAAATGGTCTGGGATTATCTAGATGAAAATTTATTTCAGTAGGAGTATTACTAGCCATGTGATTTTGGGCAAGTCACTGAAATTTCCTGAAGCTCACCAATCTCATGTTTAAAATGTTATTAATTGCCAAATAAGATATATATATATATATATATGCTTTTGTATTTACACTTTATAAATATATACAGACATATATATGTAAATAAAATTTAGATATTAATTCAGTGCTAACAATAAATAAAGTAAACGAATGTTATTTTAAATATTAGAAACAAAGATTATAGTCAGCGATGCTGCAAGAACATCTCTTACCAACTTCAAAATGGTAATGCCTCCACAGTGGTTTTCACGTAACAAAAATTAATAGTTTTTGCATCCAGATCTCTACATGATTTGTACCCAGATTCATCCTGATTACAACATTCTACACAGCATATGCCTTTGATTCCCCAGATACCTTTCTTCAGACTTTCCACATGCTTCTGTGCCTCCACAACTCTGTGTACATAATGCATCCTCGTCCACACTTGCCCTTTATGGGCCTCTTAAAACTCCATCCATCCTTTCAGCTCTGATGTTTCAGAAGCCAAGGAGCCTTCCCAGGTAGAACTAATGACTTTTCTTCTTTTGGATCTTACCCATCTTTGCTAGGAACTTCCTCATGTCACTTACTTTTCTGTTTCTTCTCCATTTCACCACTTGCCCTATTATGTCAACCTATCCTGGTAGTAAATTACTGAGGACAGGAACCATGTCTCATTCATCCTTGAATACCCAGAACTGAACACCATCTCTGGCTCATAATAGGTATCATCAAATGTAGGAGGGAAGAAAATAACACAAAGGTCAAGAGAGAAGGTACAAGGGAGTGAAAAAGGAAGAAGAAAGAGAGACAGAAAAACATGATAATTGTAGATAATTTCTCTAGCTGCTTTGGGGACTCAGCCCTGAAGTATGTAAGCACTTGATAAATATTAATAATTGTCATCTGGGGACCAGAGACATTTAGATACAGTTATAAGGTAACAGAGCTGTTAAGTCGGGAAGGAGGGTGTCAATATTCAAACGAAGTCTTGCTGCCTTCAAGGCTCAAGGGAGACTCAAGGGCTATTCTGTACCATTGCAAGAGTCACTTCTTAAGGTCATGTTGGTTTGCCAGAGGAAGGGCACAGCACTTCCTGAATGCCAGTGATGTGTGTTGTGTTGCAGATTAAAGAAGCCAGGGGTTCTCATGGTTTCGTTAGATATCGTACCCATTTCATAATTGACATTTGAGTTATTTATTGAATGTCTCAGTATAAATTTGTGGTGCACTGTTCTAATATTTCAGATATTCTCATGATCACTCAAAACAGTGATGCTGATGAGCTATGTAAACTAGTAACACTTCAAAAATTGAATTAGTTAAGGATGAATTCATGAAAAAATTCTTTTGATCTATATGCTTTATCAGCGATGCTTTGGTGTTTCTATTTTTGAAGTTCCGTTGTTATTTACTTCTCTTGGCAAATGTATACTTATGACGGCTAAATTTTCCTTCAGTAATCCATAGGAAAACTTAGTTCATCTGTCAGAATTGAAAATGTATTATCACATGAATATTAGGGATTTGGAATGTGGTCCAGCACTGAGAAAGGTCTTGGACAATGTCACAGACTGTGGCTGAGCAAGGATACAAATCTGGGTCTCTAGAATCTTAATTGTGAATTATTAATGAAATAATACACTGCCCCTTGGCAAAAAAAAACCAAAAAAAAACTCCATATACTTAACTACAACTTTAACATTTTCCCACTGCGTGGATCACAGCCATGTCTATCTCCATATCCATATAGAATAACATATGAAATAGTTGTAAGTGAAATAACAATGATACCCCGCCTCTATATTTTTACATACAATGTTCATAGTGCATTTAGTTTACAGACTGTCGCTTCTGTAGCTCCTGGACTCCCCTATTAAGTAGTTTTGCAAAAGCCACCATTTATAGCATCAACACACAGGCTAGCCAATAACTGATGCTACTTAAAATGCCAATTTTGAGTTACACTGAAATCCTCGCAATTATTCCTATTCAGAATTAAGGTGAAATTTCCTTTCCCCTAAATGAAAACACTTCCAGGGACTCCTCAATCAACTGGAATTATTTCTGTGAAGAACAGGATGGCACTATTCTTTCCTTAAGCCATAATTCCAAAAACTAATTATATGTATAATAAGTATAGGTAGTTTAAAAAAGCAAAGCAAAGGTCGCTACAAAATTGGATGCTCTCTCTTAGCAGTTCAGGACTTGGGCAGATGAGAGCGGGGGCGGCGGGGGTTGCTGAGTAGATATAGCACAGGCTCTGTTTTCACTGACTAAGAAATGGAGCCAAAGTTAAGAAACTATTTTCAACTCTTGGAACCTCAGTCTCCTCATCTACACAGCACAGAGAGTAACACCCATCTGAGGTTATATGAAACAGCACCTAGCACTTGCTCATAGAGCCTAACAGATAACTCAAAACTGATACTATCCCCAAATGTTAAAGTGGCCCTGATTCCTCTAATGCCTCAGAGGAATTGTCTGACCCCAGATCTCAATCAGACCCAGCATGTCATATTGATTTTAGCCTGCTGATATGGACAAGTGCAACATGGTGTTTTAAGAGCCCAGGATTTGATATGGGACATCAGGGTTGATTTCTGACCCTTCCGATTCCAAGTGTCATAAATAACCTGGGTAACTTTTTAACATCTTTGAGCCCCTGTTTTTTTCTCTGTTACAAAGAGACAGTACTTACCCATAGGCTTTTGTGTTCATAAAATGATTATTAAGGAAGATAATGCATCTAAAATACTTAGCCAATGATATAATAGTAACTAGCTGATCACTAGTACTGCTACTATAATTACCACTAATTCTACATTATTGCTGGGTGATTGTAAAGATCAATCACAGTAAAAATAATAATACTCCATATCTTACTGAGCCTCTTTTGTGCCAGGCCCTACACAGGTACAAAGTCTATGTGCATATAAGGTGCCTAGCGCAATGGCTGGCAAAGAGTAGATATTTACCTGTATAGGTATTGAAATTATTATCACTGTCACCTCATTGTTATTTTTTACAACCACCCAGTCAGGTACCTATTGCAGTTCCTGCTAAAAGATGAAGACTAATGAACTTTTGTGGTCTTATTAAATTATTTATATTCCATGAGCTTTAACATGGTTGAGACAGTAATAGACCTGATATTCCTCTCTGTATTTCCTGTTACACCAACTTCTCTCCTCTACACTTTGGAGGGTCTAGATGATCACTAACCATTGACTTCAGAGTACTCTGCGTGTAAGTTTGCCTGTAAGCTTCAAATAATCGTCATTGCTCTTCCTCTTTCAGTAATCGCTAACCCAGAGGTGCTAGACCAACTCAGGGACCTCCCTCAGGGAGCTTCCAGTGACTCACTCACCCTGATTTGAAGTATCTATAAAATGCAGAAAGTAAGACAGGCATTGGCGAAGAGATTGCCATTGTTAATAAAATTTTCCAAATTAACTAAATCCTCAACCTCAAATTTTTAGAGAAATGTTTGGCTAATAAATTCTGCTTTTGCCCCATGAGTCACTGCATGTTTAGCAACAGATGATCACTGTATGATTTCTACATGTGAGTGAATAAGGTTACCATTCATAAAATCATAACACAAGGCTTCAGAGACATGAGGTATCAATTTGCTTCCATCGCTTTAACACGGGGCAGAGGGGCACGCCTACTTCCAGGAGAGGGCTTTGGCCAGGAAGGGGATGGTCTTCCTATAATTATTATAGCTGCTACCATGAGCATCAAACGTGTGCTGAGAACTTGTCCCAACTGCCCTCAAAGTAACAATCAGGAACTCCACTGGGCTCAAAAGAAATATTCTAGGGTTTCCTACCACTGTCATGCTTCTACTGCGTTTTGTTTATTAGTCAAAGACCTTTATAAACCATTGACATGTACAAAAGTAAAACATGTTCAAGTACTGAGAGGAGTCACGTAATAAAATCACTTGACACTCTGCCAACTTGATTCGTTTAGAATAATTTAAGGGGTATCAATCTCACAACTAACTAATCCTGGAAAATCTCACCACTCCTTTTGTGCCTTTCAATCCAATACCCTCCTTGACCCCTTTGTTACATTCCCAAAGTTCTGTTTTTGAAATTTTCCTACATTCTTCTTTGGGGCTGCAGGCTTGCTTTCTTCCCAGCAGAGTGACTTCCCTCCGTTCCTTCACATTTTCTCTCAAAATAGAATTCTCCTCCTCCTCCTCCCCTCATGCCTCTTCTCAAATAACGGGGCTATGTGATTCCCTCTTCATCAGAGCCGTGTCAGTGCAAGAAGCACCATTAGCTTCCTTCCCCTGGCACCGTACCCGCCCCTCTTTTTCACTCTTGCTTATTATCACAGGTTTTAGTTTATTTATTCTTTTTTATTTTTAAGGTTTTTTTCTCGCACCAAAATTATTTCTACTGTGGCAGCCAATGCCTTTCAGCTCCCATCGTGGACTTAATTGGGCAGGTGGCACAGAATGCCCTGGGCTCTCTTTTGTACAGAATAAGGGGAAGAAGCAGTACGACTAAATAGCTGACAAGGAATCAATCTGTGGTTCCCCGAATGTTTGTCAATGACTGTTCTGTATCGAACACTGTTTCACGTACTACGGATACGGTGGAGAAGACAGACTAGGAGGCTAACTTCACATTCCTTATACGCTAAGTGTAAAAGCCGGGGGAGGATTGCAATGTGCAGAGCTACACAAAACCGGGTAACCAGGCTTACAACTCCCTGGCTTTCTGGGCTCCAGCTATTTCCTTTGTAAAGCTGGGAGAGTGATACTTACCTTGCAGGAAAAAAAACAATGAGACAGACATATGTCACCTGCAGGAGCTATTCGTTATTGGTGGTTCTCATATACATAGGACACATTTAACTATAATTAGCCCTGGACACTTGTGAATATTGAAATCCAGGTATGATTATACCCCACAATAGAGAGGCAAACATAGGGGAATGGATCTCTATGTCCCTCCAGGACACAGATAATTAGATGTGTATAAACAAGAAGCCTTCTGACCTTCCTGGGAGGCAAGCCCGAGGCAAAACCAGTCAGAATGGGATGTGAGGTAGGTGTTCCAGTTAATAGAGAGTTACCATACAGAGGGTTGGTAAGAGCAGATTTTTATGCATCTATTGTTCCCTTAGTGACAGTTGTCAAAATACATCAGAGCTCTGTTTCTTCAAATACATTAAGTGGCTTATGATTTTTATGCTCTATATTAAAATTAAAAACCCTAACAAATAGGTAGCTCTTCCTTTTTCTTCACTGATTTTTAAAAACTTACATGCCTCCCCCTTCTCTTCTCTTCCTGATTCTTATCAATCTCTTCTCATGCCCCATTCGATACTCCTTTCCCTGCTGTATGTATTCTTCTTTTTAATGTCTTTGTTCCAATAAATCTAAGTGAAGATACACTTTATGGGAATACATATTTATATTTGTGTGAATGCATGCATGAATGAATATTGAAGCTCGATCATCTCTAAAAGTCTGCTTCCTTCAATGCAATTCAATAGTCACTCACTAATTACCCACTATTTGCCAAGCATTAGGCATGGTGCAGGGGCCTGTGCATGATTCTCTTTAGTAGAGGTACCCACGGTAGGCAGAAGACTGGCTCCCTCAAACTCTTAGTTGCTCATGGTAATTACAGGACCTGAGGTTTATGTGTTTATCTGTTGTTGACCTTCCCACAATACAAAGAATGCAAGGCGCTAATTCTGAGAAACCTGCAGTCTCTCCTTGCACATGTCATTGTGTGCAGTGTAATGAGAAATGAAATACTCTAGGAGTAACCTCTGTGCATGAACATGAGTGCAATATACTTAAGAGAAATCATGTGATACAGAGAAAACATTTTTGGATGAGGACAAAGGAATACATTTGTCTTTAAATCTGACATTTATGTTTTGGGTGACTTTGAATACGTCACCTACCTTCTCTCATCATGATTTCTCTGTATTAGATTAAGACCACGGGCACTTTGTTTCTAAGAGCAAGGGATTAAATCAAAGAAATGTGGGTGAGGTTGCCTGGAAGACATACTTTTCCTACTCTTTCAAAGTACAACATAATAAGTGACTTACTCAAGGTCACACTACTAGTAAATGATGATGGAATCCAGAATTTTCTAACTCTAGTTCCAATATTTCTCACCATAAGTATTAATGTGCCTAAGTAATAGCATGTTTTTCATCCATTCTTGTTAAAAATGTACATTTCCTGAAAACCTATGGGACACATCAAATATACTGTGTCCTAGACAGAGGCATATTGTACTGATGATCACTAAGATCTGTAATTTTTCCTTTGTCTTTTTCTAGCAGTTGTTGCCAAATACTGGCCCCAGAGAGCTCCAAAGATATGGGGATGCTTTTTGCTTTTTCCTGAACTTATCAGGCATTCTTTCAATAACTATTTGCCCAATCAATTTCAAAGTGTAAAAATCCTTTTTTGTTGTTTTATATATTTAGAGGCAAATAAAATTTCATAAGCCTCACTATCTTCATGTATGCAAATAATCTATTATTATGAGTGAATTCTAGGCATCCATTTCTGGTGTGAGTGAACTTAATATCCAAAGAAGGCTCATGTGAGGGAATCGGGAGGGTGATAAATAAAATCAATCTTTCTTTCTTCCTTATGGTCTTCCACATTTATGCTGACTCTGTCAAAACACTCCAAATAACTCTAATTTCTTAGCCCACCACCAGCAGGGCAAGAGAAAAGAAACCATGTCACCATCATCCACCCTCTTTAATTCCTCATCTTTGCAAAAGTTTGGATAGTGCTATAAGAGCTCTAAAAGTAGCTATGATCATGCATCCTTAAGATATAAAGAGTAGGGTCCTAGGGACAGGAAATATCTTAATGATGGTCATCAACTCGGGAATGTCGGCGGCAGAAGTTGAACCGAACTCTTATTCCAAAGTTCCCATTCATGACTTCCCACACTATATTGCCTTCTCTGAAATTCCAAGCCACATAGGCATCAATGGAATCTTTCTTTCTCTCAGAAACACAGTGACCATTCAGAAGCTTAGCTCTGTTATAAGTGTTTACATGTAACACAGAGCTTTTATTTGTCTTTTTTGCTTCCTTTCAGCATATTTTTCAGTGGCTTTAGATGACAGTCTTCAATAACTATTTTCCAGAGTGTAGGAGGCACGTTACTTTAGAGTTCATATGAAATGTAAATAAGACAAACACTGTTTTTAAATGTGTTTTTCCCCATATCTATTTTCAGCTGTGATAGAAAGTGATGTCATTTCAGAATAGATTCCATTATGACAATTCTAATATTATACGACTGTAATTTGGGAGACCTGGTGGATAGAAAACAGAACACGGTGGGAAGGTGGGGTGATTTCCTTCCAGCTATTGTAGAACAACTACAGATACACAGAGTGAGAAACAGTACCACACTTACAAACATTCTCTTGATACCCAATTATTAACAGTTCTTGTTCAAACAGTTGCCTCACAAGGGAAAGATTTTTTAAATACAATTTTATGAAGTTAGCAGAACATGACTGCTAAAAATGCTACTTTGATATCAAGTCATCTAAACTGAAGTGACCTGACTCAAGTCAGAAAGAACAAAGTTAATCCTATGATGAATGGATAAAGAAGATGTGGCACATATATACAATGGAATATTACTCAGCCATAAAAAGAAACGAAATTGAGCTATCTGTAATGAGGTGGATAGACCTAGAGTCTGTCATACAGAATGAAGTAAGTCAGAAAGAGAAAGACAAATACCGTATGCTAACACATATATATGGAATTTAAGAAAAATAAATGTCATGAAAAACCTAGGGGTAAGACAGGAAAAAAGACACAGACCTACTAGAGAATGGACTTGAGGATATGGAGAGCGGGAAGGGTAAGCTGTGACAAAGCGAGAGAGAGGCATGGACATATATACAGTACCAAACGTAAAATAGATAGCTAGTGGGAAGCAGCCGCATAGCACAGGGAGATCAGCTCTGTGCTTTATGACTGCCTGGAGGGGTGGGATAGGGAGGGTTGGAGGGAGGGAAACACAAGAGGGAAGAGAGATGGGAACATATGTATATGTATAACTGATTCACTTTGTTATAAAGCAGAAACTAACACACCATTGTAAAGCAATTATACTCCAATAAAGATGTTAAAAAAAAAAAAAAGTTAATCCTATGAGAACGAGAACGTTATGGGGCTACTTCTTTCCCTGACCTGGTTTTGCAAGAGGACTGAGGACCAGTGAGGTTTGATGCCACTTCTTTCAAATCACTAAATGTTTTAGCTTTATTATCCAAGGCCTAGTACATTTCTATTATTACTGTCTGTGTCTGGGATTGCTAATTTACACTCTGCTGAGAATGAGAGCAAGGGAATCAAATCTGCATTTTGTTTCATTGTGTAAACATAGTCATTATTTTCATTTATAGCTCATGAATGTATTTGTTATTAAATAGCACAACTAGGCGATCTCAATTCCTGTCTTTAAGAGAACCACAGGTGTCAGAGTGCAAAGGTAGCTTTTAAGATAGATAATACCACAACAATATTATTAAAGTTAATGGCATGGAAAGGAAAGTTCCAATAGTACTATGTCACACACAATAAAATTTTACCGCATATGGAAACTACTTTTAAAGAAACTCTACAGATATTAAAAAAAACAAAACTATCTAATTATGGCTATGCTTGCATTTACCAACCAGTTCAATCCTGTTAAACTTACGAACACTAAAATCGCTAATTTACTTTTCCATATTTCTGCTTCTCATGGTCATCTAAAACAGCCTGGCTTGGGGCTTCCCTGGTGGCGCAGTGGTTAAGAATCCATCTGCCAATGCAGGAGACACGGGTTCAAGCCCTGGTCCATGAAGACCCCTCATACTGTGGAGCAACTAAGCCCGTGCGCCACAACTACTGAACCTGTGCTCTAGAGCCCGCAAGCCACAACTACTGAGCCTGCGTGCCAGAGTCTGTGCTCCCCAACGAGAAGGTACCGCAATGAGTAGCCTGCGCACCACAAGAGTAGCCCCCACTCGCCACAACTAGAGAAAGCCTGCACGCAGCAACGAAGACCCAACACAGCCAAAAATAAACCATTTCATTTTTTTTTCTTTACTGTATTTATAGACCCACATGCTCCTTAGCCCCTGCCTAGGAAAACACAAAACTTTTGTCTTTTTCACTTACTCTACGCAAAGTACCAGGCACATAAGAGTTTGGAAACGATATTTAGTCTATATATATCGATTAAACCTGTAGGGGTAGAAATAACCATTTATTTCCATATTATAGCCACAAAATCTTCTAACTAAGGGAATAAATATAAGCCTAGAGACCAGTACTTACACTCAAATTTTTTTCTGAATCAGGGTTTCACCCCAAGTGGAACGTCCCTCCAGTTTTTGAAAAACAAAGAACTGATTCTCTTGAGACTGATTATTATTTGCAAGTAGCTCTATTTTAGACTCCCTTACCCAATATTCCTGAATCATCCATATTTATCTGAACCAATTATTCTCATTATTCAAGAATGTTGTTTATTTTTCCACTTTAATTTCATGAAATTCAATCCAATCCTTCAAATAACAACAACCCATAATAATAATAATAAATCAATTATCTCATTCCCTTACATCTTTTCTTCATGGCACTTTGGACAATAAACAAGAAAATATCTAATTGATGTATTTTAACATAATTATTAATGTCGAAATCTCTCTAGTTGTTCTGTAAGCTCCAGGAAGTCAGGGCCATGTTTACCCCATTCATCATTTTGTCCCTGAGAGTGGAGGTGATCAGTAAATATCTATTTACTGAATTGAAAATAAACATTAATATAAAAGAGGGCATTAAAATGTTTATAGAGTCTCTCTCTTCTTTTTCTTCTTTTTAGTTTTTGGACTCACTGACTTTTCACTGTTGTTGGGTTTTTTTTCCCCCAGTCCGCTCTATTAGGACATAAAAAGCCTAATGCAGCAGAGCTTGCAATCAGACAGATGTGGTCAGGAAACCAGCTATGACTTTTGCTACCTGGACAGCCTCCAGAAATTAATTTGCCTAGAGTTTTATTTCCTTTATGTAAAATGAATCATAGCACCCACTTCACATGGTCACTATGAAAATTATAGGAAATGGCACATAGTAGATGATCAATAAATAGTGCCTTCCTTCCCTTTGATTTTATAAACAGAATTTAATACACAGTGTTACGTGCCACTGCCATGAGAGGTCATTGCTTCTGGAAAGGGAGACATAAACGGACACAATAGCGTTATGGGCTAGTCTTATGTAGCATCTATGGGCACATCCTTGTGTCCTTGGTCTGTCATAAGCCATGTCACACCGAATCATTCCAAATAATCAGATGTTAATATATATTAAATATGAGAACACAAATATATACTCTAAGCTTCTAGAAGCACCCATTTTTCAAATCCAAAACTCTCTGGGATCTGAAATTGACAACATCTAAGTCTTTCTGAGGAAGCTCATTTTCTAACCACGCTCATCCTTGATTTAATCATCCATGTTTATTGGTTCATTTATAACATGTTTCTTGTACAACTACCACAAGGAGCGCACAGCGCTAGGCACATAGGTGCAGAGTGAGAACTAGATAGGATTCCCTGTAATTATGGTTGAAATTTTTTGTTTTTTGGATAGTCTTTCTTATAAAGAAAAATTGTGGTCTTTCATGCTTAAGTCCAGAGGAAATTATCTCACAGGAATGTTTCTAGAATTTGACTTATAAGGAAACAGATGAAATATTTATATACTCCTTCTAATCCAGCCTCTCAGTGGATTCCTATCTGTGCACTAGACCTATCTCAGTTGCTTTAAGGAGAGTGGTGTCCAGTATGAATTAACCCCCTTCTCTGAGCTTCCAAAATCATATATATATAAAACCATAGATAACATTTTATGATATTTCATACCCTATTTTCCAAACTAGAACAGTTGAATGTTAGATAATCCTTCTTTTGGGAGCTATATCTAAAGTCACATTTGCTAGAATATTTTAAAGCAATTACTGAGCATCAGTAACATGTTCAAAATAGTCTTAAGTGCTGGGGATGCAGAGGTAGGCCAAAAGGATGGAGTGCGGTGGGGATGGAACTATACAAATAACCTGCTATCCTTAAACAAAAACACCAAAGGGGTGTTCGTATGTGTGTGTGCATTTTTGAATATATAAGGTTAATCTTTGATATCTTTACATAAACCATGCTTTGCTATAAAATCAATGAAAACACATCTTGTCTTTCTTCCCTAAGCCATTTTGAAATTCAAAGCTATATTTCAAAGGAAAGAAAGAGTACCACCACAGAAATAGAAGCCACAATTTAATTCTGCAGGGACATGATTCATAGTAAGGTGGGGGAAAAAAATTCCTGATCCTAGCTGGTCTACTCAGGCTGGATGGGTGTCATGGGGGAGTATTTGCTTTTGCTTCCACCTAAACCCATCCCAAAGCACCCCAGTGTGACAGCAGCTGTTACATGTTGAGGAGTCTGTGTAGTTCAGGCTTTCTGTTCACCATGCACCTCCAAAGACTTTGGTTTCTCTGAAGATACATCACTTTGATTCTAGCTATGGTCAGCACTGGACAGCTCCGAGTTTAAAAAATATTCAAAGGTGTAAGTAACATGACAGTCACACTTCTTTCAGCTTACCCAAGTACATATAATTGTTCTGGGTTGGGGGGGAGATTGGGTAGGGAGATTATTTTTAGTAATCATAAAACAGTTTCGTGACCACAACACTTAACCCACTTTACCTCCCTCAAGAGACTCCAGGCAGGGAAATAAATGATTGTTAAGTCAGTGTGTGCAAGCAGCCAGCTGATATACTCACTGGGATATGAAAAATTAATCATCAGCAAGACTACGGAGGGATAGCATTTGTTGAGAATACTATCTCTAAATACTGCGCAGATTAGAACATTAATCCATTAGGTATTTAAAATGACATTTTGTCATCATCATATCATCATTTAGTTGGAACTAAAACAACACAGTGAGGTTTAAATATAGGTACAGGTGGCATTACACACATTAGATTCTCATTACGCACTCATTAATTCATTCATCCATTTTTTCCAACAAATATTGAACTATATATACCAAATACTTGTCACCTGCCTGACTTTGGCCATATTATTAAACCTCTTCATAATCCTCATCTTTAATAAGACATTTAAAAATAGTTACTTCATATGGTGTAGGGATTAAACAAGAGTGCAAAGACACCGGTACTTAGTTTGTTTGTTGCTACCTACAATTTTATTCAGCATCCATTTGTGGTTCTTCTATCTGAAATGTAAGGATTATGATAAAGGAACTGTCTTTCTCTATACAGTCTTTTGGCCTTAAACAAGCATAGACTCACAAACTGATACTTCCTCCCACCTTTAGTTGCTCTGAACACGTACCTGTGTGTTTCTCTGTGTGTGTGTATGTGTGTATGTTTGAAAGGGATGTCTCTAGGCTTGTATTTTTTCCTCAAAAATTATTTTCTGTATAAAGAGAATACAAATTGGATGAAGAGTGCATTAGGAGGATGTCTCCACAGGTGAGAAAAGCACCCTTTGGCTCACTCCCAATCTTTCTGTCTATTGGCTTCATGCCTGAGGTTCTTCAGGGAGAATCCCTGTTCTTCTTTCAGGAGGCTTAGAAGAGGTTCCACATGTTACAGAAGAAGCTGTACCCGCTCCTTCCCCACCACTGACCACCCACTTCATGGGAGAACTTCATCTGGGGTGTTCTGTAATTTTCAAAGTGAGTTGGCTGTGCGATGGGTGCTTTTAGCCAGCACTTAGAAAGGGGTTCTTTATCTGCTATGATGAAACTGGCCCAGACAATTGGTTAAGCAGCTTCCTCCCTCTCCATGGCACTCTTTCCTTTCAAACTTTCCACTCCAAATCCAGAGGTTTTAGTGGAAACAGATGCATTGTATTAAAGAATGCCGAAGTACCTTTCTCTCTACCATTAATGCAAAAGCTTTGGGTTGTTCTAAGAGGAAATGTCCAATCAAAAACATCACATTTTGTTTGATTCAATAAAAATTAAAGTATAAAAATAATATTCAATAAAGATGCAGACCTACTAGAGAATGGACTTGAGGATATGGGGAGGGAGAAGGGTAAGCTGGGACAAAGTGAGAGAGTGGCATGGACATATATACAATACCAAATGTAAAACAGATAGCTAGTGGGAAGCAGCCGCATAGCACAGGGAGATCAGCTCGGTGCTTTGTGCCCACCTAGAGGGGTAGGATAGGGAGGGTGGGAGGGAGACGCAAGAGGGAGGAGATATGGGGATATATGTATATGTATAACTGATTCACTTTGTTATAAAGCAGAAACTAACACACCATTGTAAAACAATTACACTCCAATAAAGATGTTAAAAAAAAAGAAAGAAAAGAAAAGCTGTATTCACCAGCCACTATGACTTTGACAGATTTTCAATACTTAAAGAAAAAAATAATAATAATACTCAAGATAGTCTAAATTTGTCAAGATCAAAAGCAAAGTATGGAGTATATGCTTTTTTTTCCCTCCAATTTCATGAATGATTGGAAACAGCATTATAATCAGTATTTTTTTTTTAATTGGATACTTAGTCCCAAGAGGAGATGGTACTCAGCCAAAGTCCTGCAGAAAATTAATAGGAGTTTGGATTCCTAAATTACAGCCTCAATTTATTTTATATAGAAATGTCTCTTAAAGTAAAAATCTTCTGATAACATTGAGGAAGTGAAAGCTACTGAATTTCCCAATATCACCTCCTTATCCAATTTTTCCCCTGACCACATATCCCTTTGATTTCCTTTGCTAAAAGGCCTTATTTAACCATTCCCCCTACCCCAGACCAATCACCTATTAAAGGATGCAGTTTTTCAGGATACAATCTTTGGTATCACTACCTTTTAAAAGGCTTCTTTAATCTCCTCTTTCCGTACTAGTTGGTTTAGCTGGCACTCCTCTCCGTCCCTATGTCATGAATTCTGGCATGTGTCCTATGTTATCACACCATTTTGATTGTCCATATACATCTCTTTTAGGATTTATCATACACAGCATTGCACCCTCAATGCCTGGCACATGATTTATCAGAGTGTAGATGTTGACTAAATATGAGTTGACGTGAATTACAAAGACATTCTCACTCATCAGTGCATATCCTGGCATTGTTGGGCAGCCTGAGTTTATCTGAATATTTCTTCTCAAAGGCCTGCACAAGAAAATCCTTTGGCCAGACCCCTTGGCAGTGGAAATGATAATCTATGTAATCCTGATTAAAAAAGAGACCTTGTATGCTTGCAATTTATCACTTTGGCTCAGAAGGTAAAACAATGACTCAATTCCAAAGGCATTCCATGAAGACCTTGTGTATTATCTTGATTTTTAGGAAAGACAACCATTCATTACATGAATTTTTTTTCCCCAAGGAGTATTTTTTTTTCCTTAGCTCATTTTTACAGGTTCCACTGAGACAAATGTTATTTGTATCCAATGAAGAAAGATGGTCTGAGTTTCAAAAAAAGGTCAATGAATTAAGTTAGTTTATTTTTAAGCTGGTCATTTTTCATACCCTTGATTGCCTGGAGGACAGTTTAGACTGTCCTGAAACTTCACCCTGATTTCTTTAGATAATTAAGCATTTATTATTCACTTGCCTTGCATTTTATTTAGATTTTCCATCTTCAATCATTTAGGATGGACTGCAACTGTTTTCTCACTGCTGTCCTCAAATTAGTAGCTTTTTAAATAAATGTCACATTTCTCCCTGTCTGTGCCCAAAATGGTACAAGCAAACATATGGTATTGGGGGTGGCAGGGAGAGGGAAACAAAAAAAGAGAAAACTTTTATAGAATACAAATAAGCTATTTTCAGCCTTTTGAAGCTATTCACAAAAATGACAATTCATTTTATAATTACTACCTCCTCACATCTTATCTGACACCAAACTACCTCATATGTCTATGTATAAAGGAGACCTGGGCCTGCTTCCAAGTTCTATAGGTCCGTTTGTAAACCAATGGCAGCCCCAGGCACAAGCTACAATGTGTGGAAGTCAAGTCGGGGTACAGGAGAATGCTGAAAACCTGGATCTTGCAATCAGAGAGACTCACTTTGAATCTTGCTTCAAACACCTTGTGTAATAAATGTATCAATTCTGATCCTCTGTTCTCTCCTCAGTAACACTGAGATGACATTAGTACCTATCTCAAAATATTGTGTGGAATAAATTAAATTAAATTTGATAATACATGCAAACCCAATTAGCACACTGCTGAGAACATAATACGTGTTCAATAAATGAGGTGGTGGTTGTTTACATTCTTGTTTTTATTTTTCCTGTTGTTTATAATTTGACAGAGAGTTTGATTTAAAGAGGGGGAAGGCATTTTACCTTACTTTCTCTGAAATACAATTTTGTCAGTTGCAAAACGGAGACATAAATTCTTCCCTCTATACTGTGGTTTAGAAACACAATAATATTTTCCCTTTTTTACTGTTATTATTATTACTATCACAGTGACCTCTGGAATAGGGAGATATATTAATAACCATTCCTTCCTTCTGCAGTGGCCCTTGAATCTTTCTATCTTAACATCTAATCTAGAACTAAATCTGGGCAAGAATTTATCGCTGAATCAAGGCTCATTTTTGCAAGTACCAGAATAGCATTGCATTGGCTAGACACTTAAGACATAGTATGAGACTTGAAAATGACATGAATTTTAGTCTTAAGTGAATCTCAACAAC